>NC_050574.1:236896165-237507413 GCF_011100635.1 Trichosurus vulpecula | reverse complement strand
CTGATAGTCAATGACCCAACTTTTTTTTTTGCTTCGGTTTCTTAAAATTAGTCAATTTGGGTTCAAAGACATTGGATTTATTTTAGGACAAAGGACCTGTTTTTGACATACACATCATTATTAATATTGACATCTTGTGCCCCAAGTACTCTAATATCCATTTAGCAAGGAGCCCTCAAAGAATGGATACTAGAGCAAAGTAATAGAATTTGTTTCAGAAACATCATTAAAATTTAACATAAAGTAAATTCCATTTGGTGCTGGCATTTATGAGTTTTACAGTGTGGGGGTAGAAAACTTGGTAATCAGTAAACTCACCCTCTCCCAAGAATTTAAATGTCTTTGACATTTCTGGATGGCTCCATCACGGGGATAGGGGGATGTACACCATCTGTCACAGTTTAGTAGGGCTGGTTCTGAAGACCTGACAAATTCACAAGGAATCTATACAGAGCTGAAGTATTACTCTGCATTTCTCTTTAACCTAGTGACAAGTTATCTGAAGTGCTGAGAAAACATGTGAATAGTGTGCCTGTGAGCTGGAGGCTGCTGAGTTATAGCCACCCTGGAAAGATTAATTATGGGAATTTGGAGAGAGAAAGACTTACACAGAAGCTATCTGAGTTCATTACAAATAACCTTTTTCAGCTGTCATATAGGAATGAATACAGGGCTTTTCTGTTTGCTTGGAATCTAAATGACATCCCCCAGAACAAAGGTCTATGCTGAAAGGAAAGCTTCTTAGTGGAAATGGGAAAGATATTGATGCATATGGCTAGATTAGCACAGAAATGAGCTTATTGTGCAATAGGAGTTAGGAAGGCAACATGGTATAATAAATAGATTGCTGGCTAGGAAGCCAAGAAGACTTGAGTTCAATTCTAGTAGGCTTTGGGTACTTATTAGCTATGTGACCCTAGGCAAATCTTTCACCCTCTCTGAGCCTGTTTCCTCAATAAAAGAAGGGGTTGGAATTGGTGACTTCTAAAGTCGTTTCCCACTCTGAATCTATCATTCTTTAAGAACGTTATCATCCAATCGCTTTTATTTAGAGTCTGTGACAGTCATGAGCTAAGAACATAGTAGCAGAGGATGTGTTGTCGTCAAGGGTTCGTATTTCTTTCTAAATTTACTAGACTCACATAGTGGAACATACATATGTATGTAAGGAAGACAACAGTGCCTGGAGATACGCACTCCTCCTTTTTGACTGAGCCCATTCAAAATGATTAGGATTCAAAGAGACGACACAGTGTACTAGAAAGGTCACTGGACTCATATTTCATTCCTTTTTTAAAGTTTTTTTTAAAAATTGTTTTATTCTAATTTAAATTTATGGAATAAAACAAACATTTCTATAACATAGTATAATTTTAAAAAGATGATTGCACATGAAATTGAAAATCTATTATGTACAATTTGCTGTTTCTTTTAAATATATAACAAAGTTATCATGTAAATTTCTTTTCTCTTTTTTTCACCTTCCCTTTAAGCCCCTTTCCACTCCCCCCCCCCGCCATGCTGGAGACCATTAGATACAAAGAGATATAAATATGTAAAAATAGTCTATACATACTTCTATTTATCAGTTATTTCTCTAGATACAGATAGCATCTTTCTTCATGTATCCTTTATAGTTACTATGGGTATTTATAATAGTCAAAATAACTCACTCATTCAAAGTCATTTTAAAAACAATATTGCTATTACTATATGCAATGGTCTCTTCGTTCTGTTCATTTCACTCTTTGTTATTTTATGCAAGTCTTTCCATGTTTTTCTAAGATTATTAAGCTCATCATTTCTTACAGCACAGTTGTATTCCATCACAATCATATGCCACAACTTGTTCAGCCATTCCCCAATTAATGGATATCCCTGTGATTTCCAGTTCTTTGCCACCACAAACAGGGTCATAGAGTCATTTAGAACATATAGGTTCTTTACCTCTTCCCCTAATCATCTTTGGAAATAGACCTAGTAGTGGTATTGCCAGGTCTAGGCAGTTTAATAACTCTTTGGATATAAGTCCAGATTGCTCTCCAAAATGGTTGGATCAGTTCACAATTCCACCAACATTGAATTAATGTCCTAATTTTTCCATATTCTTCCCAAAATTTGCTGCTTTCCCCTTCAATCATTTTAGCCAACCTGGTAGGTGTAAAATTATATCTCAAGGTTGTTTTAATTTGCATTTCTCTAATCAATAATGATTTAGAACACTTTTTTCATATAACCACAAATTGTTTTGAGTTCTTCATTGGAAAAATGCCTATTCGTATGACTCACATTCTTGTAGATTTGACAGAGTTCTAAACATATTTGAGATATGAGTGTAATGGCAAGCAAAGTGGGAGTTTGTGTTGTCTTTTCTTTTGGAGTAATTCTCAGCACTAAGGCAATCAAATTCCTTTGATTGAGTCTTGCCTTTGTTTGTAGGACGGTCCATACCCTTTTGCTAGTTAGGTCACAAGAGGTGTGAAACCCTGAGGGGTGCTCTTACCATGAAGAAGTGTATATACACTCTGAGGTTAGCATTTTGTTTGGGGCTCTCACTCACTGGAAGAGTGTCCTGTGATTTGACCAGATGAGACTCTGGGTAGCTGCTAGAGCTTTAAAAACCCAGATGCTGCCCCTCTCTCTAGTAACTATGTAAGTCTTTGGTCAGATAGATAGAGGCCTGTCTGTTGATCTCTGTGTGTTATTTGCTCTGTTTATATAATGTATGTTTGTAATATCTGTTTGTATTTGCTCTGAAGTTCAAGGTGCTGGCTTTTCCCCCTGAACTAAGTGAAGGGCATGTGTATGTTTAATTAAATAAAGATTGTTAACCCCTTAAAGTTGCTTTCCTTTGAAAAGCAGATCAAAGAACCTGTGCTGTCAGCCCTTCTGTGTGCTGGTGTTGTCGGCCTTGCACAGCCACAGTATTTGTTGTTACAATGAGTCATTTACCTGAGAAACTGTCTATAAATTCCCCCTACTACCACCACCAAATTTTTGCTTTCCTTCTGATCTTGGCTAAATTTGTTTTATTTGTATAAAAACTTTTGAATTTCATTTTAATTTCATTTCACTTCATGTCAGCAGCATATATGGATCCTTTAAGGGTGAGGAATGTCTTTTGTGTTTGCATTCCTAAAACCTCACACAGTGTTTTAACTGTTAGATTGTGAGCTCTTTGGGGGGAAAGAACTGTCTTTTGTTTCTTTTTATATTCCTAGCCTTGTATATAGTAGGTGCTTAAAAAAGTTTATTGACTGATATAAACAGGCCCTTAATAAATGCTTTTTGAATTGATTCAGATGCCTGACTCTAACATATACAAGACATGAGTCTTAGATAAGTTGTTTTTCATCCTTCAGCCTGTTTTTTTTTCCATCTAAAATGAGGTTAATAATGCTTGAATCTCCTCCCTCACACAGTTGTTATGAGGAAGTGCTTTTTAAGCAGATTAGATAGTGTGAATTTTGCTTATTATTATTGACTCTGTTTTCAAATAAAATAGAATAAATAAACTATACTGAACAAAGGTTCTACTTTTGTGTTCTTGTCAAAAAAGCAAGTACAGAATTTAAAAATATCTCGAAGGACCAAAATTTTTGTGTCAATTGATGCTCTTGCTCCTTCTAGTGTTTTAAACACCCAATGCCTTAAGCATGCCTTCTGATGTATTTGTTTGGCTACTACAAGAGCTGATAATTTCATTCTTGCATCACTGATAGAGCAACCTCAAAGGATGTTGATATTTTATTTGCTTTTGAATGGCCCTTAAAGTACTTTGGGAGTTCTGACAGAGCTGGAAAGGATGCTCTCAAACAAGCAGACATTTCAATCTGCCAACAAAGATTTGTGAGATATACATGGAGATCCTGAGCACGATTCCTTCCCTAAAGGAGTTTACAAAGTCAGACAAAGAATAAATACATCAAAGATTCAATAATAATAGAATAGCTGAATGAGAATACCAGATGGCAGAATAAGAAACATCACAAAACAAATTTTCTAGTAAATTATTCTTAGATGCAATAATGTGCATATACATATTACAGTTTATATACCTATTATATAAAGCAGCTCTGTGCCATGGTGCTGTGCCTGGAGTCAGGAAGATCTGCGTTCTTGACCTGACCTCTGACACTTACTATTTGTGTAACCCTAGGCAATTCACTTAACCTACCTCAGCTTGTTTACTCATCTTTAAAATGAGAATAAAAACAGCGCCTACCTTAAAAGGTTGTTGTGACATTAATGAGTTCACATGTGCAACTGAATTAAGTTGATGTATGTGAAGCACTTTGAAAACCTTAAGCACTAATGCTAGCTATTACTACATTGTTGTAATAGCAACCACACTAACACACAGGGTGGTCTCCTAGCACAGGTTCTTGATTTGCTTTTAGAAAGGAAAGAAAACTTCAAAAGGGTTAATAATCTTACTTTAATCAAACAATGCAGAAAGATACATTACCCAAGAAAGACAAACATCATTCGCTAGTTTAGGGGAAAAGGTTGGCACCCTGAAAGTGGAGAAAATCAATTCCTAACAAGCAGAGAGACCTAGAGAAATTAGATCCCATAGACAGGGCTCCAACTCTCTTAACAAAATAATAGAGCTAGTTACATATATCACCAGAACGACAACTGAGTAGCCAAAGGGGCTCCTTGATAACAGCAACTCAGAGTCCTTAATCCAGGAAATCTAAAGGTCTCAGCTAAAAAAGTCTTTCCCATGAGCGAGCCCCAAGGCAAAATACCAATTTCCCTGAATGTATATACACTGATAGGCTCAGAGCGAGAAGTTATGAAAACCTGCATGACTCAGCACCGGATTGGCAAGGAAAACTACCTGGGAACAGGAAATTGTTATGGCCATGGGTCCTGGAAAACTAAACTCCAAGAAATAATAACTAAAATCCATTTTGCTTATCCTTACAATTATATACACTTAATATTTTGTTATTACATGTAGATTACATGTAGTCAGTATAAGTTTTATTACCACCATTTTATAGTTGAAGACATTGAAGTTGGGATAGGTTGAGTAATTTATTTGTTCATGATCGCAGTTAGTGAGAATCAAAGCTGAGATTCAAATATAGTTTTCCTTCCCAAGAATAAAACCCCTGGACACAATACTTAAGTTAATGTGAGTTTCACTGTGGCTAAATTTAATCCAAACTGCTCCCTGCAGCCTGGGGATACTTCACTCCCACAGGAGACACTTGCTCAGGATTCACTTGGTCTGAGTTCATTCTTGGGAGAGAGATCTCTAAAAAGAAGTCAGGCTTGTTCTTGAAATCTCTTCCATCTGTATGAATAGAACTCTGGAGGAAAATTGCTTTAAATTCGAGTTTTACTCATGTCTAGGGTCTCCCCAAAAGAGGTTAGCAAGGTCCTCCTTCAGAAAAGTTAATCAATGTACAAAGCAGTCAATATTAGGTTTATGGAAAGGAAGCATGACATAGTGGTTAGATAGCCATTCTCAGGGCCAGAAAGACCTGGATTCAATTGCTACCTCTGACAAATGCAGGTTGTGTGACCTTGGATAAGTCACTTAACCACTAAGAGCTTTAGACAACTTTGTCAGTTGTAGAGAAGGTGCTGATCTGCATTATTAGAAGGCCTCTGACACATGACAGTCTAAATGTGTGTTCTCACTTTATTCTCTTCCATGGTATTCCCTCCCTGTATATTCCTTTTAAAGAAATATTATATTATTTGCCAAAAAATTTATGCAAAACTATTGAAGTGTGGTGTCATTTAGGTCAAATTCGATTACATAAATTCAGAAACCCCTAACTTGGTCTAATCTCATTCCCCAAATTACTAGATTTGCATTTTTATTGCTCCTAGGGCATTTTTCTTTTCATCAGCTCTAATTGCAACCAGAATTTATGACTTGGGATCTCTTTAAATCCTAATGCAATAGCCAAGTACTTAGGGCCTGGAACTTTGCCACCCTCCTTACAAAGAGATCCTCAGCAGACTAGAATCTAAAAACACTGAGGCTCTACTTGCTTTTCATTTCATGCCTAGTTTTGTTTTTTTTTTTTCCTATGGGGTAGTGCTCACCACTCCATTTAATAAATATTGCACACATTCCCAACAAACTACACTGCCAAATGACATCGAAGAAAGAGTATTTATAGCTCCCTAATTGAAAATGTGCATTTCCATTTCAATTTAGGCCCTCTCCTATGACCAAATACAAATGGAATCCAAGAAATTAGGGTTCTGCCTTTGGGGGCACAACTTACAAAACATCAGATGATTTAACAAGGTCTTAATTGTGAACGGAAAATTAGACAATCTCTAAGATCCTTCCTAGCCCCCAAATTCTATGTTCCTATGATTCTTTAATTCTTAAAGAAAAGATTTCTTTTAAAATTTCTGGTTTTCTTCATTCTATCAATTATCAACAAGCATTTATTTACAAAGTACTTACTATACAAGCATTATGCTAGACAGTGGGGATACAATACCAATGACAAAATAGTCACTGACCTTAAGGACCTAACTTTCTATTGGAAGTAATACAAAGTAGATAGGTACTTATAGGTTTTTTAAGTAGATAAGTATATAAATACTTATAGATGAAAAATTTCATAAGTACAAAATTGCTTATAGATTAAAAAGTAGATAAATATACAAGTAGTTATAGATGATGAAAATAAGTACATAAATGCTTATCGATAAAAAGTAAATATTTAAGTATTTATATATTAAAATATATATAAGTACTTATAGATAAAAGTAGATAACTATAAAGGTACTTATAGATTAAAAACAAGGTAAATACTTAATAGATAAGCACATAAGTAGGTATAAAATATGCACAAAGTAAACAAGATGATTTTTAGAGGTGGGGGGCAGGGGAGACAAAAGAAGATTAGTGGATCAGGAAGGTTTCATGTAGTAGGTAGAGCTTAATTTGGGCTTCGAAAGAGGCCAGGGATTCTGAGGCACGAAGGCAGTGAGGGAGTACATTCTAGTGCAAGGCATGGAGATGAGAAGAAGGATGTCATCTGTGAAGTACAGCAAGAAAGTCATTTTGGATGTACATCAAAATGGGAAAAGGACATCATGCATAAAAAGTAGAGGTGTTCTGGTAAATGTTTAACAACTGACCCTCTGCAAAAAGAATGTACACTAGACACACCTTTATGTCTAATCTCCATTACTGACATTTTCTCCCTCTCTTAAGGCTACAAGATCAACAAAACAATAATGGGCAAGGGATGATTTTCGCCTTTCTTTATATTATCAGTGCTTATCACAACACCTGGCACCTAGTAAGCCTTTAATAAATGCCTGATGACTGATTGATGATTAATTACCATCTTCCCATCACTGGTACCTGATACTCCTGTCTTTGCTAACAATATGTTGTTATTATTCAGTCATGTCCAACATTTTGTGACCTCATGATTGTGGCACGCCAATGCTGTTGGCATTGATTTTCTTGCCAAAGATATTGCAGTGGTTTGCTATTTCCTTCTCCAATGGATTAAGGTTAAACACAGGCTGAGCAACTTGCCCAGGATCACATAGCTAATAAGCGTCTGAGGCCAGATTTGAATTCAGTTCTTCCTGACTCCAGGCCCAGGGCTCTATCCACTGAGCCACCTAGCTACTTCAAATGCAACTATGCTGCGGGAGGGGAAGTTGTAAATACATTAACTTATTATTTGCCATTATTGAATCTGTATAGATTAGTGTACAAGGTTAACTGGCTCCCGGATTACCATGAGTAGGGTCTTCAGGGAATGGGTAATGGATTGTTATTGTTCAGTCGTTTTGGACACGCCCGGCTCTTAATGACCCCATTTTGGGGTTAAAGATACTGGAGTGGTTGGACATTTTCTTATCCAGCTCATTTTACAGATAAGGAAACTGAGGCAAACAGGGTTAAGTGACTTGCCCAGGATCACATAGCTATAAGTGTCTGAGGTCAGATTTGAACTCAGGAAGATAAGTCTTCCTGGCTCCAGGCCTGGCACTCTATCCACTGCACCACATAGTGTCCTTACTAACAATAGCTTACAATTATTTGTTGTAACACTTTGCAATTGTAATAGATTTGCCCTTATGTTATTTGATTTGAGCCTCACAATCCTATGTCAGAGTCATCAGGGCAAAGATTCTAGAATGTAAATTCCTTGTCAGGAATGTTGTTTCATTCACTGTATTTCTACTCCTTATCTGGCAAATAGTAGACACTTAATAAATATATGTTGGTTGATTGATTGTCTTCATTTTACAAATGAGGAGAGTAAAACATAGACAAGTTAAGTGACTTATCCAAAGTCACACAGCAAGGAAGTGGCAGGAAAAAAAATACCTGTACTCTGATTCATTTTCCAATACACCATATAATTCTTTGGTTATAACATTGTATAACTAGGTGGAGACACCATAAAGACAGATGAGATTTTCCGGAAGTGCTAGGGATATTCAAAGGCAAAGTTTCTGAAAAGTTTGACTGGATTTTAGTTCTCCAGCTGGAAGATCATAAATCATTTTTAGGATTCAAAATAAAATTGAGCTTGAATTACTTCCACTGACTAAGTAGTGTTTCAAGATAGAAACTAAAGGCTACAGAGGTTCAAGGTGGGGAGAGGTGGGCAGGGATGAGTCACAATTATCTTTGAATAATCACTGACACATCATGGAAAAATATGATATATTCAATTGAAGAAAAAAACACACACACACACACACTCCACTCAACGTTATTTCTTTTACCAGATGCTTGGCCTTGTGATAACAGATAAGAGGGGGCCTCTTTTCTGTGGAAATGGGCCGAGGGATAAGGTTGCCCTGAAGGCCAATATTGCAGCTGAATTTCAGGGTTGCTGGAATAAGCATCAAAGACCATGCGTTCATATTTTGCTAATCTTTTCTTTATTTCCTTGACATCATGAAAAAGATTTTGGCTATAGATAAATGAGATAAACCAAAGTTTGTGAATACTCCCCCTCCCCATTTGGAAGCCTGCAAATTTCTTAGTAAGCATCATTCAGTTAAAGATTATCAGGTTTAAAAATTACTAAGCTGTCACCTTCATAATGTACCATATTAAAATAATAAAGGTGACAAACTGAACAGCTAATTCTTCCTCTGAATGTTGTATAATCAAAGGTATGCATCAGACCTAGTTCTGTCTCTTTCATACCTTTGGAACCCTCTCCTTTCGGTGCCTCAAAGTGCCCAGAATCAGCCATTATAGCCTGCTTACTTTGGGGAGTGGGGACGGGGCACAGGAAAAGGTGAGATACTGACAAGGTGGGGAAGAGAAAGAAGGAAAAATCTAAAATAGAAGGTGTTTAAGCTGATATTTAAAGGAAACAAGGGATTACAAGAGAGAGAAGAGAGAAAGAAACATATTTCAGGAGTGAGAGACAGTCGATGCACCAAAAAGTGTCATGGGCGTGAGCCAGGATCAAGGCCAGTTTGCCTATGCCTTTACCTTGTACCAAAATTTATTTATCCTAAATCCTCTAAACAAACCATAACATTGGAAAGTTATCGTAAAAGCTAATGTTCACCAAATTGGTATTTGGTGATTGGTAAGAATGATTGGTAAGACTGTAATTGGTTGGTAGTGATTGGTGAGAAAGGAATGTAGAGCATCATACCTCCTAGGGCTATTGTAATATCTCCTCCTTATTTCTCCTCTTATTACCATCCACTAGCTTCCCATCCAGTCTTCCCTATTTCTGTCAAGGCTACTAGAATTCTCCCAATCTCCCGGACCCATAATTACATTTTACTTCTTTGTCACAGCCCTTTATATCCAAATCAGCCACCAATTTCTGCTAATGTTCCCCTGCAACGTGTCCTGGATCTATTTTCACTATCGCCCTAGTTCAGACCCTGATCACATTGAAATGACCTCTTACCCTGATATCCTTTCATATAGTAACGTCCTACATATAAACCATGCTTCCCATTACCACCAAGTTAATCTTCCATAAACAAAACCACCAACCTTCAGAAACTTTGAGTATTTCTTCCAAAATAAAATCCAAATTTCTTAACTTGGCATTTAAGGGCCTTCAAAAACAAGACTCAATCTAGCTTGCTAATATTATTTCCCACTACTTTTCTATGTTTAGAAACATAGAGACTTTGGACTCCCTCTCCCAGAGGAAGAACAGTTACATCTCCCTCTTAAGGTTCTAGGGGTATCCCTGAGAGGTTAAAATGTCTTTTTCTGGTGCTATCAGCTCAGGAACCCCAATATCTGTCTCTAGTGATTAGTACCACAGTATAATTTAATGTAGTTAACATCACTTAGCTTTTAAAAAAGGGATATTTACTGAAAAGCTAGAACAAAAGCTAAAGTTACAAAATATTTTCACCAAAAAACCTGGGGGAACATTTCCCCCTATACCACCTTCATCTCTTGGAAGAGTGGGTTCAAACTTAAGGCAGTCTGTACAAAGCATTTGCCTTACCAAATTCCCTTTCATATATATCATAGGCTATAGATAGAATCACTTCCATGCTTATAGAGACTTGGTTTCAGGGGTCAATACACTTCTATGCTATATTTTTCAATCCTACTTGACTGGTAATGAACTATTGCATGGATTCAGGCTCCTGGATGTCTAGTTTGGTTCAGAGTTTACATGTTTGTATCCATCTCCAATAGTCTACTTAAGAACAGGAAAGAATAATACAGAGACGCAAAAAACAAAGGCCTATATCCATAGGCCAAATATCAACCCTAGCTCTCCTAGAACTTGAGTGTACTCGCCATTCAGAGTCTTACAGAACATCTCTTTTAGTGGAATTCAGGCAGGCAGGAAAGAGAAAAGAGGCTCACTTTGGCCAGTTGGTGCCTTTTGGATGTACCCCAATTCCCACCAAAGATCCAATTAAATGTCTATTTCTTCACCATGTGGTTAGCAGACCAAAACCATGTACACCGTGTCTGTGCATGCTCCAAAAATCCACTCAGGGAACAGTATTGATTCTAATACCATTGCATAGTTTTAAAGGCTTCACTACAACCGCTTCCTGAGCCTTCTAGCCTACAGCTACCTTACCCTTCTCTGAACTCCTATAACACAATATCTACCACTCTGGAACATTCACTATAAGTTAAGGATTTGTGTTTGTAAAACTAGTTCTTCTGAGGTTACTTATTTTCTCCTAGATACGTTGTAACCATCACCAGGTGAAGAGTGGCCTCTGATGGAATTGTGGGAGCTAACTGATATAGATAGGGAAGGGAGATAAGAAAGCCCCAGGTCCAGAAAATTTGGTTTTTTCCTTCAAAAAATAAATGATACATTTATGAAATTAATATTAATATTCCAGCATAATGAAAACTCCTTGAGGACAGGATTTTTCCTGCCTTTTCTCTGTCCCTAGGATTTAGCACAAAGCCTTGAATGCTGCTGACTCTTATTGACCTTGCTGTCCATTAAAACTCCCATCATGTATTGAGGAAGTTGATTTATTTTTTGGTGCATAAGTAAAAGACTTTACATTTATACCAATTGAATTTTATTTGAATAGATTCAGCCTAGCACTCTTGCCTGTCAAGTAATAAATGTTTAGGTTGTTTTTTTAAACTACTTAGCTGTCAAGATCCTTTGAGAGGGGGCAGAGCCAAGATGGCAGCTAGAAAGTAGGGACTTGCCTAGAGCTCTCCCCCAGTACCCTCCAAAACCTATAAAAATGGCTCTGAACAAATTCTAGAACTGCAGAACCCATGAAACAGCAGAGGGAAGGAGGTCTCCAGGTCAGGACAGCCTGGATGGTCGCTGGGTAAGGTCTAGCACACAGAGCTGGGAGCAGAGGAGAGCAGAGCCCAGCGTGAGCCGCACCTGGACCAACTAGACGGGGAGCCAGGCAGAACAGGCCCTAGCACCCAGAATCAGTGAGCTGTGGCAGTTACCAGACTTCTCAACCCACAAACACCAAAGACAATGGAGAAGGTTAGTGGGAAAAACTGCAGGGACACTGTGAAAGGAGTTCACGGTTTGGCCACCATCCGGGGGCAGCAGAGGTGGCGCAGCTCTGACAGAACTATAGCTGCAGCTGCTTCCAGCCCCAGGCCCACTTGGTAGGAGGAATTACGTGGAGGATCAGAGTGGGAGTGCAGAGCCTGCTTAAGATCTGAGTCATGGTCCAAGTTGGTGGTTCTTGGGGAAGGAGGAGTGCTGGTGTGGCAGAGCTTGCTATGTAGAAAAAGCTATGAAAACAACAGTGCAGCCCCTAAAGCTTGGGACAAAGTACTCTTTACTCTACAAGCAGTCATATTCCGACAAAAAACTCAAGCGTCAAGTAAATTGGCTGAGAACATGGCCAGGCAGCGAAAACAGACTCAGATTCAGACTCAGACTCTGGAATCTTTCTTTGGTGACAAAGAAGACCAAAACATACAGCCAGAAGAAGTCAACAAAGTCAAAGAGCATACATCAAAAGCCTCCAAGAAAAACATGAACTGATCTCAGGCCATGGAAGAGCTCAAAAAGGAGTTGGAAAAGCAAGTAAGAGAAATAGAGGAAAAATTAAGAAGAGAAATGAGAGTGATGAGAGAAAACCATGAAGAACAAGTCAATGACTTGCTAAAGGAGACCCAAAAAAATACTGAAGAAAATAACACCTTAAAAAATAGACTAACTCAAATGGCAAAAGAGCTCCAAAAAGCCAATGAGGAGAAGAATACCTTGAAAGGCAGAATTAGCCAAATGGAAAAGGAGGTCCAAAAGAACACTGAAGAAAATACTACCTTAAAAATTAGAGTGGAGCAAGCGGAAGCCAGTGACTTTATGAGAAATCAAGATATTATAAAAACAGAACCAAAGGAATGAAAAAAATGGAAGACAATGTTAAATATCTCATTGGAAAAACCACTGACCTGGAAAATAGATCCAGGAGAGATCATTTAAAAATTATTGGACTACCTGAAAGCCATGATCAAAAACAAAGCCTAGATATCCTCTTTCAAGAAATTATCAAGGAGAACTGCCCTGATATTCTAGAGCCAGAGGGCAAAATAGAAATTGAGAGAATACACAGATCGCCTCCTCAAAAAGATCCCAAAAAGAAAACTCCTAGGAATATTGTTGCCAAATTTCAGAGCTCCAAGATCAAGGAGAAAATACTGCAAGCAGCAAGAAAGAAACAATTTGAGTATTGTGGAAACACAATCAGGATAACATAAGATCTAGTAGCTTCTACATTAAGAGATTGAAGGGCTAAGAATATGATATTCCAGAGGTCAACGGAGCTAGGATTAAAACCAAGAATCACTTACCCAGCAAAACTGAGTATCATGCTCCAAGGCAAAATATGGATTTTCAATAAAATAGAGGACTTTCAAGCTTTCTCAGTGAAAAGCCCAGAGCTGAATAGAAAATTTGACTTTCAAACACAAGAATCACATGAAGCATGAAAAGGTAAGCAAGAAAGAGAAATCATAAGGGACTTACTAAAGTTGAACTGTTTTGTTTTTACATTCCTACATGGAAAGATGCTGTGTATAATTCATGAGACCTCAGTATTAGGGTAGCTGAAAGGAATATATATATATATATATATATATATATATATATATATATATATATATATATATATATATATATATATAATATATACATATATATATACACATATATTATATATATACACACAGAGGGCACAGAGTGAGTTGACTATGAAGGGATGATACCTAAAAAACATCAAATTAAGGGATGAGAAAGGAATATACTGAGAGAGGGAGAAAGGGAGAGATAGAATGGGGTAAATTATCTTGCATAAAATTGGCAAGAAAAAAGCAGTTCAGTAGGAAAGGAAGTGGGGGCAGGTGAGGGGGAATGAGTGCATCTTGCTCTCAATGGATTAGACCTGAGGAGGGAATAACATACACACTCAATTGGGTATCTTACCCCCACAGGAAAGAAGAAGGAAGGAGATAAAAAAGGGGGGATGATAGAAGGGAAGGCAGATAGGAGGAGGAGGTAATCAAAAGCAAACACTTTCAAAAAGGGACAGGGTCAAGGGAGAAAATTGGGGGATGGGATAGGATAGGAAGGAGCAAAATATAGTTAGTCTTGGTTTTGCATAATAATACACATGTGACCTATGTTGAATTGCTTGCCTTCTTAGGGAGGGAGGGTGGGTGGGGAGGGAAGAGGGGAGAGAATTTGGAACTCAAAGTTTTGAAAGCAGTTGTTCAAAAAATTTATTTTTGCATGCAACTAGGAAATAAGATATACAGGCAATGGGGGCATAGACATCTATCTTCCCCTATAAGAAAGTAAGGGAAAAGGGGATGGGGGTGGGGAGTGGAATGACAGAAGGGAAGGCTGACTGGGGAATGGGGCAATCAGAATATATGCCATCTTGGAGTGGGGGGGGAGGGTAGAAATGGGGAGAAAATTTGTAATTCAAACTCTTCTGAAAATCATCACTGAAAACTAAAAATATTAAATAAATAAATAATAATTTTTTAAAAAAGATCCTTTGAGAGCTTGACTCTCCATCTACTATTTCCCTCCAACTTTGTGTCATCTTCAAATCTGATAAGCAAAGTATCTCTGCCTTTAGCAAAGCCATTGATAACAAAGTTAAACATCTTGGGTCAAAGCATAGATGCCTAGGGATCTCCACTAGAGATCTTCAACTATATTTGTATATATATTGTATCCCTTAGTTTCTTTTTTTTTTTTGGAGGAGGAAAGCTGGGCAATTGGGGTTAAGTGACTTGCCCAAGGTCACACAGCTAGTAAGTGTGTCAAGCGTCTGAGGTGGGATTTGAACTCAGGTCCTCCTGGCTCCAGCGCTGGTGCTTTACTCACTGTGCCACCTGGCTGCCCCTCCCTTAGTTTCTATACTACAAAAAGGAAGGGTCTGAACATGATTTTGTCTTTGTGCTTGCGTAGTGCTCTTCCTTAAGAATTCAAACATGTACTGTTATGAATTATTAATTTTTCAAAACCAAATTCAAAAGAAAAAGCAAACAAACATTTCATTCAGCACTGTATCATGTATGTGTAAAGTAACACATCAAATGCATAAATTGGTGATTGTATAAAGTCTACAGCCTATTATGATAGAGCCTTCCAGCATCAGTCAGGTCTTCTCATTTGTTAGCTCAGCATCTATACAGATGTTCTCAACTTGAATAATAGTCTCTAAAAGGAGTGCTGGCAATGATTGGTCTCAGGATGTGTCTGATATATGCATTTAGCTCAGTGTCTAGGTGTCCTTTTGTTTTCAACATTTATGCATCAATCAATCAACATTTACTAAGTATCTACTAAGTGCCAGGCACTGTGAATCCAATTAGCTGTCAAGCTGCTGCTTGGTCAATGAGGTTGGGCAGAACCTCTGGTTTCGCTGATTAAATAGTAAGATCCTTGAGGATAAGGACTCTGTCTTCCATTTTCTTATGCCCAGCAGCTCTTACCCTTAGGACTTCTGCATTGTTGGTACTCAATAAATATTTGTTCAATGTGGATTAATTTTACAAATTTTTGTTTGAAATGCATTCAAAGAGATTCATCTTCAAGGGTTTGTTAGAGGCTTATTTTGGAATACTGAAGCTTTTTTTTCAGTATCAATCAAATTAACATATGAAATTTAACCACTTTATTATGAACCTACTACAAGCAAACTAGTTCTCAAACTTTTGTTTGTTTATTGTGGAGAACACAGTATTCTTTGCTGTAAGAAATCATGCAATGCTGAACATTTGAGAAGGGTTCTGGGGTACCTCGAGAATCATTACCCAGGGTCTGGGATTTCCAAACTCTCCTTCACCTCTCCCATTACTCCCTCTCCTCTCTCTTTAATTCTCCTGGATTTTCAACGGAGATCACTTTTCATCTTCTCAGATAGAGCTATTATTGTGACTTGGTGGGAAAGGGCAGGTATTAAATTGCAAAGGGGTTGGGAGGAGGGCTGGAGATTGTCAAAGTCTCAGGGGGAGGAGTACTTGGAGGGGGATGGGAGGGAAGTACAAGACGTCACTACAAAATAAATAAAGACTTGAAACCTCTTGTAATTCAGCTGCGTATTTTGTTTTCTTTGGGCTCTGATGGCTCATAACTAATTAAAAGGACCTAGATTTCTAGTGGATGCCAAAGTGGGTATGAAGTTTAAAATGGATATGTGGAGAGCAAAATTTTGTAGCTCACTCAGCAAAACTCAGGGAATGCCCTTTGATTTTCCAGAGTTTTTATTTTTTTAGCTGCATCCCTAATTCATTGAATTGTTTTTTTTCTCTCTCTTTTTTTGACAAACATGTTTAGAATTATAATTTCCCCCCCCTACTGATGGCTTTGGCTACATCCTCCAAATTTTGGTATGGTGTCTTATTGTTGTCATTCACGCCATTCGAGTACCACTATATTAGGCATGGGGCATCCAGGTGATGTAGTAGATAGAGCACTGGGCCTGGAGTGAGGAAGATCAGAGTTTAAAATCCAGCCTTAGACACTTATTAGCTAGAGTACCCTGGACCAGTCACTTAATCCTATTTCCCCAGTTCCTCATTTATAAAATGGCAACACACTAGAGAATGAAGTGGTAAACCACTCCACTATCTTTGTCAATAAAATGCCGTGGACAAAGTCTATGGGGTCATGTAGAATTGGACGTGACTGAAAAACAACAATATTAGGAATAGATATATGGGAAGGGAAGGGAAGGTGAAGGGGAAAGGAATCGGTCCTTGTCCTTAGGGGGCTTACACTCTATTGTAGAGATTCGACACACACACAGATGAGTAGATCCAAGGCAATCTGAAGGAGAGACATTACGTATTAGGTCATAAAAAGCTTGACCATGAGGAAACACTAGAGGGGGGCCTTGAAGGAAACAAAGGATCCTAAGAAACTGTTAGAGACAGGACATTCTAAGTGTAAGGGGACATTCTGTGAAAAATCATGGAGAAAAGAAATGGAAGGTGGAGTTAGGGACAATTTGGGTGGAACTTAAAATACACAAAAGAGTAATGTGAAATAAGACTAGAAAGGTAGTTTAGAGCCAAATTGTGAAGGAATATAAAGGCTAGGCTGAGGAGTTGGTATCTTATCCTTGAAATAATAGGAAGCTTCTTGAGATTTTTCAATGGGAAAGAGAAAGAGAAGATGCCAAAATAACTTTAAGAAGATTTTGTTGACAGTGGGGAGATGGTTTGAACAAAGGAGACACTGGAAGCCAGGACAGAAGTCAGAGACTAATATCATAGTTCAGGTAATGAGGTCCTAAGCTAGAGTAATGCACATGCAAGTCAAAAGCAGGAAGTGGATGGGAACTGGATGTGAATCCCACAGATAAAATCACATATTTTATGGTGCAGAACTCCAGCCCTGCTAAGTAAACCAACTATCTCCATCAAAATAACTTTTTTTTTGCTTTATATGTGACACAAATGATGTCATTCAAAGCAACAACTATGACAATCATGATATTTTCTTGTTTCTTTGTGGATTCATTGACCCTTCACCAAAACTAGAATATCTATAATAGACCTTTCCAGAACATGCTGGGAAGCATTTTGCCCTAAGAAGGGGAGCCTTCATACAACTAACAGAAAATGACAATGTGGTTCAGAATAGTTTTAGGATGGCTTGTAGAAATGTCCCAGGAAGCTCTATGGTATAGGGTGTTGGGTGTGGGACTATCCCAGCAGATGCAGATGCAGACTGATGAGGCAAACTTGCACTAGGACCAATCTAGGAGTGGGATGGGGAGTTGTATTGGTAATTAGGATGGGACTTTTTTTTTCACTGTTTTCTCTTTTAGAATGAATGCTAAAGTAATCAAGTACCTTTGATTGCTAGGTGCTAAGCCCCAGGCCCACATCCTTTTGCTGATTAGGTGTGAAGCTTTTGGACCCTAAGAAGGGTATATAAACTCAGAGGTTAGGCTTTTTGTTTAGGGCTCTCACTCACTGGAAGAGTGTCTTGTGATTTGTGTGATCTGACTGGACGAGACTCTGGGCAGCTGTTGTTAAGACCCGTTCTCCCCAACACCACCCCCTTCTTGCGCTTGAAAATCCAGGTGTTGGTGATTCCCTGGTAACTATGTAATGAGATGTTGGACAGAAAGCTAGAAGCCTGTCCACTGGTTTGTGTTATTTGATCTGTTGGTATTTTCTGTTTGTAATTGCTGTTTGCATTTGCTCTGAAGTTCAGGGTGATGGCTTTTCCCCCTGAACTAAATGAATTATATATGTGTGTTTGATTAAAGTGAGATTGTAACCCCTTAAAGTAGCTTTCCTTAGAAAAGCAGATCAAAGAACCTGTGTTGGCAGCCCTTCTGTGAGCTGGTGTTGTCAGCCTTATACTCCCACAGCAGCTGCTAGTAACGTTATTATAGGAGTCCTGGGAGGAAATATAGCCAAATCAAGAGATCTCATAAGGATTATGGTCCACGTAGGAAATTTGAAACATGGAAGCAATCTGATCAGAGCCAAGGAAAATCCAAATCAGAATGAGCAGAAAGTAGAGAGCCCTTCAGGTTCACTTTCCACTTGCTTTCTGAACAGGTCATAAACCTTGTTTTCATCTTGATCTTCTCAAAGCAGGGCTTCTGGAGCAGAGCTAAGTCTAGCTGAAACCACATGCTCAGGTCTATACTTACACAAAATTATACTAAGCTACCTCAGAATAAATGAGGGTACTAGGGTTAGTGTCAAGAGGGAAGGAAGCTCTGAAGTGCCTGAGCATTTGGCTTCATTTCATTATGTTCTAGGTGACATTTGGCCCTCAAACTGCCATTGTTAGATTTGAAAACATTTGGAAAAAAATAACATTAAAATAGCACATTCCTCTAATACTAGCATCTGGATGGATTTCCTGAAGGGCAAACCAGTCATCTGTTGGTGCTTTAGATGCAGTGATATGAGATGAGTATAAAATAATCAAGGAAGCAAATAAAAAAGTGAATATTTTAATTTAACCATAAATATTCTGCCAATTTACCTTAGCAGAGGAGTGCTTCTAAAATATTTCCTAAATCTTTTGCTGAACATCTGTGCTTGATGTGGGTGGACTTAAAAGCACCAAATAAGTTTATCATTGCTCATTTATTACTATTGGCTAAAAGTTTATAATGCAATTATATTTGGAAAAAACAAAATCACAGGACCAAAACACATAGAACAATTCTATTTCATATGAATAAATGTAATTATATTTTTTGTTATTTAGAATCCCATTGAACATATGATACCATTTCACTAATAACTGAATTAATATTCATTGGATCAATATAGAATATGTCTTAGGTATGCATCACTGAAATTCTTATAAGAACCATAAACTCTTTCTTTGACTATCCATCTATAGGTAGCGGCATCTGGACCTAAAGAATAAAGGATCACCCCCTTTTTCCTTAGTGGAGGTGACTGCCTTGAAGTACTCATTTAAATTTTAATTTATTTTTATGCCTATTTTTTATATCACCTTCATGTCTCAGTATATCCAGAGAACCATAACTTATAACAAAGATAAAGAAAAAAAATAGTTCAGCAAAGGTAACCAACTCATTGACCAATTTCAACAATTACGTGCAATATTCTGCATTTGTGGTCCACCACCTCAGCAAAGATGAGAAGGGCTTGTATTCTCATATCTCTTCTTTGGGGCCAAGCTCAGACATCATAATTTCACGGTGCTAACTTTAAATAAACCACTGAGAAACTGTTACAATCCATCCAATGTTGTGATACTTCATGTAAGCTCAGGCTCTACTGCAGTAATAAACAAATAAAATCCTGTTTATTCATCGTCTGAAATTTAAGGCTCTGGCTCCAACCTCTCTCCCCTGCCTTATTATATATTGGTACCCTTTACAGTGTTCTGAATTCCCACCAAACTGGATTTCTTGTTGGTCCTCATAAATGACATGCCAACTCCCACCAACATGCCTTTGTACAGGTTTCCCTTAGCTGGAATGCACTTCCTTTTCCCTTTCCTTCCTCAACTAAGATGTCACCCTCTAACATGACATAATGCAACACCCTCAAATCCTTCTACCTACTAACACCCCATCCACAAAGTGACCTTCTATTTGTTTTGTACATACATATACGCATCTATGTTGTCTCCTTAGAGAAAACATCTCCAAGGCAGGGAATGTTTCATTCTTGCATTTGTATGTAGGTACTTAATCAAAGCTTATCAATTATTGGGGACCAACTACCAAGATTTTATTTCAGCTTCTCTTTTCTCTTCTTATCTCTGTTTTATAGTAGTATTCTTTTATATGAAGCTCTAATAAAGTATTTAGTTTGGAAACATTTGAAAATACTGTTTAAAATTTGGCTTATCTAGGGATTGCCCCTCTTTTTAAAAAATTTATACCCCAATGGCATATTATGCCAATATATTATTATTAATTTTTGCATCTAGAGCTAGAAGCAGCTTTACAGATTACCAAAATTTCATTTTGGGTAGCTAGGTGACACAGTAGATAAAGTGTTTGGCCTGGAGTCAAGAAGACTCGTCTTCCTGAGTTCAAATCTGGCCTCAGACACTTGCTAGCTGTGTGACCCAAGGCAAGCCACTAACCATGTTTGCCTCAGTTTCCTCATCTGTAAAATGAGCTGGAGAAGGAAAAGGCAAACCACTTCAATCTTTGCCAAGAAAATCTCAAATGGATCATGAAGAATCAGATGCCACTGAAACAACTGAACCAGAAGTTTCCTTTTACAAATGAAGAAACTGAGACTCAGAGAGATTAAGTAACTTGTCATGGTCACACAAGTAGAATTTAATAACTAGCATTCAAAAACAGGGCTTTTGATTTTGGTTCTAATGTCTTTCCCACTGTGGCGGCTGCTCCACAAAACGGGCTTTATTTGTTTCTTTATAACTATTTTTCTTTTCTTCAGGGAACAGCTATGTAACTAGGCCTTTAAATCCAAATCATTCTGGCTTTCATTAAATGGCCAATAACAGGCCCGGCCCAAGTCTCTGTGGCTTTGATGGCTTAGAATGAGTGTAAATAGCGATTGTTTTCTTGTTCTGGACAAAAACTCTGAGGGACTTCCCCTCCCAGACTGAAATATTTGGGACGGTAAATTGGGCCTTCTTTTGTCTCAATTCTTACCTTGCTCTTAGTCGTTGAATGGGCATAGCCTCAGACAAACTGAGACCTGGGAAAGACCTTAATTTAGAAAGGCCACGGTGACCCACTGCATCCTGGGCCATTGCCAGTTATCTTGACCTTCGTATTCCCACTGGACTTTGATGACTGAGCGAGGCTGATGACTTTGCACAGCTCTGCCTCATTCAAATCCGGTTCTTGCACCAGTCAAGACATCATGCTCATGATGTCATTGGTCATCTTCCAGAATGAAGGACAAATTACAAGTAGTAGTTTACGTTCTCAGGCGGTGGACGGGAACAAACAAATGCAAAAATCAGAAAAGTTTAATGAACATCAGGCAGCAGGGTCAAAACGATATCGAGGCTCTTTACAGTTTAAATTCCGTTTTCCTTTGATCTTTATTCGATTTCATGAGCATATTTGTATAGATTCCCCTGATTTGGTATCTAGGGTTTGGTAAATGTCACTTTTCCTGTATTGCCTACTATTGTTAATAGCCTATCCACCTATTCATATCATTATCCCAATTAGATTGCAAACTGCTTAAAGCTAGACACCATACCTCCGTATAGACAGACCATAGTACCTTGCACAATGTCTTGCACATACATAGTAGATCCTCATTAAATATAAATGACTGGCATATTTTTAATCATTGTAATTTCTGAAATAGAAAGAATGGCATGTTAGATTGAAAGTTGAGTTGGCCTTGGAGTCTAGAAGAAATTGATTCAAGCTCTGCTTTTTACATATACTACCTATGTGGCCCTGGTCAAGTCACTTAATCTGTAAATGTGCCCATTATAGCAACTCCCTAAGGCTATAGGTTACAGAGAAGATGCTGCTCTGCATAGGACAAAGAAAGTTCTTCACTAGGAACTCCATATACTGATGAAATCACCAGCTGGGTAAACATATGTGTGTATGTGTGTATACACATATATGTATATATGTATATACATATACACACATTATATAATTTATATATATACATATATATAGTTGATTAATTAACCTAATTAAAGCATTAAAACAACTAAAGCTTCAATGGTCTATGATTTTAATGACATGAGTATTCTTCCAACGGTATACATTGCAAGGAAGCAATGCCTTCTCATCTAAATAAGAACAATTAACCAAAAGGATCTGGATGAGGGCTCTTTTGGTGAGTTCTAGGAGTTTTAAGATGGGAAAACTAATTTATTAGTTTCTTAGCTACTCATGCTTTTATTTTCCTGACCCAATTCAATAGGTTTAGTATGTTAACAATCCAGTTTACGCAACCATGCCAATTGCTAGATTGATTCTTTAAAGAAATCAGAAAGGCATCTGATAAAGGCACCTGATAAAAATACGAGGCTATAGAGTACTTTATTAAATGATGTGTAAGTATGTATATACTTATATGTATATGTATATGTGTATATGTAAATATGTATACATACACAAATGAAAAATGAAAAGCTGAAATATTTAAATAGTAGAGGTGGAGCAAAAATTGCCTCAGTTAGCTGGAAATTTTGACCGCAAGGATTTTCTGATTCCACTCACCTAGAAAAGGCATGTGAAAAAGTAATGGTAATGATGATAATGAAGATGGTGATGCTAAATTCATTTTCATAAACATTTATTTAATACTTATGATGTGCCAGGACTATGCTAAAGGCTAGGAATACAAAGAAAAAATGAAACTACCCCCACCCTGAAGAAGCTGGCATTCTCTGGGAAGACTATTTGTGTGAATAGAAGTCTAGATATAGATTAGCTATAGCTACAACTATGGGTATAGCTATAGATAATGGAAATTTATATAAATGTATATACAAATATAGATATGAATATAAATCTATATATAGAATATAGATATAGATTGCTGATAAATGTTTAATAGCTTGCTCTCAAAAAAATAGATGTGACACACTTTAAAGTTTGATCTATATTATTAATATTTTATCCATTACTTTCTCAAGTCTAGAGAATAAACAAAACCCTGAGCATTTTCCACTTGTGAAATAGAATATTATTGAGCCTAGAAAAGTCAAATTCTCTGGGAGGGTGTGACCCACTAGAGAGAAAAGGAAAGTTGTTTGGACTCTTGTGAGCTGGTAAAAGCTGACTCCAGTACACCCCTATATCTATAGTTATGTTAGAGACAGAGATGATAGAGAACTAGAGACAAAGGGGTGTGTGTGTGTGTGTGTGTGTGTGTGTGTGTGTGTGTGTGTGAGAGAGAGAGAGAGAGAGAGAGAGAGAGAGAGAGAGACAGAGACAGAGAGAGAGAGACAGACAGAGACAGAGAGATAGAGACAGAGACAGAGAGACAGAGACAGAGACAAAGACAGAGAGACAGAGAGAATGTATGTGATGGAGATGGGGGAGAGACAGACAGAGAGAGGCAGAGACAGAAAGACTAGGCAATTTAGTGGAGAAGCACTACCAACTAGGAAAGTCAGGAACAACCTCATTTAGGAGGTAGCAGTTGAGCTGAACTTTGAAGGGAATTAAGAATTCTAAGAATTCTCACCTCTCAAAGTGAGGAGAAAGTACATTCCAAGTTTTCTGGAAAACCTTGTATAAGGAAACAGAGTAAGAAAACCAGCACAGCACTTTTGAAGAGTATGTGGAGGTAGGCATGTGTAATAAGCCTGGAAAGGTAGCCAAGGAGCCAGGTTGTGAAGGACTTTATCTGCCAAACTGAGTCGTTTGTACAGAGTGTTCCTAAAGTCTGGACACATAGGCACAAATGCCTATTTTCAAGAAATGAAATGAATGAAATTTTCAACAACATTTTATTTAATTGGAATATTAACAAATAACATCTTCAATATGATTTCCATCATTTGTGATGCAAAGGTTGATGGGCTTTATAAGATTCATGTGAACTCGATGCGATAACTCCACATTGCCATCAATTGTCCTATGTGTCCAGACTTTAGGGACACCCTTTATTTGATCTCAGAGGTTAAGGAGCCACTGGGGTTTATTCAACAATAGAGAACCATTATCCTACATATACTTTAGGAATATCATTTTGGCAGCTGTGCGGAGGATGAATTGTAGAGAAGGACTTAATGATGGTAGGGCCTCACATCACTATAGCAGTATAAGATTTAAAAAGCTCTTGCCTCACAACAACCCCGCAAAAGAAGCGGCACCATTCTAGAGCCACCATTTTATTTTATTTTATTTTATTTTTAAATTTAAATTTATTTAACATATTTGGTTTTCTGCATTGATTTTCACAACAGTTTGAATTACAAATTTTCTCCCCATTTCTACCCTCCCCCCCACTCCAAGATGGCATATATTCTGGTTGCCCTGTTCCCCAGTCAGCCCTCCCCTCAATCACTCCCCTCCTCTCTCATCCCCTTTTCCCTTCCTTTCTTGTAGGGCACGATAAATTTCTACGCCCCATTGCCTGTGTATCTTGTTTTTTAGTTGCATGCAAAAACTTTTTTTGTTGTTGTTGTTTTTGAACATCTGTTTTTAAAACTTTGAGTTCCAAATTCTCTTCTCTCTTCCCTTCCCACCCACCCTCCCTAAGAAGTCAAGCAATTTAACCTAGGCCACACGTGTATCATTATGTATAACCCTTCCACAATACTCATGTTGTGAAAGACTAACTACATTTTGCTCCTTCCCAACCCATCCCGCTTTATTGAATTTTCTCCCTTGACCCTGTCCCCTTTCCAAAGTGTTTTTTTGATTACCTCCACCCCCATCTGCCCTCCCCTCCATCATACCCCCCTTTTATTTTTTTTTATCTTCCTCCCTCTTCTTTCCTGTGGGGTAAGATACCCAACTGAGTATGTATGGTATTCCCTCCTGAGGCCAAATCTGATGAGAGCAAGGTTCACTCATTCCCCCCTCACCTGCCCTCTCCCCTCCTCCCACAGAACTTCTTCCTCTTGCCACCTTTATGCAAGATAATCCACCCCATTCTATCTCTCCCTATCTCCCTCTCTCAGTATGTTGCTCTCTCATCCCTTAATTTCATTTTATTTCTTTTAGATGTCTTCCCTTCATCTTCAACTCACCCTGTGTCTGCTCTCTCTCTTTTACATATATATATATATATATATACACACACACACACACACACATATATATACATACACATACATACATATACACATAGATATATACATACATACACATTCACTTCTATATATACATAAACATATATGTACATACATACATACATACATACATATATATATATATATATATATATATATATATATATATATATATATATATATATATATATATATATATATACATATGCATATTCCCTTCATCTACCCTAATACTGAGGTCTCATGAATCATACACATCATCTTTCCATGTAGGAATGTAAACAAAACAGTTCAACTTTAGTAAGTCCCTTGCAATTTCCGTTTCTTGATTACCTTTTCATGCTTCTCTTGATTCTTGTTTTTGAAAGTCAAATTTTCTATTCAGTTCTGGTTTTTTCACTGAGAAAGCTTGAAAGTCCTCTATTTTATTGAAAATCCATATTTTGCCTTGGAACATGATACTCAATTTTGCTGGGTAGGTGATTCTAGGTTTTAATCCTAGCTCCATTGCCCTCCAGAATATCGCATTCCAAGCCCTTCGATCTCTTAATGTAGAAGCTGCCAGATCTTGGGTTATTCTGATTGGGTTTCCACAATACTCAAATTGTTTCTTTCTGGCTGCTTGCAATATTTTCTCCTTGATCTGGGAGCTCTGGAATTTGGTGACAATATTCCTAGGAGATTTCTTTTTGGGATCTATGTGAGGAGGCGATCTGTGGATTCTCTCAATTTCTATTTTGCCCTCTGGCTCTAGAATATCAGGGCAGTTCTTCTTGATAATTTCTTGAAAGAAGGTATCTAGACTCTTTTTCTGATCATGGCTTTCAGGTAGTCCAATAATTTTTAAATTATCTCTCCTGGATCTATTTTCCAGGTCAGTGGTTTTTCCAAGGAGATATTTCACATTGTCTTCCATTTTTTCATTCCTTTGGTTCTGTTTTATAATATCCTGATTTTTCATAAAGTCACTAGCTTCCACTTGCTCCAATCTAATTTTTAAAGTAGTATTTTCTTCAGTGGTCTTTTGGACCTCCTTTTCCATTTGGCTAATTCTGCCTTTCAAGGCATTCTTCTCCTCATTGGCTTTTTGGAGCTCTTTTGCCATTTGAGTTAATCTATTTTTCAAGGTGTTGTTTTCTTCAGTGTATTTTTCAGTATTTTTTTGGGTCTCCTTTAGCAAGTCATTGACTTGTTTTTCATGGTTTTCTCACATCACTCTCATTTCTCTTCTTAATTTTTCCTCTACTTCTCTAACTTGCTTTTCCAAATCCTTTTTGAGCTCTTCCATGGCCTGGGACCAGTTCATGTTTTTCTTGGAGGCTTTTGTTGTAGGCTCTATGACTTTGTTGTCTTCTTTAGGCTGTATGTTTTGGTCTTCTTTGTCAGCAAAGAAAGAATGCAAAGTCTGAGACTGAATCTGGGTGTGCTTTCACTGCCTGGCCATATTCCCAACCAACTAACTTGACCCTTGAGTTTTTCAGTGGGGTATGACTGCTTGTAGACTAATGAGTTCTATGTTCCACGTTTGGGGGGGAGGTGCCAGCTCTGTCACCCCAGCACTCCTCCTTCCCCAAGAACCCCCAGCCCGAACTGGGCTTAGATCTTCAGCAGGCTCTTCACTCCTGCTCTGATCCGCCACTTAATTCCTCCCACCAGGTGGGCCTGGAGCCGGAAGTAACAGCAGCTGTAGCGGCCCCACCTCTGCTGCCCCCGGGGCTGGAAGCTGAACCGCAAACTCCTTCCACTCCCGCAGCTTTTCCCACTAACCTTCTCCGCAGTCTTTGGTGTTTGTGGGTTGAGGGGGTCTGGTAACTGCCGCAGCTCACATATTCAGGGCACTAGGGGCCCCATCCGCCTGACTCCAAGCTTGGTTGTTCCGCACCGCTCAGGTTGGGCTCTGCTCCATTCCGTTCCCAGCTCCCAGCTCCCAGCTCCGTGTGGAATAGACCTCACCCAGAGACCATCCAGGCTGTCCTGGGCTGGAGCCCTGCTTCCCTCTGCTGTTCTGTGGGTTCTGCCATTCTAGAATTGGTTCAGAGCCATTTTTTATAGGTTTTTGGAGGGACTCAGTACGGAGCTCATTCTAGTCCCTGCTTACCAGCTGCCATCTTGGCTCCGCCCCCAGAGCCACCATTTTAAAAATAAGGAAACTAAAGCTCAGAGAGGTTAAGGGACTTGCCCAAGCTTGTCCCAACAGTAATTCGTAGTCTTTCCTAAATAACCTGAGTCTAATTCTGGCAATGTTAGGCAGTTAAATGAATCTGAGGAGACACTGGTTAATATTGGCATGGCCAATGCAAGATCATGGACCTGATCACATTTTCAAAGAATATGTGTGTGTATACATACACACACACACACACACACACACACACACACACACACACACACAAATATACTATATTCAAGAGTTATTTTTTAAAACTTCTATTAATTCAGATTTTGATTTACTCAAAACTTCTCTCTATTGTTTCTTATATCATTCAATAAGAGCTACAATATTTACACAACTCTTGCCTTATCCCAAATTATCCTTTATTCTTTGGCAAGGTTTACCATCAAAGTGCTCAATGGTTTGTGGTTGTTGTTTGTTTGTTTTTGCTTGGATGAATATCTTCATAAAATGTACAGGGCATAGGCCATTCATAGGGATTTTTTTCTATAGCAAGGATGTATTTGGGGACCAACCCCAAAATCTTCCACATGTTATTAATGTTTCATCATTTAGAACGTGTTTTGAACCCCAAACTGATGACAAAATGGGAAGATTAAATGAGATTTGGTGACACAATGCCATCAAATTCTGGGCTGCAAAATGACCTACAGCTTTCTCAAGACATTAAGATGTTGGCAAACAACCAAATTCCTATGTAGACAAAGCAATGAATGTAAATGAGACATCTTTTATTCATGATACTTTTCTGTGATGAGGATTTCATCCTTGGACTCAAAGAGAACAATGTAGAGGGTATTTTGAAGTTAATTTATCAACTACAAACACAGTGACCTACCCTACTCTCTAACTCTTCTTTGTGTTCAGAGTAAGGGGAAGAGGAGAGGAAAGGCAAATACTCTGATGTTCAGAATTACTGCATTCTTTTATTATTCATATTAACCACCAAATTCTCAGTAACTTGTATTTGTGACTCATATATTAGACACTAATCCTGTAATACATCTCACTTTATAGGGAGCTGTTAATGGTATTCTGTGAGGATTACAAAGAAACTAAGAATTTTAAAGTGGCAAATGAACACAAAGGGAGTCATAGACTCATCAAATTTTAGAAGTGGTGGGATGACAGAGGTCATTTTGTCCAAACTACTCATTTTATAAATGGAAAAAATGGATCCCAAGATAGTTAAGATCATACAGTTAATTAATGTTAAGATTATTATTAGAATTTGGGCTTCCTGCCTCCCAAGCAAGTTGATATTGGTCACCTAGTAGTCCACCTCTCTCCCTGGAAGCCATACTATGGTACCTTTGGAATAAGATTATCATTTATCTCCACATAATCATGTTCCAGCAGTCTGTTATTGTTAACAATAGCTCAAAACTTTAGGTGTTGTCTTGTTGAGGCTAATGATGGCAAAGAGAGAAGGTTTATTTAATAAATCCTGAAAGTACTCATTTTTATTATCTGGAGTCCTATAATTTGCTATTTCTATGAACTGGGGTGGGGGGAGGGTATCTAGCTCTTGTACTCACAGGGATTTCTCCATCCCTGGAGATATATGCTTTGTCAGTAACCAGCATGGTGGAAAACTGCCCTGTCAGATTTCCTCACACCACATTTTGAATAAATGCCCAGGGTAAATTTGAGGTCTTTCATTTAAAAGTGCTGGGGTGTGTGTGTGTGTGTGTGTGTGTGTGTGTATTGTGCATGTATTTTTTAAAGACTAGATAGAGGTATTGAGGTAAGGGAATACATGGAATATTTACTTGTATTCTTGTCATTACTTAGAAGGAAACTATTTTTTCCCTTATCATAAGGAAAATAAAATAAAAACAATCATCTCTACCAAAAACCTGTAGTAGTTTCTAGAATTTAGGCAATCTAAATATCTCATCTTTACCAGCTTCAGGTAAAATCTCATTACATTTAAGTATTTATTAGCACTTTGTAAATTTCTACTAGCCTACTAATTTCATTCATAGCCAGATAGCTTTTAATTAGTTAAAAGGTTGGCAGGATTAATTATGTTCCTGGCAACAAGTTTGGGATTATTAGAATTTATTCAAACAAAACTTTACTAAGTACCTGATACATACAAGGCACAGTTCTAGGCACTGGGAATTCAAGGACAATAATGAAAAAGTACTGCTCTGCTACTGTTTCCTCTGTCACTCATCAACAGGGACATTTGAAAAAGGCTGAGAGTTGGAAAAATGAAAAACACAGACACCTGGCAATGTCTGAACATTATTGGGTCAATATTAGGGTTTATAGTCTTGCTTTCAGGGTTTAAAAACAGGAAGTACATCGAATTCCCACCATA
The DNA here is from genome assembly GCF_011100635.1 of Trichosurus vulpecula. Taxonomy (NCBI): domain Eukaryota; kingdom Metazoa; phylum Chordata; class Mammalia; order Diprotodontia; family Phalangeridae; genus Trichosurus; species Trichosurus vulpecula. The sequence goes on along the minus strand of NC_050574.1, from coordinate 237,477,748 downwards.
AGCTAGGGTTAGGTATCTGTCCCAAGTCTTCTGGGGAATATGAGAAAACTCAGTAAACAGAACAGAGTACACAAAATAGAAGAAACAGAAAGGATAGCTTTTTTATGGTGATAAAGGGAGAGTCTGGAAGTGGCAACAGGGAGCAAGAATATTCCAACTTTCTCAACACTACCAGTTCCCTGGAGAGGGAGAAGAAGAATGAATATGTTATGGAAATACTTGTTTCATTTCTTAAGTTCAGAAATTTTTTTAAGGTACAACCAGTGCTTCAAAAGGTAGCCAAGGAATCTGAGTCACAAGAAAATGGCAAGGTCTTAGTAAATGCAAGAAGATAGAAAGAGAGAAAAAGGAAAAGGTTAAAGTGAAATCCATTTTTTTACCTATGGAACAAGCATTCCAGAGAGCACAGTGGAAGGATGGGGTGGCTTTAGAGTAGGAGGTGGGGGCAGAATTGGGTAGAACAGGATGGAAACTAGTGGAGGATTATGAGTCATCCCTCAATGCATGCCTTCTGGCCATATGTATTTCCTACAAGAGTTTTTGCCTATGAATATGCCCTGGCTCCACATGTTTCCTATTAATATACCTCTCCACATGCGTGTGCTGGTGACATATTTCCTATATGTTTGCCTCTCCTTGTGGGTTTGCTTCACCACTTTCACCAATGACACGAGCTTGTAATCTAGTGCTCACTCACACTCACCCCACATATTCAATCTATTCAATCTTGTTGTTTCTACCTTCAACGTCTCTCACAAACAACCCTTTCACTCCACTCACACAGCTAAAACTCTAATAATGTACTGTTGCCTTTTAACGGGTCTCACCATGTTGTGTCTCCATACTGTCCCTCTGCATCAAATCTGTCTTCCATTCAGCAGCCAAAATGATTTCTCTGAAGCACAGATATGATTCGGTCACACCCTTATTCAATATGCCCTGCTGTCTTCCTATTACCTCCAGGATCAAATATATTTGGTATTTAAAGATTTTCATTACTTCACTCCTTCCTCCCTTTCCAGTAATTTTCATATTTTACACTCCTCCAGGGACACTAGCTTATATGTTAGTCTTCACACATAATAATACCCTATCATTTTATTCTACCTTTCCACCCTCTGTCTCCCATACCTGGAATGCTCTCCCTCCTCACCTCTGCCTCCTGGCTTCCCTGGCTTCATTCATGACTCAGATCAAATTCTACTGATTGCAAGAGGCCTTTCCTAGATCCCTAACTGTTAGCTTTTTCCTCAGAGATTTACCTTCACTTTCTCTCTCTCTGTTTCTCACTGTGTCTCTGTCTCTGTCTCTGTCTCTCTCTCTCTCTCTGTCTCTCTCTCTCTCTCTTTCCCTCTCTCTCTCTCTCTCTTTCTCTCTCTCTCTCCCCCTCCCCTTACCTCCGCTCCCCTCCCCTCTCCTCTTCTGTCTTTATCTCTGTCTGTCTCTGTCTGTTTCTGTCTTTCTCTCTCTCTCTCTTTCTCTCTCCTCCCCTCTTCTCTTCTCTGTCTCTTTCTCAATCTACACATATATTATATATAGCATGTGTATGTGTAGTGTGTGTATATGATATATATAGTTATTTGTGTTGTCACCCCTATTAGAATGTGAGCTTCTTGAAGGCAGGGACCATGTTTTTGCTTTTCTTTGTATCTCTGTATTTTTATTAAATGTTTGTTGATTGACTAATTAAAATACTTGTGGTTTCCACATGACTGTTAAAGACAAACATGCTTGTGGATGCTCATTAACTATCCCACAGGAGGGGAACCTGTGGCCTCTAGGCCACATGTTGCCCTCTAGGTCCTCAAGTACAGCCCTTTCACTGAATCCAAACTTCACAGAACAGATCCCCTTAATAAAAGGATTTGTTTTGTGAAACTTGAACTCAGTCAAAAGGCCACACCCAAGGGCCTAGAAGTCCACATGTGGTCTTGAGGCAGCAGATTCCCCACGCCTGAACTATACTTTTAAGAGATGTGGACACAGAGTACCCTGAATCTGAACCATCCATTGTCTATGGCACCTGCTCCGCAAATTGAAGGCTACCCCTAAGCACTGTGTAAGGGAGTAAACTCACACACACACACACACACACACACACACACCCCTCACAATAAGATGAGAAGGAAGAGATTACTAACCATGGAGGGGGGTATCAGGGGTTCTGAACAAACATATACATAAGTATAATACAAATTAGGAAAGGGAGAGCTTTTAGCAACTTGGGTTGGGGAGGGTTCATGGAGGAGGTGGCATCTGAACTGAGCCTGGAGTGAAGATAAGGGTTTTAAAAAGTTCGCAGAACAATTTTTTAGAATGGGGAATCTACCTTCCCATTTTACAATGATGAGACCGATGTGTTTTGTCTGAAGTATGCAGGCAGTAAGAGCAAGAGCAGGAATTTGAGTCCGGGTCTTTTGACTGCCACTTCCACTCTCTTTCCACTGTACCAGAAAGCTGGAGATGTCTATGCAAATCACACAAGCAGGAGACAGAACATTAAGTTCCTGAAACAGCTCACAGTAGTCTAGTTTCAGTCATTCAGTCAGGAAATATTTATGTGCCCTGGCCCAACGCTCCACTGTGCTGAGAGCTAGAAATGCAAAGAAAGCCTGCACCTTGCCCTCAAAGAGCTCTTATTTTAATGGGAGAGACAATGTGTAAATATACAGTGAAAACAGAAGTTAATCTCAGAGGGAAGACACTAGCAGATGTGGCGACTGGAAAAGCCTCCTGTAGAAAATAGAATTTGAGCTGAGTTTTGAAGATAGTCTGGGAAACTGAGTGATATGGGTGAGTCAGGAGAAACAGGAAGGAAACAGAATGAGTGCTCTGTGCTGGGAATAGTATAGGACCAGCATAGGAATAGTATGTAGACAAGTATGGCTTCTTGTTGTACCTGTCCTTCGTTCTCAAAGGGGACCATGCCATCAGAGAAATGATGACATGACTTGCAGTTGACTTTGATTTGGGTTAGGGAGAGCTGTGCAAGATCACCAGCCTCACTTTCTCCTGCAGAGCCATCTGGGTCCAGTGGCCTGTTATTCATCAAGACAACTGGAGATGGCCCAGGATGCAATGGGAAACCCTGGTCCTTTTAGGCTAGGCCTTTTCATGTATTCACTTAGAGTGAGGTAATGCCCATTCAGTGAATAGGCCTCTTTAAGAAGTGAGTTAAGGGGCGGAGCCAAGATGGCGGCTGGTAAGCACGGACTAGAGTGAGCTCCGTACCCGAGTCCCTCCAAAAACCTATAAAAATGGCTCTGAACCAATTCTAGAACGGCAGAACCCACAGAACAGCAGAGGGAAGCAGGGCTCCAGCCCAGGACAGCCCGGATAGTCTCTGGGTGAGCTCTATTCCACACGGAGCTGGGAGCTGGGAGCTGGGAGCTGGGAACGGAGTGGAGCAGAGCCCAGCCTGAGCGGCGTGGACGATCCAGTCCAGAAGCCGGGCAGAGGGGGCCCTAGCGCCCTGAATACGTGAGCAGTTACCAGACCCCTCGACCCACAAACACCAAAGACTGCGGAGAAGGTTAGTGGGAAAAGCTGCGGGAGTGGAAGGAGTTCGCGGTTCGGCTTCCAGCCCCGGGGGCAGCGGAGGTGGGGCAGCTACAGCTGTTGTTACTTCCGGCTCCAGGCCCACCTGGTGGGAGGAATTAAGTGGCGGATCACAGCAGGGGTGCACAGCCTGCCGAAGATCTGAGCCCAGTCTGGACTGGGGGTCCTTGGGGAAGGAGCAGTGCGGCTCTGACAGAGCTGGCACCTCCCCCCCAAACGTAGAACATAGAACTCTGTAATCTACAAGCAGTCATACCCCACTGAAAAACTCAAGGGTCAAGTTAGTTGGTTGGGAGTATGGCCAGGACGCGAAAACGCGCCCAGATTCAGTCTCAGACTTTGGATTCTTTCTTTGGTGACAAAGAAGACCAAAACATACAGCCTAAAGAAGACAGCAAAGTCATAGAGCCTACAACCAAAGCCTCCAAGAAAAACATGAACTGGCCCCAGACCATAGAAGAACTCAAAAAGGATTTGGAAAAGCAAGTTAGAGAAGTAGAGGAAAAATTGGGAAGAGAAATAAGAAGGATGCGAGAAAACCATGAAAAACAAGTCAATGACTTGCTAAAGGAGACCCAAAAAAATACTGAAAAATACACTGAAGAAAACAACACCTTACAAAATAGACTAACTCAAATGGCAAAAGAGCTCCAAAAAGCCAATGAGGAGAAGAATGCCTTGAAAGGCAGAATTAGCCAAATGGAAAAGGAGGTCCAAAAGACCACTGAAGAAAATACTACTTTAAAAATTAGATTGGAGCAAGTGGAAGCTAGTGACTTTATGAGAAATCAGGATATTATAAAACAGAACCAGAGGAATGAAAAAATGGAAGACAATGTGAAATATCTCCTTGGAAAAACCACTGACCTGGAAAATAGATCCAGGAGAGATAATTTAAAAATTATTGGACTACCTGAAAGCCATGATCAAAAAAAGAGCCTAGATACCATCTTTCAGGAAATTATCAAGGAGAACTGCCCTGATATTCTAGAGCCACAGGGCAAAATAGAAATTGAAAGAATCCATCGATCGCCTCCGCAAATAGATCCCAAAAAGAAATCTCCTAGGAATATTGTTGCCAAATTCCAGAGCTCCCAGAGCAAGGAGAAAATACTGCAAGCAGCCAGAAAGAAACAATTTGAGTATTGTGGAAACCCAATCAGAATAACCCAAGATCTGGCAGCTTCTACATTAAGAGATCGAAGGGCTTGGAATGCGATATTCCGGAGGTCAATGGAGCTAGGATTAAAACCTAGAATCACCTACCCAGCAAAACTAAGTATCATGTTCCAAGGCAAAATATGGACTTTCAATAAAATGGAGGACTTTCAAGCTTTCTCAGTGAAAAGACCAGAACTGAATAGAAAATTTGACTTTCAAACACAAGAATCAAGAGAAGCATGAAAAGGTAATCAAGAAACGGAAATTGCAAGGGACTTACTAAAGTTGAACTGTTTTGTTTACATTCCTACATGGAAAGATGATGAGTATGATTCATGAGACCTCAGTATTAGGGTAGTTGAAGGGAATATGCATATATATGCATATATATAGGTTTATGTATATATATAAGTGAATGTGTATGTATGCATGTATCTATGTGTATATGTATGTATGTGTATGTATGTGTATATATATATATGTAAAAGAGAGAGAGCAGACACAGGGTGAGTTGAGGATGAAGGGAAGATAGCTAAAAGAAATAAAATGAAATTAAGGGATGAGAGAGTAACTTACTGAGAGAGGGAGATAGGGAGAGATAGAATGGGGTGGATTATCTCCCATAAAGGTGGCAAGAGGAAGCAGTTCTAGGAGAGGAGGGGAGTGGGCAGGTGAGGGGGGAATGAGTGAACCTTGCTCTCATCAGATTTGGCCTGAGGGGGAATACCATACATACTCAGTTGGGTATCTTACCCCACAGGAAAGAAGAGGGAGGAAGATAAAAAAAAAAAATAAAAGGCAGGGGGATGATGGAGTGGAGGGCAGATGGGGGTGGAGGTAATCAAAACAAACACTTTGGAAAGGGGACAGGGTCAAGGAAGAAAATTCAATAAAGCGGGATGGGTTGGGAAGGAGCAAAATGTAGTTAGCCTTTCACAACATGAATATTGTGGAAGGGTTATACATAATAATACATGTGTGGCCTAGGTTGAATTGCTCAACTTCTTAGGGAGGGTGGGTGGGAAGGGAAGAGGGAAGGGAATTTGGAACTCAAAGTTTTAAAATCAGATGTTCAAAAACAAAAATACTTTTTGTATGCAACTAAAAAATAAGATACACAGGCAATGGGGCGTAGAAATTTATCTTGCCCTACAAGAAAGGAAGGGAAAAGGGGATGAGAGGGGAGGGGGGTGATAGAGGGGAGGGCTGACTGGGGAACAGGGCAACCAGAATATACGCCATCTTGGAGTGGGGGGGGAGGGCAGAAATGGGGAGAAAATTTGTAATCCAAACTGTTGTGAAAATCAATGCTGAAAACCAAATATGTTAAATAAATAAATTGCATTAAATAAAAAAAAAAGAAGTGAGTTAAGGGGTGGCCTCTTTAATTAGAAAAAAAGACCAGTATGGCTAAATTGTAGAGAGGAGGTGATGTATCTGAAACTTTGAGGAAGAAAGATTCAATTGTATATGTAGGGTGAGGGAAAGAGAGGTGTTGAAAATTATATGGAGGTCATGAATTTGAGGGACTAGAAGGATAGTGGAGGCCTCAATGGTAATAGGCAACTTTGGAAAAGGGAAAAGTTTTTGAAAAAAAGATAATGAGTTCTGTTTTGGACATACTGAGTTTGGGATACCTCAGAAACACAGTTCAAATTTTCTAACCAGCAATTGGTGAAGAGTGGCTGAATTTCAGGACAGAAACTAGGGCTGAGTATTATGGATTAGAAGTCATCTTAATAAAGAAAATAGAACCTGTTGGAGAAGATGAGATTACCAAGGGAGGAAAGACAGGATGACTCATGACACTCAAGGATTAGTTGAAAGTATTAACGAAAGTGCTCCAGAGATTTCTAGAGTTATTCAGGCTATCAGTAGATCAGACTTTGGGATCCTTCTCTGCTCTAGTAGTTTCCCACCTCTCATAAATAAGGAAGGAGGGATAATCCATCATCTCTTCTCTTATACCATTATTAGTTCTTCAAATACTTAGAATTTGGCTTGGTTTTAGTTCTCATTCTGTTTACTTTGTGGCAATCATCGCCTATATCACAATGCTCTGTATTTGGAGCACAGCATAGTCCCTGGCACATAATAGATGCTTAATAAATGCTTTATTGATGCTGATGCTGAAGATGCCTAGAGTACAGAGAATGAGAGAATTAAATAAGTAATGATCAAAAAGAAAAACCTTTTGGTGTCAGTTTTTCAAAATATCCACATAAATCTGTTCATATACATGCAGGCACACGTACACACACATTCACACAAACATATTTTTGACTTTGCTAACTTGTTACATTGGAAAGAGTACTATTTCTGAAGTCAGATGACCTGGGTTGAATTACTGTCTCTGACACTTCCTACCTGCGCGACCTTGACCAAATCACTTAAACTTACTGTGCCTCAGTATCCTCATCTGTAAAATATGACAGTTGGATTTGATGGCCTCTGAGATCTCTTCCAGATCTAGATCAATGAACTAAAAAGTCAAAATTTATATTTAAACTAATGTTAAGTTAAGAAAGTGTGACCTGCAGGAGTTTCTATGTGGAAATTGTGAAGAATTCACCAACAAGAACCAAGTAATGGCCTCTTGAAGTGAATATTTGACCATCATTCATTTTCATTTGCAAATAATTCATCAAATTCTTCACTAGGATGGGAGCCCTGCTAAATAAAAATCACATTGTAAAGGATAATGTATTTTGGGATGTTCTCAGAGTTATTGAACTGTTAATTAAACACATATCAGGGTCTGGTTACATACCCTGTTAAGAGTTATCTCCCCCTCGGGTTTGAAGAGCACAGCAGGTCATCCTGTTCAACACAGCCTCTCATGCAACATTAAAGACTGTCATTATTCCCACTAAATTCTTTGGGTTTCTTTCGAGTTTGCTGAAAACTAAGGCTGCTTAAATATAAGTTGATCACTCTGAACATTAGCAGTATCATAAAACAATAATTAGCAGCTCCCAATGACTGGGTGATATGTTCTATCTTTCTTGATGATCTATATTCATTCATGAATAAAGAGGCACTTTAGGATAACGAGACATTTTTTTAATGAGAAAGATGTCAGAAAGGATAATAATAAACCGAGCCTGCTGAAGGCATTAAAACTTCCTAAAATGGCTAATGAAGTCTGAAAATCTGTCTGAATCTTGGGGAAATTAGCATTGTCTGTAAATGAGTCTTCCTTTGAGTGACTTGATCGACCTCAAGTTTTTCAGGGTGAGAAGAAAAAATACATTTTCACTTTGATGTATGCATAGCTAGAGGCAGTGTGGCAGTAGATAAAGGCCTAGGTCTCAAGTCAGGAAGCCCAGAGTTCAGCCCCAGCCCCTGAAACTTCCTATGTGACCCTTGGCTATGACATTTTTTCTCTGTGTTTCTCAGGGGTTTCTCTAGGGGTGATTTACTGTCATAGATGGGTGGCAATCTCAGTGGAAGGGTTCTCACATGGAAAGTTCTCAGATGAAAAAAATTACTTTTTTATGTAGGCCTAGTGGATGGAACATTGGACATAGAGTCAGGAAGACCTGAATTTAAATCCAGCTTCAGGCACTTATTGCTTTGTGACCCTGGATGAGTCATTGACCCTCTCTCAGCCTATTTTTCCATCTGTAAAATGGGGGTAAAAATAGCACCTATCTCCCGGGGTTAGTTGTATCGATAAAATGATATATTTACAAAGTTCTTTGCAAACCTTAAAGTGCTATATGGTGGTGGTGGTGGTGGTAGTGGTAATGGTAAGAGGAGTAGCCCAAATACCCTTTCTAATGCACATAACTGAAACAAGTCCTAGTTTTAAATTCACATCAGTTGGCACAGCTTTCATTTCTAGGATCTTGGTTTTGCCTCTTGGAAGGAGATTATATGTTTGGGAGGCAACGTGGTAAAGTGGAGAGCAAATTGGATTTGAGTTCAAATTCCAGTTTTGGGCAAGTCATTTAAGTTCTCTGGGTCTCAGTTTCCTCAGCTGCAAAAGCAGGGAGATGGACTAGATGATATCTGAGGTTCTTTCTAGTTCTAATCTACGAACTTAAGTTCTCAGAAAAGTCCTGTTAAGGTTTCTTATCATTTTCTTCCTAGAAACCGCCAGGGCCCATTTTGAAATCATGTTTCTTATTTCAAATTAAAGAAAACAAACCCATAGTTGAGCTGCTTCCAACTGTCTTATAAATTTTGTACACACTTTTTTTAGTGAGAGTTTCTTTCTTTATAATCTTTTTGAAAACTTTTTTCCTCGATTTTTTTTATGTTTCTAATTACTGATGAGGAAAATATGATGGTAATTTAGGCTCTATAATTGAGCTAGTTTGTAACAAACTGTTCCTTAAATGACCTCTCTGGTAACAGAAAAAGACATGTAGATTCACAAAGGGTCATTTGGCATTTGGACTTCTAAGGGTCATTGCTTTTATCCAGATATTTTAGGGAGAAATCTTGAAAATAATGATTCCACTGTTAAAAAATTCTTTGGGATTTTAATTTGCCATCAATCTCTATAATAGAGGTTCTCAAACTTTTGCTTATAATGCACAATTCTTTGCTATGTGGAATCATGGTATGACAACACTTCATGTTGACTAAAGAGTGGGACTTCCAAGCAGAGGGACCTCCAGACCCGGTGCTGGAGTGGTCAGATTTCTCTACCTCTCCTTTTCCCTCTAGCACCCCCTCACTATCTTTTTTTCTTTAATTCCTCAGGACTCACTAAGGAGGGAACTTTGCAGCCCTGAGCATCGTTTCTTCCCAATGCCAGGCCAAGAAGACTGGGCAACAAGCTCTAGCTCTGGATTATGATACTGGTGTGCTGAGCCACACCCTTCAAAAAAAAAACCACTCTTCCTTTGCAAACACAGAGTATGAGAATGAGTTTTAAATGTCCTAAGCAGGAAATTGCTTTTATATCTTCCAGTTCTCAGGAGAGAAGGGGGAAACCTTATTTAGAAAAGGATGCTGGCTCAGGAGGTCTGGCTTTCTGTACCACCTGAGTGCTATATAAACATGGTAAAATCAGCTTCCTTTATATCTCAGAGGGCTACGTTATCTCAACCAATAAATTATCAGACATCTAAATGTTGATTTAGATCATTTCCAGGCTATTTAATTCTCTAAATTTATGTCCTCTGTTGAGCTGGTCACATGGCAAGGGTGAAGGATAACTGATGGAGAGACTTCATGCTTCATTGGTATCAATGCAATGTCAAGAAGGAGGTTCCCTGGAGTTTGGCTAGACCTCCTGTGATGGACTGATAAGAGGAAGAGTTTCACACAATGAGCAGGCAAGAATGTGTGACAAAAGAGGAAGAGTTTCACACAATGAGCAGGCAAGAATGGGTGACAAAAGAGGAAGAGTTTCACACAATGAGCAGGCAAGAACGGGTGACAATCTGTATCACTGAAAAAAGTAGTCACATAGAAAGGTTCACAGACCCATCAAAGTATTAACCTCCATCGGTCAATCAACCAATTAATCGATTCAAAAGGATTCATTGAGCAGCAACTAAATGCCTAATACTTTGTTAGATGTGGAGGTGGGGAGTAGGGGTACAAAGTAAATATAAGACATAGTCTCCATTCTCAAAGACCTTGCAACATGGAAGACAGACAAGAAAAGCACCAGAAAAATAAAATATCAGACCATAGTAATTATAGTTGATATTGATGGAAAAACTTTGAGGTTTGCAATGGGCTTTATAGGCTCATTTAATCTTCATAGCTATCCTATGACATCCATAGAATGCTTTTCAGCTTACTGTCAACTCTACATATGTATATTATCTCATTCGGGCTTCACAACTACCCTCATTGGCACTATGCAAGTTATCTATACTTTACAGATGAGGGAACTGATCAAAGCGATTAAGAGAGTTGTCTAGAGTCATACAGCTGATAAGTAACAGAAGCAGATTTTGAACACAGGTCTTCTGGCCTCCAAGACCAGCACTATCCACTTCAGTGTTCAGCGCAATTATTATCGTTCCCAACTTACAGAAGTAGAGAGTGAGGCTCAGATAGCTTGCGATGTTAATAAGTGTTGATGAGTGGCTATTAATGAGTGGCAAAAGCAAGACTCAGACTGCTCTCTTTTGACTACAAGTCTGGTGCCTTTTGAACGGCATCACACTGCAGTAGGTCATTAGGGAGTGAGGCAAGTGGTACTGGATGCAAATCCTATGAGAGTTAGTAAAGGGAAGGATTTGCGTGTGCTGGAGACTTCATGGAAGTCTTCCTGGGGCAAATGGGACTGTAACTAGAAGCTTATGAATAGCTAAGAATCTGTAAGAATTGTAAAAAGGAAAAGTAAAAGGATGGGATGAGAATGAGCATGGTGTAGGCACAGAACAGTGAGGCCACCAGTCCAAGTGAAGCATTTCCATCACCATTCAGTTACTTTTTCTTCACCCACTTTGTACACCAAATACCAAAACAAAACACTGACTTATATATGTTTATAACAAAAGCCGAATCAATATAAGACCTTGTCTTAGAAGTGGAAATACTTCTCTCCAGTTCTTCAATGGTTGTGTTTGAACTCATGTATTTCTGTCTCCTAGATACAGAGCATAACCGACACCTCACCTCATCTTCTGTGATTTTTGTCCATGTTCTCTCATAGATCCTCTCATAGATCCTACTAAGGATTTAGAAAGATGGTAAAATCTTTTCTCTAGGTCTTTCAATATTCCCTAGGTACCAGTGTGGCACATTGGTGGTACAATGCATTGTTAATTGGATTTGGACTCAGGAAGACCTGAGTTCAAATTCAACCTCAGACACTTTCTCTTTGTGTTACAGCTGGGCAAGTCACTTAACCTCTATTTGTCTTAGTCTCCATTTTATAGAAGAGGAAACTCAAGTAGTCAGGGGCTAAGGGACTTCCCCAGGGTCACATAGCTTTTCAGCACTATTTTCAAATAATAAATGAGATAATATTTGTAAAGTACTTAGACAGTGTCTGGCACATAGTAGAAACTTATGTTTATTCCATTCCATTTTATGGATGAGGAAACTGAGGCAGACTGTGGTTATGTACTACTTAGCTGACTCTAAGAGAGGAGAATATAACTATAAATACAACATAGATTCTGCTTTCAAGGAGGTTATAATTCAGTGAGGGGATGGCATTTATATAAATAGTTATGATGTAAAGGAGAGTCTAATAAGTACAAAAGAAAGGTTCAGGAAAATTACTATAAGAAATCTAAAGAGGAAGAGATTGCTTTCGATCAGTGAGTGGGATGTGCAAAGAAGAAGTCAGGGAAAGCTTCAGAGAGAAGGTCGTGCCTCATTTAGGCCTGGAAAGAAAGGAAAGACTACAACCGATGATGGAGAGATTAGAGGAAAGTCTATGCTGGGCATGTAGAAAGATGTAAGCAAAGATAAAAGAGGAAAGGATGAAAACAGGGGGTGGAAGAGAGCTGTGAAAGGCTTTGAATATGCAAACCATGAGTTAATATTTTATTTGGTAGAGATTAAGAAGCTACTTAAGATTTCTTTTTAGTAAAAGAGTAATTGTGGTCACAGCAGCACATGAGCAAGGTTGCTCAGACAGTAATCCAAAGGTTGTATTAAGGAGTGGATAGACTTGAGAATGGAAGACTAATTTTTTCCCTGCCTCTTATTCATTCTCTTGTTTTCTGTTGGCTTCCTCAAGGTACCCAAAACTTCAATGATCTTCAAGCTTTAGGGACATTTCAGAAGAGTCTTGGAAAAGCATAATTTTATTTATTGTCTTTCCATATACACTGCTTTGTAGGAATATGCTTTTAGGCTACAATAAAGGAAATTTCCCCATGAACAATAATTAGCCATAACAGTTATCAAAAACATTACCCACAATACTCCCTAGTGCAGCCCAAACCAGATTAAAATGAAAATGGGAAATATTTAACAAAAAAATACAACGAAACAGATGATGTTAACATGTGGCTTTCTAAGTCAATATACAACCCACAAGGATCCTTATGTATAGTTTTAGTGGCCCCTGTTTCTATTTGAGTTTGAACCCACTGACTGAGAAGCATATCTGTCTGAACTAAAATTTTCCTATAATAATTCATGTTGATTTTAATAGGGTGTGTTCAACAAATATAAACTGTTTTAAAAGAGAAAATTCATATGTGAGTTGATGCATACAACCTGCTAGCACCAAAGGATCACAGATTTAGAGCTGGAAGAGACATCACAAAGGCCATCAAGTTCTACTCCCTCATTTTACAGATGAAGATATTGAGGCCCACCCAGGTTAAATGACTTACCCAAGGTCACACAGGTAATGTCAGATGTAGGGTTTGAACCCACATCTCTCTGAGTACAAATCCAGTGCACACTACCCCATACTTGAGGCAGTTAGGTGATGAAGCGGCTAGAGAATTCCACCTGGAGTGAGAAAGACCCAAGTTGCTATACAACCTCTGATATGTACTAGTTGTGTGCCTTTGGGCAAGCCACTTCACCTCTGTCTAACTCAGTTCCTCAACTGTAAAATGGGGATAATAACAGCACCCATCTCCCAGGGTATCTTCCTTCCTTCCTCCCTCCCTCTCTTCCTTTCTTCCTTCCTTCTTTCCTTTCTTCCTTCCTCTCTTCCTTCCTTCCTTCTTATTTACTTCTTTCTTATCTTCCTTCCTATCTTCATTTCTTCTCATCTTCCTTCTTATCTTCCTTTCTTCCTTCCTATCTTCCTTTCTTCTGGGGTGTGGGGCATGTTCAGGGAAGACTAGTACCTCTGGTAGGAGGGCTGCTGAGCCCTTTTCAGGGATGCTTTCTACCATTAGTGTCTACCTGATTCACGTAACTCTCACCTGTGGCTCCAAGAAGCTATAACATGTGTAAACCATTGCAACAGACAGGCTAAACCAGGTTGAGGGTAACTGAGGGATCTCAAACTTGTTGGTGAGTTGGGGGGGAATGGCTACCCCAAGCATGTGAAGACTTCTCCTGGGGGAATGGGTGGATGAGAACAATTTGATCCAATGGCCATGAACCAGTCAAAACAGGTGTGGTGGAGTGCTTAGAGCTTGGTTAGATACCAAAGATGCCAAGGTCATCCACTGCATCTTGAGCTGTCACCAGTCATTTTGACTCTATCTTGCCACTGGACTGTGATGACTCTGGAAGAGAGAGTGAGGCTAACAACTTTGCACAACTCTGCCTCACTTAAATCCAATTTATGTGTGAATCAAAAGACATCACCCATACCATTTTACTATTTTTACTTATCTGGGAGTCTTGTGGTGATAAGCAAGTGACAGCAGCAGGGGCTGCTATAGTCACAACCCTGCACACAGGTGGCCCAGGCCATAGGATCATCTCACCAGAAGCATCAGTGGGATTCGGCAACCCCTTGGGTGTCTGAGCAGTCTTTTAAAGACCACACTGACTTCCTGGTGTGAGAAAGGGGCAAGGAAAGGTACCCTAAAAATTGTCTGCTTACCCAACTCTGGTCTGATTACTATGGCAGGCAGGGATTCCTACCTTGCAGTCAAAGCATCAAAAAACCCGTACAAAATCTCTGCAAAGATGATTCCACTCATCATCAGATGGAATGTGGAAACACTTATAGATAACACAAAATTTAATAGACCTAAAAGATGAACAGCTCTTGTTGTGAGAGAGCTCAGCAGGTATCCCTTCCATATAGTAACTGTGAGTTAAATAATGCTGGTAAATGAAGGCCAGCTTACTGAAGTCAGGGCAGGATATATATATCTTTTTCTGGAGTGGCCACAGTGAAGAGGAGTGCCGTGAAGTTGGAGGAAGTTTTGCAATCAAAACTAATCTAGTCACCATGCCACCATTATTGGTGCCTATGCTCCCACCATGACAAACCCTAACAAGGTCAAAGAAAAATTTTATGAAGACCTGGAGACCCTCATCATCAACGTGCCAAAAGAGGACAAGCTTATAATTCTTGGTGACTTTAATGATAGAGTAGGCTCAGACTAGCAGACATGGCAGGGAGTCCTTGGGAGGAATGGAGTTGGAAACAGCAACAGCAATGGTCACTTACTACTGAAGACTTGTGCATCTCGTGACCTCATCACCAACACCTTTTTCCATTTACCTAAACACAATAAAACTTCATGGATGCACCTTTGCAGCAAACATTGGCATTTAATAGACTGTGATTATAAAGAGAAGAGAAAGGCAGGATGGGAGTGATAAAGGCAATGTGTGGTACAAAGTGCTGTACAGATCATAGACTTATCCTCTCCAAGATAAATATTTGCATTCAACAAAAGTGGTAGCCCCAAGGCAAAATGGCTACCAGAAGACTTAATGTCACCAGATTAGAGTGCTTCTCTGAGCAGGAACAATTTGTTGCTAACTTGGAAGGAAAGTTGAGCCGACATACAGTTGGCAATAGTGGAGTAGAAAAGGAATGTGCAGCTTTCAGAGATTTGGTATATAGCACTGTATTTGCTCATCTGACTCAGAACACTCGCAAACATCAAGACTGGTTTGATGAAGATGATGGCAAAATTCAGAAGTTGCTAAATAAAAAATGAGAACTCCACAGGACAATTCATTCATTTCTAAGCAGGCAGCATCTAACTCCAACAAAAGTAAAGTATGAGTGAAGCTTAGGGAGATGCAAAATTCTTGGCTCAGTAAGAAGGCAGGTGAAATTCAGATTTATGCTGAAAGTAACAATCTAAGGTGCTTTTATGATGCCCTGAAGGCTATTTATGGGCCAAAGATATATGGTGTATCTCATCCATTGAGTGCTGATGGAACCACATTGATTAGTGATAAGGACATAATCCTGGAGAGATGGACTGAATATTTGCATAGTGTTCTCAACAGACCAGCATCAATGAATGCTGAAGCCAATGACTGTTTACCTCAGGTTGATGTCAATCCCTCTCTAGACAAATTTCCAACCAAAGAAGAGGTTTTGAATGTCATTAGGCTCCTCTCCTGTGGCAAAGAACCTGGTATTGATTCTATTCCAGCTGAGATTTTCAGGGCAGAGGGTCCACTGCTCATACAAAAGCTGGCTGAAATTTTCCAGGTTTTATGGCAAAAGGAGGTTATCCTCCAGGAGTTCAAGGATGTCTCCATTGTCCATCTCTATAAAAGCAAAGGAAATGCATTGTCCTGTGACAATCACAGGGGGATCTCTCTCTTAGTAATTGCTGGCAAGATTCTTGGCAATTCTTGGCTGGTCTGATCATCCACAGTCAGACACACTGTAACTTTACTCTAACAGTGATGTCATTTTGGTCCTCTTCGAGAATGAAGGATGGCCATCTTCCTTCCTTCCCCTCTTCCTTTCTTCCTTTCTTTCCTCCTTTTTTCTTTCCTATCTTCCTTCCTTCCTTTCTTCACCTGAAAGATAGTCATCTACCTGAGAGCCAATATGGCTTAAGAAAGGGCCAGGGAATGGTCAATATGGTGTTTGCTGCCTGACAACTCCAGGAGAAATGGCAGAAGTGGAACAGAGGTCTGTACACAATGTTTGTAGATCCAACCAAGGTCTTTGATACTGTGAGTCATGAGGGCTTATGGAAAATTATGTCAAAATTTGGTTGCCTGGAGAAGTTCATCAGTATTATATGTCACTTTCACAACAGCATGCTTGCCCAGGTTCTGGATAATGGATGATGCTCTTATGCTTTCCCAGTCACCAACAGAGTGAAACAAGGCTGTGTGCTCACTCCCATGCCTTTTAGCATGAAGTTTTTAGCCATGTCATCAAATACCTTCAATGAGGATGAACACAGCATCAAGGTCAGCTACCTCACTGATGGTAAATTCTTCAACTTGAAAAGGCTACAAGTCAAGACCAAAGTGGAGTGAGTGCTGGTGCATGATTTTTTGTTCACAGATGCTTGTGCACTCAATGCAGCCTGTGAAGCTGAGATGCCACAAAGTATGGATCAGTTCTCTGTTGCTTGTGCTAATTTTGGCCTAACAATAAATACCAAGAAAACACAGGTGCTCCATCAGCCAGCACTACAACATCCATATGTGGAACCATTGGTTACAGCAAATGGAGAAGTTTTGAATGCTGTGTATAAGTTCAGCTATGTTGGCAGTATACTTTCCAAGGATGTACACATTCAAAATGAGGTTGACACACATTGCCAGAGCTAGCTCAGTGTTTGGAAGGCTCTGAAGGAAAGTGTGGGAGAGAAGAGGCATTAGACTGACTACCAGACTGACTGTCTACAGAGCCATTGTGCTGACCTCATTATCATATGCCTGTAAAACCTGGACAGTATACCAGTGCCATACCAAGAAATGGAATCTCTTCCATTTGAATTGTCTTAGGAAGATTCTAAAGGTCTCCTGGCAGGATAAGACACCAGATACTGAGATACTTTCTCGAACTAAACTACCAAGCATTCAAACTGAGAGTGCAACTCTGATAGGCTGGCCACATTGTTCGAATACCAAGTGTATGCTTGCCTAAAAGATTATTTTATGGAGAACTTACACAGAGCAAGCTCTCACATGGTGGCCCAAAAAGCAATACAAGGACATTCTCAAGGTCTCTCTTAAGAACTTTGGAAGGGATTCCATGACATGGGAGATACTGGCACAGGACCACCTAGCATGGAGTGCCCTCATCGCAGCCCAAAAGAAATGCAAGATGCATGAATTTAGAGAATCTGCCCCAAATCTTCCTATGGACTACTTGTGCCTGACCTGTGGTAGAGCATTCTGAACTCATATCAGTCTGATCATCCACAGTCAGACACACTGTAACTTTACTCTAACAGTGATGTCATTTTGGTCCTCTTCGAGAATGAAGGACGGCCATCTTCCTTCCTTCCCCTCTTCCTTTCTTCCTTTCTTTCCTCCTTTTTTCTTTCTTATCTTCCTTCCTTCCTTTCTTCTTTCCTTATCTTCCTTCCTATATTCCTTCCTTTCTCTCTTTCTTCCTTCTTTCCTTCCTATCTCCCTTCCTTCTTATTTTCCTTCCTTCTTCCCTCCCCTCCTTCCTTCTTATCTTCCTTCCTATATTCCTTCTTTCATTTCTCTCTTCTTCCTTCCACCACACTGAGGGTAACACTCCTGATTCCATAGAATTCACATAAGCAAAACCCTTAATCACAGAAAGGAAGTTTTAGAAGATGGGTGGCAACTTGTTCACTAATCACTGTCATACAACCAGGGAAAGTGAAGCACAAAGGGACCAACAAATATCACAGAACCAATTAGGATCTGCCACTGGTGATAAATGTCGATCAAGTCAGTAAAGGCAAAGAGATTCTGATGAATATTGTTCCCCCAAACGTGGAGGGCACAATAAGCTCTGTACATATCACAACAGTGGATACATTGTCTGATTTAAATGTGAGCTGAAGGAGTAACCAAAATAATTCTTTTCTTTCACTTCATCCTTGGCCTCTTCACCAAGAACCAACAAAACACTCAGCTGATGAGAACCTCTCTTCTATAAAATGAGTTCACTTAGGGTAGCAAGGACTGCAAAACTTGAAGCTGGCAATTTAGCAAATTGGGACCTCACAGGAAATGTTTATTTATCCCAAGAGAGGCATTACAGCCTTCTGAATCCAGGAAAGTGATACAATATGTAGCTGAGCGTTCAACAAAATCCACATGTCGGCTGCCCCTGTGGGTATTTAATAGGCTCTCCTAGACATTTAGTAGCCTCATGGTGATTCTGTAAAATGGACCAAGATAAAAATAAAATTGGATAGACCAAAATATAAATAGGAAATGAACCAGTGAATATGGATATTGTGATAATAATAGAAATCTAGTTCCAAAGGCTAAAACTATATATATAATATATACATATACATACATATATGTATGTATGTATGCATGTATGTGCATACATACACACACACACACATATAAATATCTTTTATTAGCACCATGGAACATAAGGGAGAACTCATTAGCCACTAATCCAAGCAACAACCCTGTCATCCTGGAAAGGGTACTAGATGTTGATTCAAAGAACCCAAGTTCAAATTCTAGGTCTGCCATTTACTACCTTCAATGACCTCGAATAAATTCTCCACTTTTCTGGGTCTCAGTTTCTTCATCTGCAAAATGAACATCCTGGATCAGATGGTTTCTAAGATTCAATCTACTTCTACTTCTATGTGCCTATGACCCAAAAGTAAAATATTGCATTGCATCCTTCCCTGGCCTATAGCTTCAACGTTAGCACATTTTTGAACAGTAGAGAAAGCCCACCAGCTTCCATTTTTATTTTTTCGACCCATGGTATCTTTTTAAAAGACAAGCCCCAAGCATCTCAAGCTTTGAAATCCATTTCTGATTTAATACAATCGTTTTATCATCTGGAAGAGCGTAACAGTAAAATACATCCCAAATATTGGCTTAACTACTCAAAATCTGTGCCAGCTTGCTTCAGAACATTAACAGAGCAAAGGCCCAAGAAAGTGTGTCTCCTGTAATAGGCCTCGCTCTGCACAGCTAAAACTGCCTTAATAGAAATCATGGCAAAGGAGGAGAGAGAGGCATCTGCAAACCATGAAGCTTATTAAACAAATTTGTTTTCAAAGTCAAGTACTTTTGGTACCCTCAGTCCTAATTAATGCCTCGTTCAGATGCAACCTCATAGCTAACATTCACTTTCTTAATCTGAGCCATATGTTGCTTCCATCACTGTAACGACATTAATGAAAATTATTCTTTTTGTACTGATATTTTTATTCCAAAAATGTACCTTCCAGACTTATGCTTAGTGCTGAGAGCAATGAGTGAGAAAAATCTCTGGAAGGAATAGTGCATTTTATTTCTTCTCTTTTCCTCTTTTTTTTTGCACCAAATCGATACGGCATGGAAAATAGATAACATGAAATGTATTGATTTTTGATAAGTGGGTGGTCTCCACCTTTTAGAAAAACCCAGAAATTAAACAACTATTTAATTCAACAAGCACTTATTAAATGCTTACTGTGTTCACAGTCTGGGAATACAATGACGAATCTAAACTCTGTCCTTAACATTCTTACATTGTATTAGGAAGTTAACAAAAACAATGATAGCTGAACACAATACATATTACTGTTTTTGCAGTGTGATGCAAAAAAAAAAAAACCACAACGACAACAACCCCAAAACCAAAAACCTATGTGTGTGAAAGGTAATTATCACATTTCTTCTAAAACATAAGATGTACTGCAGTTTGCATTAAGGCTTAGAAAACATTTAACATTTTCATCAACAGCCAAAATCTTAAAGCAAATACCCTTTCTTTTTGTTATACAATGGTAGTTATCTGTTTCCTACTTAAGCTGTTTCCTTTGTAAATGGGAATTATAAACAGAAGCATGGGATGACTTCCTCACATTAATATATTTGGAATAAAAGAATTTTAGAGCTAGAAGGGATCTACTGCAACTTGTGGAGGTTAAGAAGTTAAGTGATCTGCTCAAGGTCACCCAGCTAGCTAGTGTAAGAGTTGGGGTTAGGCACTGGAATTCCCAGGCCAAGGCTCTTACTACCCAAGGCTGCATGTCCTTTTAAAGTATACACAACAATGTATGCTGTTTGTTCCTGCATTAAAATGCAATTAAAAGATAAAAGCCAGCAGTTTCTTCTTAAAATCTGAGCCAGAAGCCATCTACTAGTCACATCCTTCAAGGATTTACCCATCAGAATTCAAAGATAGGCATTTCCATAGGTATTAGGGGTGGGAGTGTGACAGACACAAGTCACTATTTCCAGGCTTTGGCATGTATTGCGTGTAGATAGTGTTGCTCCTAGCAATCATTCAATATAATCAAAATAAAATAAAACTGGCTGTAAACACCTTGGAAATGAATGCTCAGCTTTTAAGATTAAACTGTGACTATCATAGAAATTCATGGGTACATTATGAAACAAAGAGTAAATTGTGGCAAATCATTCCAATTGCTATAATTCATACAACTCTGCAAAGATTTCATTGTGTCTCCTTTTTATCCTTATTCACATAATCCATGTTTACTGATCCACCATAAAGTAGGTACGCACTATGTTTATTAGGGAAAAGGAGCTCACCAGAGCCAAGAAGAAGGATTCATTCATGATCTGAATGCAATGGCCTTCATTATATTCCAGCTTGCTTATAAATGACTGGTGGAGAGTTAGCAGATGGTGTTTTCTTTCACCCTTTGCCTTCCTCTTATTTAGTTATTTCAACTTAGTTTTGTGCTGAGGCCACGATGCCTCCTAAGCAGTTATATTCAGGAGGCTACTTTCTACTATACTGACCATGGCTGCGATAAATTTCCCAGGCTCAGAATCCTAGATTCAGTGTTCAAGCCATATTGTAGAGATCATTAGCATTAGAGAAGCTGCCTTAAAAAAAACCAACATTAGAGCTCATAAAGTAACCCACATAGAATGCTTGTAGGAAAAAACAAAATGAGGCAATGTGAAGTCTCCTCTCTGACACTTTCTTGCTGTATGACCTTAATCAAGTCACTTAACTTTTCTTAAACTTGGTTTTCTCATCTCCAAAATGAAGGGGTTGGACTAGATTGGGGGTGGGAAATCTGCGGCATCATGCCACACATGGCCCTCTGGGTCCTCAAGTGTGGCCTTTTGACTGAATCCAAACTTCACAAAACAAATCCTTTTTTTAAGGGGTTAGAGTCAGAAGGTTAGAGCCAGAGGCAGATTCAGAGGTGGGGATTTATTATGTAGGTAGGACCATCTCTCTTGGTAGGAGGGTAATTTGTAATTGATGAATTATGTTGGGTGAAGTCTCATCCTCCAGCTTTGCCTTCCCCTGGCAATTTTTTACCAATTCAACCCAAAAGAAATCCCAAAGAAATAGATCCAAAATTGGGGTGCTAGAAAATGCAGTCATTAACTAGAGCTTGTAGGTTACATTTTACTATCAGCTTTTTTTGTTGGTCCTAGATCAGTCACCCAGACTTTAAGGATTGGGCTAGGGTACAAACCGATTTAAATTTTTTTTAAAAAAAGAGTATAGATGAGGAAAGTGGATAGGGAAATAACAAAGCCTCTTATTCAAATCAGATGCATGCCAACCAGGTACCACAGACTAATTTCAGGAACTGTGGGACAAAGAACATGAAAAATAGGTAAGAAAACCCCTATGTATACTCAAGAAATGTCCTATAGGTACCACCCTCTCAATCCCCAATCCTCTGGGATTCTGGTGTTAGGTTGACACCAGGGGTCAGCAAACTATGACCTTCAGGTCAAATCCAGACTATCACCTGTTTTCATACTGCTAGCAAGCTAAGAATGGTAATTACATTTTAAAAATAAAGTTTTATTGCATTTTAAAATATAAATGCCATCCTAACTATGGGGGGGTCAAGGCTACAAAAACAGGCAGTAGGAAACATCTGGCCCTTGTGATACAGTTTGCTGTCTCCTGGTTTACACCATGACATTATATATTAGTCCCCTGCTTGAAAATCAAAAAACAGGCAGAATCCTTCTAAAATGTACCATGAGCAAGATATTTCTAAATTATAAGGAGTCTCTCTTCTTTCCTCTACAATAGATAATATTTAGATTAATACAGAAACCAGTTCTTTTTATACAGATGTGTTCAATCCAAGGAAATTATATGCATTCAATTTTCATGTAGGAATTGCCGCAGTCTGCAGATATAGAAGACATGATTTAGGGCTGACCTACTGAACACTATTTCTAAGGTGAACCCTGTTCTTGAAACTTCAGTACAAAATGTTTGGGGATCCCACAAGTAGAGGCTGAACTCCAGGCTGAACCCACCTATACCTTCACATCCAGTGCCATTTGTTGTCCAGTTTCTCCCATAAACCTTCCTCAGAAAAGCTAAGCAAACTTCTGGAAGCTTTCCCCTAGGCCTTTTGTCATTCTTTGGGCATCCTGGTAATCCTTTGTCCTGGATCCATGGATAGCCAACCTCTGTTTTTTGTTATATCTTTGCTGGGTGGTATATTTTATACCACATCCTGACGCGTCATTGTTAATAATTCACTGCAGCCTATTTAGCATTACTGACTTGGAGCTGGAAGAGATCACAGAGGCCATCTCGTCGAAGACCCTCATTTTACAGATAACAAAATAGAGACCCAGATCACAGAGGTAGGAAAATGTCTCTACAAATATGAGCTATTGTTGTGACTACTCTTCCCATGAAGTTTTATATGGTTTAATTTCTTTCTATCCTACTTTTAAAAAAATTAATTTAAAAATCTAGATTATAAAGCTTAGAAGAGGCCCAGATAAAACAGATGCTACTTTGTAATTATGAGTAATAATAGCTCACTTTTATAGAGCACTTGAAGGTTTTCCAAATATTTTACCTACATTTGACCCTCACAACAACACTATGAGGAAGGTAGATAGAGCACAGGCCTGGGGAGTTAGACAGATCTGAGCTTCTCAATTGAGATTACATTGGGCTATTTTATGGAACTGGAGAAAATAGTAGTGACATTCATAGGGAAAAAGAAACAGGTAAGATTTCAAGGGGATATTTTGAAAGAAAAAAGAAACATTGATGAAGGGAAATTATCCCTACTAAACTTCAAATGATATTATAAAGTGCCAATTACTCCAGTTGTTTGTCTTCCCATCCTCCAAAAATACTCTTTATTTAGTATATATTTTGTATTTACTCATCTGTGTACATGTTGTTTTATTCCCAGTAAAAAGTAAGTTTCTTGAGGGCAACCTCATCTCCCTTCCCCCTCCCCCAACAATGACATTTATAGCATACAACCCAGTCTCCTAATTTCCTAAGGTTATGGTTGACTGCACCCCACCCCATCTCTTCCATTCTTGAAACCCACCCCCAGTGCCTAGCATAATGAAAATCCCTGGAAGGCACTTAATCAGTGCTTGAGTGGAGTTGAGTTGAACTGGATTTCGTCCAGGAGGTCCATGAGTAGCCTATGGCTTGGAGAAATGAACCCCTTATCATCCACAAGCAGTAGCATCTAGCGGACTGTGCCATCCATACTGAATCCTCCTTCCATTTGGACTCTGTTCACACAAGACATTCTTCATGAAGGAGGCAGTCACCCTGGTGGAGCTGACATCCTTCCCTGTTGTATGTCTTGTCTGACATCAAAGTAACACAGTTGTTACAAAATGACTATTGAAGTTGCATTTATTGAAGCATCTCAAAAGGTCTTAACAGAGGCACAAACAAGATACATTGATTGTTATAAGAATGTCTTTAAGAATGGCTTTTTGTTCCACTGAGTGAAATACTCTTTAAAATAACCAATAAACAAGTATAGTAGGCTCTTCTTTTTGCCTACTTTTCCAATCAGTTGGATGACTAGGGAGATACAGTCTCCTATAACAAACAACTTGGTGCTAAGGCCAGCAAGTTTCTTTCTCATATTTCCATGTAGGATGCATTAGATGTATAGATGATTCTCAGAGATTTCATGGAGATGGACAAGTAGCTAATTAATCACATGCTTTCAGCCACCTTGTGGCGGTAGAAATACTGTCTGTGATTTGTCAGTAATTTCCCCTCTTTCAAATGTCTTGAAAATTTCTCTCTCAGAATTTTTGTGTGTATGCAAAATATGGAAATTGTGTTCCTCTGTATTTGAAAATGGTATCTCCTGAGTGTTATTTTCTACTAGAGGCTTTGAACCATCACCAAATCGGATGCAAGTTATCCTATGGCAAAATACCTATATGACATACAGAACAGAATTTTATGGCATTAAAAGTGAGATTAAAAGTAGATTATAATTAATCCATATTAATGGATATGTCATTGCTCTGCTTCCCTATGTGCTAACAGTGCCTAGGTAGTTTGCTGTAGCTAGGTGGCCTAGTAGGTAGAAGTCTGGTCCTGTAGTAGGGGAAATCCAAGTTCAAACCCTATCGAAGATACTAGTCATGTGATCCTGCAAAAGTCACTTGATTTCGTTCAGCTTCTGTTTCTTCACCTGTGAAATGGGTGCAGTGATAGCACCTACCTCTCAGGGTTGTTGTGGGAATTAAATGATATAACACATGTGAAGTGTGTTACAAACCTTTAAGTGCCATAAAAACGCTAGTTATTCCTATGACTATGCCCACCTATACTGGGGTTGCTTATTCTACCTACACATACCGTCTTGGCCTTTGGCACTGTAACCCAGATCATAGAGAGAGGCATGGTAATAACGGAGGTATGATGATCATGACAATGATGACCTCAACCAGTCGTTCTCTTCTTTATCTGATTGGGCTACTTCACCCAGGCAAGTACCCCCACCCACTGTCACCATCCTTGCCTCCTCCATCTCTCCGTGATAATCTCTTCCTCCTGTCCACTCCATGTATAATGTGAGGAGTGAATAAGAGGTGGCAAACTCCTTCAGAAAGGCTGCTAGCCGCTGGATTAGAACTTAATTCCATAAGACAAGTGCCTTAAAGGGGAAATAAAAACTTTTTCCATCAATGGTAGTAAAAAGAAAAGTTGACTCTTTCAGACCCATAACTAAACTTCAAATGAATTAATGAAGAACATATATTGAGTTTAGTGTGTGCTAAGCACTTGGTTAAGCAGTGGGGATATAAATAGAAAAACAAGGCCATCTCTCCTCTCAACACTCACTTTCTAAAAGGGGGAGACAAGACATATAGGAAATTTCAGCTGCAAGGCAGATGGGAAGGCCTGGTGGACCTTAGGATGTTTCACGCTGGAGGGATGAAAAGATCAGGAATTTTTCCAGCCTCCTTACACCTCACACTTTTTCTTATACTCCCCTCCACAAACTCTACAATCCAGAAACAGTGCCTCCCTTGCTATTCTTTGAATGTACTCTGTCTCCTAATTCTGTTTTAGCTGCCCCCGTGCCTGGAACATTCTCTCTCCTCCCTTCTGATTCCTGGCTTCACTCAAGATTAACTTCAAATGCTACCTTCTTCAGGAACCATTTCCCAGCCTACCTTCTCTAAGCCTCAACCTCCTGTTTATGCCTCCCCTGTAAAATTACCATCCATTTAAACTATGTGTGCCTTGTACAGTTTCTTTAATATTGTCTCCTCCATTAAACCTAAAGTCCTCGAGGGCAGGGATCCTATTTTTGCCTTACTTTGTATCCTCAACATTTAACATAATACCTAGCACATAGTAAGTATTTAGTAAGTGCTCATTGACTGATTTGAGTGGGAAGGCCCAGTGGATGAAAGGGTATAAGTAGCAGGGCAGATGGCAATGACCAGAGGTCTAAATTCTGCTCTACTGAGAGAAATACTCGAACTCAAAAATCCAGGAAGCCTTCTTTAGTTGTACTAGTTGGAAACAATCTTCCCACTTGGACCTCACATACCACTTTGTTTTGCTACTGGCCAATGTAATAATATTTCTTTATATTACCAAGAAGGAAAAATGTTTTGAAAATATAAAAACTGAGATTCTTTCAACCTTTCAATTTCCAAATGTGTGAAATATTAGTTATTATCATGTTTTTATTAGCTAGAATTGAATTTGGCTTCTGAAAGATTTGTGAAATCAGGTACATATTTGTTACATCTGTGAACAATGGTTACTTTTCAAAGATGTACTATAGAATTAGGAATGGCTAATCTAAAAGGGAGAAGGAAAACCAAAATACTTAGTTTTTTTTTTAGTTTAACTAGAATTAAACAAAGGCAAAAACTAATGACACTATAAATTACTACAAATTCATGACACATAACCTTGAAGAACAGAGAAAACAAACAACCCTTTTACCTTATCTCTAGTCTTCTTATTTAATTTCCTACTGGAACTGTTAAAAATCTTTCTTTTCTTCTCTTGCCACCAACCTCATCCATATAACCTAGCACGTAGCCTAGCTTCCTACTTCTCAAAGAAGATTAAGGACATTTCATCCTTCTTCCTCCATTCCAGAAATCTCAGCCTTATTTCCCTCTTTCTTCTATCCATTAATAGATGCATCCCCCTGACACCTTAAGGCCAATGCCTCCACCTGAACCTTTCATCTCTCCAAATTCTGCAGGACCTCAAGGCAATCATCATTTTTCTTTCCTACATTTTCAGTCCTTACTTCGCTACTGATTTCTTCCTCTTGACCTACAAATATCTTTATGTTTCCTTCTTTATTTTTCACAAAACACTTGCTCTTGATCCTCATACTTCCTTATCTCCCCTCATGGGCACTGCTAATCTTCTTGGAATATTTTGTCTATACCTTTAACTTCATTATGACCAATTTTCTTCTAAACCCTTAGGAATTGCATGTCTGTACCACCATTCTACTGAAATTATGCTCTCTAAAGTTACTAATGACCTTCTAGTCCCCAAAACCATTGACTTATTTCAGCGCCCACTTTCCTTTGCCTGTACATTTTAACTTATCAAAGTTGATTATCTCCCCAGTGTGGATTTACCCCAAGGCTCTGTCCTTGTCTTTCTTCTCTTTTCTCTACACTTTGTTCTTTGGTAATGTTATTGACTATGACAGTATCAACTACCTTGTCTATATGGATGACTAACAGTGTAGCCAGTGTTGACCACCATTCTTTCTGAGCTCTAAACCCACATCCCTCACTTCCTATAATATATCTTCATCTGGATGTCCCACCAACATACTAAACTCAGCATATCAAAAACCAAGTTCATTATCTTGGTCCTACTCTTTCCTCTCACTTAACTGTTTCTGATAAGGTTTGTTGTTGTTCAGCTGTTTCCAACCCATTTGGGGTTTTCTTAGCAGCCACTAGAGTGGTTTGCCATTTCCTTCTCCAGCTCATTTTACATATGAAGAACTGAGGCAAACAGATTTAAGTAATTTGCCCAGGATCACAAAGACAGTAAATGTCTGAGGCTGGATTTGAACTCAGGAAGAGAAGTCTTCCTGACCCTAAACCAGCACTTTATCCAATTCGACACCTAGCTACCCTGTGAATTCCTACAGATTTTTTTAAACACATACACAGACAGTACCTTTTCCAGAAATCCAGCTGTGAGGGCACCATAACACTTTGTTTTATAGCTATTTAACGCAATCATCATGTCATATGAGGTATCTTATCTCTCTACTAGACAGAAATCCCCTGAAGAGCAAGGATAATGTTCTGTTTAAGTGAAGTATCTGCTCGCTGTATCCAGTACAGCACACACTCAATTGCTTATTCATTAAATGGCCAGCATACAGTTGTTTTGGCATTCTAAGTCATGGCATGAGCAAATCAAATGAAATATGTACATGGGATCTAAATGATATATTTAAAACTGAACAAATTTGTTGGTCAGTAGTTCCATCTAAGAGCTCTGGTCTGGATCAAGACAGTGGGGTTCTCATCACTTCTCACCAAATTTCTCTACCACATTCCAGAAGCCTTTTCATCCTGGAAGATAATTCTGGCCCTAGAATTCACACCTAAGAAAATAAGAGAGTCCCTGGCTCTGATGGTATGGCTCCTCCCAGAACTTCCATGTTAGGAGGGCACCTGGGTTAACCACGCTTTCATCTCTCCCCAGGCTGTACTCCAGATTTCTCTACCATGCACTATCTCCCACTAAATACCTTCCTCTTCCCCCTCAAAAAAAAAAATCAAACCACCCTTTTCAGCTTTCTTTTTAAGCTGTCTTCTTCATTAGAATGTAAGCTCCTTGGGAGCAGAGACTGTCTTTCTTTCTTTTTGCTCGTTTTTGTATTCCCAGCATTTACTATAATGCCGGTCACACAGTTACTGCTTAATAAGTGTTTGCTATATTGTAGTCCAGGTTCTGTTACTTACTACCTGTGAGATCTTGGGTAAATCACTTCACCTCCCTGATGTTCTGTTTCAGCTACAAAATGGAGATAGTTATGCTTTTACTAATTACCTCAAAGTATTGTAATAAGGATCAAATGAGGTAATGTTTGCAAAGTGCTTTAAAAAAATCCATCTCCATACACAGAAGCTATTTTATGATGACTCTTTTCATTGAAGTTTTATATTGTTCAATTTTTTCCTATTCTGCTACAAAAAAATTATTTAAAAATTAATCTAAACTATATAAGGAAAGTCCCAGATAAAACTCATGTTACTTCAGAATTACATCAAACAGTAGTTCACTTTTATATAAACTTCAAGGTTTGCCAAGAATCTGTAGACACTTGGTCTTCACAACAACCCTATGAGGGAGTTATTTATCCCATTTACACAGGAGAAACTTAATCTCAGAGAAGCTGTCATTTACTGGAGGCCAGATGGTTAGTAAAGTTCTGAGGCAGGATTTGAACATGGTCTTCCTGAGAAGTCCATCATCCTATCCACTGTACCATTCTGCCTCTCTAGATTATTATTCTTATTGAATGAACAGGGGAAAACCTTGGTTCAATGAATCTGCCAGTGAAATCATGACTTGAACCCAGGTGCTTCAATTATTTCCCAGAAGACCCTAGAGGGATTTAGCATTGTGCTTTGTTTGATTTTTTTTGCTGTACCAAGAGGGAGCTTTCTGTGAATACAATATGACATCTGTGTTAGAGGCCTACCACTCCAAGAAATATTCAACTTTCTATTTATGCTATGTCTGTTCCTAGGGCTGATCAATCAAGGAGCGGAGTTGGCCCCTTCTTCCTTTCTGTCATGCCGTGTATTGATTAGCCCAGAGCACAAAAATACAGAACAAAACACATTTTGTAATTTCTCGCTTCAAAATGCTACACCCTTACCAGCTTTCCAAGGCTGATGCTTAAATCAGTGGGTTCTGATATTTTTAGTTAACTCAATTTCTTTTGCTGAGCATGAGACCACGATTGTAAAGGCTATTGCCACATCAAGATAAGAAAAAGAAATAGCATCTCCAGAGGGAAAACCCTCACTATTCACTGTTTGGTCTGTGTGTGTACATCATTTGAATTTTAAACTTGTCTCTCTTTAGTAAGATCATTCTAATAGGAAAAGACTTACTTTCCTTTCAAAAGAGACCAAGCTGGTATTCAAAAGAAGTTTCTGTTTTCATTTCTTTTGAGTTCTCTAACAAGAAAAAAAACTAAACAGATTTCTTCAAAAGGTTTTGGAAAACAACTTCTATTTTTTAAAAAGAAAATTGATGTACGAATTGAATGCAAGTGAATGTAATGTATCTTTTTCATAAGTCAAAAAATGATGGGTACCAGAGCTTTTAATATGGAAGTTATATTTCCCAAATAACAACAAAAACAATAATGATTTTTTAAATGGAATGAGTCCATTACCCAAACACATATTGTTTTATATTTATATTACCAATTTGCATAGGAAGCTGATTATAGTAGTTAGAGTGCCGGCTTGGCGTCAGGAAGACTTGGGGTCAAATTCCACCTCTGACATTTACAAGCTGCATGACTCTGGGCAAGTCACTTAACCTCTCTGTGCCTCAGCCAGTATATACATCCTCAGGACTTATGTACTAAGTGATGATCTCATTTTATGATCTGTATAGGTGGTAGAAGTACCTACACTGGGAGTTCCCCTAAACTGGTGAAACCATTGATCATTGCATGCTAATTGATAGTCATCTTCTGCTTTGGTCTGATCCTATCAGCCTCTAATCACCATTTCTGCTATTTACCTTAGAGGATGAACTAGAATAAGTTTGAACTGAGGAGCTTAAATATCACTCAACAAAATTGAATTTAATTGAAGTCAATTCTACAATATTTATTGCGTACAGAATACTATTAGTATAGAAAATCATAGAGAAAAGTGAGAAAAAAGTAGGTGCACATTGAGAAATGAAGAACTTGTTGCATAGAAATGCAAAGAAATTATTGCACCATAAGAAATGATACTACAAGGAATTCAGAAAAAATATGAGAAGATATATAAATTGATGAATTAAATAGAACCAAGAAAATAATGTGTTCAATGGATAAAATAATGTAAATGACAGGAATATTAAAACAAAGACGAATGCTGTATAACTGCACTGACCAAAGATTTTGCTCCTGCTGGGGGGAAAGATAAACAATGAAGAACATATACCTCTCTCCTTTCCTGTGAAAGTTTGGGAATTATGGGTGCTGAATATATTGAATAAATCTTCTAAATATAAGGCATTTAATTCTATATGCTGTCAAACATTGTCACAGGATTGTTTTGGTTTGCTTGACTGTTTTTCTTTGTTACAAGGAAAGGTTCACAAGGTATAGGAGGGATTACAAAGGGGAGATTCCAAAGGGGGTGAGGGGAAGTGTATCCAGAAATTACTGTTATATAAATACAAAAGGCATAAGTAAGACATTATTTTTAAAGAAAGTACCATGGCAATAAAAGCTAATTCAAGAAAACTTACAGCATCTTGCGCAGACTTTATGTGGAAGATTATAGTTGAGTCACACAGAATGAAAGGACATGGATGGGCAAATTGTAATCTTAATTGTTGGATAGGGTACCCCATTGATAAATAGGCCCAATAGAGTCATCAATATTTTATCAGTATCAAAGTAAAGCTTTTACACGAATTTGCATTTTATTAATCATAAAACATGTGCATTTGAAAAAGAACACAACACAAAAAAAGAAAAATCAAGGATAACAGTAGAGGAACTGCAAAACTGGATGACAAATGTAAAAATTTTCAGTAAGGAAAAGAGAATAAACTTCAAATAACAGTCTAGTAAAATTTCCTGGAAGAAATTCTAGAATGCATTATTAAATGGATACTTTGTGAATTTTTAAAAAGGGGAAGCGTTAAAAAGTTTCATTAAGAATAAGTCATGACAAATTAAGCTAATTTCCATTCTTTACAGGGTAACTAAACTGGTGGACATAGGACTTTTCTCCTTCTTGAAAAAGAAAATGAAGAGATATAGGCCAAAAAAAATAGTTCAGTTCGATGGTTTTCAAACTGGCTAAATGAGTAGACCCAAAGAACAATCATTAATAAGTTGATGTCAACTTGGAAGAAAATTTCCAGTTATTGTAGTTGTTGTCTTTCCTTGGCCTTACATGGGGTCCAATACTTATAAATTACATTGATGAAGGCGTAGATAGAATTCTCATTAAATATTCAAAACATAGAAAGCTAGGAGAAATAGCTAAAACTCAACAGGCTAGAATGTTGGGCTAATCTAATACAATAAAATGTAATGATTTAAGTACTAAGTCCTCCAAAGATTCAAGAACAGAAGTAAAAATTGAAGGGGAAAAAATTCATGTGAAATGATATGGTAATTTTAGTGACTATAAGCTCAGTATTTTAGATGGTGTGATACGGTGGGCAAATAATAATGACAAAACCAAAACCTGCTTTTATATCAGCTACATTAAGAGACTCAGCGTCCAGAGCAAGATATATAATTGCTCACCAAGACCCTACTACAGTTTGATTGGACCAGTATCTAACAATGTTTTCACTTCCTTCCCTCTCTACAACCGGCCTCTCCACATGGCTCTCTTTTTTCCCTAAAGCAACAAAGTTGGGATGTAATTTGCCCAGGGTTGGGGCAAAGCTCAAGTTGCACCTCCCTTGAGCAGTATCTTGGTTGTTGTTTGTTGTTTTGTTGTGTCTGAATCTTCATGACTCCATTTGGGGTTTTCTTGGCAAAGATACTACAGTGGGTTGCCATTACCTTCTCCATCTCATTTTAGAGATGGGGGTCACACAGTTGTAAGTGTCTGAGACTAGATTTGAACTGAAGTCTGCCTGATTCCCCCTAGTTGCTAGTGTATCTTGAGTATCTTGGTAGCCTCTGGCTATATTGACAGACATAAAAAGATATACCTACATGGGGTCATGGCCCTTCAGACTTAATGCGTGTCCTAGGACCTTATCAGTTGCTATACCTTGCCCTGATAATTGGCATTTCCATATGGAGAAACACTGAGCTAGGTTTTACTGTATATTTATTGAATAACCTTTCTATGTTAGGGCAAAATAAATCTCCTTTTGTTAACTGTTCAATGACTTATGAGTGCCTCATTTTCTCCCAACATTAAATCAGACCTGACAGGATACCAACCTGTCAGGCCTGCCCCTGATGCTTGGACAGATCATACCTGGAGTGTTGTGTTTAATTTTAGACATCATATTTTAGGGAGAATCCTAATAAGCTGGAGTATGGCAAGTGGGCAGACCAGGAAGGTGAAGGGATTGTAGACCATGATACAAGAGGATGAGGTGAAAGAACTGAGGATGCTTACTACCTCATTCATGCTTTGACTCAATATCTGGACATCATCTTCTCCTTGTCACCTTTAAGAAACCTCTGCCCTGAGATTCCACTATTCTGATTGATGCCCTTTTCACCTTAACTACTATTTCATGAACCACTTCATCCATGATTCTTTTCCTACTTCAAATCACTCTCCTAATTTCTAGCACCTCCCTCTCACCTACCCACATGTCATTACCACCACTTACCAGATCCTCTCTATATGTTGTTTCTCCCTTTATGGTGTAAGCTTCTTGAGCATAGGGAAAATCTTGTTTGTTTGTATCTCCAGTGCTTAGCACAGTCCTGACAATATGCTCTCTAATTCCATCTTAGGCTGGAGAAGAAAAGAAAAAACTTAAGAGAATCATGATAGCTGCATTCAGGTGTTTAAAGGGCTGTTCCCACTTGTTTTTTGCAAACTAGCATGCTAAAGTTGAAGAGAGGCAGCTTTTGGATTGATATAATTAAAAAAACTTTCTAACAATAGGAATTGTCTGAAAGTAGAAGCATCAGGATGCAGAGATTCCCTATTAAAAGAAGTCCTATTCCCACTTGTAAAAGGATAGGAGATTCCTATTCAGGTATGGGTTGGAATAGATGACCTCAGAGTTCCCTTACAACTTGGAAATCCTCTAATTCAGTGGACTTCTGACTTCTCATACACTGGTACCTTTTAGTAGAGAGATCTCTTATCTCTGAACCTGATAGCAACGGAACTGTAGATCAGGACATAAGAAAATCAGTTGAAGATGCTTTGCCTGGAGAAAGAAGATTCAGGGAAGCTGCTCATATCTGCTAGACAATACCAATTAAGCTAAGCACTTCCATCTTTTAGTTCCTTGTGGAAGTTCCTGACCTCATGACAAACTTACTTATTTTGGGACCAGGTCTTCTCAGTAAAAACAGAAGTGGAGGGTTGAGCCATTATTTAGTGAATCCAGAATATGTAGATAGACAACCAGTTCAGAGAAATGAAGGCCAAAGGTAGGATATTTATTCATTTTGATTTATCCAGATTTTCTACCACATCCAAACCTACGAGAAATAGGCCTTACCTCAGAGTTCTATGCCTAAATCACAAGCAGGGGTAGGCAGGTTTAGACTGTTTTCCAGTAACAGCCCATAATGTCTGTGGCACATAAATCAGACGAGTGAACCAAGATCTCCACACAGGCTAACGAGCATGCAATGAGAGAAGCAAAGAGAGAAGAGAACAGGAAGCAAGAAAATGGAAGGAAAAATGGTGGACAAAAGTTAATAAGAAAGGGGACAGAGACTAAATCAAAGGAGGATGCACTGAGTCCAACACAACTGACTTAAGAAAGTTTAATAATAATGCTTAGGAGGCAGTATGGCATAACAGAAAGGACACTGGACTCAGCATCACAAGACCGTTGTTTGAATCTTGACCCCTATGTTCACTAGTTTTATGACCATGGAAATGTAACGTGACTTCTCAGACACTTGGCTTCCTCATCTATAAAATGGAACCAATGATGGCAATCCCACCTGCTTCGTACAGTTGTGAGGAAAGTATTTTGTGAAGCTTGGAGTACCTTAGTACTCTAAGTTAATATTGTTGTTGTTTAGATAATGGACAAAGCATAAAAAATAGGGGGAGGGGAGAGAGAAGTCAAAAGGAGAGGAAACAATGCAGGAATATTTGTTCATGGGCTAGTTCTTTGAGCATAATGACCTACGCATTAATTCCCTCCTAGGAATGAAGCCAAGGAAAGGAGACTAAATAGCCTAGGCCAACATGTAGTCTACTCCTCAACCTTCTGAAACTTGATTTTCTTTTAAAACCATGAAATGAAAAAGGAATAAGGGAGTGTTAACAACAGTACAGTACAGTAACTACAGTGTGAGCTGATATCTATTTAAAGGGTGAAGCTTGTAGCTAATGAGAACTTTGAAAAAAAAGAGTAAAAATTAGCTTACTTTTAAAAGTGAGAACAAGTGTGATAAAAAATGAGAATTTGCTCAAAAAAAACATTGAAGAAGTTTACATAGTGGGTACTCTCCTGATTTTTTCTTTTTTAATGGGCACAGGATAGGAGAGAAGCATTGGCTAAACACAAGCTTAGTCCTGATTTCAATAAGCTCATCACTATTTATTGAGTACCTACTGTATGCATTAAATACTTTTGACAACAAAATGCCCTATCAACCTTTTCTATAGCTACAGGAGACTGTGTGTCTACTATGAAGATGTATATTTAGTCTTGTCACCCCTACAAGATTGTAAGCTCCTTGAAGGTCCATATGTTATATG
This sequence comes from Trichosurus vulpecula, assembly GCF_011100635.1. Classification (NCBI taxonomy): domain Eukaryota; kingdom Metazoa; phylum Chordata; class Mammalia; order Diprotodontia; family Phalangeridae; genus Trichosurus; species Trichosurus vulpecula. The sequence continues at coordinate 237,442,681 of NC_050574.1, read as the reverse complement.
TTTTTATACTTTTCCCAGCAACTAATGCAGTTTCCTGAATACAGTGAACACTTTATAATGCTTTAATACTGCAATGAATCTGAGATATCACTGATACAGGTATTCTTTCCATCAGTACAGATGGTAATCCATCAATCCCTTCTCATCTTGTACAATTCTTGTTCATGTTCTTCCAAAGACCTCCTGCAGAAGAGACCCAACCAACATGCTGGAAATCATCTTCTTGGTATTTTGACATTTTGTGGACACCAGTAGAATGCTGAGACTGTCCATCTATTATCTCCTACTCTTGCCAATGGCCTACTTCGTGTTCCATTCATATATTTCCTTTCATGTCACTTCTTGGATTTGAAATGCTTCATAAATGTTAAATGAATAAATGGATGAATGGATGATAAAGAGCATGAACTTAATAAATATTAAATGAGTGGATGAATGACTAAAAACAGCACGGCACACAAATATATCAGTACAACAAGTATTCTTGATAGGGAACCTATTCACACAAATAATATGGTAGATATCACAGAATTTTGCTGCCATGAGGCATGAACCATAAAGTTTAAGGAGGGTTGGTACAATAGCAAGAGTATGTGGAGTAAGAAAATTGGGGTTCAAATCTGGTCTTTGCCACTTTTTGCCTGAGTGGCCTTTGTCAAGTCCACCTCTCTGGCCCTTAATTTCCTCGTCTATAAAATAGCAGTTGTGGAGTGGGTAGGGGGGAAATCGGATTCTATTACTTCTTAGGTTCCCTCCTGCTCTTTATCTATTGTCTGATGAATATACTGAATATTATATATATAAAAATCTTATTAAAACCCTTGTTTTCAGGTGCCCATAACCATCACTTAAATAACTTTTGAACTTAGATTACCAATGCTCAGGCTCAGCCTGAAGGTGAATTATTTTCAAAAGTTTGAGTTAATTTATTAAGCCAGTTTTGAATTTTTAGGACAGGAAAACATATGTTAATTTTCCCAATGGCATTTTTTGCACTCCAATAAGTCAATAACAACTGCATTTCCAACCTCTCACATATAAAATAGCATACATCAATGTTTTATACTGCTTTTGTTTCTATTTATGAAGATTTGAGGGTTCTTTAAATGTCATCTTGGGGTTTGGAATTTTTAAAATTAAAGTAGAACACTTAAAAGATACATGTTTAAGGGATGTAGGTGTGTGTCACCCATGTGGGTCCACGCGGATCTGTCTAAATGTAGCTCTCCGGGAGGCATAAATAGATATCTCTGGAATCTCTTCTTCCCATTCTACCCTAATAGAGACTTTGATTCCTGCTAGTAGGGAAGCAGGAGGTTAAGACAAGAGGCTAGCTACTCTGTTTTCATCAGAATGAGTGTATTGAGCTGGAGTTATATCTATCCACCTATCTAAATATTGTTAGCCTAGGGGAAATGGTTTTTAGGTTCAAGCTGAGCTTGTGATTGATATGTTATCCCTTAATGGGGAATGCATGCTCCAAGCTATAGATCCAAGGCCCATCAAATGCTATTTCCACAGCGAACATATGTAGCAAATCACAATAAACCCATTTATCAGAGCCAATACCAAACAGAAATCAGAGAAGGTACACAAATGCGATTGCATATCAGGTAATACACAGAGTAAATGAGCTCTCTCATCTGGAATGAAATATCTTAGCTCAGTCAAGAGAGAGTCCCATATCTCACCCAAGGGGAAATTCTCCAAAGTCTCTAGTGTAGTAAGCTAGGGATATGGACAGGATCGTGGTGACAACACCCTTATATGTTAATTTCTCCCCCAGAGTCTTTCTCTTCCTTCAGGGACCTGAAGAGAGTCCGGAACTGAATATCTTCTCTCTGAAAGCTTGAACCAGGATTTATCTTCTCTCATATTCTCGGCAACTCCACCCCTAACAGAAGCATATGCATAATCAATTTCCACCAATAAAGAGGGGTTTAATGCAAATGAGCCTCAAGTCATGGGTTACAAATATAACATATATGCCAAGGAACCCTGAAGTTCAATGTAAGCATTTCTGTTCCTTTTGAGCTCCTGTAGTTGTGTGGGAAACTGATTTTTAAACTAAGGTTAGCCCAAGGATATACTTTGCAATGATTAAGTACAATCCCATTGAAGGCTTGATCCGTTCTGCTATAGTGGCACCAAGTACAATGCAATAATAATATAACTGTAAAATAGAACATATTTGAAGGTTAACTGAGACCAGATGAAGATAAAAACAATAACAGTTAAGCTTTTGGAGTATGTATAGATCAGTCTTTCTCTGACAGACTCACAGTCCTTTACCAACATCGATGGTGTCAAAATTTTGAATTGCTATTTTACCTTAAATCAAAGTGAACAAAGACTCAAAATCACAAGGAACAGACATAGCATGTGATATATCTAAATCTATGTGTATATGAAAGGAATATCTCTCTTTTTCTACCCTGATGACTCTTCATGGGTAAGACATGACCCTGAGTTCTTAAAGGCAATGCTAATAGAGTCAAGCTCTAGGAAGCCCTGCCAAATCGGAAAAGTTTCAAGTACAGGCTCGGTGATGGATTATATATCTGCCATCTGATGATCAGTCAAGCTAAGGGACTAAGGCAGGAATATAAGCTCCCTGTGGAGGGGACTTTTAAAACATTTATACCCAGAGCATACAGCACAGCATTATACCTAGTAGTTACTCGATAAATGCTTATTCAATAGAATAAAACTGAGAAATTGGTAGATTGGGAGAAGTTTCCAAAAGGCAGATCCCACCTTGATTTAAAAGAAAACTTCCTATTCATTACAGCTACCCAAAAGTGTAATGGACTGCCTTGGAGGTAGTGGGTACAACTTCACCAGAGGTTTGCGAGCAATAAAGGAGCAGAAATAAGGAACATTATGAAAGGAATTCCTATTGAGGTATGGGTTGGATTAAATCACCTGTAACATCTTTTGTATTTCTTAGATTCTGAAAATTCTGTTCAATTCTAAAAGCTGTGATTCAGTAACTCTTATATGCCAGGGAATTACTAGACACTGGGAATACAAAGACAAGAATGAAGCAGGTCTTGCCTTCAAGGAACTTATCTTCTCCAGGGTGGAGATGTGAATTGGGGACAACATGTGTGCATTGATTTAATTCTTTTAAAAAGAAATACAAGGTACATACAGAGTAATTTTTAGAGAGAAATTCTTTTTATTTCAATAGCATCTGGGTATCACAGTGGATAGAGCACCAAGCTTGGAGTCAAGAAGACCTGAGTTCACATTTTATCTCAGATATTTATTAGCTCTGTGACTCTAGGCAAGTCACAAACTCTATTGGCTGTATTTCTATATAATAGATATAGTAATAGTACCCACCTCCCAGAGTTGTTGTGTGGATCAAAGGAGATAATCATTCCAAAGCACTTAACCAACTACCTAGCACATTGTATGTTTCTTTTAAATGCAAAAAAAATGGAGAGGTTTCCAAGGTGGTATTTTGTAAAACTCTTCCACGGATAGTGCATTAACTTATATTCTAAAAATGGGCCAATGTGTAACAAACAAAACCCCCAAAACCAAACAAGCTAGGCACAGAATTCAGAAGACACTTTCAGAACTGAGCTCTGGAAACTTCACAACACACGAGCAAGGAACTCTTGGGGAAATGAGAAGACATGTCAAAGGTTTCTTTTTCCCCAATTGCAGCCATGAATTATATTGCATAACCATTGATGGAACAACAGATTTCAGCTTCTTCCACATGGGAAACTCAGTAGCAACTTCACCAAAATATGATTGGAATCAGTAGTGCAAGGAATTGACTGGAGTAGGATTCGTGGTCTGAGAAAAAAAAGAAAGAAAGAACAGAAAGCAGAAAATCTTAAAGGCTCCATAGTCTAGAGGCTTGGAAAGTTTTCTTTCAATTGGGCGTAGATGTCCTCCCTAATGGAAGTGAAAGAAATTCGTTCTGCAAAAAGAGTTCTACACATTCCTCTTGTCTAAAATTTTGGTTTCCATCTAGTGACTAGTCAAATAAAAAATCCTGCCAGTTATGATGCTTTGCTGTTAAATTCACATGTTCTGGTCTTGGTTTATCAAAACAGGGTAAAACTTAAGGTAGCATTTATGAATATTGCCAAGTGTTCCTTCTGCTTTCTAAGGAACAAAGCAAAATATATTACTGTCTAATGAATTAAAAAGTTGAATTCATGCTTTTCTATGTCCCTTTCATGTAATATGAAAGAAATACCCAGGTTCTAAGGGTAAGAAAGATATTTGTTTTTCTTTTTCATCCATTTAATGTTTTGGGCTTCCATTCTTCTTAACTATGGGTCCGTACTAGGACATACACAATAGAAAACCTTCAGGTGCTGGAATAAGAAGCTGTGGATTCAAATCCTACCTCTAAGTATTACAAGCTTTATATCTTGGACAAGTTATTAAACTTTCTGAGCCTCACTTTCTTCAATGTAAAATGGAGGGTAAAGCTAGACAGATGATCTTTGGGGTCCCTTCCAGATCTACATCTATGAGCCCATTATTTTCTTTTCTTTTATAACTCCAATATTTGAAAAGATTTGTGATTTGCTTAGTGTGGGTACTCTCTCTACTGTGACAGATCATAATTTCCAAGTTCTTTAGTACCTGATTTCATGAACAGAAGCCAAGACGACAACAACAACAAAAAGCTGGTAGTTGTGTGCTTCTTCCCACTAGGCTAGTAGGCTAATCTTCCTAGATCAGTTTGTTGCTAGCCCTACATTCTAGAATCTTCTCAGCTTAGTAGGACTCATGAACTTGAGCTCTCTAGCCAAAAACTTTTAAGAACTAAGGGTGTGCTGGAGTTCAACTAGAACAATCTTGGGAGAGCTGATTGTTAAATTTTTTGTTTGAACCTATACACCTCAGAAATTGGTAAATGCTACAAATCAGGCTTTGATTTGTTATTTTGTCAATTGTCTAACCTAAAGAAAATGGTGGGGGAAAATGCTGATAATTCAAATTAAATTTATAATCATTCTATGGGTACATTATTTTTTTGAGCATCCGTTGTTAATTTTTTACCAGCGCACCCCTGTCAAGAACCCAAGGATCCTTCCACATTGCAATCAGGTACTGGCAAAAGACTTTGTTTAAGAGCCTTGTAAAAAAAGTTAATATAAAATGTTTCTATTTTATTCCAAATTAAGGATCAACATCCTTATTTGTGTGTTGTAAACCTCTTATTGTTTGAATTTTAGCAACTGCCATCACAGATCATCGACAAAGACAATGTCTTTGGTGAAAACTAGGATGACCACAATTTAAAATGTTTGGTTAAAGTGTTTGCTGCTTGGAACCTCTCATCTCCTGCCTATGTTGTTAAGTCAAGGCAACTGTGTTAAGCACACACTGAAAAGGCCAGGAAGGAACCCAAAAAAACTCTGCCTTACAAATTCTTAGTTCCTAGAAAGTTAATTCACATTAACTTAGAGTCTTGAAGGTATTTTTCTCCTCTTTGGCAAAAAAAGTCACGACTGAGTCTCGTGAAATATTTGATAAGTCATATTGTAGTCTAAATCTGGGATCCATTTTGTTTGGCCTCAGAAGATAGAAAAATGTGGTAGATTAGTAATTGGCATCTAGATGGTGCAGTGGATAGAATGCTAAGCCTGAAGTCAGGAAGACTGATCTGCCCGAGTTCAAATCTAGCCCCAGACATTAGTCGTGTGACCCTGGCAAAGTCACTTAACCCTATTTGCCTCAGTTTTCTCATCTATAAAATGAACTGGAGAAGGAAATAGCAAAACACTCCAGTATCTTTACCAAGAAAACCTCAAATGGGGTCATGAAGAATTGGACACAACTGAAAAACCAATTCGGACATGGAAAGTGTGAAATGCTGAGAGTCAGTATGACACAATAGAAGGAACACTGTCTCTGATACAGAGGACTTGGGTTCAAATTCAGCCCTCCTTTTGTGATGCCATTGTAATCTTGGACAAATCATTTAATCTCTCTAGGTCTCAGTATCCTCATCTGTAAAATAATGGGTTTGGGGCAGCTAGGTGGCACAGTGAGTAGAGCACTGACCCTGGAGTCAGGAGGACCTGAGTTCAAATTCAGTCTCAGACACTTAATACTTACTAGCTGTGTGACCTTGGGCAAGTCATTTAACCCCAATTGCCTTCCCTTCTCCCCTCCAAAAAAAAATTGGGTTTAGATTAGATGATCATTAAGATATCTACAATACCAATACAATTTTAAAATGGCAAATCATCCATCCATTCGTTAAAATGGACACCTATGCACCAGTGCTTTACTAGGCATTACAATCATTATTTTAATGTTAGAAAGATGAATTATTCTTTCATATTTCCTTCACGATGTTTGGCAAAAACAAAGATCTACCATGCTTGAGATCATAGAGTTAGGGGGGACTTTAGAGTTCATCTAATCTAATCCCTTCATTCAACACCTGAGAAAATTGAGGTCCAAAGGGGTGAAGTGATTTATCTTAGCTTACACAGTAGTAGATAGCTCATTTGAATCATTTTCTATTTTCTGTGGCTAAATATACCACACTAATTGACAATATTTTGCTAAATTCTGAGGCCATTTGAACTAAATGTTGTCAAGATTTACAATATGACATTTCATGGTTCAGTATGCATATAATGAGACTAAATCATGATTTTTTGGCTGAGAGAAAAAAAGTTCCTAAATTGAGCAATCTTTCCATTGTATAAACTCCCAAAGAAAACTAGCCTCCTTTTTAAATGTATAGATATTTTAGACAAGCAAGAGAAGCTAATTTCTTTTATATTCGTACTACATGTTTGGACTTATACACTGGCCTAGTTATTAGAAACATACTAGTCAGTAAAAATTTCCCACAGAATCTCACAATAGAATTTCAAACATTAATGCTTAACATTATAATAATTTTAGCTAAATTTAGAATATCCTAAAAAATGTTCAAACAATCCAACATTTATAATTCAGGTTCTGGAATATGTATACATATGAGAGAGATGGAAGGGGAGTAATTGTAAGTAATTTTGACTATTTATCATGCTATGAAAAGAGTAGTCAAGACATTCTCCTGAAGCTAGTAGCTGGGGAAATAGGTTTGGCTAGGAAACTGCCTTCAGATTTTGGACACTGATATTGGACTCAATAAAAAACAATCAATGTGGAGGCCAGTGGGAGTAGGGGAGAAGAGACATAGACAAAGAGACAGAGACAGACAGACAGATACAGAAAGAAAATCACTTAATAGATCATAAGATCATAGATTTACATCTAGGAGGGCCTTGAGAAGCCATCTAGTTCATCCCCCTCATTATACAGATGAGGAAAATGAGACGCAGAAATGTGAAGTGATTTGCCTAATGTCACCCAAGTAATAAGTAACAGAAGTGGGATTTGAACATGGGTCCTCTGCCTCTAAAATCTTTCCACTACACCATACCAGGCATCATGAGTCTGAACTTCTAGTCAACAAAAGCATTATGCCGATTGATTTACTCTTTCTTCTAAAATGGCCACATTAGAACTGATCCAACAATTCTGGAGAGCTACGCCCAAAGGGTGTATAAAACTATGCATAACCTTTGATCCAGCAGTATCACTACCCCAAAAAGATCATAAAAAAAGGGAAAAGGATCCACATGTACAAAAATATTTATAGCAGCTCTTTTTATGGTGGCAAGGAATTGGAAATTGTGAATACGCACATCAATTGCGGGATGGCCAAATAAGTTGTGGTATATGAGTGTAATGGAATACTATTGTTCTATAAGAAATGATGAGCAGACAGACTTCAGAAAAACCTGGATAGACTTACATGCACTGATGCTGAGTGAAGTGAGCAGAACCAGGAGAACATTGTACGTAGTACCAGCAACATTGTGCGATGAGCAACTATGCTTGATTCAACTCTTCTCAGCCATACAATGATCCAAGACAATTCCAAAAGACTCATGATGGAAAATGCTATCCACATCCAGAGAAAGAACTGTGCATCCTGAATGCAGATCAAAGCATACTATTTTCACCTTTTTTTGTCTTTTTCTTTCCCGAGGTTTTTCCCTTTTGTTCTGATTCTTTTCTCATAACATGACTAATGTGGAAATATGTTTAACATAATTGTACACATATAACTTATATCAGATTGCTTACTGTCTTGGGGAAGTGGAAGGGAAGAGAGGGAAAGAAAAAATTTGAAATGCAAAATTTTACAAAAGTGAGTGTTGAAAACTATCTTTACATGTAATTGGAAAAAAATAAAATACTATTAAGTGCAAAAAATGGCCACATTAAAGAGCAAATATTCATGATGTTGGTAACTACTCACAATCAATCTCTTTGGTCCTATCTCTACCACTCTTCTGAAACTGCTCCTTCTCAAGAGCTGCTTATGGCCTTGTGTGCTTGTTGGCTAGGACTTTTTCTCTGTATGAGCACTGTCAGGAGAAAAAAAACCCACAAAGGCCTCACTCTTCTTCCCCAACCCCACAGCACCTCAACTCTTTCAACCCGTCAAATGGTAAGGTTTGTCAATTAAAGAGAAAGAGGATAACACTTAGGGAAAAGATTCAGCTAAGGGCTTTCTTTCTCTTTGCCTCTGTCCATGGTAGCACAAAGCTTTACCTCTCCTCGGGGAAAAAGAGAGGGCTGGATGGCAGTCAGCATGACAGAAGGAGAGCAGTGCAGCGGAAAATTGGATAACAGGATAAAAATCTAGGGGACCCCAGGAAACCCATCAAAACTGGCTCTTCCTGTCAAAAACCAGACAAGTGACAAGTACAAATATAGGATGTTATTTATATTTAAATATTTCTAATGATATCATAATTATACTTCTGCCACTGGTAGGCAGCCATTTAACCATTTAGTTTCAAACAGGCACACCAAATGCCATGTATAGAAAGAAATCACCATAAGAATCAGACAGCTTCAATCATACGTCAGGCAAATCCTATAAACCCCCCAAGTAGCCATTTATAAAGGGCAGAGGATAACTCAAGGAACAAAATTTTATTTTCACAAAGCTATTTTCCTCTTAGATCAATAAGTGAGGTGAATAAAGAATCCTGAATGCCAGTATTTAGACCATCTGAAAAGCAAGTCTTCCTAGATGAAAGTAAATTATTTGATTACATTTAAAATCCCATATGGCATGTGGCAAAGTACCTGAAATTAGAATTGGTTTTGAGCACAAAAGTTTTGCCATTCAACATTTAATGTGTGAGATGTTTCATTTCTTCAGTTCTCTGGTACTAACTATAAGCCATTCAATGACTCAAATTAACTGAGTGCTGGGATGTTGTTTTTTTAATGGATTTCAATTATTACTTTAATATGTTAGCTAAAGTTCAAAGTGCAAAAGATTGAAGATTCTCTTGATTTAATGATCATGGAATTCAGAGTTAGAAAGAATCTCAGAGATATCTATTCAAACCCCTTAAACTTTTACCAGTGAGGAAACTGAGGTTAAGTGACTTGGTCAAGATTACACAGGTACCAAATAACTGGGGTGGGAGGGATTTAGGCTCAGGTTTTCTCCCTGCAGATCCAATGCTTCTGCCACTATCCCACATTGTTTCTACTTCTACCATGTATGTGGACATACTGAATTGCAATGGATTGAGTCAATCCATTAATAAACAAGGATTTATTTATCACTTACTAGGTGCTAAGCATTTTAAATGCTGAATTATTACTAATATCTTCAATACTTTTCTATTTAAAAAGATCTCTGATTTCATTGGTATGGTTGGTACTAACATAGACTTTTCCATACCTTTGTGAAGAGCAAAGGCTTTTGCTTTTTTGTTTTGTTTTGTTTTTTTAACCTTTCTTTGTATCCCCAGCACCTTGCACAATGACTAGCATGTAGTAGGAAATTCATAAATGCTTATTGACTTGTTTTGCTGTGATTTAAAAAAAATCGCTTGATACCAACTTTCTGCAGATAAGACTCTCGGTATTTAGCTAAGCTGGTCACTAGATAATATACACAATATAAATCATTTAGCCCATTCTTAAAGCTTTTCCAGATTAGTGGGAGCTTTCAGAGTTGGTTCTCCACTGGTATAGCCTTTGACAACCCAGGATCATCCCTATGCCATGAGATGACACAGGATAGTGACTTTAGTAGAAAGTAACTGCTGTCATTTAATGATAAATAAATTTCACAATAATAGTTACATGATAATAATGATGCAACTCATGTCATTATTAAAAGTTATATTTACCCATGTGCAATGTGTATGTCCCCATGGATTATTTTTATGAAAGTGTAGCATGAGTGGCATGGACAGATATCTTTGGAATCTGGTCTATCCATTTCTAAGGGAGACTAATTTCTGCCTTGCAGGGAGCAGGATAAAGGCCACAACAGAAGAAATCATTTAATCTTCACTTTGCCAATTTCCAAGAGGGGTATCAGGCTAGATTTATATTTCTGACTCACCCCACTATTGCTTTTCTAGGGATACAATAGGTTCAGAACAAAAGCCATTCCCTTAAGGAGGTTAACCTACTTCTCCTTCCCAGGAAACACTACTTACCCTAAAGATTATCACAAATAGAAAACCACAAGTAAGCTCATTAATCAAAGCAAAACAGCAAACAGAAATTGGAGAAGGTAAACAGTTTAGAATATGCCAGGAAATGCACCTTTTGCCCTTGAATTTCATGGTTCCCAGCACCCCTAGACCACAACAGATCTTCTCATTCCCGGCTTTCTGATTTCCCCTTAGTGAATATGTCCACTTCACCCCTCCTCCAGAGCACACCAATCTTCAGAGAATATAATAAGCACAATGAACTTTCCTGAAGTGCCTGCCTCTGAGGCTCATGACTAACCCAGCCTCCTTTCCATGAGTGAAATCTGTTTAATTATGACTTAGAATCTTTATGTAGAGGGAGAATGAAAACTGGGATTTAGTTTTGCTTTGAGGCAGGAAGTTTATCAAAAGTTAATAAATTAAAATGATATTAATTTTTCTCATTTGGTTTAAGCTCTTCACAGGAGGACTATGGGTTGAGGTCCAAACCTTTGTCCTTTGTTATATTTCTATATAACACAAGCCATTCACCACATCTTTCTTTCTGCCTCCCTCTTTACTAACCATGAATCACACAACCAGAAAAAAAGATTGCTCTTACTTTCATCTAGAGCAGGGGTTCCTGAACTTTTTGAGTACTCTGGTGAAATTAAATGCATAAAAGAAATAAGTCAAACTTTAAAGAATAGAAAACAGAGTTGCATGAAGTAATGCATAGTGAAATGAGCAGAACCAAGAAAACATTGTATATAGTAACATCAATATTGTTTTAAGAAAGACTTTAACTGAATAAGTTATTTTTGACTGTTAAAAATACCCAAATTAACTATAAAGGACACATGAAGAAAGATACTATCTTCATCCAGAGAAAGAGCTGATGAGTAGAAGTATGTATAGAATATTTTTACATATGTATATACTTATTTGTGTCTAATGGTAGCTATCTCTAGAGTGAGGGAAGGAAGAAAAAAAAGAAATTTACATGATAATTTTGTTGTATATTTGAAAGGCATAGCAAGTTGTACATAGTAGATTTGCAGTTTCATGTGTAATCTTTTTATTATAATATGTTATGGAAATGCTTCTCTCATTCCACAAATTAAAAACAAAATTTAATCATAAAAAGAATAGAAAACAAAATCTTCAAATTAGACATCAATCTTTGTTAAACAAAAAGGAGAGGAGAAAGAAGGAAGACAGTTTCACTTATATGCATAAAGTCTTGGTTAGGGAAAGCTCTTTATCATAAACATAGACCCTATGATCTGGTCATAGCTGTTCCATCTGCCATTGTAAAAAAAATGGCACTACCTCCCCTGATGGATCTTGTGCACATTTAACAATCCATTTCCTCTTTCTCTCTCTGTATCTCTTTCTCAAATTGGGTACTCACAGAGACTTCTGCCAAGCCTGTGTGTGTTCATGCATAACTAGCAAGAGACTCCCAGTCTTCTCCAGTTAGAAATAAAATGATGCTATCTCTTTGAGACCACATTTCTCAGAAGCTCATTCAGCTAATCTCTGAGAGACTTCTCTCTGCCTGAAGAGACATCATCTCCCCACAACCTTGATCAAAAACACATTCGCCCCTTTTTAAATAAATGAAATCTTGAGTGTTAGACCTACACAGCATAACACAAAGTATAGGCTTATTAGCATCCTCCTTATAACTTTGCAACACACATAATCCTCTCCAGTCTGGCAAATCTTTTCACTGGCTCCAGCATATGACACTCATTTTTCCTCTGTAATTTTGATCATGCTATTCCCCATTATGAGCTAGAAAACCTTCCATTCTCCTCCTCTCTCCCTTCAATCCTCGCCCATGTTCTGAGCCTTGACCAATACTTCATTCTCCATGAAGCCTTCTGAAGCCACCTCAATACACACAGAGGATCTCATAAACTCTTAACAGCCATGCAAACAACTGGGGAAAGTATGCATCGTGATCAAAGAATAGAAATGGATAAGTAAGTGAAAGCATAGAATTGTAAATGGCGTTTTAAAAGCCAATCTTTTTACTACCCACTCATAACTCTTTGGTTTCAACTCCTGTTAATTTATGAAGCTAAACCCCCAAATGCCATCTGGGACTTCCTTATTGCTAAATGCAAAGAAATTTATTCATCATCTCTCTTTATCAACCTTTGCATTCTGGATACTGTTAATCGCTCTCTTCTCCCTTGACTTCCATGAAATGATAATAGTCAGGATAATTGAGTCATCGTCACATGAAAATTGGTTGAAGGACTGGAAATGATTAATCTGGAGAGGAGAAGACTCAGGGAGATATCACAGTTGGGTTCAGATATTTGAAGGACTGTCATGTGGAAGAGGAAACTGACATGGTTAGAGGGCTGAACCTGAAAGAATGGATGGAATTTGCATAGGTGAATTTAGTTCTGACAAATTATTGTTGTCTAACAGTAGAATAGGGTGCCTTCAGAGGCCATGGGTTTTCCCCCCTCAAACAGAGGCTGAACAACCACTTATTGCGCATGTTATAGGAGGCATTACTTTATATATGGACTTGCTGACTAACTAGGACTTGGAGCCGAGGGTACCACTGACACAATACAAAGATCCTGACAACTAGTAACACCTGTGTCTATTTTTGTTCTATGATGGTCCTGGAATGTCATATTGAAGTTTTTCATGTTTCAGGATGTTTCAGACCTACTTGTGATTCAGGTCTTCATTCTTCTCCACATCACACTACTGTTTCTTCTCAATGACTTTATTTAAAATAACTCAGAATCTCTAGAACCTAATTCACTCCAGCCCTGAATTTCACACTTAGGGAGTTTCTGTGCTCTTCCCCACTTTTGTCTCCTTCCTCTGATTGGCTGATTTCTCCTAGAACCTCTATTTTAAGGAGGTCACTCAGGTCACCCATGTCTTTATTCCTCACCACTCTGCACTCCACTTTCCTCTACAGTGCCTTCTCCCAGAGTACCTTTATCTCCCACCCTGTGCCTCCCACCTTCCTTTTATGTGTTGTCTTCTCCCATTAAATTGTAGGTTCCTTGAGGACAGGTACTATTTTTCTTCTTGTATTTGTAGTCCCAGAAATTAACACAGTGCCTGGGACTTAATAAATGCTTAATAAATACTTGCTGACTTGATTTGCTCCATTTAGTTGTCAACACCATCTGAACTGAAGCATTTCCAACAGGGGGGTCTTAGTATTAACTAGTTTTTTTATTCAGTGTACCTCACCTTCTTGTGCTACCAGATCGAAAAGAAGTACCACTCACCACACCACTGCGTCAAGTTGGCCATCACAGCAGTATCAAGTCAGACCAATCTACAACTTTACGATGTTATTATATGACACAAAAGTAGGCATGTCACGCTCTGTGGGCTGCTAATACAATCAGTAGTATCACCAGAACCCAGCTCTCCAACATTACAGGGTTCCTGCCAGACTTTCATTTTTTTGGCCCCAGAGCAATATAGTTGTAGGACCCCAAAATTCCCCATGATAATCACTCTGGCTTTGTCTCCTACTTTGCTATTATCCCCACTCACAGTATGGACAGCAGGCTAGACTTTGAGGGGGTGTTATCATTACTCTTCTCATCATTAATCTACACTGTAGTGACAATATTTACTCTAAAATTTTAAACCAATTGCTTAATAAAGGAAAAATAATTGGAGAAAATCGGATGGCAAATGTCTCATCAGAAACAATGTGTTTCTCTGATTTGGGGGCATATTTGTTGGGTCCCAATCATATATCAGCTAAAGGCAGGTAATTTAAATTATCTGCTGAGAGTTCAAAGCTGTGGCTAATTCATTACTCACACATCTCCAGTTGAAGTACTAATTTAAAGTCATGTGTGTCACATTAATTGTAATCTTGTTTCCAAATGACAAGATAAATATGGCAAGGAATATAATATATTATGGTCATAGGTCAAACCAAATGAAGGTCTAAAATAGATTAGCACTAAGTGCATGCAATATGTCATGTTTATAAATTTAAAAAGGATAAATTGTATTACCATTTAGCAGATTGTTCATTACACTTCATTTATGTTTAGTTTTAAGTATATTAATACTCTTGTCTAGTGAGCTCCAGGATTCACTGAAAATGACAGACATGCAGATGTTTAAAAATTTAGTTTTAAAACCACTACTTTGACACTGTAGAAAATACGCATTTAACACCATTTCTCCCTTAGCCCTCCCTCAGCAATCTATGCCAGTTTACTTGGTTTTATTGCTCATAGACTTGCAATAGATATTTACTTAATTTTCAAGGAAGCCAATTGTTTCCAAAGTATTTTATCAAAAGAAAAAGGTTTATTTCCATCACTAAGCGTGCGTTCTAAGGCAATGATGTCATTAATGTGGGTAGAATACACCAGAACACTGAATCATATTCCATAACCACATCCTATTTACATAGCTCCTGGCAATTTAAGCTCATCCATCATTAGGAACTAGGTCAGTAACTTTATCCACAGTTCCAGATAAGAAAACTGAATAATTTCCCTAATGTCTCTGGGCAATTAAGTTTCAGCAAAAGGGCTGAAGCTCAAGCCAGTAAGTGTATGGGAGACACAAAGTAGAGAGGAGGCCATTTTCCAGATGATTCCAGACAAAATAAAACAGATTAAGGAAAAAAATGACAATTTCTGTCTGAGTATCCAGGTTTCCTGTCTACCTGTGTTAACCCCACAGGAAGAAAAGACTGACTCTCCACGTCACTTTTTCTGTGTAGACATAGGATAAGTGCTCCTGACTTAAACTCTTTGTACAATTACAAAGACTCTCTACTCAAGCAGACACCAGCAAGTTAATGCCTCTGGATATTATGATTTTTTAAATGTGAATTTTATTGGATTTCATTACTTATTAAATATGAAGTCAAAAATGTTATGCAAACCAGAAAAGCAAAATGGGCCACCTCAATAATTAATTTTTATTCAAATGGAGACCAAACGTGTATTTCAAGTCAAAAATTTTTTTTTCTCTTACCTAGGTCAGTACAGTCATCTTTTATTCATCAGGTTTTCTTTAAAGGGATTGTTGACAATTTCAATCCCAAAGTTTTTCCCAGGGCACACATCTCAAACCAAACTATGGCTTTTAGATCTTACTGTAAACATATTTTGGGAGGAAACCCCTAAGAATTTTGGTCTAGCTTCCTCATTAATTTTAAAGTGCCTTTATGTTAGTTCTTTGTCTTAAATTAGAGGTTTATAGAGATCATACAACTTCCAGTGGGCACATTGGATAGATGCTGGGTCTGGAATCAGGAAGAGCTGAGTTTAAATCTGGCCTTAGACACTTGACTAGCTGAGTGACCCTGGGCTAGTTACTTTAATCACTATTTGCCTCAGTTTCCTCACTTGTAAAAATTAAGATAATCATAGTACCTACCTCCTACAGTTGTCATGAAAATAAAATGAGATATTTGTAAAGCCTTTTGCAAACCTCAAAGTGTTATATAAATGCTAGCTATTATTATTAATAACTATCATTATTATTTTAAATTTCCTCATTTAGTCCAATGTCAGAGCCAGACAAGAAATAGTGATTACTCCTACTATCATTTCTCAGCGGACAAGGCATCCTCTTACACATGACACAACCTAGAAGAAACAAAAAAGGAAAGAGAATTCCAAAACTATAGACAGGTACAGACTGAAAGAAGCCAAAGTTCAATTTCCGTTCCTGTAAGTACATCTGCTAGGCTAATCAGAAATTAGTTTTCAGTTCAAAGCAGAAATATTTCAGGACCTTTAACAGACAAGAAAAATTGGGAGGTATTCAATTCAACAAATATTTAATAAGCAAATAATTAATGCATAGTACTTTATAGCACCATGCTGGAAACTGTGTAAAAGACAAAATTTAAATAAGATATGGTCCCCAACTTCATGGTGCTTACAGTCTAGTGGGAGATAAGACTCGTTTGTAGATAATCATTATAGTCAAGAATGCATGGTAAGTGAATTAAAAGGATTATAAATAGCTATAATTTGAACTCTCCCAATAGGAACAAAAAATGGAAACATACAAAAGACACATGGCAAGCTTGAGGAATGATCCTGGATATCTACTTCCTCACCACCTCCCATCTTTCTATTTTCTTCTCGAGTATAGGTTAGAGATTAGAATACCTGAGAATGGATTTTTGAGGGGTTACCTGATTGAAAATTGCAAGTTTAAGAGTGGATTGAGAGAGTTGCTGAGTTCTATTGTTTGAGCATTAGATTCTTCAAAGGAAAAGATTTCCTCAGTTTCATGAAGAGTGAAGGTGACTTGACCACAGAATATTTCTCTGCAACAGACGTGTAGTTTTGTGTTTACAGAGCAAGTGATCTAGACTTTGCCAACCCTAGTATTATCATGACTTGTTCAGGTAGTAAAGTTCCAATACGAAAGGGAATCATTTTTCAGCAAACCTCCAAAGAATGTTTATCTTCCTTGATTTGAGGGTGGGCACCTAATAGACTATTTTTTAGGTTTCTATATTTGTTCATGGATTCCTGTGAGTTCATTGTATCTTATACACTTTGAGGAGAACTAATGACAAAACATGTTATCCATTACAGAGAGATGAGACATATAATACACATGTGTGAAATATATATGTGATGTAATATATATATATTTACATGTATATTTGCATATAGTCATGAGAGATTTTTTTTGCTTGACTATATATATATGTATATATAGTCATATATATTTACAACATATATATATTTACAACATATTTACTATATATATATATTTACAATAAATTTGCTTTTATCCTTTTATTTTTCTACTGAAGTAAGAGAAAAAGATAAGTTTCCATTAAATAAAAGAGAGAAGCAGGATATACTAAAAATGTGATATTTTGTATGAACTTTCATAACAGGTCACTATCTTATTAGTTTTTCTTGTCTGTTTAACTTTATTACAAGACCCCTCAGGATGTGAGAGTATTCCGTATTTGTAATATAAAAAAGAAATATATCAGTAAACTGAAAATACAATAAAATAAAATCAAAATTGTCTCTCACTCAATACCCACACCATACATTTAGGACCTGCATTGGCATTAGGGAGACTTATTACTCATATTTAGGGAAACCTATACATATGTCATGTTTAACCATTGTGTTTCAAGCTTTATTATTTCCCAACCTAAAACTACAAATAAGAGCATAAGACAAAGAGGTATAATTATTCAAATATAGAATTTGATCTGTGTGATGCATATTTAGGAGGGTCCTGGACCATGTATATCTTTCTTCCTCCCCTTCTCTCAGAACAGAAAATAAGTGCCCAATTAGGCTCTACAGTTGATAATAAAATGACATATTATGGAAAATTCAAAATTATCAAGCTTGTAGAATAGCCTTATGACCTTACTCTTAACATATTTACTAGTTTTTTTTTATTTTAGAACATGTGTACCATAACCAAGATAACTAACGGGAAGTAGAGTTTAATTGGAAATAATCTAGCTTAGCTGTGAATGTAATCATTGAAGGCTGACACCTTGAGTAATTTTAATGCCAGACAAATTGGCTTTTGTTGTAAAGTGCAGCTCTCTGATTAGTCCTTGATTAAATAACAACACCACAAAGGATAACCTCATAGCACTCAAATATCAACAACTTTCTGGATTCCAGGTTTCTCAGCAAGATAATGAGCATGATGCATTGTTTAGTGTGTGTGTTTTTTAATTGGATATGCACCAAATACACAGTGATTTTTTTCTGGAATTAATACCTTATATAACAAGGATTCTACCATCTCTCTCTCTCTCTCTCTCTCTCTCTCTCTCTCTCTCTCTCTCTCTCTATATATATATATATATATATATATATATATATATATATATGTATGTATGTGTGTATGTATGTATATGTATATATATGCATGTATGTATATATGTATATGTATGCATATATGTGTGTGTGTGTGTGTGTATAAATGTCACTTCTATACTTTTCCTTGTGTTTTTCTTGAACTTGTTCTTTCAAGCAAAGATAATTGTCACAACCATACTATTTATGTATTAAACTCCTCATTTAAAGTGTTAAGTATAGTCATTTATATTTACCCTACCAAAGATGTTTTATTTACCTGGCTCGATTTACCTTTTACTAATGAGTTGTTGTTTTATGTACTAATACTAAACAAGAACTACTATAGTTGTAAACATTATGTATATACTACATACTACACATCTGTAGGACAGTTATTGCTTTGTTTTTCTTTTGTGTCCTCAATATCTGGCATAGTGTCTTAAACATAGTAGTCACTTATTAAATGCTTATTGAATTGAAATGAGGGAAAGAATCATAGCATGTAGTATGACTGTGATACTGGTTAGTCACTTAACCTCACTGGGCCTCAGTTTCCCCATCTGTAAAATGAGAAAGTTTGACTAGATAACCTCAAAATAAACTTCCAGGTGTAAATCTGCAATTCATATTCATGTTAGGCACTCTGGATTTAAAATGCTACATAAATGTGAACTGCCATTATTGGGATTGTTTTACTGATCATCCACTGCATATAGAGCACTGGAATATGAGTAGACAGGAAAGAAATAGAAGGTGTAACCTATTCCTGCCCTTGAAGAGTTTACAATCCAGTTCAGGTTATAGAATTTGCAAAAATGAAAAGATTTAGAAACATCTCAGAGCAATAGAGGGCAGCTAGGTAAGGCAGTAGATAGAGTGTCAGGCCTGGAGTCAGGAAACCTCATCTTCATGAGTTCAAATCTGGCTTCAGATACTTGATAGCTATGGGAACCTGGGCAAGTTACTCAATTGTTTGCCTCAGTTTCCTCATCTGTAAAATGAGCTAGTTAGTGAAAATGGTAGAATACTCTAGTATCTCTGTCAAGAAAACCCCAAATGGGATCACAAAGTGTAGGACATGATTGAACAACAATCACAAAGTAATAGAAATTATAGTTTAATTTTGGTTAAAATCCATGGATTTGAATTCAGATTCCAACACTTTCTTTGTGACTTTAGGAAAGTTACTTAATCTTTTTGAGCCTCAGTTTCCTTGTATGTAAAATAAACATATTGATATATTAATAACTGTACTATGGACCTCACAAGGTATATAGCCTAGTTGGGACTCTGAAAGAATGATAAGCCTATACAGCTCTTTCTCCCACCCTTCCCAGTAGACAGCAAAGGAAGCTAAATGAGCTAGTTGACTGAGCTGTAGTCCTCACCTGTTGGGGAGAGGCTTAATAACTACAGTATAGCCAATGGATGGTAAGCAAAGTATTAGGTGAACCCAAAGATAGCTGGGTAGCTGAAAACTAGATGGAGAAGAAAAGCAATGCCCAGAAGGTAACAGCAGGGAAAGGATGTCTGGAAAGAAAAAGGGTAACTAGTGACGTGTGTACCAGTTGAGGCAAGCAAGCTAGTAGTCTCCCAGTAGAACCAGAGATGGGTGAGAGGCTCATGTAGTCTACAGGGATCTGTATAGGGAGACAAGATTGAACTTATGATGTTAACCTTTATTCCTAAATCATGTGTCCATTTTGAGATTATCTTGGTATATGCTGTGAGATGTTGGTTTATACCTAATAACTTTCCATTTCCCCAGAACTCCTTCTAAGTTATACTAAGCTAGAAAATTGTTTCACTCCATCTTTTTGTAGGTTCTGTCACTTCGGCATCTGTTTAGAGGCTTGATTTAACATTGTTTCTCTAGGAGAGCTCAGATAACTTCCTGGCTTCTCTCTGCCATCTTGGCTCCACCCCACCTTTAGGATTCTTTAAGTAAAACATCATATCATCTACAACAAAAGAGATATTTTTGTTTCCTCTTTCTTTTTTCCTTCAACTTCTTTTTCTTTTCTCCCCACTATAGCACAACATTAAATAGTAATGATTATAAAGGACACCCTGCTTCACCTCTGATCTTTTTGCAAAGGCTTCTAACTTATCTTCATTATAAAGCATTCTTGTTCTTAGTTTTAGATAGATACTAATCATTTTTAGGAAAGCTCAATTTATTTCTATGCTTTTGAGGATTTTAAAAACAGGAATGGATGCTTTATTTTGACTAAATCTTTTTCTGTACCCATTAAAATAATCAAGATTTTATGTATTATTAATATGGTCAGTTGTGCTTATAATTTTCCCAGTGTTTAACCAGTCTTGCATTCCTACTTAAAATCCCACTAGGTAATAGTTTGTGATCCTTGAGACATATTGCTGTAATCTCCTCGCTGGTATTTTATTTTAAATTTTTGCCTCAATATTCTTTGGGGATATTGGTCTATTATTTTATTTCTCTGTTTTAACTATCTCTAATAAGATATCAACAATGAGATATCAAGACCATATTTGTGTCATAGAAGGAATTTGACAGGACTCCTTTCTTTTTTAAAAATTCCTATATTATTTAATAGCATAGGAATTAATTGTTCCTTAAATGTTTGGTAGAATATACTTGTAAATCTATCTGATTCTGGAGTTTTTTTCTTTGGGAATTCATTTATAGTTTGTTCAATTTCTTTCAAAGAAAAGGTGATTGATTTATGAATCCTATTTCCTGTTCTGTTAATCTGTGCATTTTACATTTTTGTAAATATCCATCCATTTCATTTAGATTGTCAGTTTTATTGGCATGTAGTTGGCAAAATAGCTTCTAATAATTGCTTTCATTTATTTTTCAATGGAAATTTGGTTTTCTTTTATTAATGACATTAACCAAAAGCTCAGCTATTTTATTGATTTTTCTAAAAGCTCCCAGTTTTATTTATTAGTTCTTTTTTTTGTTTGGGTTTTTTTTTGTTTGTTTTTGGTTTTGTTAATCTCTCCTTTTATTTTCAGGGTTTCTCTTTTGGAATTTTATTAGAGGTTTTAAATTTATTTTTCTAGGTATTTTTTTCATTGTATGTCCAGTTTATTGATCTGCTCTTTCTCTCTTTTATTGATGCAAGCATTTAAAGATATAAATTTTCTCCTAACTTTTACTTTGGCTGCATCCCACAAATTTTGGTATGCTGTATATTTGTTGTCACTATTTTAATGGAATGAAATGGATTTGTTCTTTGACACACTCGTTCTTTAGGATTATTATTTAGTTTCCAATTTTTTAAATCTATGCTTAAAAGGTCCTTTATTGAGTGTAATTTTTTTACATTATGGTCATTGAAAGATGCATTTAATATTTCTGCTTTTCTGCATTTGTCTCAGAGGTTTTTATGCCATAATACAGGGTCAATTTTTGTGAAGGTACCATAGTACATGGGAGAATAGGCATACTCCTTTCTATTCCCGTTCAGCATTCTATAGAACTCTATCATATCTAACTTTTCTAAAATTTTATTCATCTCTTTAACTTATTTCTTATTTATTTTATGATTACATTTATCTAGGTCTGAGATGGAAAAATTGAGGTTCTTCACTATTATAGTTTTATTGTCTACTTCTTCCTATCACTCATTTAATTTTTTTGCTAACTAGAGAGATATGGAAACTGAGGATAACACCAGTTTCAAGTACAAACTAATTATATATACATATATATGTATATATACACACACATATATATATATAATGTATATATTTTACAGACACATACACATATATATTATGTGTGTATGTATATATGTGTATGTATATGTGTGTATGTGTATATGCGTATGTATATGTATGTATGTGTATATATGTGTATATTTATATATGTGTGTATACATGTGTATATGTATATAGGTATATGTGTATGTATATGTGTGTATGTATGTGTGTGTGTGTATAGCATTATAGAGGAGCTGGATGTAAGACTCTAAATAGTATTGCCTCATATAACAGTAAATGCACCTGAAGAGAAAATCATCTTTTAGTGAATTTATGGTAAAATATATTTAACCCAAATCACCTTGATAGTATTTATAGGTGCACTTGGAAGATGGATGACAAATGGATATAAAATGGAAGAGAGCTGCTGATCTTTCTACTGTGATCTATTCTTATTGACAATAGTGAAACTATTGCATTTTACTCTATCACCACAGTATCTGATGCATTATGTGAGAAAGCTTCCCTCGGAAAGAGAAGCTACACCAGATTAAATGCATATGAAAGAAATTCATCCTACAAGCAATCCAATTTTAAAGACATCTAGACATTTATTTGTAAAATATCCCAAAAAAGGGAAATTCCAAAAGAATGAAAAATATCAGAAATGGTACTTTTCCTGAAAAATTAAAAAGACATTTACCAGCAACCCATATACTTTCTTTTTCTTCTCTATAAAACCTTTTTATTGATGTAAGTTTTTATTTTATTTTTAATTGTTTTACCAATGCTATTTGTTATATATCATAAATAGTTCTAAAATTATGTCCCCTCTATTCCCCTATCAAATTCTTCAAGAGAAAAGAAAAACTAAATAAAAATTCAGAGTGCACATAGATAAATTAATAAAGAGAATAGACCTAGAAGGGATAGAGCCAAGATGGCATTGCCTGAGCTCTCCCCCAAACTCCTCTGAACACCTTTGAATAATGCCATAAAACAATTGCTGGAGCAGCAGAACCCACAAAAGGATGGGGTGAGATAATTTTCCAGCCAAACTTAAAAGGTCAGCAGGAAAAGTCTGTGGCATCTAGACGAGAATAGAGCACAGTCTAGCACAGGCTGCACTAGTGTAGATCAAGCCATAGCGAACAAGGAGCAAGCCTTGGGAGTTAGTGAATCAGTTGAGATAGGGGACTTTCAAGCATTCTTGTTGAAAAGACCACAGCTGAATAGAAAATTTGACTTTCAAATACAAGACTCAAGAGAAAGGTACACAGGAAAGGGAAATCATAAGGGACTTAAGAAGGTTAAACTGTTTACATTCCTACATGGGAAGATGGTACTTGTAACTCATAAGAACTTACTCATTATTGGGGCAGTTAGGAATATATATTGACAGAGGGCACAGGTGCAAGTTGATTATGGAGGGATTATATCTAAAAAAATAAAATTAAGAGATGAGGGAGGAATGTACTGAGAGAAAAGGAAAGGGAGAGGTAGAAAGGGGTAAATTATCTCACGTAAAAGAGGCAAGAAATAGCTTTTACAGTGGTGGGGAGAGGAGATGTGAGAAGGAGTGAATGAACCTTACTCTCATCAGAATTGGCTCAAAGAGGGAATAACATAAAGACTCAATTGGGTACAGAAATCTATCTTACTTACCCTACAGGAAAGGAGGAGAGGAAAGGGATAAGAGAAGTAGAGGGATAGAAAGGAGGGCAGATTGAAGGAGGGGGTAGTCAGAAGAAAAACACTTTTGAGGAGGGACAGGGTGAAATGAGAAAGAGAACAGAATAAACACAGAGAGAAATAGGACGGAGGGAAATACAGTTAGCCATAGTAATAGTGAAAAAAGTTTTGAAGCAAGTGTCTGTGATAAAGGCCTCATTTCTCAAACATATAGAGAACTTAGTCAAATTTATAAAAATAAGAGCCATTGATCAATTGATAAATGATCAAAAGATATGAACAGTTTTCAGATGAAGTAATCAAATCTATCTATAGCCATATAAAAAAAATGCTCTAAGTCACTATTGACTGGAGAAATGCAAATTAAAACAATTCTGAGATACTACCTTATACCTATTAGATTGACTCATAGGAGAGAAAAGGAAAATGACAACTGTTGGAGGGGGATGTGGGGAAAATGAGACATTAATGCATTGTTGGTGGAGTTGTGAACTGATTCAACCAGAGCAATTTGGAACTATACCCAAAGGGCTATAAAATCATGCATACCATTTGATCTAGCAATACCATTACTAGGTCTTCATGCTAAAAGAGTTTTTTTTAAAGGAAAAGGACTTATATGTACAAATATTTATAGCAGCTCTTTTCTGGGGGCAGAGAGTTAGAAATTGAGGAGATGCCCATCAACTGAGGAATGGCTGAACAAAATGTGCTATGTGAAGCACTATAGCACTATTGTGCTATAAGAAATGATGAGCAAGAAGCTCTCAGAAAAACCTGGAAAGACTTGCATTGGCTGATGTAAAGTGAAATGTACTGTACACAAAGTAACAGCAATATTACAAGATGATAAACTTTGAATGACTTAGCTATTCTCAGCAATACAATGATATAAGACAATTCTGAAGGACTCATGATGAAA
Source organism: Trichosurus vulpecula (assembly GCF_011100635.1). Lineage (NCBI taxonomy): Eukaryota > Metazoa > Chordata > Mammalia > Diprotodontia > Phalangeridae > Trichosurus > Trichosurus vulpecula. The sequence goes on along the minus strand of NC_050574.1, from coordinate 237,418,025 downwards.
AATGCTCCATACTCAGAGAAAGAATTGATGATGTCTGAATAGAGATTGATGCATCCTTTTTTAGTGTATTTTTCTTGAGTTGTTTTTTTCCAGTCTGTTTTCTTTCACAACATGACTAATATGAAAATGTTTCACATGACTGTACATGCATAACCTCTATCGAACTGCTTGCCTTCTCAATGGGGGTGGGGGTGGGGAGGGAGGAAGAGAGAAAATTTAGAATTTAAAGTTTTAAAAACAAATGTTAAAAATTGTTTTTACATGTAACCGGGGAATATAAAATACTAAACAAATTCAAAAAGATAAAAATAAAGAGAATAATAAAACCGAAGATTCAGTAACAAACTCTCAAAGAGATTTCCAAATCTCTCAACAAATATTTTAAGATTAAGGAAAGTGAACCAATGCCTGATGAGGTTCAGAAGCCTGTAAACTCTCAATGGAGCATGGAATAAGGACAAAAATATCCAGAATAATTCAAAGGGGGTTCAAAGGGTATTCAATATTAGAAAAAGAATTAAAACCAAAATATCACAAATAACACTATTATATTAATAATGTACAAAAATCCTCTGACAAACTACAACATTTATTAATTTTAAAAAAACAAAGTATAGCAATGGCCCTGGAGTCAGGAGGTCAAATCTGGCTTATGATACTTGATACTTACTAGCTGTGTGACCTTGGGAAAGTCGCTTAACCCCAAATACCTCATTTAAAAAAGTATAAATGAACAGGATATTTCTTTGCTATGAAAAAATATATCTGTCTAAAACTGAAGGAAGAATTATGCTCAGTGGAAAGAAACTAGAAACCATCCTAATGAACATAGGAATAAAACAAGCGTGCTTCTTTTCCTTACTTTTATGTGACATTGTTCTAGCAATAAAAACAAAAGAAAGAAGTTAAAAGTATAAAAATAGTAAAGAGGGAATTTTTAAAATATCTATTTACTTGTACCATGATGGTTAACTTTAAAAATTCTAGGGAATCAACAAAGAAATTGAATGAGATCGTTAATAGCTTCTATAAAATTTAAGGCTACAAAAATAAAAAAACCTACAAATGCCAACACCAATTCTATATAGCAATAACAAAGTCCAGGATGCAATAACAGAAATGAAGCTCCATTCAAAATAACTGCAAGATGCATAAAACATATGCAGGCATACAGAATACTCATTAAATCATCATAATGTTTTCCTTAAAGAAATAAAGAATAATATAACTAACTAGAGGAAAGGGGAACAGAAATCCAGTGCTCATGGTTAGACAGTGCTAATATAATAAAAATGATGAAACTAGCAGAATTAATTTACAGATTTATTGCTATATCAAAGGGATAATTTACAGAGCTAGACAAAATAATAACAAAATTCATTTAGATGAACAAAAGATCTAGCATATGAAGGGAAATAATTTTAAAAGTTAGGAATAAAGGAAAAACATCACTTCCAGACACAAAGCTATATTACAAAATAGTAATCATCAAAACTATATGCCATTGGTTTAAAAATAGATAATTAGATCAATGGAACAGACTAGTCAAAGAACAATTATAAATAACTGAAATTAATAATCCAGTGGTCAACATAAATTACCTTGGAAAGAATTTCCTCTCTAACACAAATTCATAGAAAAACTGGAAATCAGTCTAACAGAAATTATTTTAGATGAACATTTTACATTATATACCATAATAAATTCAAAATGGATTTTGACCTGAATATTAAAGCTAATGCCATAAAAATGTTAGAAGAGGAACAGGTCATATACCTTTTACTCTATTGGCTAGGAATTGAATTCTTAACCAAACAAGATGACAGAAGACAAAGTAGATAATTTTGATTACATTAAGTTGAAAAGCTTTTGCAGAAAGAAAATCAAAGTACCTAAGCTGAAAAAGGAAGATGTTAACTCAGGGAAAATCTTTATATCAATTATCTCTGATATCCAAGATATGTAGATGACTAGCAGAAATATATGACAAAAAGCCATTTCCTAATAGTTAAGTGGCCAGCTACTAAGAACACACAGTTCTCAAAATAATTACAAACTATTAACAACCATGTGAAAGAATATTCTAAATTATTAATAATAAGTGATGTGCAAATCAAAAAAACCACGAAGCTTTACTTCACACCAAGAATTGGCAAAGAAGGAAAAATATGCTGATAGTCAATGTTGCAAAGTTGTGGAAAGGTCAACGCAATAAGGTGCTGTTCATATAGCCACAAATGTATATCGATATACCAATCATGATAGAAATGAATTTGGAATTATGTGTAACGTGACTAAAATGTCAATGCCCTTTGAGCTGGTGATTCCACTGCTAGACATATACATTAAAGAGATCAATGAAAAGATAAGGTCCCATGTTTATGGCAGCATTCTTTTGTTGTAATAGAGGATCAGAGAGAAAAACAACATGCATGGATTGGGAAGTGACCAAACAAATTGTATTATGTGAATGTTGTAAGAAATGATGAAGATGATGACCTCAGAAAAGTATGGGAAGTCTTATACGAACTAATGAAACTGAAGGAAACCGAAATAGAAATACAATAAACACAACTGACACAACAATGCAAATGGAAATAACATAACAATCGAAACTGAATGTAATAAAAAGATTGGGGGACACACTCGCCCCTAAAGGTGAGCTATTAGAAGTCATTTCCCAATGCTTATTTGCAGAGGCAGAGGATATCTGAGATCCACAAAATTAGTGGAACTGGGATGTTTGAGTTGACCTCCACATTGCTATCATACCAATAACTATTGTGATCCAAAGCTCTGTGGAGAGGGCCTGGGGCAGTTTGAGTTAACTTTGTCCTCAGGTGAATTGATTTGTGACCCAGCTGTGGGCTTTTTGAGCATGGAGAGTTAAAAAAAAAACAGTAGGAGGACTTCAGTGAGGGAATTCCTGAGAACAGCGGGTCATGTGGGCCAGGAGCAGTTATAAGGTGTGTGGCCCCTGTAGGTTGGAAATAGTCTCTGTAGGTCTTAGTCAACTATGGAACCACAACCATGCAGTAGGCTAGGAAGCTTGCTTCTGAGAGAATCATGATGCTGTGTTAAAAAAAAAAAAGGAGTACAGTGGATAGATACTGGGCCTGGAGTCAGGAAGATCTGGGTTCAAATGTGACCTCAGACACTCAGGCACAGCTAGCTTACTAGCTGTGTGACCCCAGGAAAGTCATTTAATTTGCCTACCTCAGTGTCCTTATTTGTAAAGTGAGAATAATAATAGCACCTGCCCCCCAGGGTTGTCACAAGGATCAAAATGGATTATAAAGCACAGTGCCTAGCACATTGTAAGCACTATAGAAATATTAGTTATTGCTATGATTATTATTAAGACCGTACAGTTTATGTAGACATTCTGTAACAGATTAGGGTCATTTAACCCATGTTGTAGAAGAAACTTTAGTTTCAAAGACCTTCAAGAAGTCCTGTCAGCGTCAGCCCCTTCCTTTCTTGCCTTATTGGCTCTTTGGGGAAGCAGCGATGCCTTCTTCCTTTTGAGAAAAGGTCTTAGTCCTGTGCGTATGTTCTTTTCCATTCTAGGTAAAAGGAGCGGAGCCTTCTGAACTTTATGAGTTTCAAATGGTCCTGAGATTGCCTCAGCATCCCACCATTCCAGAGTCCATCGGTTTGTAGCCATTCCAATATCGCTGCCCTGAGAAGCCGGAGTGACCTGTGGCACCAATGTTCAAGACCCAGACTAGTAGTCACTAAGACATGAACTTGTCTGGCATTCATACCACCTCTGGACATGTACGTCATGGGACCAATGACATGTAGGAAGTGCTCTAAGTTTGAGTCTACCCTCCACCAGAGATCAAGGTCACGGAGAGGAAAGTACATCAGTCCCTCCAAGGCAGGGGAGGAGTGAAGGATGTCTACACATTTGTAATTGCTATCTATTCCAAGTATCTATTTGAAGAAGTAATCAATATGAAGTGATTAAATGGAATTAGGACGAGAGAATGACCCCTAACAATGGTGAGGAACAGTCAGTGGGGACTCTGAGCTTGACAGCATTGGAGAATGGATATCTCACAAACCCCTCGGAATACCAAAGAATTCTGACAGACAGATGTAACCTGGCTCTGAGGCAGTGGACAAGTGCATGCTCACTACACACAGAAAAGTAAACGCATGGTAATTTGAGGAGGAAGGAAACGATAATAACTAGGGGAAACTCAAATTTATGCAAAGCTAGTATACAATATGTGCATTTCATACATAACAGCCAAAGGAGTCAGGAGGTGGAAGGTATTAAAGTGTCCATTTTTCAGCTAGATAAAGTGAGTCACACTTAATTGATTTAGTCAAGGTCACACAATTGTTTGGAAGCACATTTAGGATTAGGATCAAATACCTCTTGAAAAATCCCTAAAATTAATGTTTCTACTATGCAGTAAATGCATCCCTTTCTACTAAGTGAAAGCTCTTACCTCTTGATTCTTGATCTTCCTGTAAAATATTGATTCAAAGAGATAAAACATAAAAGCTCCATGTGGCCAGATTGTTTGACCTTGTGTGCGAAGAAAGAAGTTGTAAAAAGGTTGGAAAATCATATTCCAGCCCCACCTTAAAAAAAAAAAGTCTAGCTCTTGTAAAATAGTCCCGGATGCCACAGTTGTCGCACCTACTTGTATTGGGAAGATTCTTGAACTAAAGTGAGCAGATGCTGGAACAGATGGAAAGTCTCTTTTTGGGCAGAGAAAAAGAAACATCCAATTAAGGAATGCCTGGACACTATGTTATCTCCCTCCAGCTGACTGAACTATGAAAGAGACTTCCTTATGTCACAGTTTAGAGATTTTTGAGAAACCTGTCATTTCTTCATCCTTAGTCTTACCTTGACACATAGCCACAAATAGGTATTGAAATCTAGACCGATTTCAAAAATCTCTCCGATTTTCATGCCATTTTTGTGAAATTACTATAGCATTCTCAATGACAATGAAAAATGAATACAGCTGTCTGGGCAATATTTATGTTTACTATTCCCCTTCGCTACATTATCATTCCAATTTTTATAAATTGCTCTTCTTCTCCAATTAATAGAATTTTAGAGTTGTAGGAATTTTAAAGACCATTTAGGTCAATTCTGTCTCATTTTACAGACCATAGAATTTAGAACTGAAGAGATTTTAAGGGATTATATTATCCCACCTTTTATTTTATATAAGGAAACGCAGGCCAAAGATGTTTAGTGACTTATCCTAAGTTAGAAAGTTACTTAGGGACAGAGCGGGGGCTATAGCCTAAGTAGTCTGATTCCCAATCTAAAGTTTTGTCCCCTAAACACTGCCTTTCTTACTTTATGAGCTTTAATGAACGTCTACTTCATTCTGCAATTAATAATGTTCTTAGTAAAAGAAGTACAAAAGAAGTAGGACCCTCTCCTGAAGGAGTTTACCATCTTATTGAATAGAGCAAACAACACCAACATGTGAAATAAGCACTATGTGAAAAGTAAAACATAATAGATATTTGTTTTAAGTCCTCTTTGCAGAAACAAACCAAAGAAGAAAGAGCATGACTACCTGGAGTGAATGGAATCACGACAGCAGATGATGGAAATGTGACAGAGCATCTCAGCTTCTATTTTTCTTCTGTTTTCTCTGCCAAGGAGAAAGATCTTCAGCCTAGAAAAAATAAAACAAAAACCAGTAACCCATGATTGAGACTCAAGATAAGTGAGGAGATTATAAGAGGATACTGTAGTTGTCCTTAATAAACTCAGGTCCCTAGGGCTGGACAAACTATATCTCTCCATTCATGATTCGTGAGTTGGAGGGTTGGTCTATTTGCCTAGACTACGCTCTTACATTTGCCCACATACCGTAGTCATTTATTTTCTTTCTTATTTTGGTTGATGAATTTTGTGTGTAGCACATTCTTTGAAGTAATTAGTATGACTCCTACTCCTATGTGAGTTGGGTCCCCAGAGAGTGGTTACCATGTCCCTTTAGGGATCCAGGGTTAACCCCGAGGGGACGTGGAGTATCTTTCTTTGGCTGAAGCTCACAAGTTTACACCAATGTATTTCCCTCCATGATTATCAGTTGATGTCAATTAGTCAACCACACAATTAACTTTTAGAAAAGGATTTCTACTAAGATGGCATAGTAATAAGAATTAGTACGAAGCATTCTCCCCAAAAGTCTATGATACACTCTCCCATCAGCATGCGCGCGCGCACACACACACACACACACACACACACACACACACACGGAATGGGAATGGAAAGGCAGATGACAACATCTTCCTTATTCCTTTTCCAGTCTAGAAGAACCAGTAGGATGTAGTTTTCTAGCCCCCAAATTTCAAGAAACATTTTGCTCTGTATTTTAGCCCCACTAACTACATGGAGCACAGACCTTAGTAGGACCAGCTATGGTTTAATTATTGGCTGCAGCAGGTAATATTATAGTATGTATAGGAAGTAATATCATAGCAGCAATAACAAAAATTGACAGACACAACAGTCACTGTACCTGAGATCAGTAAACAAATTTTCCTGGTTGCCAACAACATTTGAGGTAATAAATACCCTTAGGATATATCTTAGAAACATTAAAATCTCCATCTTCTCCTTAGGAATAATTTTAGGAATGCAGATTAAGATAAACTGAAATCTATCAGATTGGGCCTAAGCAACTTCCAACAAAAAGCTACCTTAATACAGTCTCAAGACACACAATTGACTGTGGACTTATAAAGCCAACACCTATAGAGAATAGGCTGTGGTGGGTCTTCTAAGCTGGAAATACTTTGAGTATAGGCTGTCTAAGGACCAGAAGGTTGGCTACCATGTGAGTGGTTTTTTGTTTGTTTTGGATTTTTGTTGTTGTTGCTTGGCCATACCAACTCATGAAGAGCTCCTTTTATGGTGAATAGGGGTTTGGCCCTATATCTGTAGAGGAAGTGCTCACATTGATGAAAGTTATAGGTCTGCTGAAGTACTGAAACTAGGATGATGGAATCCAATGCACTATCCCTCCTGAAGAAATTCTGAAGTAACAAAGGGTCTAAAAGCTCCAAAATTAGGGATTCTTAACCTGTATGTGTGTCATGTAACACACTTCCAGCAGTCTGGAGAAAACTAAGACTATTTTCAGAATAATATTTTCAAATAATTAAAAGAAATGTTAAATTTCCATCAGAAATTACCAAAAAATGTAATTTTTTCCCATCCAAGTTCATGGAACTGCTGAAATCCATCCCTGATCCCTTGGAAATTCATGGTCCTCAGGTTAAGAACCTGAGTAGAGGTGTCAAATACACATATGGGGAGACATTTAACAAAATAAATAAAAATACAATAAAAATATAGATAACCTATTTCAAAACTGACTGAATATGCAGCCCTCAGTGATCTATTTGAGTTTGACACCACTATTCAAGGATTCAGGAAATATATTTCCCACTAAGGTGTTCATATCCTAGAATGCTTTCACCACAACATCCCAATTATCTGCTAACTTGTCACCACTAAGCACTTATGATAAATCTATTTCCCTTTTCCATTATAATGAAAGTTCTTTGAGAGTAGGATTTCTTTTGTTCTTTGTATTTATAGCTATAGTGCCTAGCACAATGTCTATCATAGAATAGGAACTTAAATCCTTGCTGGTTGATTATTGTCTGATTGACTAGAAGTCAGAAAGGAATCAGTGTAATGGACTCAGGAGAGAACATAGAATCACAGAATAACAGACTTTAAAAAGATGCATGGTAAAATTTTACATGTAATTGGGGGAAAATATTATTTTTTAAAAGATGCATGGGACCTTAGAGATGACTTCATCTGAACACTTTTCTGAATTCCATTTGAGTTTGATTACAGGGCAGTCATATAGAAGGTCCTTCTTTGCTATCAATACATGTCCTGGCTATGACAAAGCATCCTAGTGTTGAGGTTTAGGGGTGCTGGGACCCCAAAATAGTGATATACTGGGTCCTGCCCAAATATATTCAACCCAAGCCTTGTTTCAGCCAAAGAAAAACAAAGTTTATTAAAGATCTGCCATATTGGATAGACTCTTAAGGAATCTGAGCATTTGTATCATTAACGCCAGCAGGCCAGATTAAATCTGAGCTAAGACAGAATCTGACCACTTTCATGGAGGCAAGATGGATCTTACATACAGAAAGACTGTGGGAGGGATCTAGGGGTGGCCAAGCAGTCTAAGGTGATGGGAGGGGGGTCCAGGGAGGATCTTGAGGAGGAGTCTAAGGAGGATATTGATGCTACTGGGGTGAGATCAAACTCCAGGAACCAAGAAAATGGGATTTTGATAGGATCAAGGGTCGGAAGTAGCTGGAGGCAATCTGGAGGTAACAGAGATTTGGGCACAGTGATATGTCCTCAGATGAATGCCAGGTGTGGGAAGATTCAAGGAGAGTTCAAGGGGGTTCCCAGAGCCTATACTCTGTCACTAGTAGCTGTAATCAAGATGAGCTCCTATTTATACTTTGTGAACAGTGATGAAACTAGAAGTGAGACACAGAAAAAAGAATTGGGGGAGGGGGAAAGAAGGTGGTACAATGCTTCAGCGCTAAATTCTCCCACTCTAGCAACAAACAGATGACCAACAAGGAATCTAAGATCCATCCTATAATAATCCTGTGGCTGTGGGACAGAGAGCATCATTTCAAGTGTGCTCTATAACAGGAAAAATTAAGACATTGCAGGCTCCATTAAATTCAGCTAAACAAAGTCTTAGTAACATTTCCAGTTTCGGCTTTTAGTCCAATTTTTTCAATGTCCTACCTTGTAATTAAAACATCAGTAATTGATTTCAAGAACATAAGAATATTTCATAAACATTTACTCCTAATGATGCGGTTGGTAATAATATTCATGTTCACCATTTAATTCAAACCATAGAAAGGTTGGTTGCCCTTGGGTATCACTGCCATTTTAAGGTGTTTAATAACCAGGGCAGTTGATTTCATATTGTGGGCAAGTCTAGTTGCATAGTAGGTAAATGATTTTCTTAAGGGCAAGGGAAGAATGTGGAAAGATATATTGGTGATTTGCTTCCAGTGCCCTTACCGGGAAACTACTTCACTGCTATCCACAACTTTCAATCACTGTTCTCCAATCTTATCCAAAGGAAAACCTATCTGAAATTGAACCCTGAGGGGCACCATACAAAATCAGCCTGTTATTTCCTTGTGCTCATTCCCAATTGCTATGGCTGTAGAATACCGAGTCTAAGTGATTTTTTATTTTGTACCAATTTAAAAGACATGGAAAAAATCAAATGAGTATGTTGTATCTTTATCCATACTATAGAATTAAGCTAATTCCTTCCTTTTTATTTTTAAAGATTCTATTTAACTTAGCAGATAATTTTTCTCTAGCTGTCTCAAATGCCCAGTTATGTCTCAATAGCCCCTTTCTTTGTTTTCTGGGAAGATATAATGAACCTACTATTTCTTCCGAAATTAAAGTACTACAGTAAAACCACTATTACCTCTTTATGTTCATTGTCCTTCCTCGGGAAATAGACCTGAATTTTAAATGTCTCCATTTTAAAAAAGCAACCAAGAGAAGATTGTGTCTTCTTATGGGCCCAATGTTGCATTGGTGGTTTCCTTTTAGAAAATTTTCTGATTCTGTTCTATTTTGTGATTGAGTTTTCATAAAAATCAAGTAAATCAAATCAAATCAAACCAAATCAAATTGACAAGCATTTGTTAAATGTTTACGGTGTGCCAGGCACTGTGTTAAACCCTGGGAATACAAATACAAACAGAAAGGTGGTCCCTTCCCTCAAAGCTTTACATTCTAATGGTAGAAAATAACACACACACACACACACACACACACACACACACACACACACACAAATATACACACCACCCCACGTTATAAATCCTAAATTGTTCAGTATTTTGTCAACTATGTAGATGTCATCTAATTCAGGAATAAAAGTCTTAATAAAGTTTTCAAAAATTGTCCCATTCAGAGCAGACCTTCCTCATCTTGCAAGAAGCTACTTTTTTTCTGCCTTTGCAAACAAAGGGCCTCTGGCCTTGTAATAACACCCAAGGTAAATAATTGAAAATTGTCCATGCAGTTTCTTAAAGCCATCAGCACAGCTCCAGAACTGGTTGTTGACAGCTGGACTGGCAGAATATTATGAATATTCTGGGGAACCCATAAGAACCATATGGAATGACATACCAACTCTTTTAAAGTACCCATCAGCAACTCCCACCCCTGATTGGACTCACACAGCTGCAGGATATTACAAAAGCGTCATAAATGAACCAAGGAGCCACTTTAGGGTCATTCCCTATCACAATAATGTTAACTAAAACATGATGTTGCTGGGGCAGCTCAGTATAGAAGAGCAATATTTCACTATTGTTTGACAGATGACATAAGCTTCAGGGAGTCCTGTTTCATTTTTTTCTGTGTGTGCTAAGAAATTAATTTTATGTGTGAGCTTTATAGTGAGCTCTGGGGGCTAATAAACACTTTTTATCACATGGTTTTACAGAGCTTATAAAGTTCCAAAATATGCCTTTAGTAATTAGGATTTGATTTGACTCTTAGAAAACTCTTTGGGAGTGTGTAACAATTTCTTTTAAATCTCATTATTTTTAAAAACTCATATTATTCATCACCAAATAAGATAATGTACATTTACAAGGAAATTTTGAGACAGCAATCTTGAATATACAATTCTATTTGTAGTGATAATCTATATGTTTAGGGAAGAGTAAGAAACACATTGATATATAATACTTGGTACTTGCCCTAATTTTTTTTCTTAAGAGTAGTATTAATTAATGTTGTAAACATTTATTAAGCATCTACCACATGTATAAGGCACTGTGCTAGATACTCAGGGTTCCAAATACAAAAAAAAAACAGCCCCTGCCCTCAAGGAGGCTCCATTCTACTTGTGGGAAACAACATATGTATAGATTTTTTAAAATATAAACTGTATCTGTGGGCATATAAAGTAAATACAAAGTATTCGGAAAGAATGAGGGAGAGAACACTGAAAATTGTGGATGAAGAGGAGTAGAGGAAAGTCTCATGTAGAAAGAAGCCTTTTCAATGAGCTCTGAATGAAGTTAGAGATTCCAAGAAGTAGGGTTAAGGAAAGAGAGCCTTGCAGACTTGATGGGAGAGCCTGTGGGAGATGGAATGTTGTGAAAACGGAAGAGCAAAGAGGTTGATTTGTCTGGAATATAATATATGTGAGAGGGAGTGATGTGAAATCACTCTGGAAAAATGGTTTGCAGCCAGATTGTGAAGGGTGTTAAATGTCAGACAAAGGAGTTTGTCTTTTACCTTAGAGGCAATAGCAAGCCATTGAAGCTTCTTGAGCAAAGAAGGGACAATTTCAGAGCTGAGCTTTAGGAAAGTCACTTTGGTCATTATGTAAAAGACAGATTGGAAAGAGAAGACACCAGAGGCGGAGAAATCAATCGGGAGGTTATGGTAACAGTCCAGGTGACAAATAATAAGAACTCCCACTAGGGTAGTAACTGAGACAAAAAAATAGAAAAGAAAAGAAATGAAAAGTGTTTTAACATAAAAAATCAATGAGAATTGGCAACTGATTGGATAAGAGGGAATGAGGGAGAGGTTTAAAGTTGAGGATGGGTTTTATTCTATGAAACCTGGGTGACTAAGGACAGAGGTTTCTTCAATAGAAATAAGGAAGTTTGGAGAATATTTTGTATATGAATTAATGAACTGAAAAATATTTATTAAATATTTACTTTGTGTCAGGCACTGTGAATACTCAGAATATAAGTACCCTTTGCATCTGCTGCTCTGCCCGGTTTCAACTCCATGGAACAAGATACCCTTCCCAGAAGAAACTCATCACTTCTAAACTCACCACCATGCTCCTAACTCAAACCCTGACTGACATCACCTCCCCCAGCTTCCTCTCCCCTCCCATTGGAGGTCTGGAAGGTGGAGTACCAAAGTCTTCCCAGTGTCTTCCTGTATAGAGGGCAGAAACTGGATTCTCACCTCATTCCACTTTGCCTCTGCTGCTCTATCTGATTTCAACTCCACAAGGGACCTCCTGGTTTCACTTCTGGCCCCCTCTCCTGTCTCCTTTGGTGTGTTGTCTCCCTCTGTTGTATTGTCAGCTCCTTGAGGGCAGGGACTGGTTTTGTTTTGTTTTTTATCATTTGTCTCCCCAGTTCTTAGCTCTGTGCCTGGGATATAGTAGGCACTCGATTAGTGTTTGTTGGATTGAATTAGAAAAGTGAGGCAGACCCTATCCTCATGTAGCTCACATTCTAACAGGGAGACAAGGCATATAAGGGATTAGTGGCCAAAATGGGGTATTTTGTTTTGTAAAGTCACAGGGAAGGGGAGTGGAGTTAGAGGAGCATTGATTGAGATTCCCTTTCCAGGAGCGACAAAAATATATCTAGGTAGCTTCTAAGTTTATAACACATAGCAGATAAAGTGGGAGTCTTTGAGTTAGAAAAACCTGTGCTCCAGTCAATCTCCATTACACATGATAACTGCAGCGCCCATGCGATACCCACAGCTACTACGGCGGCTAGGAATATGCTGGCGTAGTTCTGAATCACAAGATGTAACATACTTTACACACGGAAGATAGAATCAAAACATTTATTCAAACACCAGAAAGCCAAATCCATCATAGCAACAAAGAAATCTATGCATATTATCAATGCAGGGGGCACGGCCATCCCCAAGCCTTCTCTCCATCAGGCCTCCCCACGAACCCAGCTCCCTTAGGCAAAATGCCCCTCTTTCACCCACACTAGCTGCTGCTCTCTCTGCCTCCCCTCTCTCTCTCCAAACTGCAACAAACTCTGACTTCCTGCTCCCTCCGCCCCCATTTGGAAAGCTCCTCCCACCACAGGCTGATGTGACTCAGGCTTCTAAGTGACCCAGGCAGGTCACATGGCCCTATTCACGGATGGGCATCATCTTCCCATTTACATCACCCTTACAATAACTCACAAGCATGCATAAGTCATGCATAACCTCAGGGAGCTCTCTAAGATTATAAATTTACAGAAAAGTGGCAGATTTAATTTGCATTGGTAGATGAAGTTTTCATACTAAGAATCCCCACAATGATAAAATCACAGACCAGAACTCCCCCTTAGGCCTCCCAAATAAATAATTATAAAGCCCTCTCTTCACAACCCTATGAAATAGCTAGTATAAGTATTATTATACCCATTTTACAGATAAGGAAATTGTATAACAGAGAATTTAAACTACTTGCCCAGGGTCACTCAGACAGTAGCAGAGTCAGGAACTAAACTGACTCTAAAAACAATACTCATTCCACTAAACTGCTAATAGGTAATGTATTACTCAAATATATTTAGTAAATTGGCACTGTATCAGAACACATAATTTTAAACATGAGGAAACGGAGAAGGAGAGAGATTAGGTAAATTATTTTACACTCAATGCATTACTGGTGAGGCATGATAAAATAGGTCTGTTATCCCTTTCTGTTATTCCAGAACAGACTGTTCAATTAATATCCATTTAATTTTGCCTTTTGTAATGGGGGAGGGGAAGAGAAGCATTGGAAAGAAGGGGGAGCAAGGCTTAGGGGAAGGGACAAAGAAGTTAAGTAAAAAAGCGAGGATCACAACTCGTTCTAAAAATAGCAAGTGACTCCATATGCAACAAATTCCGATTTTGTGCAGGGCTAGAGGAAATGACCTCCACCCCAACTGGGTTAGAATCTAGATGAGGCCATGAAAACAAAACCAGAGATCGGCTCTCATGTTTTTTAAATCCTTACTACCAGGATAACAGAGAGTTTTCTCATTCTTGAAAGTTTGTATATAAGGCAATGAATGTTGTTCAAACCAGTGCAAGTACTCAATCAAAAAACATAATTAAGAAACCTGTTAAAAAGAAAAAAGGAGAAAGAAGATTTCTCACTCCCTTTTGGTAAAATGGGTAATGACCACGAAGCAGCTGCCAGTCATTCTGTTGCATGCACGGAGCTTCCTGACCTTGTTCATACCATGTTCTGTGATGACCACATGGGATTCTGAGTAAATGAGGAAGGTGTGAGCTGAGGGCTTGTTTAACTCTTACTGACAATTTCCCAGGGATGACATATTATTTAACTACACTTAGAGACTGGCTTCAACGTCTCAGGAGACCTTAGTGAGGCTTTTTCTTTAACTTCCTTTTCAAAAGTCTCTATTTCTCACTTTGTTTTGACTGCAAATCCAAATCTGACCTTAGAAGGAATCAAGTAGCACAAAAGAAAAATACAAGGGTAAAGAGGGCAAAGGCAGCTGAATGGTGCCATAGATAGAACACCGGGCCTGGAATCAGTAAGACTCATTTTCATGAGTTCAAATCTAACTTCAGACACTTATTAGGTGTGTGACCCTTGGCAAGCCATTTAATCCTGGTTACCTCAGTTTCCTCATCTGTAAAATGAACTGGAGAAAGAAATGGCAAACCTCGAGTATCTTTTCCAAGAAAACCCCAAATGAGGTCATGAAAAGTCAGACATGACTGAAACAACTGAACAACAACAGAGAAGGCAAAAGGCCCACTGTATTGAAAACTCTTCTTCCCATTTCACTCGTAAGATAATGTTAAATAACTTCATAGAAATTCAAATTTATGCATCCTTCTGTTAAGGTTTAGTCTCTGCCCACCTAGCACCAAAAACTGTTGTGGTTTCATGATGTCTTGTGGTGGAACCATCTCAAAGAATTCAGAGTCAGACCACCTCTAATCCAAGTATAGGCATTTAGTGAGATTGAGGCCTTTCATGGAGTGGGCTAAGTTCCAAGAGGAACCAGCAGCTTCAGGAGAAAGCAAAGATGGATTTTAATAAGGTAAAGATGCAATTACACAATCAAAATTTACACAGAACATAGGAAAATGATTAATATTAAAAAAGCAGGATGAATTTGTTAAGGGATTAGGTAATGGAGGAGGGGTCCTAGCCTGGGTGGAACTGCACAGGCACTATCATAGGGTGGGCCCCTTCTATGGTTTGGTGGTCAAGCATTCTGGTCTTTCTGCCCTACAATTGGCTAGCTATTGTGGTCTTGTCTGGTCAAGAGAGATAGTTAGGTATTGTGGTCCTGTCTTGGGCTAATTGGATGATGTGATTGTGATTGCACACCTGTTTCATGGGAAAGGGTCTGTGGGCAGTGGCTATCACACGGACACACCTGCTGTTTCTGTGGGAACTAAGAGTGCAGGGATGCACCTGTTGTTCTAGTGGGCAGTGAGGCATAAGTTAGGACATTGACAGGGGTGGGTGTGGGTAGGGGCTGGATAAGTACAGTGGACCTGTAATGAAGTTAGAATATTGGGGCTGGGGGCAGCTCTATTAGGACTCCATCACTTCTATGGTTAGGAAGTGTTTTTATATACCTCATTTGATATAATCCTCATAACTAGTGATGTTAAACAAATGACTTCCAGACCCAATGCGGTCCATGACACTGGAACAGCTGGATCAAGATTAAAATGCAATTTGGAAATATTTAACAAAATAAATAGAAGTATAATCAAACAAAGATAATGTTAATAGATGGCTTTCTAAGTCAACATGCCCCTCCCCACCCTTATGTATAGATCAGTTCTATGTGAGTTTGACACTATTGCTCATAAGAACCCTGTGATGGAAATAGTTGTCAGGTGGATCTGTGATCTCATCAGTTTGGATAGTCACTCCAGATTGCAACTGATGCATGCCTGCTCATCCTGTGTGGCAATCGTCCGTGTCCTTGCTTAAGTTCACTACAGGGAAAGCCCTACCAAATATGCTTGAGGCCCTCTTTGCCTTCTCCTCCTCGTCTGCAAAACTAGAATCTTATTATATTATCAGCGTCACAGGGTAGTTGTGTACACGCACACACACACACACACACACACGCAAACCCTTTGCAGACTTTAAAATGATATACAGCTATAAGCTGGTCCTATTTTAGTGAAATGTAACATCTTGTGTTTTTTTTTCCAATTTTGACAACAGTTTCTCAGTCTTAAGTGAGAATCCTCTTTCCCATTTTATAAATGAAGATACAGGGGGTTACTGAATATTAAGCCTGTTATTCTTGTTGTTGAATCATTTCAGTCGTGTCTGAGTCTTCACGACCCCATTTGGGGTTTTCTTGGCAAGGATACTGGAATGGTTTGCCATTTCCCTCTCCAGCTCATTTTGTAGATGAGGAAACTGAGGCAAGCAGGGTTAAATGACTTGCCCAGGGTCATACAACTAGCAAGTGTCTGAGGCCAGATTTGAACTCATAAAGACAAGTCTTCTTGACTCGAAGCCCAGAGCTCTCTCCACTGTACCACCTAGCTACCTATGGGGCAGGCCTTTAGGAGCTCAGAACACCCATATCCATGACCATGGCATCTCTCTTATCTCTGACCTACCACAAAGAACCCCTTGCTTTTTTTTCCTCTCTTTTTGCCCTATTGAAGTTGGGGTATAGACAACAGTTTTGAGCACTTGAAATATGACATTTGTCTATCTAAAAATCAGTCTCTGAAACAGTAAAAACAAAACAAACTTCAGCTTCAGTTGGGAGGTAGAACTGGGTGATCTCAAAGGCCCCTCCCATCCCTTAGATTCTGTGAAAACCAATTGCACTCAAACATAGGCACTTTGCTACAGAGGCTAGCTAAGGCAGAGTGCCACTAAGACCATGTGAAGAAGGTGGAGGGGACTTTTCAAGGATAACCAGCTGAGGCCCATGTTCTGGATCTTACACAATTCAAGCACCTTGGGTACTTGACTAATGCAATTTAGATGTCTTAGAACTAATTTTGAAACTTCAGTTCTTAGAAAAGTGAATACTTACCAGAAAAAGATTGTTTCTATTATTTTTAAATAGTCCTAAAATGATAAATTCCCTTCTTCCCATTTCTAAATGAAATGGGGTCTATTTGCATGTCTGAGAAATGACGGACACTTGGCATTTTAGTTTCCTTATTAATAATAAGTCACATTTGCATATCACTTCACATTTCATGAAACATTTTCTTTGCAATGACTCTATGAAGTAGGTAATGACAAATGTTATCATCTCCAAGGTGCTGATGAAGAAACAGACTCAGAGAGGTTAAGGTATTTACTACTTATTTGCTAGTGACCACACAGCTCATTAAGAGTCCGAGCTGGGATTCAAACCCATGTCTCCAGGGTCTAAACTTAGCATTCTTTCTACAAGTGTGCTCTGCTTGACTATTATTTTCATCTTAAAATACTGTTAAATAAATGTGAATTCAAATCGGGTTTGATTTCCATTTTGGTTAGAAAGGCATCCCTTTTGGGCGGCTCTTTCAATTGAAGTTAATTCAGCAAGCCTATATTAAGTGTCTACTATGTCAACAAGTGTTTATTAAGTGTCTACTATGTACCAGGCATTGTGCTAAGCACAGGGGATACAAAGACAGGCAAAAGACAGTCCCTGCCCTCAAGGAACTCACAGTTTAATTGGCAAGGCATCGTTCAAGGCTCTTTTAGATCTGATTTCCATAGGTTAGTTCTTTTAAAAGGAGGTGATATTTTGATGAATGATCACAGGCTAGATTTGAAGGTACTGAATTATTAATTTTGATGGAACTACCTGAAAATTATCCATCACTCATTCCACATGCTATGACTGTTTTCCCATTTTTTTAGTAAGGTCCAAGAGCTTCTGATTTTACAACCTCAGACAGCACCTCACTTTGCACTTTGACAAAATCAGTGATGGCTCTTTTTCTGCTTGGTAAATACCAGATTATATTACTCCTGTCCTCAAAACTTTGGCAAGGTAAACAAGGGAGGGAAACCATAGAGGTGGTTGCAATAGCAACCATTTTAGAAAGGAAAAAAAGTAGATAAGCTTATTTGCATCCTTTTTTCCTCTTCCTCTTGCCTGTCATGTTTGATTTTACAGTTCATTAGGCACTGGACAGGCTGTGGGCTCCATGCTTCTGATGGTAACTGCTAAGCAGGTAGAGTCAAGTAAAAACAAAATCTGTTGCCAAGATACAAAAAATGTTTCCATCAAGAGATACAATCAGAATAAAAGAGCCTAGTTATAATCACGATGCAAATATGACTCTGTAGTAGAAAAAGTTCTTAGAATTGTAATTATTCTTTGATTTTTTCATATCCACATTTATAACCAAGCTTTAGAGAAGCAACACATCAGGTACTTTATATCTTGTAGATACAAGAGCTGTGGTTACCATGAGCTAACTTCTTGGCACTAGAATAAAGAATATCTTTATATTGTCATAGAATAGAGGAAATAAGAACATGACTCCATAAAACTGAACCAAATGAACCCCAAAACTTCTGAGCTTCACAAATGCCTAACTAGGTTTTTTCTCTATCCTGGATCTCAGGGAGATTGAAAATTCCTACCAACTGATAGCCAAGAAGAAGATGTTAGGCACACAGGTTCTCTCCTCTGGCCCCTACCCTTCCTATCACTGAATGGTGACAACAATCCAAGGGCCTTCATGAAGCCAAAATTACTTCACTGAGGAACTCTTCCTTCCCTTCCACAAACCAGGCACAAATCTCGATGCATATTGCAGTTGGAGGTGGGGAAAGATGGTAAATGGGAAGGGGAAAATATAGACCAACTATAACTGTATGCTTGGTGGAGCAGGAACCAGTGGAAAACCAGATAAATTCTCAATGATGATGGGAGTTTCAGTCTGTAGTAGGCCATGAGGCTTACCACCTCCACAACGAAAAAACAGAGCCTAGAGTCTGCTAATTTCTGGACAGCCTAGTCATATGAAAAGGCTTTTTGGCCCAGACATTTTTGATTCTTTAAATTTTGGAGCTTATTCCGGGTTCTATGGCTATTGGACAGCTAAGACATGCATGCTATATATAGGCCCAGACCATTTCTAGTTTCCCCCAAGTAATTTTCTCTTACCAACAAAATGGATCAAGGGTTAGAATATGAAGAAAGGAGGGAGAAACAGTGAGTATGGGGAAATAACAGTACAGTTCTCTTGGAAAGAAATGTTCAATGTGAAGGTATGTCTAGAATTCTCATTTAAAAATGTAGCTGTGGATAAAAAGGTAGATCGGTTACCTTGGGTCTTGTAGTGACAACAGAAGAGATACTTCATAACTGGACACTTGGATATTCACTTACTAGTCATGACATTTTGGTAGATGGTAGAGTGGATAGGCAAATCTTTATCTGGAAGATAAGATCCATGATAAAGTCTATCGTCATGGCTTCCCAAGTACATTTAGCGGTTGGTAGGGTTGCTGAGGTTCGGGGAGTTTTGCTATGGAATCCTTTGCTCATAGATAGAAAAACGATATGGATGAGGGAAAGGGGTTCTGGACTGTCACAGGATGGCTGCTAGTATCATATCCAAAGGATCAATTTCTAGCAAAAATGAACTTACATAGGTATAGGGACTGAGGTGAACCACAGCCAAACCTCCTCAAGGCAGTATCTGTGTTGGAAATCCAGCAGAAGGCAATATGATTTTTAAATAAGCCAGTGAAGGTCACAGTTAGGGCTGAGGAATGAGTGACAAAGTGTCAGAAATAAAACCGTAGCTCATGTATGCTAAAAGTCTCTTCAGGTTCTTGGTTTGGGGAGTGATGAAAATATCCTCCATTGTAGCACTGCCTTGACCTTCCAATTGTCCATCAACACCACAGCCCCCAATGGGGCTCACAAAGGCATTCCTGTCTTATGAATGCATAATTGCTATCATAAGATGCTGCCGCCTCTGGTTCATTCTTTTGTGAAGCACAATGCCCAATACTCTTTGCTCCGTATTGCTCTCTGGACCCTGTTCTATACAAAAGAGCTTGGTTTTTTGACCCACAGTCCCTATGTTCAAACTACATTTTCCATCCTTATGTGATATATAGTAGAAAGAACACTGTACTTGAAGTCAGAAAACCTACGTTAGAGGTCATGTCTACTATTTAATAGCTATATGACCTTGGACAAGTGCTTTCATTCCTGGGGCCTCAGTTTCCTCATCTTTAAAATAAAGAAGCCCAACTAGATCAGTGGTTTACAAACATCTTTCATCCTCACAGCACAATATTTTTTCACCATGAGCAATTGTGGGGAACTGAACTTTTAAATTGGCAATATTTGGGGGAATAAGAAATGTCAAGCATGCCCAGTTTTGCTTCCTTTTTAATTTTTTATTACTTTGTTTTATTTTATTATATTAATTATTAAATTTTATTTTGATTAATTAATATTTATTATTATTGTATTATTTACATATTAATTTATTATTATTTTATCAATTTTTATCAAATTCTATGTGATCTCTAGTGTGTTTTCAGGTTAATGCATACAGGTAACAGAAAAGTTTTGTTTCTTTTGTGAATATAATATTGACCACACTACTCTATTATATATAATGATGATACCAATAATAGTAACAGGTAGCATTTATATAATGCCTTAAGGTCTGCAAAATAGATTTCATTTGATCCTCATAATAATCTTGGGAGGTAGTTCCTGTTATTATTCCCATTTTTCAGATGAGGAAACTGAGGCTAAGAAAGGTTATGTGACTTGCCCCAGGTCACACAGCTAGTAATAATCAAAAAATGATTTGAACTCAGATCTTCCTGACCCCAAATCCTGCCCTCTATCTGCTATGCAACCTGCCTCCTAATAATGTGCTGGGTAAGACAAGGATGCGATGAACAAAATTTCTTATAAATTTTCCTCTATCCCCGATAATCTAATATCCAAAATTCCATGGTTTAGCAATAACATATGCCATGCCCTTTGAGAATTACTCAATTAGATGATTTGTAAGATCAGTCCCAGCTCTCTCTCTCTCCCTCTCCCTCTCCCTCTCCCTCTCCCTCTCCCTCTCCCTCTCCCTCTCCCTCTCCCTCTCCCTCTCCCTCTCCCTCCCTCTCTCTCCCTCTCCCTCTCCCTCTCCCTCTCCCTCTCCCTCTCCCTCTCTCTCTCCCCCTCTCTCTCTCTCTCCATGATCTGGTATCCTGTGGGTTTCTGGCTTTAACTTGTGCTTGTGCTTCCTTTGCTCTCCCAAATGAAGCATTGTGCTTGGGCCACCCTTGACCATTCCCCAGGGTTTATAGGCTCTCTCACCTGCTAATCCCTACTAACATCCTGAGCCCTTCCCAACCCTATGGATAGAGGCTATGACCTCCACAGCCTATCACAAACCCTGAGAATTACAGCTCATCCTGCCCCAACAGACATTTCTCTAACTTGAAAAATGGCATTGTCACAAGCACTGGAAGACAATGTTGGCTAAGGTCATATGCTGGCCAGCATGGCTGAAACAAATTAAATCATCAAGCAGGTAGAAGAACAATTGCCTGCCTAGCAGGTGATGAACCCAGAGATTGCATGAGACTTTATAGGGCGTTAGGAATGTTACATATTGGGAGCAACAAAGTGTTGTAAAAAGCTCATAGAATAACAATAGATATCAGTCTGGAAAGGACTTGATAGGTCATCTGGGCCAAAACTTTTAGGTTATAGAGATGGAAATTTGGTCTCAGAGAGGTTAAGAGATTTCCCCAAAGACACAGGGGTAGCAAGTGGCAGATCTTGGATTTGAACCAAGGTCCTCTGACTTCAAATCTCATCTCCTTTTCACTATACTACGTTAACTAAGCAGTGAACTTGGAATCAAAGGATACTGGTTTCAACACTTAACAGTCATGTGACTTTGGGCAAGTCCCTTGTGCTCTGAGTCTCAGTTTCCTCATTTTTAAAATTTGCCTAATAGCTTATACTCTATGCCTCACCAGGTTGTTATCAGGAAATTACTTCATAAACCATAAGGTGTCAAATGACTGTGAACTATTTCTATCTGACAGCTTAAAGGGTATCACACAATGGTCAAATTGTCCTTAGGTATTCTGAAAGAATATCTGCCACTCATCTCCCTTGTGTATCCAGACAAGGTTGTAGATTACTCATGAGTCAGAATGGTGAAAATCATCACGTGGTGTAGCTGAGCTGGCAGGTCAGGAATCAGGAGGGGGGATACTAATAAAGGGGACACCCAATAATGGTGCTGAGACCTAATAACCGAGGTAGAAAACTGGCTAAATCCCATAAACTGTTTTGTTATTGTTGCTTTTCCTGGAATTCCTAAAGTACCTCTTCCTGGGATTTTATTAGCAAATAAAAATGGCTAGAGGACAGAAAGACAAAGGACCAAATTGATACCACTACTCCACAGTCCATAGAGTGAAATACTTTTTCTGAACACTAAAGAAATCTTATCTTAAACAAATCTGATACTATTGGGGGCACCATTAGCTCTGGCTGTAGCAATAAAGACGTTCTTTTGCGTTGGACATGGGAGGTGGCCCCTTGCCTATCTTTCTTGCAATTCCTGAAGCAATAAGTGAAAAAATGAAAATCACTAGCCCCAAGCAATGTATGAATGATTCTCGGCCAGAAATATACTCTCTAGACAAGTGATGGGGGTGACAGAGTAGGGAAGGAATTGAATTATGTCAAAACTAGAGTCTTTGATGTTTTCTCCTGCCACAGCTAACCAGAAGTTTGATTTTTCTGAGTTACTAGCCCCTACTGTCAGGGCCATCTACAAATAATCTTCACTTTGAGTGGATTTTTAGGACTAGAAGCTTCTTTTTCTGTGTGTAGAACATTTGTCAAGGCTTCCCAGTCCACCTAAGCTCATAGGACCCAATTTTTTGGAAGTTCAAGGTTGAGGGGAATGAATAGTGTAGCTGGATTGGCTTGGTAAGGGTGAAGGGGAAAATGATTGCAACAGAATTCCCCTTACTAAGAAACCCTTGTACTTACTTCCTACTTTCCAGGTCACTTTGCCTTTTTGGACTAACAGGACAAATGTGTGCTTTAGCTGCTCGTAATACAAGCCTGACACCTCCACAAGTCAGCAAGACTGTTTGACCAGTAATGACTTGGGCCAACCTCCCTCCTCACCCTGTCGTGCAGTCCTGAGTATCGTGAACTTCCCCAAATCAAATGGTGGGGGATGGAGTTACAATTCAGGCTGAATGTGGCCGTGAGTAAAGCTATCATTAACTCAGTTTCAAGTTAAAGTGGGTTTTGATCTGGATGCATTGCACAATGGGATCTGGCGCATGGATCATTTCATCTTGCAGTGAATCCAGTAATAAATCAACAAGTTTAAGCACAAGCTGACTTAAAAGTGGACCTTGGACCAGCACCAAGAAGATGCTTTCATGCTTTATCTTCAGTCCATTCTTATTGAAGCTAGGCAATTCCCCCATTTGGATGAATCAACATGAAGTAGGTCATCCTAGGAATCACAAATTCTTTCAGGCACTCCTCAAAGTATCTTGCAGTGGTTGTCCCCCATCAAAGAGGGCATGACCCAGAAGGCATCTTGCCCAGTGAGTCAGAAGACCAAAAGAGCTACCTTGGCACAGTCAGAACAGAGCAAGCTCTAAAGGAAGACAACAAAAAAAAAACAATTTTAGCTGGGCAATGAACTCTTATAGATCAGCAGCTCAGCTGGAAAATTTCCCTGGGGCACTAATCAGACTGCCAGATGTCCCCATGGGGGTGTCCGACTGGCTGGAGAGCTGGACATTTTTCTGTGACAAAGTAGCCACCCTACCCCTAAAAGTTGACTTTTTAGTCACTGTTTGGCCCAACTCCTGTTGGAGTGCAATATTCTGGGCCTAAAATACTGACAGCTGCTGCTAGAAAGTGCCCAGGACTGCTGTCAATTCCCTCATAGCCTAGAGAGGGAATTTGTATGGAATGTGACAAGTTCCATACCTCCTGACCCAAACGTGAGGGGGTCCGTGGTGACACAATCAAAGGCTGTGGCCTAGAATCCTCTAGGATTCAGGTCATAATATCAGAGAGAGGGCCCATTTGGGGCACAAGAGCCTACAGCATTAAAATCTCAGTTTATGAGGAGTCAGAAACAAAATTAGAAAAGAGATAAAAGCTAGAATTTACATTTGGGCAGAGCCAAGACAGCAGAGTACAGGCAGCAACTCAGCTGAACTCTCCCAATGTTCCCCTCCAAACAACTTCTCTTTAAATGCCTCAGATCAAATTCTGGATTGGCAGAGCCAACAAAAGGTCAGGGTGAGACATTTTTCCAGCCCAAGACAACTTAGGAGATCTGTAGGAGAAGTCTGTGACATCAGGGCAGGAGCCAGCTCAGAGCACAGCACACACTACAGCAACACCAGCAGAGGGGCTTAGAAGCTGCTGCAACAGCAGCAGCAACAGCTTCAGAACTCTCCGCCCACAGATGGTAACAGGGTTGGACACCTGGTCAAAAAAAGATCACAGGGGACCATTTGCAGGCACTGGGGGCAGGATCTTGTTGCATTGCCTACAAATGGTTTCAGAGCAAAGAGGAGCACTAGTGTTTGCAGCTGCAGGGAAGCAAGGGCCCTGGTCATAGTTCCAGGGTAGAGAGTGCTTGTGGTTGCTTACAAGGGAGCAGTCACCTTTGTCACGGTTGCAAGGCAATCACACTTGCGGCTTTAGGGGAGCAAGATGCCTTTTTGGGTAAAGGCCATAACACAGGCAAGGAAAGCAATAACTATACATTTCTTTGGATCATGCTACCTTAGAAGCACCAACAACTTATAGACCCCCCAGAACTAGCCCTGAAAATAGCAGCAGAAAAAAGCCAAAGCTTAGAATAGTGCCCCCTTCAACCCAGAAGCAGAGCCGAACTTTAACATAAAGTTAAAAGTCAAGAAATAGGCTAAAAATGAGCAAACAAAGAAGAAAAAAGAAAGAAAGAAAACTACTGTGGTAACAGGGAAGATCAAGACACAAGTTAGGAGGAGACAATATTGTCAAAGAATTACAAGCAAAGCCACAAAGAAAAATTTTAATTGGGTATGAGCCCAACAAGAGTTCTTGGAAGAGCTCAAAGAATCCTTAAAAATAAAAAGAGGGGTAGAGAAAAAATTGGGAAAAGAAATGAGAGTGATGGGAAAAAGTTATGAAAAGAGAATCAACAGCTTGGTAAAAGAGGTACAAAAAATATTGAAAAATAACACCTTGAAAAACAGAATGGGCCAAATGGAAAAGAGGACACAAAAAAGCTCACTGAACAAAATAATTCCATAGAATTATGGAATTATGGAAAATAATTCCAAGAAAATAATTCCATTGAGCAAGGGGAATCTAATGACTCCATGAGACATCAAGAAAAAATAAAACAAAGTCAAAAGAATGAAAAAATAGAAGAAAATGTGAAATATCTCATTGGAAAAACAACTGACCTGGAAAACTGATTGAGGAGATATAATTCAAGAATTATTGGACTATCTGAAAGCCATGATAAAAAAGGGAGGAGGGTAGACACCATATTTCAAGAAATTATCAAGGAAAAATGCCCTGTTATTCTAGAACCTGAGGGTAAAATAAAAACTGAAAGAATCCACCAATAACCTCAAGATAACAAGATTTAAAACCTTCTACATTAAAGCACTGGAGGGCTTGGAATATGATATTCCAGAGGGCAAAGGAGCTAGGATTCCTAAGAATCCTAAGAATAACCTTCCCAGCAAAACTGAGTACAAGAATAACCTACCTAGCAAAACTTTTCCTTCAAGGGAAAAAATGGAAATTCAATGAAATAGAGGACTTTAAAACATTCCTATTGAAACGACAAAATTTGACTTTCAAATACAAGACTCACGTATTAAAAAAGTAAACATGAAAGAGAAATCAGAAGGGATTCAATAAGGCGTTTTAACAATCTGGCTAGCAGCTTCTGTGGGGGTATAAGATCCACCCACAGCCAGCACCCAGAAAGCTGCCAACAGCACAGGTTCTTTTGATCTGCTTAATTAAGGAAAGCAAGGTGAAGGGGTTGACAAGCTTACTTTAATTCAGCATACCAATATCATTCAGTTAGTTCAGGGGAAAAAGTCAGCACCCTGAATTTCAAAGCAAAATGCAAACAAATTACAAACATCAACAGACAGACTTTGTCTGATTCAAATCCCAACACATAGTTACCAGAGTTCAGCAAAGTCTCAGCATCCAAGTTTACAAGCTGAAGGGCTCCTTAGCCACAGCTGCCTGCAATCTCCTCATCAACACCATCTCCAGAGCCCCGCACCAATGGCTCTGTTCTCCCTTCTTACAGGGCTTCAGACATCATCAAACGTCATCTGAATCACCAGAGTTCAAGCTCTGGTGATTGGTTCTTGAGTTGCCCCCTCCCCTTAGGACCCTGGGAGGTTCACATCCACACAGATTAGGTTAACACCTAATGGGGTTTGGGCCTGGGGCTTAGCACCTAGTAAGGCTCACTGAATTACTCAAAGAAAACAAAGGCCATTTTGCTTATCAACACATAAGGTTAAACTGTTCACATTTCTACATGTGAAGACGACATTCATAACTCCTAAGAACTTATCATTTTAGGAAAATTAGAGAGAGTATACTTAGACATAGGGCATGAATGTGAGTTGACTATGATAGGATGATTTCAGATTAAGGAGTTTCAAAGAAGTAGGCACTGGGAGAAGAGAGAGGTAGACTGGGGTAAATTATCTCACATAAAAGAGGTGTGAAAGAGCTTTAATAATGGAAGAGAAGATGGGGAGGGTGGCAGATAACACTTAAACCTTACCCTCATCAGAATTGACTCAAAGAGAGAATAATACACATAAAGTTAGGTATAAAAATTGATTTCACCCTGCTTATCCAGTTGGTGTCAGGGGCCATGACTACCCCCAGAGAGGGGTGGATAAAAAAAATTTTCCAAATTTTTTTTGGGGGGAACTGATGATGATACTGTACTTTGGGATCATGAGCAGGAAAAGGTAAAAATCTTGCATGTTATAGAATTATTTCCTTCTTAATCCAACTTTGATTACCCTGGGTAAAGCCATAGGTAGATGTTTCCTGCCACAACTTCCATCTTTTGTATGCCGCAACGTCTCCTTCAGCTATACTTTTTGGGTATCCTATATGTCTTACACTTGCTCTCTTGAGCAACCTTAACACAAATAAGCCCCTCCCCTAACTGCCCAGGGATGTTCATGCAAACAAAGGGACTCCCAGATGAAGAAATTCCTTCTACAGTACTTTCACTGAAGCTCATAGTCTTTTTTTGGATGGTTGAATAACTCATAGTCTTAAAGAATTACCTAGAATACTGAGAGGTTAAGTTACTTGCCCAAAGTTTTACAGACAGTGTATGTCAGAGGTAGGATTCAAACTCAGATCTTTTTGGCTTCAAGACCAGCTCTCTATTCACTGTATCAGGCTGACTGCAGTTAGTGAGCTTTCAGAAAATATTAACTGTGTAACTGAATGCTTTTTTCTCACTATGGAAATTTATCAGGATTATAATTCATTCTGTCACTTGGATTATCCGTGTCTTTCAACAGTCTTATCTATCCGTGTCTTTCAACAGTCTTATCTGTGATAATTGAAGACTTCTAGAGAGCCCCTCTTGACTCCCAGGTACCATACTTTTGTATTTCAATAGAACTGTGATTTCACCTTTGTGAATTCTCCCTCGTCCTAGGCAGATCACAAACACTCTAAACCTAGTATTGTGTGATTCTTGTCTAACTCTTTAAAAAAAATCCTGCAGAGAGGATTTATCCAATATGCTGGAGAATTTTTTCCTGAATATTTTACTATTTCATGGTCATTAGAACAAAACATAGGCTGTCCATCTGGATTCCCTTATTATGGACTCTTATTCGATGACCAGCAGCCCATAGCCCTTTTCTTTCCATATGTCCTTAATTATGTCTTTGATGTCTTTTCTTGCACACACATCACGACTGATAAAAGGCTGTAGCCTACTTACAGCCACCATATGTTTTTCCATTGCCCTAGTCACACACCATCATTATTCATCTGAGATGGCAATGCTCTTGGATTTGTAGCCATAGCAAATCGCTAGAATACTGATGTTTCGAAGTTATGCTTTGGTGGCAGGAGGCAGTTGGGGTCATTGAAATAGGTAAGCAGTTTCCAAAATATGATCTAGCAAGCTATCCTCCCCTACTCACATAATCTCAGAAGCAGAAGAGACTTCATCGCCCTTCTACTCCAAATTTTATCTGAAAAGGTATTCTCTTTAGGACATACCCAACAAGTAATAATAATAATGATGAAAATAATAGCTAGCATCTCCATAGAGCTTTAAAGCTGCAGAGCGCCTTACAAATATTATCTCATAGGACCCTCAAAACTCTCCAGGGAAGTAGATGCTGTTATCATTCCCATTTTACAGATGGGAAACTGAGGTAGACGGTGATTATTTGACTTGCTAGTTAAATGTCTGAGGCAGGATCTGAAATCAGGTCTTCCCAACTCTGAGAACCATGCTATATCCTCTATACCATCTTTCCCTTGAATGCTCATTTGGCCTTTTTTTGAAAACCTCTAGGAAGTATCTATGACCTCCTGAGATAGACCATTCCTCTCTTGGACAGCCTTAACTGCTAGGAAACTTTTTCTGTATATCGGGTCTTAACGTTCCTCCTTGCAACTTTTACCCATTTACTCAGTGGTTATTTATGGTGGTGAAGCAGAACATTGTATATTCTCTTTTCTGAGTAGAAGCCCATTACATACTTGAAGAGAGTGATTGGGCAACCGTTAGTCTAGATGTAGTCTGAACAGGACCTGTTCTTGGACACTATACCTCTGTCAAGGCAGTCAACATCTGCATTAGCTTTCTTGGTTGGCATACTACATTGCTGAGAAGAAGAAGAAGAAGAAGAAGAAGAAGAAGAAGAAGAAGAAGAAGAAGAAGAAGAAGAAGAAGAAGAAGAAGAAGAAGAAGAAGAAGAAGAAGAAGAAGAAGAAGCAGCAGCAACAACAAGGCTAGGTACAGATGTAGATGCTGGTATACTTGTAGGTATAGGTGTAGGTATATAGTAGTTCAGTAAAGAAAATTCTGGGCCTGGGGGCAGGAAGACCAAATCTGGCCTCAGACACTTGCTATGTGATCTTGGACAAGTCATTTAACTACCATCTGCCTCATTTTCTTCACCTATAAAATGAGGATAATAATAATACCTGCCTCCCAGGGTTGCTATAAGGATAAAAATGAGATAATATTTGTAAATCACAGTCCCTGGCACATTGTAGGTGCTATATAAATACTATTTGTCTCTCTTCTTCTTTTTCTCCTCCTCCTCCTCCTTCCTCTTCTTCATGTTATTATTATTATTACTAGCATATTTAGACAGATGCACATATCTATATGTACATATAGGTATATCTATAAATAAATATATATTTGCATGTTTCATATATGTGTGTGATATAGGTCTGTACATGTATATTCAAAATATACACAAGGTTAATTTTTATAATATTAATATTATATAATGTAATAAAATATGATATGATATGATATGATATAACGTAACATAACATAACGTAACATAACATAACATAACATAACATAACATAACATAATATAATACATATAATTAACATAAGTTAATTTTTGTGGGAAGACAATAGCAGCTGGGGGCAGAGTCAGGACAGGCTTAGTGTAAAATATTCTAGAGCTAAGTTTTCAAGGCAATAAGTGTCTCTAAGAGGGCAGAGTGAGCTGGGAATGCATCCCAAGCATAGGGTACACAAAGCAAGTGTAAAGACATGAAGATGGGAAATAGAGTATTGTGTGTAAGGACCAAGAAGAAGGTCAGTATAGGTGAACCATAAATTGTGGGACAGGGAGTAATGTATAATAAGGCTAGAAAGTTAGCTAGGTTTGGGCCAGATTATACAAGGGACTTTACATAATAAATAGAGTTTACATTTGATCCTAGAGACAGATGGGAGCTACGTTAGGCTACAGAACGGAGAAGTAGCACTGTCATACCTGAGGGTTAGAAGAGTCACTTTGTCAAATAAATTGATGACTTGAACGTGTCAGGCCAGTATTGTTGTGGTTGTTTTTAATTTTTTTCCAGACATACCAGCTCCTATCAAACAGGCACCTCTGTTTATTTCTTAGGGTCCACCCTGAAAGTAGAATTTCATCTTCTGAATATCTTACTTACAGTTTATTAATATCAACCCAATTCAATAGTACTTAGCACTGTTACACCACCTTTTTCATCTACCTCTGCTTTGAAATTATTTTGCGGTATCAATATGAGTTACCTGGAACAGTCTTTCGAAGGAGAAAAGATGGAAAAAGCAGGTTTTGGTTGATAAGATGAAAATTTCTTGAGGCTGTAAACAGAATAAATTAAAAGACTTCATTGTTCAAAATACTAGTCACTATAATAGATCAAATATTACATGCAATGGAAAACTTGGGTAGGTAATGTATAAATATATATATATGTGTGTGTATTTATATATGTGTATATGCCTATATTAGTAATGAACTAACTCCATATCAAAGGAAAGAGAAAAGAAAGGAAAGAGGAGAAAAAGGTTCCTCTCCCCAAAACAAATGGAACTAGCACTGACTTAGATTTAGAAAATATGAATTCAAATCCTGAGTCTTCTACTTAATACCCATGTGATCTTTGGCAGCAATTGTCCCCAGTCTTGTTTGCAGTTTACTCATCTGTAAAATGAGAGGTTTGGATGAGATTGTCTTTAAGGCTGATTTCAGTTCTAAATTCTGTGATCCTAAGAAATAACAAATACCTGAACTAGTTCAAGTTAGGAAAAATGTTAAACCATATGGTCTCAAAAGCAGGCTTTGAAGCTGCTATATACAGAAATAGACAGAAGACTGCAAGAATCAACTGATTTAATCCCTGCCTCCAGGAAACCCTGCCCACTCTTTACAAAGGTGAAACAAAGTGAGCTGCATGGGTGCAGCTGTGTTAAAAAAAAAAAACAACCAAGTATACTATCATGGTTGGTGTTGCTGTCAATTAGTTAAATCTTGATGGAGAGTGATATGGAATTACTTTAACAACTGAAATGACTCTCTAATTATTCATTTCAAATAGAGCATAAAATAGGGGAACTTGCCACAGGGTTTGCCATTGTTGTTGAGGAGGTCTGGCACAAAGTCTAAGGCAAAGAAAGACTCCCTAAGGTCCTCCAGATGTTGCTATTTCTAGATAATATTGTGCTGATTATGATTAGATCAAGCTCCAGGACCTGGCACATAATGGGTACTTTAAAAATGTTTATTGATTGATTAAATATACTAGATAACATTTATAAATACTGAAGAGAGTACAGAATAACTAGCCACACAGGAAAATTCAAATGGGTGAAAAATAACTATTGTTAAGATTACAATGAACACTTCCATGGATAACCAACAGATCTTTTCCATTAATACATATATCTAGGACACATAATGAAAAACGGACAATGAGCTTATTTTATAATTTGACAGGAAGACAGTCAACTGGATTGCCTTTGAGAAATGGCATAATTTTTTGTCTGGTACTCCCACCTCCCCCTAAGCTTCTTCCTGAAATAAAAGCTCATCTTTTTAATACAATTTTTTATAGTTATGCTGTATGTCTGTAAGTCATCAAACACTGCAGTCTTCAAAGAATTGAAGCTGAGGATTACCCAAAAGGCAATGGTGGGTATGAAGTGAAAGGCACAATGCAGTATAAATAAGGAATAAACAAAGTAAATGATTTCAGAGAAATGTATGACTGGTAGAAAGATAGCCTAGTCAAAAGGGAATGTGAGACATAACCTATGGACAGCTGTGTGTGCCATTGATATCCACATAATGTCAAGAGCTCTAGGGGAAGGCCCATAGCATGTTGAATGGATCCCCTGTAAAGATTTTATGATCAGGCATAGATGAAGGCCATAGAAAGTGGGTAGGCATCGATGGCTTACAATCTGCATCATTGGAGGGAATACTCACATTAGGGATCTTACAGAACCATTACAGTATTGAAAGATGACTTTAATATTAGACTTGAGTATTAGTATTAGAATTTTATATTACTAAAAGCTACAAAACTTTTCAAGTCTTTAATCGAGAGATTCTACTTTTAAAGAATATCCTAACAAGGTTATTGATAGAAGAAGAAAAGTCTTACATGTATCAAACATTTCTTGAGGCTTTAATCATAATACCAAAAAAGGAAAACTATCCATAAGACTTACTATAACAAAACATATTTATGCAGGAAATGATAAACAAATTGTGGCATATGAATATTATGCTCAAATGGGAAGGAAGGGGGCCTGGAGATGCCACATTTCAAATTGTATTACCAGGCAGCCATCATCAAAACAATTTGGTACTAGATAAGAAATAGGGTGGTTGACCAATGGAATAGATTAAGTACACAACATACAAATATGCAAATGAATATAGCAACACAATGTTTGATGAGCCCAAAGATTTCAGCTATTTGGACAAGAACTCATTATTGACAAAAACTGCTGGGAAAACTAGAACATAGCCTGGTAGAAACTAGGCATAGACCAGCATCTTATACCTGTACTAAGATAAGTTCAAAATACATACATGATTTAGTTGTAAACGGTGATATATAAGCATATTAGGGAAGCATGGAAAAAATTAACTGTCAAATCGATGGAAAGGAGAAAAGTTCATGACCAAACAAAAGAGAGGTTCACAGAGGTAAAAGGGATAATTTTGATTACATAAAATTTTAAAAAGTTTTGCACTAATAAAGACCAAGGTAACCAAAATTAGAAGAGAAGCAGGAACTTAGGGGGAAATTACAGCAAGTTTCTCAGAAAAGGTCTCATTTCTCAAATGTGTAGGGGACTGAGCCAAATTTACAAAAAATAAAAGCCATTCTCCAATTGATAAATGATCAAAGGATATGAAGAGGCAGTTTTTAGAGGAAGAAATCAAAGCTATCAATAATTACATGAAAAATGGCCCAAATCACTGAGGTACCACCCATCAGATTGTCTAAAATGATAGGAAAGGAAAATGACAAATGCTGAAGGAGATTTGAGGGACATAGGTACACACTAGTACACTGTTGTTGGAGTCATGAACTAGTCCAACAATTCTCTAGAGAATTTAGAACTATGCTCAAAGGACTATAAAACTATGCTTACCCTTTGACCCAGCATTAGTGCTGCTAGGTCTATACCCAAAGAGATCAAAGAAAAGGAAAAGAACATATATATATAGACATATACAAAAATATTTATAGTAGCTCTTTTGGTGATAACAAAGAATTAGAAATTGAGGGAATGCCTCTCTATTGGGGAATGACTGAACAAGTTGTGGCATAAGAAGGTAATGGAACACTAATGTGCTGTAAGACATAAGGAAAGGGATAGTTTCAGAAAAACCTGGGAAAACATATCAACTGATGCAAAATGAAGTAAGCAGAACCATGAGAACAATATATACAGTGATAGCAATATTATAAATATTTATCAACTGTAAAAGACTTAGTAAATCTGATCAATATAATCATCTATCACAACTTCAAAGGATTCATGTTGAAAGAAAAAAAGAAGATATCCACCTACAAATAGAGAAATGATGGATACGATTGCAGATAGGAGTACATTCCTTTTTTTAGCTTCTTTTTTTCCTTTTTTTCTCCCTTTTTTTTAATCCTTTTTTTTCTTCCCCAGAACATGGCTAATGCAGAAATGTTTTCCGTGACTTCATGTGTATAATAGGGATTGTATTTCTTGCCTTCACAATGGGTGGGGGGAGAGGGAAAGAGAGAATTTGGAACTAAAAATAAACCCAAAATATCAAATTATAAAATAAAAGTAAATCATGCTCCGTTCTGGATACAATTTAGGAATTGCATTCATGTATAAACAGGATAGCTTATAAAAGAGGCAATCAGGATAATGAAGCCCTTGAGGCTATGTCATATGTGGATTAGTTGATGGAACTGGGAATATTAAGCCTAGCAAAAAGAAAACTGGGGGGTGAGGGTTAGAGGTTTTGGGACACGATAGTTACATTCAAAAACGTAAAGAGCTAATATGTAGAAAAGGGATTTGACTTGTCCTGTTTAACCCCAAACAGCTGGACCAGGAGCAATGAGTGGAAACTGCAAATAGAGGAATTTATGTTTCATGTCAGGTCAAACTTCCTAACAACTTGAGTTGGCCAATTTAAAAAGTGGAATTAGCTGCATCAACAAGAGGCATATTCTCCTGCCTAGGAGTGAATCAAGCAGAGCCTAGATGATCATAGGTTTGTTATAGTGAATTCAGTTACAAGTTGAATTAGATAGCTACTTCCAACTCTCAAATTATACAATTTTGCATTACTTGAATGGAATAATAATGGACCATAAGAAATTATAAATGAAAAGAACACAAAAGAATATGTGAAAACTAATATGAAGTGATTCAAAATAAAGTAGAACCATAGAACATTTTATACAAAAACATTGTAAATACAAACAACTTTGACAGTATTAAGAACTTTCATCAATTCAACGACCAACCATGATTCCGGAGGACCAGAGATAAAGCATGCTTACCACCTGACAGAGATGTGATAGACTCAAAATGTAGAATTAGACATTTGCTTTTGGATATGTCCAATTTGGGAATTTATTTTTCCTGAAAAATGTATAATCAGGCATTCAAAAGTATTTGTCTTTACAGTGTTGTGAAGTTTTTCTGTTTCTTTTTTATTATTATTCTTGGGTGGGTGAAGATAGGAGGGAGAGAAAATAAATGCTTGTTAACTGGGGGAAAAAGTTCAAAAAGAATAAAAGACGTTGTCAGACACAATGGTTATAACTACATGGATTGAGAATAATACCACTAACAACCTCATACATTAAATATATGGAATAGCAACAATTAAAGGTCAGTAAGGAAAGTATGCAATACACACTTTGAAAAACAGAATGTCTGTTTGGTCTAATCTTTCTGTTATTGTACCTATTTGCATATTTGGATTTTTAGATGTCTTATTTCAGAATAGAAACGGTATCTTTAAAAAGGTAACTTCTCAAATATGCCCTTGGAAGGAAAATGCAGTCTCTCTTTGAACCCCTTTTAGCAGCGCACACAGTTAGTTATTGAAGATGTCCTTTCTTATGTGTAACTAAATTCTCCATCATTGTGATCAAGCTTATTTCCTATTACTTTGGCCTTTGTGTTAATAGAGAATCTCAAGATCATAGAATGGCAGAATGGCGGAGCTGGAAAGCATCTTAAAGATAGTCTTTCCTAAAAGGTCATTCTTATTTGACATGAGAGGAACTTGAAGCCAGCCTAGGGAGGCTAAGAGCTACCCAAGGACACATAGAAAGTCAGTGGCAGGCTCAATAAGAAAACTTATAGTCTCCTAATTCCCTGCCCAATTCTCTTTCCACAATATCACACTGTTCTTGACACCATAAAGGCAAATATCGTTCTTGTGATATGCAAATAGATCTAAGGTCTCATCAATTTCTATGTTGCCTCCATCTAGGCAGATTGCAATATACCCATGCCTGCCTCCTTGTAAATAAGCATAATAAGGAGCTGTCCTGTGCAATGTGTAGTCCAACCTCCTGATTTTACACTGGAGGAAAGGAGACCCCTAAGAGTTAAATGGCTTGCCCTAGATCACACAGCCACTGGGAACAAAACTGAGACAAGGATACAAGTTGCCTGGTTCCCAGCCCAGTGTCTGAAGAGACACCACCCGAACCCTCTTACCATCCTGAGAAATAGTTTCTTTGTAATACCCTTGTTAAGACATGAAGACAGTTGAGTCACCTCTCATGTTTTTCTCTCCTAGACACATATACACAACACTACTCCTTCCTACTTTCCCTGGCTTCATTCAATTCTTAGCTAAAGTCCCATCTTGTGCAAGAAGCTTTTCCCAATCCTCCTTAATCTTAGTGCTCTCCCTCTGAAATTATCCCCAATCTAACCTGCATGCATCTTGTTTGTATGTAATTTTCTCCACCATTAGACTGTGAGCTCTCTGAGACCAGAAACTGGGTTTTTTTGTTTGTTTGTTTTTCCTTTCTTTTATCCCCATGGCTTAGTGCCAGACACATAGTAGGCACTTTATAAATGTCTAGATTACCACTGATCTCTTTCCACAAATCTGATTTTTCTAAAGCTCGATATTTACAAAAAGAAGGAATTCTTTGAGTAAAATCGATTAACAAGGGTTCCAATGTCCAGTACAGTACATTAAACAAAAGAGATATTCAATAAATATTTATGGATCTGTTTTGGTGACAAGAAAGAAACCCTCCCTAAGTGTGGGGCAGTGGGGAGAGGGGAGGAGTAGAAAGTGTGGAGTGAACTTCACCGCAGTTAAGGGAGTGGCCTTGGAGAACTGAGTGTTACCTAAACCACTTAATGGAAAACAAAAGTTTAGTTTCTAAGTAGCAGGTTGTATTTTGGAGATTTTTCAAACCACAAGGGCCTCGATTTTGCATATATCATTAACTCTGCAAGCACACCTAGTTTCTAACATCTGCGAGGAATGGGGTACCTGAGGTTCTTTTCTGCCCTTTGGTTTTAAAAATCTGGATTCTCATACTCTCCCATCTCCAGGAAAAAAAAATACATTCTTAAAAACAAGTCTATTTACTTACTAATTTGTCTCTGCTGTGTAACTAAAACTTCCTCCATCAGAAGGAAAAGCTAATCTCCTGAGCTATGATTAATAGTTCAGGAAGGATTAAAAATCCAAAATAAGACGATTCTCCAACTGTTCATTACACTAGGTGCAGAAGGACACCATTATAACTTTGCCCATCATTTTATAATTTTAGTTTTACTCTGGCTTGAAACATCTGTCCTAAAACCTAACTTAAGCATAGGATGATTTGGCAGCTTGCTGTGGGTGTTAGTCCTTTCCCTCAGCACCTAAAGAGGTGTCACTGGTTATTTAGTGAAACCAGG
Organism: Trichosurus vulpecula; assembly: GCF_011100635.1. Lineage (NCBI taxonomy): Eukaryota > Metazoa > Chordata > Mammalia > Diprotodontia > Phalangeridae > Trichosurus > Trichosurus vulpecula. Next base: position 237,381,212 of record NC_050574.1, on the reverse strand, counting down.
TATCCCTCACAACAATTTGCCCACATCTTTTCTCACCACTGTATTTTTGTACATACCATTTTCTAGCCCCTTAAATGCTCTCCCCCCTATCTATACTTATTGAAGTTCTACCTGTCCTTCAAAGGCCAGCTAAGATGCCACCTCTTGCATAAAGCCTTCTGGGATCCTCCAGTACCAGAAGTCATCTTTTCTTCCTCAAACTGTCACCATATTTAGTATCTCTTTTCTGCACTCACAACACTCTCCTTATCACTGTGTGTATGTACCTTATTCTCACCTGCTAGATTATTATCTCCATTACAGAAGGAAGTGCCTTATGTATCTTATTTATAGATCTAGTCACATTATTCCACTGATCAAAAATCATCCTCTAGAACAATCTGGAACTATTCCCAAAAGGCTATAAAACTGCATACCCTTTAACCCAGCAATACATCCACTTGGTCTGTATCCTCAAAAGAGCAAAGAAAATAAAAAAGGATCTGTTTGTATAATAATACTTATAATAGCTCTTTTTGTGGTTGCAAAGAACTAGAAATCAAATTCATCAATTGGGGAATGGCTGAACAAGTTGTGGTATTTAATTGTTATGAAATACTCATGTTATAAGAAATAACAAGCAGAATGGCCTTAGAAAAACCTGAGAAGACTTATATGAACTGAGGCAAAGTGAAGTGAGCAAAACCAGGAAGCTATTGTACACAGTAGAAGCAAGATCATATAATGATCAACTGTGAATGATGTAGCTACTTTGATCAGGACAATAATCCAAGACAATTCCCAATGATGCATAATGAAAAACACTAGCCACCATCAGAAAGAAAACTGACAAACTCTAAGTATAGATTGAAGCATATTTTTCACTTTCTTTATCCTTCTTATCCATCTTATTTTACTTTTTGCAACATGGCTTATATGGAAATAAATTTTGCATGATTTCACACAAATAATTGGTATCATATTGTTTGCCTCCTCAATGGGTGGGGGAGGGGCTAGAGGGAAGGAGAGAATTTGGAACTCAAAATATCAACAAATGAATGTTAAAAATATTTTTTTAAATCATCCACAATTCTGTATTACCTACAAAGTAAAGCTCAAACACTTTCGTGTGTTATTTAGACCTACCTTTTCCTCCACATATTTTGTCTTCCATAAAGTTGTTCCACAATATTGTTTATTCCACAAATCTGTATCCCAATTGGGATAAATACTAAGGTATAAACATGCTCTATGGTAAAATAGTTCTACCTCTGCTTTGGCTATTGCATATGCCTGGATGTCTATCCATCATTTAAAGCCCAATTCAAATGCCACCTCCTCCAGGAAGCCTTCCTTATCCTTTTTACACACACACACACACACATACACACACAAACTCATGCCAATTGGTAATAATCTACATATTCAGACTCCATAAGACTTGGTTTTGTACCTCTATAATAATACACTTACCATGTAATATTGTGTGCTGTACACAGGGTATAGTAGTAAGTGTTTAAAAACCAACTCTCATGGCAGAGAGTTGCATATAAGACAGTTTTAAGTTTTATCTGCATTATTAACATTTTCTCCACCACTTTCTCAAGTCTAGAAAATTAACAAAATAATAAATCAAGCTCCATTTGTAACATTTCCTGACATCTGAGGTGCAAATGCTCATACTGAAAATTTAACAATCAGCTCTTGAGAGCTAATTAGGGCTGGTTCCCTCTCATCCTTAGCATACCTATCTATATGAGCATCCTATTTTTGTTCTAGACTATAAGCTCCATGAAGACAGGTATCATGACATCCAAACTTTGTATCTATATTTTCACTCTCCGCTTTCCTTGCCTCTAAGGGTCTGTACTATACACAGTAGATACTTAATAAATGTTTGTTTAATTAATTAATATTTCCTAGGATGGATATGTGTCCATTTTCAGTTTTAGTAATGTCTCTCCTCTACACCTAGAAGTTAAAGGGTTAACAACTATAATTTGTCTTTAAATAGCAGTATGATTATATAGCAATTTCTAACATTTATCTCTAATAGATAAAAAATGTGTCCAAGGCTGAACTCTTAGAAAATACATATGACTAAGTACCAAATGTGCTCTGTGGCCATCTCTGTGACTTGTGGCTGCCTGCCTCATGGCTTATTATCTGATCAGGAGAGGCTCTTCAGCACTTTTGTGGCAGAAAAAAAGTTCAAGTTCTGAGTCCAGACAGAGTATCAAATACCGTTACCCAGTAAAGGGGCAGTAAATGGAAAAAGTATTCAACAGTCTGGCTCTTTTCCCAACAATTTGAGATCCTGAAATTGAGGTGCACATCATCACTCCATTCCTGCTGTACTCACATTTTTGTGAGGAAGACATCTCTTTTAGTATAGGGATTTTCCCCCTCCTGAAACATCTGGATTTCTTGGTGGATGGTTGATTTATCAACAAGTGGGTCTGTGGGATATTATTGGGGGGGGGTCATATCTGGTTCCATGCAATTGGTTCCTATAGACTCAACAAGAATGAAAATCTGGGCTACGGGAAGTCCACCAGGCTCTAAAGACATATAGTCACTTTTCACTCTGTTGTCTCATCCTAAAATAATGCTATCCGCCACTGCTGTTTTGTTTGTTTTCTTGGATTAAATGACAATGTGTGGACATTCTCGAGTGTTTTCCCAGCCATTTCTTATTCAGGACTGCAGTATATTAATGGGACATTAAATGTCTACCCCAGTCCACAGTTCTTATGTCACAGAGAGCTTATTTAACTTGTGTGTACTGCTGGCATGTGTCATTTATGAAACACCAGGTATGCAGATGCCTTGGTAGTCAACAGGAAAAGAAAATAACAGTAATAATCGTAATGATGATGATGGTGATAATTTACGATTTACACAAGTTCCTTACAATTATTATTTCATTTGATTTTCGCCACAACCCAATAAGGTAGGTGCTGTTATTATCCCTATTTTACAGATGAAGAAACTGAGGCTGAGAGAAATTACTTGCTGGGGGCACACAAGCAATAAGTGCTTGAGGTAGGATTTGAACTCACATCACGTTATCTAGCCGTACTAGCTATGCCAAAAAAAATTTCTAGGGAGCGACCCATTGTCCCTTCATCATCACCAATCTTCTCATTTTTTATTCTAAGGATTTCATTATCTTCCATAGAATTCCCATCGCCCTTAGCAAGCACTCACATTGTAAACGCCCTTATTTCTGACTTTGTATGGGGGGAGCAGTAAGGTGCAGTAGAAAGAGCACTTGCTCTAGACACGGAGGACTTCATCAGTTCACAGCCCATCTATGGTACTTACTACCCATGTGACACTAGGTATGTCACTTAACTTTAATAGCCCTCAATTTCCTCTTCTGAAGAATGACAGAGAAGGACTATATGACCTTTGTGGTCCCCTTTGCCTCTGGACCACTAGTTTTATGAATCAAACAAACCATTTGTCCATTCATCCATTCATTTATTCTGTGAAGATTCAAAGAGGTAAGTATCAAGACCTTCAGTTACATGAGGTTTTTTTTGGCGGGGAAAAGGGCAATTGGGGTTAAGTGACTTGCTCAAGGTCACACAGCTAGCAAGTGTGTCAAGTGTCTGAGGCTGGATTTGAACTCAGGTCGTCCTGACTCCAGGGCCAGTGCTCCACCTAGCTGCCCCTCTATGAGGTTTTTTCTTTCATACAACCATTTTCTAATATACACCTCCACCACTGATCCTCAGTCAGGAATACGACCATGAGAATGTCTGAGTACATGCTCTCGCTGTACAGGTAGTTCCTCCACTCACCACCAAGAGAAGGGAGACCTTCTCTTCTTTGGGACCAAGATTGTTTATTACAATTAACCAGAGTTCAGCTCTTTTAATGTGGTTTGCATTTACATTTGGGCAGCTAGAGCACTGGGCCTGGAGTCAGGAAGACTCCTCTTCCTGAGTTCAAATATGGTCTCAGACCCTGGGCAAGTCTCTTAACCCTGGTTGCCTACATTTCCTCAACTGTAAAATGAACTGGAGGAGGAAATAGCAAAGGTCTCTAGTATTTTTGCCAAGAAAACCTCAAATGGGGTCACAAAGAATCAAGCTGGACTGAACGACAATGAAATCATTTACATTATTGTGGTTACTATGAATATTATTATCTTAGTTCTGCTTACATGATTATAATGCAATAAAGACTAAAGACTTGGATTGTGGCTAAGGGCTACATGGTCGTAAATATGGAAATGGGCTCTTCAAAGCCAAATAAGAGAGCGTCCTCTAACACATCTTTCTATTTGCAAAGAGCACCATACATGACGGGGAGATTTATGCTTGGACTAAATAGACCAGTCAGGGCTGTTCTCACAAAGAAGCACTTTTGATTTCAGCTTCAGTGGTCTAAAACTAAATGCCAGAATGACTGATGATACCAAGCACTTAGGCCAAGGCAACTTCTTCGAGGCCTGCTGGCAGAACTTGAGCGATCACTTCATAACTACAAGAATCCTTGTCTTCAGGAGTTTCTTTCTAGGTTAGAAGAGAGAAATGGGTGATTTCCTGGAGCTCCTCCTTAATTCCGGGGCCCACTTTGGCACCTGCTGTCTTTCTGAGGCAGAGGCTAGACAAGACTCTGCCTCTGCTCACACTGAACTGGGTAAGCTCTCGTAGTCAAAACAAGAATTAACCCAGGGCTTTCTTCCTTCTTCTACTGAACCATAACTTGGTTACAAAGGTCCTTAACCACCCAGCTTTGGCTCAGTTATCATCATGCATCTTACCTGGCTGTTACCCTGAAAGATGGATTGATCAGCTTCAGACAGGAGCACAGCATAGACCTGCTATCTGCAGGTATGGTATGAAACATTCAACATTAGTACTATTATCATCCTATGCATACACAAGAAATGCCACAGGGTGACTGCACTGAGCTTTCTGCTGAGGCTTCAGGGCTCTCAATATATCCAACTGTGTACAGCTGAAGAACTTGAACCACGGATCTCCCTAAAGGTAAGCTATGGTTCCAGACTTTTTGATGCCACCATGGCTAACAGGTCCTTAAGAAATCTGTCCTTGAATTCTCTATTTAGGCCAAAATAGATAGTGGAAGAAAAATATTCCTCCCAAATCCCCTTAGCAATGATAGATGCTCTTTGGTTCTTGGTAGGGAGGGATTGTGTACATGGGGCAAAATGGGCTATTACCACTAGAATGTTGCTTATGTTCTTCCTATCTTTTTTCCAGAGACAAAGCATCAATAGCTCCAAGATCTAAAGATTTGCCGTAAACATGCAGGCTGAATTGGCAACATTTTCCTTGAAACATGGGGAACATAAGTCTCTCACTTTCTACACATTTATCTGCTACCATTCAGTACTAGCAAAATCTGTTTCTTAATCAGTCATATGTCCTCAAATAAGCATCCAAAGTCATCATAGAATAGTAGGTTGGTTAAAGTACAACACAACCATTGAGAGAAATGCTTTGGGTAGCAGTAACTACCCCATGGCACTGTTCATGGGAGCAGTTACCATCTGGGTACAGGATTCTATAGCATAGATCCAAGGTCTGCCATTGTCTCAAAAGTAAAACTGCGGAGACAGAGGAACTAGGTTCGGATCTCCTGCTTCTGACTTACCATTTGTGTGACATTGAGCAAGTCACTTAATTTCGCTGGATTCACCTTCCTCAGCTATAAAATTTGGGGGTTGGATGTGATGACCTCTGAAATCCCTTATAGCTCTATGATTCTTTCATCCTGACTTTAATCCTTTTGGGCTTTTATAATTTTTCACTGGGTTGTTCTTCCCACTCCCAGTCATATGATTACAACTGAGGCAAAGAAACTAGTTATTTCAACACAGTTTACAAATACTGATGGGATGCTCTCTGATGGAAGTGTCAGGCTTTCATCTATACTCTCATGTGACAAAAGTCTTTCTTCCTTCTCACACATATATGTATATATAGTGTGCGTGTATATATATAGATATGTATTACATGTATGTGTACATATATGTGTGTGTAGAGCATGCTAACTTCATGTTTGGCTAGTACTGCTGCCTATCTCTAGCAGGTACTATCCAACTTCACAATGGTCAGAATTCAAGTCATGATTAGAATTTAAGCCATATAAACATAGGAATTTGACTTGGAAGATAAGAATCTATGGGATAGTAGTATAAAAAGTTTTATTTCCATCTAACATGAGAAAAGTGAAACCCAGAGAGGGTGAGTGACTTACCCACAATCACATAAATTATATACATGAGATCCAGGACTCAAAATGACATTTCTCATTCCAAATCCATTGTTCCTTCCACTTTAGCACTATGAATTTTCAGATATTGCTGCATCCTCGGTATAGAATACAAGAAATTCCATTGGATCAAGGACAAACTTCCTTCAAAGAAAAATGAAAACAGAGAAGAGAATAAATAATGATGACTGTATAGTTATTTTAAAATAACTTTTGAGTTTTACTCTAGATTTTTCTCAAAACAAGCCAGTTTGATAGGTGTCAAAAATATTGTTATCTATACATTACAGATGTTATTTATACATTACTTCCTGAGGCTCAGGAAGTTCACATGGCCTATGAGAATTTACCATAATAAAGTTTACAATTTTGACATTTGACTACCTACTAAATAAAGTCTACAGTTTGTTTCTTTGTTTTTAAATTTAGTATTCAAGATCCTCTACAATCTGTCTCCAACCTACATTTCCATCTTTATTCCTGACTATTCCTCTTCATGTGTCCCACTACCCAGAAGGCTGGAATATTTTTCTGGAAGTTCTCCAAGTATGTACCATATTGTCCACTTGTTTTGCAGAATCTCAAGGGACAGAAGTGACCAAAAAGGCCATGTAGTCCAACTTGAATCTCTACAGGGATCCATTCTTCTGCTTATCAGGCAATGAGTGGTCATCCACAAGTTTTTGCTTGAAAACTTCCAGTAAAGGGGAACCCACAACCTTCAGAAGTATATCATTGCCCTTGACAGATCTGTAATTGTTAGGATGTCTGGGCAAAACTGGCCTCTTTTGAACTGCCACCAGTTGCTGCTAGTTCTCTCTTCTGGGACCATACAATGTAAGTTTGATCTTTCTCCCACATGACAACCCTTCAAAAATACTTTTAGATAGCTATCATGCTTAACCCTCCCTCCACCCAAGTCATTTTCACGATTTAATTGTTCATGAATAAGCTACACTTTGAGAATCACTTTGTGATTAGTATACGAAAATGTTGTAAAATAATCTCCCCTCAAAATAATATCCTTCAAATTTTATCTCTTTGAACTTCCTCAAGAATAATTCGATAGTGCCCCAATTTCAAATGTCTTTCTAGCTTATTGTATTCATTACTTTACCTCATTCAGGTTCTGGATGACTTGTTTCTATTCCAAGAGGAGCCTGTATGAGCATTGTCTAAGCATACTAATAATTGTTGGCCTGATTCTCTCATCCCTATGCCTATGTAACTTCCATGAAATCAAAATCTCTTTCTAAAATGCCTTAACCTTGAGAATTCATGAGCTGTTCATATGGGAATAGCTCAAATCTCCAAGATGATTACTCTGTGGTTGCTATTATTATCTCCCTCTCATAATAAATAGAACCTACAACCCACATTTTGCATATCTATTTCATGAAGAAACTCTTGGAAAAGTTAAAATGGCCAAAATGGAAAAATGTTCTAATTCTTCAGTTTATCCAGGTGGATGATCTCAAGAAAATCCAGACAGCGAATAACAGATTGAACCACTTTTTTTTTCTTTTAAAAATATTTTGATCTTAACAAACAGCAAATAAAACAAATGCTTCTAAATACACCAAAAACAGAAAAAGTGGATTATACATGAAATGAAATTACTATTATATACACCTTGCTTTTTCCCCCAAATGCCAATAGATTTTATTTGTTCAATCCTCCTGTTCATGTCCTTAAAAAGGGCTAAGACTATTCTCTTTTCTAATATATTTTATTTTTTTCCAATTACATGTAAAAAACAATTCCAACATTACTTTTTTTTAATTCTGAGTTTCAAATTCTCTCCTTCTTTCTCTCTTCTCCCCACTTTCTGAAAAAGCAAGCAAGTTACTCATGTGCAATGATGGAATACATACTTCCATATTAGTCATGTTGTAGGGGGAAAAAACACAGACAAAAAAAAGCTCACACACAAATAAAGAAAGTAAAAAATAGAATGCTTTGGTCCATATTCAGATTCCATCAGTTTTTTTCTCTGGGTGTAGATAGCATTTTTCATCAAAGTCCTTTGGAATTATCTTGGTATTTTGTATTGCTTAGAATAGCTAGGTCATTCACAGTTGATCATCATATGATATTGCTATTACTGTGCACAAAGTTCTCCTGGTTCTGCTTATTTCACTTTGCATTGGTTCATGTAAGTCTTTCCAGATTTTTCTGAAAGCATCTTGCTCATCACATCTTATAGCATGATAGTATTCCATCACAATTATATACCACAACTTGTTTAGCTCTTCCCCAATTAATGGACATTTCTTCAGTTTCCAATTGTTTGCCACCACAAAAAGAGCTACTATAAATATTTTTGTACATATAAGTCCCTTTCTTTTCCTTTTTTAAACTCTCTTTGGGATATAGACCTACTAGCAGTATTACTAGGTCAAAAGGTATGAACAGTTGTAAAGCCCTTTGGGTATAGTTCCAAATTGCTCTCCAGAAGGGTTGGATCAGTTCTCAACTCCACCAACAATGCTTTAGTGTCCCAATTTTTCCACATCCCCTTCAACATTTGTCATTTTCCTTTTCTGTCATATTGGCCAATCTGATAGATGTGAGATGGTACCTCAGAGTTGTTTTAATTTGCATTTCTCCACTCAATAGTGATTTGAAGCATTTTTTCTTATGACTATAGATAGTTTTAGTTTCTTTGTCTGAAAACTGCCTGTTCATATCCTTTGATCATTTATAAATTGGGGAATGACTTGTATTCTTGTGAATTTGATTCAGTTCTCTACATATTTGAGAAATAAGAATTTATCAGAGAAACTTTCTGTAAAAATTTTTCTCCAATTTTCTGATTTCTTCCTAACGTAGGCTGCATTGGTTTTGTTTGTGCAAACCCTTTTTAATTTAATGTTTCAAAATTATCCGTTTTACATCCCATCATGCTCTCTATCTTTTATTTGCTCATAAATTCTTCACTTATGTATAGATCTGACAAATAAACTATTCTATGGCCTCCTAATTTGCTTATGTCTAAATTATGTATGTGCCCATTTTGATTTTATCTTGGTATATGTGTGAGATGTTGGTGTATACCTAGTTTCTGCCAAAGTACTTTTTAGTTTTCCCAGCAGTTTTTATCAAATAGCGAGTTGTTGTCCCAAAAGGTGGGATCTTTGCATTCATCAAACTCTAGATTACCATGGTCATTCAATACCAGGTATTATGTACCCAAACTATTCCATTCATCCACTAACTCTGTGTTTTAGCCACTATCAGATTGTTTTGATGATTACCACTTTATAAAACAGTTTGAGATTTGATATGGCTCAAACACTTTCCTTTACAATTCTTCCCCATTAATTCCCCTGATATTCTTGACTTTGTTTTTCTTCCAGATGGATTTTGTTATTATTTTTTCTAGCTCTGTAAAAATAATTTTTTGGCAGTTTGATGGTATGGCACTGAATAAGTAAACTAATTTAGATAGAATTATCATTCTTATTATATTGGCAATGTTACCTGGAATCATTTTTAACCTCCTGAATCTTGAATGAATTTCTTTTTTTCTCCTGTCCCTATCACAATTTATTTTTTATTTCATTTATTTCATTTATTTAATATTTTTAGTTTTCAGCATTGATTTTCACAAGAGTTTGAATTACAAATTTTCTCCCCATTTCTACCCTTCCCCCACTCCAAGATGGCATATATTCTGGTTGCCCCATTCCCCAGTCAGCCCTCCCTTCTGTCACCCTACTCCACCCATCCCCTTTTCCCTTACTTTCTTGTAGGGCAAGATAAATTCCTATGTCCCATTGCCTGTGTATCTTATTTCCTAGTTGCATGCAAAAACTTTTTTTTTGAACATCTGTTTTTAAAACGTTGAGTTCCAAATTCTCTCCCCTCTTCCCTCCCCACCCACCCTCCCTAAGAAGGCAAGCAATTCAACATAGGCTGAATGCATATCATTATCTAAAACCCTTCCACAGTACTCATTTTGTGAAAGACTAACTACATTTTGTTCCTTCCTATCCTATCCCCCTTTATTCAATTTTCTCCCTTGACCCTGTCCCTTTGTGAAAGTGTTTGTTTTTGATTACCTCCTCCCCCTGTCTGCCCTCCCTTCTATCGTCCCCGCTTTTTTATCTTTTTCCTTCTTCTTTCCTGTGGGGTAAGATGCCCAATTGAGTGTGTATGGTATTCCCTCCTCAGGTGAAATCCGATGAGAGCAAGATTCACTCATTCCCCCTCACCTGCCCCCTCTTCCCTCCCAACAGAACTGCTTTTTCTTGCCACTTTTATGTGAGATAATTTACCCCATTCTATCTCTCCCTTTCTCCCTCTCTCAATATATTGCTCTCTCATCCCTTAATTTGATTTTATTTTTTTAGATATCAACCCTTCATATTCAACTCACCCTGTGCCCTCTCTCTCTCTCTCTCTCTCTCTCTCTCTCTCTCTCTCTCTCTCTCTCCTCTCTCTCTCTCTCTCTTTCCAGATATATATAGATATAGATAGATGGATAGATATGTATATTCCCTTCAGCTACCCTAATACTGAGGTCTCATGAATTATATACATCATCTTTCCATGTAGGAATGTAAACAAAACAGTTCAACTTTAGTAAATCCCTCATGATTTCTCTTTCTTGCTTACCTTTTCATGCTTCTCATGATTCTTGTGTTTGAAAGTCAAATTTTCTATTCATCTCTGGTCATCTCACTGAGAAAACTTGAAAGTCATCTATTTTATTGAAAATCCATATTTTGCCTTAGAGCATGATACTCAGTTTTGCTAGGTAGGTGATTCTTGGTTTTAATCCTAGCTTCATTGACCTCCGGAATATGATATTCCAAGCCCTTCAGTCCCTTAAGATAGAAGCTGCTAGATCTTGTGTTAGCCTGCTTGTGTTTCCACAATACTCAAATTGTTTCTTTCTGGCTGCTTGCAGTATTTTCTCCTTGATCTGAGAGCTCTGGAATTTGGAGACAATATTCCTAGGAGTTTTCTTTTTGGGATCTTTTTCAGGAGGCAATCAGTGGATTCTTTCAATTCCTATTTTACCCTCTGGCTCTAGAATATCAGGGCAGTTCTCCTTGATAATTTCTTGAAAGATGATACCTAGGCTCTTTTTTATCTTGGCTTTCAGGTATTCCAATAATTTTTAAATTATCTCTCCTGGATCTATTTTCCAGGTCAGTGGTTTTTCCAATGAGATATTTCACATTGTCTTCCATTTTTTCATTCCTTTGGTTCTGTTTTATAATATCTTGATTTCTCATAAAATCACTGGCTTCCAATTGCTCCAATATAATTTTTAAGGCAGTATTTTCTTCAGTAGTCTTTTGGACCTCCTTTTCCATTTGGTTAATTCTGCCTTTCAAGGCATTTTTCTCCTCATTGACTTTTTTGAGCTCTTTTGCCATTTGAGTTAGTCTATTTTTAAGCTGTTATTTTCTTCAGTATTTTTGGGTCTCCTTTAGCAAGTCATTGACTTGCTTTTCATGGTTTTCTCACATCACTCTCATTTGTCGTCCCAATTTTTCCTCTACTTCTCTTACTTGCTTTTCCAAATCCTTTTTGAGCTCTTCCATGGCCTGAGACCAGTTCATGTTTTTCTTGGAGGCTTTTGATGTAGGCTCTTTGACTTTGTTGAATTCTTCTGGCTGTATGTTTTGGTCTTCTTTGTCACCAAAGAAAGATTCCAAAGTCTGAGTCTCAATCTGAATCTGAGTCCGTTTGCACTGCCTGGCCATGTTCCCAGCCAACATACTTGATCCTTGAGATTTTGGTTGGGGTATGACTGCTTGTAGAGTATAGAGTACTTTGTTCCAAGCTTGAGGGGCTGTGCTGTTGTTTTCAGAGCTCTGCCACACCAGTGCTACTCCTCCCCCAAGAACCACCAACCTGGACTGGACTCAGATCTAAGCTGGATCTGCACTCCCACTCAGATCTGCAACTTAATTCCTCCCACCAGGTGGGCCTGGGGCAGGAAGCAACTGCAGCTGTAGTTCTGTCCTCAGTGCTGCACCACTTCTGCTGTCCTGGGGTGTTGGCCGAATCTCGAACTCTTTTCATTCTGTCCCAGCAGCCTTTCCCACTAACCTTCTCTGTTGTCTTTGGTGTTTGTGGGTTGAGAAGTCTGCTAACTGCCACAGCTCACTGATTCAGGGTGCTAGGGCCTGTTCTGCCTGGCTCCAGGTCTGGTTAGTCCAGGTGCAGCTCACACTGGGCTCTGCTCCACCCTGCTCCCAGCTCCTCGCATGATAGACCTTACCCAGCCACTATCCAGGCCATTCTGGGCTGGAGCCCTGTTTCCCTCTGCTATTTTGTGGGTTCTGCAGTTCTAGAATTTGTTCAGAGCCATTTTATAGGTGTTTGGAGGGACCTGTGGGGGGAGCTCAAGCAAGTCCCTGCTTTCCAGCCACCATCTTGGCTCCTCTATCCTTGAATGAATTTCAAAGTACTTAAAGTCAGGCTGGTTTTTTTTCCCCTTCCCTCACACAATGCCTCAAATAAAGATTAAGTGATTATTTTTTGAAACATGGACCATAGGACAGGAAAATTATGCCCTTTGGAAATCAATTTGCTAAAAATGAGTTTTCCCTGGGGGATTGTTCAGCTACTTAACTGATATTCTTATAACCTTCAGAAATGTAGTTGGAAGAGGGGATGAGTCAATTGTGTACCAAAAACAAGACATAATAGGGAACAAGCTGAGTGCTGCAAGGTACCCACATGTTAAAAACACTGAGAGAAAGGCTACCAGCACTTTGGATGGATTCTTTGTGGAGAATTTATAGACAGAAATTACATGTGATGAAAAGAGTTGGATTAATTGCAAGTGCTTAGTACAGTTTCTGGCACATAGTAGGTGTTTACTAAATGATTGATTGATTGCTGGAAACTGTATCATTAGAGGGAGTACCCACATTAATGAGATTTTGAACCTGTTCAAGCTTTCAAATAAGTACTGAAGAAGGGCTTATAAATATGCAGTGATTCTTACTTCTAGAATCTACTCAACCATCATCAGGATCTCTAATCTTCAAGGGAAAGTATCATTCCAATGTCTTAAGACTGAAAAAACTTTGGTGCTACAAAGTTCTTCCATAACATTATAATGAAGTTACAAAGTCCCAGAGATGTGGTTAGTGAGGCAACTTGCACATCAGAGAGTACAAACAGATATTTAATCTTCTTATAACTGGGTCAAAGAATTATAGAATGTCTTTTTTTTTCTAGTTATAAACCTTCTATTAAAATGTTGTAACTCTTCTAATTTCAATCCTTTATATGATCTACCCTAATATTACAGAAACTAAAACTAATATTATAAGAGTGAAAAATAAGGAAATGTCTATATAGTATTAAAAAGGAGATGCTACAAGCTCATTTAAATAATAATGCACTTCACTATCTATTGCAATAAACACCCTGAGCAGAGATGGTAATTTCATGTTCACCAGGTATTAATTCTTTAATAGAATCTGTGTAACAATGGTGATTTTATTTGAATGTACCTGAAAATGATGACATTAGTAGCTTTCATGCTCCTTTGACAAAACTATTTATTTGGAAGTGAATTAAATATTCACTTGACAGGAATGTTATAAAGAGAAATTATGCTTCAGGCAGATAATCTGCAAGATCCTCCCTAACTGACATCCTATAACAATGAGAGCTTATATTTGTATTCAACTCAACATATATTTATAAAGCACTTTCTAACCTAATATTTGTAAGGTACTGCACTGCAGGGGTAAAAGATGAATTTTTTTTAAAAATCCCTGCCTTCAAGGAGCACGCCTTCTTTAAGATAATTCTATGTAGGCATTATCATCCCATTTTATAGATGACAAAGTTGAGGCTTCAGAGATGTTAGACAACTTCATAGTATTATAGAATTTCAGAGTTGGAAAGACTGTCAATGATCATCTAGTCTAACCCTTATCCAACCAAGAATCCATAGGACAAAACTTGGCAAGTGGTCAGCCAGTCTTTAGTTGAAGATCATCAAGAAGAATTCCACTTTTGGATAGTTTTAATTAATAGAAAGTTTTACCTTATGTCAAATCTAAATAAACTTCTTTGTACACATTGCCCCCAGTTGTATATTCTGGGCCAAGCAAAAAAAAAATCTAATTCCTAATTCATGTGACAATTCCTATTCTATTTTTCCATGATCATCAATCAATTTATCATTAAACATTTATTAAGAGTCTATTATACATCAGGCACTGTGCTAAGAGCTGGAGATTTAAAAAGAGTCCCAAGACAGACCCTGCCCTGAAGGAGCTTACAATCTAATGCGGTTGACCACATACAAATAGTTACAAGGCAAGCTATATACAGGATAAATAGGAAATAATTAAGAGAGGGAAGGCACTCTATTTACTAAGGGTTGGGGAAGGCTTCCTATAAAAGACAGGATTTTGTATTGACTCATTTTTTAGTCATGTCCAGATCTTCATGACCCCATTTGTGGTTTTCTTGGCAAAGATACCGAAATGGTTTGCTATTTCCTTTTACAGCTCATTTTTACAGACAAGGAAACTGAGGCAAACAGGGTTAAGTGACTTGCCCAGAATTACAAAGTTAGGAAGTGTGTGAGGTCAGATTTGAACTCATAAAGATGAATCTTCCTGATTCCAGGCACGGTGCTCTATCCACTACGCTGCCCCAGATAAGATTTTAGTTGGGACTTAAAGGAAGCCAGGGAAGTCCATAGTCAGAGGGAAAGAGGAAAAGTATTCCAGGAATTTAGAGAAAATGCCTGAAACTGAGAGATGGAATATCTTTTTGTGGAAAATGCAGAAAGCCAGTGTCACTGGATTGAAGAGAATATGATCACATGACATGTGACAGTTATAGCCGGCGTTCAACGGTTAGAACATGTCCAAGTGACTAGTCAGATAGGTGGTGCAGTGGATAGAGCTCTGAGCCTGGAGTCAGAGAGACTCATCTTCCTGAGTTAAATCTGGCCTCAGACACTTACTGACTGTGTGATCCTGGGCAAGCCATTTAACCCTGTTTGCCTCAATTTCCTCATCTGTAAAAATGAGTTGTAGAGGGAAATCACAAACCATTTCAGTATCTTTGCCAAGAAAACCCCAAATGGGGTCATGAACAGCTGGACATGACTAGAAAATGGACCAATACAAAATCCTATCCTCGATAGGAAGCCTTCCCCAACCCTTTGCCAAGAAAACCCCAAATGGGGTCACAAAGAGTCAGACTGAACAATAAAGGCAACCATAGAACCATAGAATAGCAGCAATACCTTACCACATGACAGAGAGCATGCAATTTGTAGTGTTAATGTATTAACTATATCAAGAAGAAGCCATGATCTAGCACCCCATAGTTTGGGTAAGGGTTAGTACATGTGCTTCGAAGGCCATGAGCTGTGAATGGCTGAAGGGTCTGAAGGGCAGAGAGTGACTCATCTTTGTGCGGAGGGAAGGCTCTGGTCAAGTACACCTTGATCCTGAGAGAACCCAGGAGCCTTCAAAGATTACATAAAGATGATCCTAACCATTGCTTTGAAAGCTGAGCATTTGAAAAACAGTCCTTTTTAAGTTGGCACCTATATGCTAGGCATATCAACTCAAGAAAATCTCACATCTCCCTTTCATAAGCACTTATGCTTTCCCACTTAGACTGTGTGAGAGTGAGACTGTTCACCAGAAGGTTGTACAGGACTATGAAACAACGTGTTTTTTCACTAGTAAAATAAACATATTTTAGAGACAAGCACAAGGCAGGAGACATGAAAGACCATATGTTTTCAATGTGGCCCATGTCAAAATAATACCAGTCTCCAGAAAACAGTTAACTGCTAGTCAGATTGAATTATTTCATGAGCCATCTTCCAATGATTAGCTAGAAGGAAATATAGTGTGCTCCATGAACTATGTAGCAGATTAAAAAATAAATTTCCCTAAGCCAAGCATATTAAATTCAGTGAATAATTTTATTGGCCTTCATCAGATTTCTGCATTTTATTGCTCACAGGTTGGTGGAAAAGGTAAAGGTGAATTAAGGAAAAAGGAAGGTTTAATTTCCTGCAAAGTGTTTTTCAAGAAGTTATATAAACTTGCTCTAGTTAAAGCAATGTTCTCAGTAGACAAAAATAGACAGGGCTTTTTCTTCTCCCAGAAAACTATGCTTTTTTTCTATTGAAAAGATATAGGTTCATAATTGTCCTCCATCTCCAGGCTTCAATATCTCTTCAAAAGAATATTATTTAGGGGCAGCTCGGTGGTGCAGTGAGTAGAGCACCAGCCCTGGAATCAGGAGGACCTGAGTTCAAATCCGACCTCAGACACTTGACACACTTACTAGCTGTGTGACCTTGGGTAAGTCACTTAACCCCAATTGCCCTGCCTTCCCCCCTCCAAAAAAATGTTTTATTCCTTAACTTAAAGGACATCAATGGCTGATTACATAACTAAATGGACTGGAGAAACCAGTGACCTGCTGCCTTCCTGTGGTTAACCAGTTGGCCTGTCAAAGTCTGACATGTAGAGAAATGGACTTTTCATCCTGCCAGGCCATCTTTTAACCAGAACTCTCAAATGCTTTTCATACTTTCGGCCAAAGAGGATTGCTATCACAGGAAACAAACCACCCTCTTTTAATGAACTGCTCCCCTGGGACACTGGAGAATTGGGGGTCTGTAGTTTGGAAATCAATCCTAGGCTGAGCATAAGTATGAGGTTGGGAGCTGGCTGGCACCCCATCCAGATTCTGCCAGAAATACACTTCCTAGGAAATCCATGTGAATTGAAAAAAATAGTTCCCAAATTTCTGCTTGGAAAATTCTCCCTGAATAGCCATGTTCTTTTCACAGACCTAGGCCCAATATTATCACCTAGCACTTACCCTGAGTGGTTTTTTAAATAGTTCATCTTTGAACTATTTTTTTTTCATTGCCCCTACGTGTAACCACATGAGCCATCCTAGATTGATAGAGAAGGCAACCAAAGCCCTGGGAAATTAAGTAATTTGGCTAAGCTAACATAGCCAATGAATAGCAAAGCCAGCCTAAAAGCAAATAGGTCTGCCCTATGGCCAAAAAGAAGATATTTTCAAGATGTTTTGATCTCAAAATATTTGAATAAGGATTTGCTTTGGCTTTATGCTTGGTAATGACAATAATTTATATAGTACCTTAAGTTTTGTAAAGAGCACTTTACATATGTTATCTAAGCTGATCCTTACAACAACCCTATGAAGCAATGCATATTACCATTATTACTCCTGACATTAGCAAGCATCCATATAATGCTTTAAGGATTGCAAAATTCTCTCCATGTATTATCTCTTTCGATAGTCACTATACCCCAGTGAAATTTGTTCTATTATTATCCCTATTTATAGATGAGGAAACTGAAGCTAAGAGGGGGTGCTCACTTGCCCAGGGTGACACAGCTAGTGGGTTTCTAAGGTAGGATTAGAACTCAGGTCTTCCTGGCTTCCAAGTCTACCCTTCCATCCACTCTGCTACCTAGCTGCCTCATTTTACAGATGAGAAAATTGATACTTGGAGGAGTTAAATGATTTCCCCAGGATCAGAGAGCTAGTAAGTGGCAAGATTGAAGCCTTCCAAGTCTGGAACACTATTCTGTTTGTTTAGGTGGTAATGGTAGTGGTGGTCTGTGGATCTGTTGTCCAAGAACCAATCTAGATAAATTTGAAGAGGTTTATAATCAGATCAGTCAGTGGAAGATATACCCATTTTGGCAAAATCAGAGGTCTTTGTGAAATTGGCAGATGGAAGATGGTAGAGTAGTAGGAAGAAGTATAACCAAGCGCTATCCAACAACTCCTTCACATGAATCTAGAAAATGAACCAGATTGAGCCCTGCTTGGGAAATCCAAGAAAAAGTCACAGTAAGTAGTTTTTCCAGCCCAGGTTAACAAAGGGATATAGACGGAGAAGTCTATGGACTGGGGGATGGGGTCAAGTCAGAAATTACCAGAAGAGGATTGCAGTACAAGGAGAAGCTGTGCACCAGGGCCCAGATCCAGAACAGAGGAGCCTGACTTTGTGTAAGGTGCCGGAATAGGTCCCAGGGGGCAGCGCTATTGCTCACTTCCCAGTTTCGAGCCATACATTTAAGACAAATTAAGGAAGGACCTGCTTTCTTGAGGTAATATTTTTGGGTGAGGAGTAGTCATATGCCCTAGACTGTGTACTAGTCAAGAAGCAAGTAGTAACTATAAGGTTCTGACTGCAAGAGTGGTAAGCGATCTCAGTTCTAGTCTCCAGCCCAGTCTGAAACCTTGACAGAATAACCGAGGTGGCAATCCCAAACCGAAGGGAGACCTATAATTCTACTACTCTGAACCAGCCGAGATGTCCAGATAGCTGATAGTGCCTGGGTACAGTAGCAGTCTACTAGAAGTCCAACTGGGTCAAGCTCACGTGTGTGTTGCTCAGACCCAAACCCAGGTTAGAAATTTGCAAAGCTCAGACCAGGAGGGCAGTGATAAGACTTTTCTTTGGATCAGACCACTTTGGGAGCACTGAATGCTTACAGGTCTCCAATATGAACTGTCCCTGAAATCATGGAATAACACAGCACTCAGTACCCCAAGAAAATAACAGAAAAACCCAAGTGGACACAAACCTGCCCAAACATTCTCTCCAGAAGTATAAAGAGCATGACCTTAACATGAAGAGTTCAAGTCAAAAGGTCGGCTGGAAAAATTAGCAATCAGAAAAAGCACCATAGCATAAAAAAGCTATTACGGTGACACAGATACTCAAGACAGAAAACCATAAAAGAATGATTCCAAAATACGTACAAGCAAAGCCTCAAAGAAAAGCAGAACTTGAAAACAAATCCAATGAGAATTCTAGAAGAGATGAATGAAGCAAGAGTTAAAAAAAAAACTTAAAGAATATTTTGATTAATTAAATTAGAACTCCAGAGGAAAAAACAGAAAAGAAATGAAAGCCATGAAAAAATTATTAAAAAGGGAATTAACAGCTTGGTACAAGAGGTACAAAACTTTATCCAAGCAACAGACTCTGAAAATTAGAGTATGCGTATTGTTATGGCATAGAATATACCATATAGGGGCAGCTAGGTGGCGCAGTAAGGAGAGCACTGACCCTGGAGTGAGGAGGACCTGAGTTCAGATTCGACCTCAGACACTTGACACACTTACTAGCTGTGTGAACTTGGACAAGTCACTTAACCCCAATTGCCCTGCCTTCCCCCCTCCCCCCTCCAAGAAAAAAAAATTTAAAAAAGAATATACCGTAGATATATATATATATATGTAATATACTTCAAAAAATAGAAAAAAGCATAAAGTATTAGCAAAAAAAAATAGAACTGGAAAACAGAGGAGAGATAACTTAAGAATCATTAGAGTATCTGAAATCTATGACCCTGTGGACATTAGATATCGTGAACTCATAAGAAAAAATTATCCAAATGTCTTATCCTTTTTTCACATGACAACTTTAAAGTATCTAAAGTCAGCAATCATATCCTTCCCATACCCTCACCCCCTAAGTATTCTTTTTCTAGATCAAACATCCACAGTTTGTGCAAGGGAACTTCATGATATAAGTTCAAGTCCCTTCACCATGGTAGTCACCATTCTACAGACAAATTTCAATTTTCTAATATTCCTACCAAAATATGATACCCAGAATTATATCACATCTATTCTGTTTGCTTGGTTATTTTCAGTAGTATCTGACTTTTCATGACCCCATTGAGGGTTTTCTTGGCAAAGATACTGGAGTGATTTGCCATTTTCTTCTCCAGCTCATTTTGCAGATGAGAATACTGAGGCAAACAGGGTTAAGTGACTTGCCCAGGGTCACACAGCTAGTAAGTGTTGGAGGTCAGATTTGAACTCAGGAAGATGAGTCTTCCTGACTCCAGGCCCAGCACTCTATCCACTTCACCACCTAGCTGCCCTTATCTACTCTGTACAAAGTAATGACAACAACGAGCAATCTTATGGAACCTTAGGATTTGCACAGCTCTGCATATATCATTTCATTTATTCCTCACAATGACACTGTGATGAAGTTACTATAGATAACATATTCATTTCAAAAATGTGAAAAACTGAGTCTCACAGAGGTTAGGTGATCTGTCCATAGTCATACCAGTAGCATCAAAGGTGGGGTTCGAACCCAGATCTGTCTGACTACAGTGTCCAATACTCTGTATGCACTATTCCACGGGTACTCTCAGAGTACAGTGGAATTCTAAGCCAGCTCACTATTTTCCATTAACACAACATAAGGTTGTGCTATTTTCTTTGTCAGCCAAATTCTTTTTAATTCAATAAGCATATTAAATATCCTCTATGTGAAGAAAACCAATAAAGGTATTATCTACTTACTAATGCTTACACTACATTCAAAGTCATGGCCTTTTTTTTTCTTTTTTCCATATGTATTTCTGTCTGGCCACATTTCCCTTGTTCTGTACTTGATTTTTGGATAAGTGTAAGGATTCAAAATTATTCCAAATAAGTGTTATCTTCTTATACCTCAGTCAATCATCCCAACATATCAAAGTCTTTTTTTTTAACCTGATGTTGCTATTCAATATATTAGCCATCTCTCCCTGCTATTTGTCAACCTCAAATCTGATCCATCTAAGTTTTTATCTAAGATATTGATAAAAATGTTGCACAATACCGCCCCAAGGACAGAGCCCTGCACCAGATTTCAAAAATACATATTGATTTGAATTTTTTTATTGGACCTGGGAATGAGGGAATAAACGTGATCAAATTTTGTCTTTATTTTTACAGGCCTTCGCACAACTGCTCAGTCAATTAAATTTACAGGGCAGAAGTTGGTTCCTAGCCTGAAACACTAGATTAAACCTCTTCCAATCTGGTGTTTTTCATTACATCTTGGTACTATTCATTATATATGCAGTAGACACAATTCAACAGTAAGGCTGGAACTCTGGGTTGTTTTTTAACTACTAAGGAAGAGATTTGCAATGGTTGATCCATTCCATCTTTCTGCCTTCTTGTGCCAGCAACATGCTTGAGAAACAGCTGCTTATGACTTGTCCATAAAAGGATCAAACCTAAAACCTTGACATCTATGTTGTCATTCAGTCTCTTCAGTCGTTTCTGTCTCTTCATGACCCCAATTAGGGTTTTCTTGGCAAAGATACTGGAGTGGTTTGCCATTTCTTTCTCCAGATTATTTTATAAATAAGGAAACTGAGTCAAAGAGGATTAAGTGAATTACCCAGGACCACCCAGCAAATAAGTGTCTGAGGCTGTATTTGAACTCGTGAAAGTGAATCTTCCTGATTTCAAGCCCAATGCTCCACTCACTGCATCACTTAGCTGTACATATATAGTTTATATATAGTCCAATTTGCATATGTAATAATCAACACTAAGGAAATGGCCAACTGAGTTTGTTAGCCAATTTAAATACTCCCACCTCCATGGAAATCCAGCTCTAAGGCTTCACCATCAGGTGGAGAATGCACCATGGGTTTGTGACAACCATAGCAGTTGAATGCAAAGTTCTGACATGTTCTCACCATCTGGAGAGGCTTCCAAGTACAAGCTCAGTAGTGGGCTGGGTGTGTCATGTCTGAAGAGCAGCCTGGCTAAGAGTGAAGAGTTTTGCTGCCAAATGTGGCCTAAGGCAATGAATATGTCATCTGTAGATGCTCTCAATGAACATTTACTAGAAGGGCTACAGTATGCCTTGGGGAGGGGGATATTACATTGAGTAAGTTCCAGATCCCTAAAGTATTGAAGTATCACGTCTTGAGAGACAGTGTGATATGGGACATAGAGAGCCAGTCCTGGAGTCAAGTCCTGGGTTTAAGCCCTGCCTCTGAGAAATACTGGGCAAATCACTTAAACTTTCATCCCTCTCAGGCATTAGCACAGAGAACTCTTTATATCAAAGAAGTCACAGATCCAGATCAAAAACATGTCATAATAAAGTCCAAATTACTTAAGTTATTTTTATATAGAGACTTTAAGCTTCACAGGGATCACAACTTCTCCCTTTTGTTTCTTGGAACAACTCAAAATACTCAGATAAGTCTGTGATCTTGCAAAGGTGAATGAATATCTCTTCCAATGATGCAAATCACAGCCCAAATAAGTCTTCCTATCCCTTGCAAATCTTGCCCTTAACCTCCAATTAGCTTGCCACAAGTCCACCCAAAGGGCAGAGTTCCTTCCTCACTTGCTTTCAACATCATGATAATACCAGCAGAGCAAATAAAATGCTCAAAGTTTATCCCTCCCTCTTGCCACATGATTATCTTTTTTTTAAATAATGTAATTCTTCCATAGGTTGCTCTATTTTCTTAACTCTTTATTCTTCTTCGGAGTTCCTTGTTCGTTATTTATTACAGCTAGGTCACATCTACAACATCACATCCATTACTCCCTGAGTGTCATTCTCAGATACAGTCCTGGTAGTATGTTTGTTAGACCAGACCCATGATTTCATTAGCAGAAAGGTCACCAAGTGAGGAAGCTCCTCCTACTGATTCAACTCAGCACCTGCAATTTTTAGTCTTAGCTGCCTAGAGAAATTAGAGCTTAATTGACTTACCCAAGGTCATACAATCCCTACTTATCAGAGATGGAATTTAAACTCGGGTCTCTCTGACTACAGGACTGGCTCTTTATCTGCTATGCCAGGCTGCCTTGATAGAATATAGGTATTAAATAGATGGATCTTTTTTCTCCAGGGAGAAATGTGAGATCACTAAAGGAACTTCAAAATTCCCCTAACAGCAAGCCTCCTCCTATTTAATTCTGGGTCCAATTCATTACTTATTATACATGTATAGATAGATATGAATATAGATGTAAATACACACATATATAAATCTGAGTGCTATTAATTATAATTTCTTTAATTATACTTATCCACTATATATCCATATTATATATAATATATGTAATATATAACATATAGCATACAATGAGTTAGACCCATAATATAGACATATATTCTACATAGATATAGGTATACATAATATATAGATAGTATAAAGGTATATTGTATATAGACATAGAATAAATATATAATATACTGTTAAATGTACAACATATAGAGCTTGTCCATCAACATATATATGCACACTTATATATGTACATACCATATATACATGAAGATATTTATATACACACCAATACATATTATAAATATCTACAATGCATACAGTATACATACATGTGTATATACACTAACATGTACATGTGTTATGTGTTGAGCCAGGTCATGCCCACCACATACCTTTAAATGAATATAGACACATGCATGTGTATACACACAGATATATTTATACACATATACCTATATACTCACGGACAACCTGTATAGGTTGCATATATAATTATATGTCATAGTCTAGATAATAAGCATTTCCTATCTAGTTGCTTTTTTTTCCTCATGTGTATGGATGATTAGGACAACAGAATGATTATGCATGTCTTGCAAGAGGCTCTGCAATGCTCTAGGCTGCTTGATGAACCAGCACAATGTCATTTGCAAATAGGAACAACTCAGAAGACCTCACAGTCTCTAGGGAATCCCTCTTCAACTTAGGCTCTGTGCTATAGTTCTTCTGCGTTATTGTAACTACACTATAGCCCTCAAGGGTAGAAAGAGGAAATAGATGAAGAGTTCAGGAAACAGATCATAAGCCTGGCACAGACATATGATATGGAACTAATGGGTAACTTCTATTAACCAGGTATCTGCTGGGACTCTCTCTGTCTGTCAAAAGTAGAATAGCTAGTGTCTCTTTGTTTTGCCTTGATGATAAATTCCTGCCTCAGAAGATGTAGGTACCATTAAAGGGGAATTTTATTCTCTGTGATATCTAGACTTCAGTATTGACCTAGGTCAGTTTCTTTCTTTCTAAATAAATATAGAAGTCTTTTTTCAAAAAATTAGATTTTCAAGACATTAACCAAATCAATTTTGATCTGTCTTTCTTAGGAGCACATTAATCCTGCTTAGGAGTTGATCATTCTTATATTTTAAGCAGAGATCTAGAAATCTAAATTTCATTCTCCAATGCCTCCTTCTTACTCAGCACTTACTCACAAGGCAATTTTTCAATTCTATATCCCTTGCTATCAATGGGCAGTAGTGAGGAAAACACAACTTAAATCTCTGTATTGTGATCCCTATGAAGCTGAAAGATTGTATATAAAAGTAACATAAGTAGTTTGGTCATGTTTTTGATCTGCATCTGTGATTTCTTTGCTATAAAGAGTTCCCCATGCTAATGCCTCAGAGGAATGAAAGTGTAAGTAATTTGCTTAGGATTTCTCAGATTCAGTCAAAGAGCCACACCTGAGGATCTAGAGGGCCACACGTGGCCTTGAGGCCACAGGTTCCCCACCCCTGCTCTATGGTTTTTGACTATTTGCTCAAAATCTCATAAACTTTGGTGGGAATTTTTAGATTCCATCTGACATTATCATTTGTGCTCACATGAATCACCAGAAATATGCAGTAATTAACTACTTTGACAAATTGAGAGGTTCTTTATAATGACTTAGATACATACTCAAAGAAGGACATAAACCTCTCTACTGTTAATATGAGGTTAACAAATAGCTACTTCAGTACCTGTGGCTAGAAAAACTCCAATCACTAAAGCTCATTATTATTTCTCCTCCTTGTCCTCCTCTTTCTCCTTCTTCTTCTTCTTCTTCTTCTTCTTCTTCTTCTTCTTCTTCTTCTTCTTCTTCTTCTTCTTCTTCTTCTTCTTCTTCTTCTTCTTCTTCTTCTCCTCCTCCTCCTCCTCCTCCTCCTCCTCCTCCTCCTCCTCCTCCTCCTCCTCTTCCTTCTTCTCCTCCTCCTCCTCCTCCTCCTCCTTCTCCTCCTCCTCCTCCTCCTCCTCCTCCTCCTCCTCCTCCTCCTCCTCCTCCTCCTCCTCCTCCTCCTCCTTCTTCTTCTTCTTCTTCTTCTTCTTCTTCTTCTTCTTCTTCTTCTTCATACTTTCCTTCTCTTTATTCAGCTCAGTTCTTGTCTCTGATTCCTTCTATTAGAAATTTATCCCACAAAAACTAGAATTCTTCACTTAAATCATATCCTTTTGTGTCTCCATGCTTTCGTTCTTGACAACTTATAATTCCTTTCAAGCTGACCTTCCCCTTAAAATATTATTCCTTTGGATCATATGTATCGTCAACATTCCTGCATTTTGTTTGTTCCTTACTTACAATTTTATTTTCTAATTCACAAACTTATTTCTCTCACCATTACATAGAATTTTGCACATTTACCTCCCATGCTATTTTATCTATTGCCTTTGCACATTTCTCATTTAGAAAGGTCATTTAGACTGACCTCCATTTATGTTGTTGAAAGATGCAAATATTTATTAGACATTTAACTTATTAATCTACACAAAAAAAGTCTACACCTTGGGTTTAAAGCCATCCTCTTTTACATTGTCCTTTAAAACAAACATTTGGATGGAGACATTTTGTTTTCCAGAAGAATTCAATTAGAAAAAATTTAGCTAGCAAAGAAAAATCCACTACTCAATGTAATTCATAATTGCTAGCATATGTATGTTTGCATACATATGTATGTGCAGAGAATGAAGAGGTATCAACTATTATCGCTACCTTGCTATACTATATTTGCACCCTTAGCACCTAGCCCAGCATCTGTCACGTTGTCTCATAAACATTTGTTTAATTGATTATAAGACCTGATGCAACCTAAATCTGAATCTAATCACATTGTGCTTGTGTAAGCACCCACCATTGTTACACAGATATGGCTTTTACGGATGCATCAATGGTCCTACTCTACAAGGGAATCTGGATTTAATTTTAAAATCTTTTATTTTCTGAGCATCTGCAAAATGTTTTTGTTCTTTGGAAAACTATTCAAAGGCTAATGGGCCTTCAGTTCTCACAAACTCTTCTGTTTCTTTATTATTGATTTTCAGTATTTTACTCAAATATTTCAGTATTAAAGCAGTTTCGTGATCTTTTTAGTATGGGTACTCTCTCGAACAATCTATCGATGCCTTCTCATCCCGTGCAATTCTGGTCTACGTTCTCCCATAAATCGTTCACAGAACGTCTGTGCAAGGTGCTAAAAGTTTTCTTTCAGATTTTTTAATGTCTTGTGAATACTACGTACAACAGAGTAGTTCATCTGTAATCCCTTCTTCTGCTTTCCTTACTGACCCCTTCTCTTTCCAATCATATATTTTCTGAATGATAAGGCAACCTGGTAATTATAGCAGTTTACTTCTATATCCTCATGTGTTAAGTACTTTGATCATTTAAAATAATAAGATAAAATAATTTTTTTCTAATTGATTATTTTTTCTGCCTAATGAATCACTTAGCTGTGGATAAAAGGACAAAGGAAAGATATATTCCACTTATCCAGATGGAATAAAAAATGTATCACTGACTAGTTTACGATGCTTACCTTCCTAAATATACCCATTATAAAAATGGCACAATAAGATCTCAATGTTCAATTCTGGGAAAAATATAATTATCTGACAGTAAAAGGCCAGAACGTAGGAAACTGGAGACATAACTAGAATGGGGCATTGTTTCTAAGTGATGGGATTTGCCAGTGCCTGCCACCATACGATGGAAATTCCAGCATAGCAATTACACTGTGATACCAACCGAGAGTCCCATATCTTTCACAAGAAACACCTTCACTCACAACTTATGGGGTGCTTGGGTACCTTGCTAGGACTCCAATTCCAAGACCATATTTCTCCCTAACTTCAAAACACCATCCCTGGCAGTTTCTCCCCAGCCCAAGGACACTATGCCTAGCAATTACTCATGAGTGGGCCCCAGAAAAACACTTATCTCTCTCTCTGGTGTAGTAACAAACCACACCTGTAGGAATTATTAGTTTGAACTGGCTTTGTACTGACTCATAAAGATATTCAATACCTACTGGACTATCTATACCAACTTCCTGTCTCATTACTTGCATCCTGGACTCCTCATTATATATATGCTAGACTTTAGACATATGTACACTCCCCACATCTATCTTGTCAAACAAGACATTGATTGTTTGCAGACTGGGCAATCCCTGACCACTAGATAACTTAGAGATGTAGCTGACCTAAAAACCACACCTCCCTGTGGCCCCTTCTTGGGCTTTTCCTGGTGAACTCTGGGTGAAATGCCTGCACAGTAGATACAAAAAGTGCATGTTCCTTTAAGAACTGACCGCTCCTTGACCACTCCCTAATCCTGCCCCACATCACCTCGTTAGCATTTTTGACACGTGTTTTACTATAGTTCATCCTATATAAACTTTAACTGTACCCCTCTAAGGTCACGGGTTCCTTAAGAACTTTTGCCTGCTGAAAAGAATAAAAATAAACCTATGCCAACTTGACTTAAAGAATGCTTGAGTCCATGAATTCTTTCCAGATGACCCTGTCCTGCACCCCAGTCCTTGAGGAGTCCCTGAACCTCTCACAACTATATCACAACCACCACAAATATGAAGGGAATGGGCTACCCTTCTCCCAACACTTTACAAATGGTTGGACTTTCCTTTTGGACGCCAACGTGGTTTCTTTAAACTCACCCAAATGACTTTGGCCTAGGTTTAATCATTCCTAGTTAAGGCTCTGCATGAGAACAGCTTTACCTGAGTTGTAGGTATGAAATCATTTTCAAGCAAAGCACCTCAAAGACCCCCAGCCTGGGGTTGGGGCAGGTTGGACTGAGGAGAATAAGTAAACTTTACAGAGGTTCCTTTAAAAACACTGGTGGATAAACACCTAGAGGAAACCAATAATTACCCCCTGTCAGGGACTGCCCCTGATAAGAATGACACCTGTTAGCCTCATTTTGCAATTCAGTTTACTTCATGTTTTTGACATGCATCACTAGACCACATTGGTCTGGTATTAGTGATCGACACAGTAAGAAAATCTCAGTTTCATCTTTAAAAGTGAGGACCTTAAGCTGACATGATCTCTCAGATCCCATTCCTCTCTAACATCTATCAGGCTATGGATTTACAGAAATTAACTTATGAAATTAAATTATTTTAAAATATGCCCTTTGATGCAATGTATTCAAAAACATTTTCCTTAAGCATACGCTGAGTAATCTATTCTCTGCCCATTATATTACTAGGCATTCTTAATTAACTCTTTAATCACAAAAAATTCTACATATCACTAATTTTTCCATTCCATTCATGAGTTTCTCTTGGCTTATAAGACATTTAATATACGATCATTGCCTGGTAATTATGAAATGCAAATTATACACATACACACGCACACACACATGCGCGCGCATGCACACACACACACACACACACACACACACACATACACACACAGGGAGGGGGTGGTGATAAAAAGATAGATAAAAGGACAGAATTTCCTACAAACTGAAATATGTTATATGTGGTGAAAGCTACAGTTTGGGAATATTAGAATTGGAAGCAACATTCTAGATACTCTATACATGTTTGTTCAACTCAACAATGATTTATTTAAGTGTTTGATCTGTGCCAGGCATTGTGCTGGCTTCTTTGAATATACAAAGACAAAATGAAAACAATTTTGATCTTCAAGAAGTTTATGCTTTATTGGGGGTATAAGATGCAAAACAGACAAGTAAATACATTATATTTTGAGGTGGGAGTGAGCACCAAGACTAATGGAAACTTAGAAAAGCTTCCCAATAAAGGTACTATCTGAGCTTAGCCTTGAAGGACATTAAGGGTTTGAAGAGATGATAAGGAGGGAGTAGATACTAGGCATAGGAGACATCCTGTACAAAGGTGGAGAGGAAAGAAAGGGAATACTGAGTTTGGGGAATAAGAAATAGGCCAATCTGACTGAAATGTAGAGAATGTAAGACTAAGAAAGATTAAATAAGTCTGGAAAGATAGACCAGAGCTTTAAATGTGGAGAACTTTAAATGCAAAGCTGCATTTTTACTAAAGGTCATAGAGGACCATGTGAGATTTTGAGTAGAGATATGTCATATTCAGATCTGTGGTTTAGGAAGGTTATATTTGGTAGCCCTCACACCAGAGGTACTAGTCTTCCCTGAACATACCCTACATATTGGTAAGGAGATTGACACACACATTGCCAGAGCTAGTTCAGTGTTTGGGAGGTTCCAAAGGAAAGTGTGGGAGAGAAGAGGTATTAGGCTGCCTACCAAACTGAAAGTCCATAGAGCCATTGTGCTGACCTCAATCTTGTCTACTTGTGAAACCTGGACAGTCAACCAGTGCCATGTCAGGAAACTGAATTGCTTCCATCTCAGTTGCCTTAAGAAGATTCTCAAAATCACCTACTAGGATAAGGTACTGGACATTGAAGTCCGTTCTCAAGCTAAGCATTCAAACTCTACTGCAGAGAGTAAAACTCCAGTGGGCTGGCCATGTTGTTCAAATGCCAAACATAATGCTTGCCTAAAAGATTATTTTACAGAGAAATCACACAAGGAAGGTGCTTACTTGAAGGTCAGAAGAAGAGACACAAGGACACTCTCAGGGTCTCTCTGAAGAACTTTGGAATCAATTGCATGACTTGGGCTAAGGACCACCTTGCATGGCATGCCTTCATCAGAGAAGGTGCTGTGCTCTATGAGCAAAGCAGAATTGAAGTGGCTCAAAAGAAACACAAGATGCACAAATTTAGAGAATCCACTCCAAATGTTCACATGACCTATTTGTGCCTGATGTGTGGTAGAGCACTCTGAGCTCATATTGGTCTGCTCAGCCAGAGTCAGACACATTGTAACTTAAATCTAACATAATGATGTTATTCGGGTCCTCTTTGAGAATGAAGGACAGCAACCATTTGGCAGATATGTGGAAGATGGAGTGGAGAGGACAGAGCCTGGAGGCAGGGAGGGACTGGTAGCTGTGTGAGTAAAGAAAATGGGACAGATCCAAGAGATACTACTCTAGGGCATGTTTCCTTACTCCCAATCTAGTGGTACCTCTGCCACTCCATATTTCTCTTTTAGATATCTGAATGTGGCAAAAGAACTTTCTGTAAAATTTTTTTTGAGATCTACTGGCTTATAATCCAGGGGTACGGGTATCTCTATACCCCGCTGCCTCCTTCACTACTGGCAGCTACATGGGGTGTGATAACTAAAGCAGTAGGTTTCAAGTCAGAAAAATCTGAATTCAAATCCTGCCTCAGACATTTACTGGATGTGTAACCCAGGGCAAGTCACTTACCTCCTTCAGCCTCAGTTTCTTAATCTACAAAATGAAGATAATTAATAGTACCTCCTTCCTAAGGTTATTGTCAAAACAAAAGGTGACAAAATATGTAATGCACTTTGCCAACCTCAAGGTGAAATATCAATTTAGTTTATTAGACATTCTAAGATAACTCATTTCTTTCTAATAATTGCCACATGTAGGAATCAATTATTCTTTATTAGTCAAAATTAATTCCAAAATAGTAAATTTTTTGGTTTTTGTTTTGTTTTGCTGTTTCTTCTAACTTGAGAAAGCTAATACTATCAGTAATGGAAGTCAATGTATTAAATGCTCTGCTATTAAAAGAATGTGATTTCTAGTATATTTCCAATTGAAGTCCTCTATGATTACTAAAAGTACTAATCTCGTAATATTTATTAGGAAAGCATCGTCCATACCAGGAGTGGGGAACCCGCAGCCTCAAGGCCACATGTGGCCCTCTAGGTCAAGTGCGGTCCTTTCACTGAATCAAAACTTCATAGAAGTAATCTCCTTTATTATAATAAAAGGATTTGTTCTGTAAAACTTGGACTCAGTCAAAAGATTCCATACCCTTCTCCTGAGCAAACTGTCTGTAGTTTATACCCACCAAGATTAATTCTATTTCTTTCTCTTTGTATCATCAACTAAATGCTATCTATCTTGCTTATGGGTTTCCTTACAAATGTAGATTTGTTTTGGAAATAAAGTTTTTTTCCAACTCTTTTATTAAAATTAAGTTCACATATGCGTATGTATATATGAACAAAGTTTAATATATATTTGTGTATACACATATATTTATATACATATATATGTATATTCCCTGCTATTGTCATATCCCAGTCATATGTCACTTCCTGTTATTTTCCACTATGGAAATATTTAAAGCTTCTTTCTCATTAAAATTGAAAAAAATCAAGACAGAAATATTTCTCTGATCTAAAATACTCTCCAGACTTCTGGATGTGAACATAGTCATGGAGAAAATGTGTTTCTTAGGAAAATGGATTGAGTGGTAACCAAAATTTGAATGAAGAATACCTCTTATCTTAGATTATCTTAGATTTCTCTACCATTGAAGTAATAGGACTATTGGCCTATGTAAGGGCAGTCTCTACTTTGTACATTCCCTGAAAAATTAGTGTCATGACCCACCCATCTCCACAGAAATACTGATATTGATCAAAATGATATCTATTTGTTTCTTCCAGGTAGACATTTGAGGAGAGTAGTCAATAAAGGAACTGAATAGTCACTATTTTTTTTATTGTTAAGTCCAGCTTGGATTTTAACATATTACAATTTTTTTCTTGTTCGAGATTCATATAAATGTTACCTCAGATTGTCTTGGGAAAGAGAAGTATGTCCAACA
This sequence comes from Trichosurus vulpecula, assembly GCF_011100635.1. Classification (NCBI taxonomy): domain Eukaryota; kingdom Metazoa; phylum Chordata; class Mammalia; order Diprotodontia; family Phalangeridae; genus Trichosurus; species Trichosurus vulpecula. Next base: position 237,349,395 of record NC_050574.1, on the reverse strand, counting down.
GCATGGGGGACTACACCATTGTATCAGGAGGGCCGAGTTTATAATCTCAAAGAGGATCATAAACATGTCTGAAAGGTTCGGAACCGCCGGATATAAGAAACTCTCAAAGTAGAAGGCAGAAGAATCAAAACATTTATTTAGGCTCCACAGTAACCAACCCATGAACCAGAAGCCCCATTTTGATATGTTGATCAAAATCTTCCAGGCCCAATAAGTACGCTTTGCAAGAGTAACCAGGAGGCTACAGAGAAGCATGATTGCGTAAAGCAAAATCATGCTTCCCCCTCGATGGTAATAAGATTACCCACTGGCCTGAAGTCTTTGTTCAGCTTCCTCCCGTAGGTCAGCTCTGCTACTGGCAGCTCCTGCTTCAGCTATGGCTGTGGCTGTAACTGACGTAACTGTCGTAACTGCCTCTGTAACTGCCTCTGGCTCCAACTGTCGCTGTAACTGTCGCTGTAATGGCCTGAAGTCTTTGTTCAGCTTTCTCCCGTAGGTTAGCTCTGCTACTGGCAGCTCCTGCTTCAGCTGTGTCTGTGACTGTGGCTGTAACTGACGTAACTGTCGTAACTGCCTCTGTAACTGTCGTTGTAACTGTCGCTGGCTCCAACCGGAAAAGGAAGAGAGAGAGGATCTTCAAGCTGTCCTCTCCCCTCTTATAGAGTTTTTGACATCATCAAGCTCCGCCCAAATGACCAGGGCCGATTGGTTCCTGAGTTGGCTCCTCCCCCTAGGGTAGACCAGGTTCTGGAGCTAACACCTCCCCTCAGCCAGCCCCATGACTCATCACACAGGAAGTTGTCTGCTTCCCGGCATGCTCCCCGGGCCTCCTGCCCCGGAAGAGCAAGCCACAGCGTCCAGAGGCTCAATGAGGTAAGCTGAGTCATTCAAAGAAAACAAAAGCCATTCTGGTTACAACCATTTTGGATATCTCTCTTTCTCTAAACTGTAAATGGCTTGAATATTCAATTAATGTCAAAATAAATGAAATTATTTCTGGCAGAATTGTTTCTAAAATCCAGAGTATGGTAATGATGTATATTTTACATTAGTAAAACTATTAAAATATCAAGTTTATTTTATTTTTTACTCAGACTTGGTACATTTGTAAATAGCCATCTTAGTCCATAACTATTATTCCTCTTACATCTTATTTCATCTTAAATTCTCACCTGATGTCTTTTATACTACAGGGTGTCCCTAAAGTCTGGACACATAGGAAATCTCATTAACATCTCATTAACCGGTTCACCAAAGACTCTGTGTTGTTCAGAGACTTCTTTTTCTGGAGTATGGTAAAGGAGAAGGCATACTCAATCAAATCACAGATGCAACACACTTGATTAAACACATAAAGAGTGAATGTGCTAAAATTGATGGCAATGTGGAGCTATTGCATCGAGTTCTCGTGAATCTTGCAAAGCGCATCAACCTTTGCATCACAAATGGTGGAAATCATATCAAAGATGTTATTTGTTAATATTCAAATTAAAGAAAATATTGTTGAAAATGGCATTCATTTAATTTCTTGAAAATATGCATTTTTGCCTATGTGTCCAGACTTTAAGAACACCCTGTATATGGTTATTTTTCTCCATTTCCCTCAAATTTCAGTTTAAAGTCCTGTTGCAGAGGTGTCCATCGATTGGTGAATAGCTGAATGATATATGCATATAAGGAATACTATTTTGCCAAAAATATATGACCAAAGAAAGGGATAGTGTCAGAGGAACCTCAGAAGACTTGTATGAAATGGTGAAGAGTAAAGTAAGCAGAACCAGAGAAATAATTTATATGATAATGACATCATAAAGACAAAACTTTGAAAGATATAAGAATTCTTATCAATACAATGACGACCAGAGGACCAACGATGAAGCACAATACTCACCTCCTTGACAGAGAGCAATGGATTTAAGATTCAGAATGAGGCATGCATTTTTGTGCATGGCCAACATGGAAATTTGTTTTGCTCAACTATGCATATTAGATACAGAAGTTTGGAGTTTGTTTTTGTTTTCCAGTAGTGGGGAAAGATAGGAGCAAGGGAAAAAAATGCTCATTAATGGAAATTTTTTAACGTTCTTTTGATTACTTCAAAGAGACCCGATTCAATTATACTTTTCCCAATCTATCCTTTTCCAGGAGTCCATTGTCCAGGTACCATAAGCCATGGTATAGATTACCGAATTTTGTTCTTCGACACCATCTACACGTGGCCATTTCTTCGCTTAAAACACTTTTTTTTTCCTGTCAAAGTCACTGTTTACAACTGGACAAAGAAATGAAAACATTGCCTATGTCCCAAAATTTTTTACCTATTATATTTAGGCACATACATGTGCATAAATGAATGCTCATACACATACATATATGTTTACATTCTAGTTTCTTCTAATATCTGTTGCCCTGCAATCATCAAGTGATATGAGGAGATGTTGGTGGCTTTGATGACTCTCCCTCAGGTAGACTGTAGCACAGGCTCTCTCCCAGCTGCCCATCTACAACCTAACTAGACGTATTTTAGCTCCATAGAATCAGAAGTACCTAAATACCACAACAGCTTTCTTCCTCCTAGGACCCGTAACAAGTTTCCTGAGATCTGCTAGGTAGCACCCATGGAGACTTTCTTGGCTTTTTTTTTTTTTTTGCACATGAGACGTTTCTGATTCTTCAGAATGCATGAAATTCCTTTAGAGAAAGATCTCCCACTCATACTGTAATAACCCTAGTTCACCTGGACTCCTAATTGGCTCTGTAGCTAACCTCTACCCTTCCTAATCCATCCTCTGAAAAGCTGCTAGATTGATATTCTAGATCTGGCCCAGCCACTCACCCCCGTTCCAATAGCACTGGGCCTTCCCTCTTGTCTTTAGAATAATATACAAACTCTTATGTTTGTTTTATCAAGCCCATTGCAACATGACTGCAATCTGTCTTTCCAAGCTTATTGCACAGTGCTGTCCATGTAATCTACATTCTACACAAGTTGGCCTGCTAGCAGTTCTCCATGTACAACATTCTGTTTCCCATCTCCGAACCTTTGCACCAGCTGGCCTCCCACGTAACATGCACTCCCTCCTTACCTCTACTTCAGAGAATCCCTAGCTTCCTTCAGAGCTCAGCCCTAGCATCACTTTCTATAGCAAGCCTATCCTGATGTCTCTAGTTGCTGGTGTCCTTACCCTCAAATTTCTTGGAATATTTTTTGCATCAAATCTTGTTTGTTGTTTCTCCACAATCAAATATAAGCTGATTGAAGACAGGCTTTCTTTTAAATTTTTCACTGTGTATCTACAGTTAAAAGCTTGTTGTCTGCTGAATCTTCTTAATTTTTATGTGCTTTACTGATGTCAAGGTTAGTCTTCTCTTTCCAATCTGTATTCTAACCAATTTTTATATTTATTTTTTTATTTTTCTTTTCTTCCTTAGAATCTTTTTTCTGTATTATCTCCTTCCTGAATTATTTCTTCTATCCTATCTGGAAAATCTTTATCCAATCTAATGAGTGAGAATATAGAATTGTGGTGTTAAAAACCCTTTTACTTTCTCTCCTACCAAGAAAATTGCTCAGCTTACATTTACAGCACGTAAAACTGCTGATCACCACAGGAAGGTTGGTATAATTCTCCAAGTCTCTGGACTAGGCCTCTTGATGTTCGTACTTCCTGGGTCTTGAGGTGAACTATGGTACCTTGTGGTTCCTCCCAGAAAATCCCTCTGCAGACTGGATGGTCACAAAAAGACTCCTGGGAATGCTGCTGTTAAGTCTGGCAGGCTATTTGCTTCTTCCTCGTTTCTAACCTCTGCTAATCTGCCAGGTGGTAGTAATTAGCACTGATTTGTACCATACAGGTGTCAAGCCTAGGCTCTTTCCCAAAAGCACATACGTCCCACAAATCCTTGGCATTCATAGTGGAAAGTATTTGCCCAACCTCTCTTCTTGTCTCATGTTCTTTAAAACCACAACTTTTAACCCTACCTGGCTACCTCCGGAAGCTTGCTCCTAACTTTTCAGGCTATAAGAAAGTTTCCATTTATGTTCCAGAGTTAATTTGCCTTAAATCAGTGGTTCTCAACCTGGGGTCTATGCATTTTTTAAAATATTTTGATACCTTTATTTTATTTTAATTGATTTCCTTTGTAATCCTGTGCATCTTATTTTATTAGTTTAAAAACATTATTCAACAGAATGGCTTAGGGGTCCATAAAACAAAAAAGGTTAAGAAATGCTGCTTAAATCTTCTCTAGCCTTCTTATCTAAACTTTTTTTTATTATTTTCACACATAGAGAGAAAAGCAGCAAACCATAAAGCCCTGTTGCTTATTTGTATCTCTTGTCTCCTTGATGATATTTCTTATGGCTCCATTTTTTTTTGTTTTTGGTAATTACACAGTGCCCCTCTACCACTAAAAAGTCTCCATTTAATTTTACTTGAACATGAAAACAATGGAAGAGTTTCTTGCCTACTGTGGGAGCCTAGCATCTTTCTTAAAATGATAACCTAAATAAAACCAAGAAAACATCTTTCCAGTTTGTTTTTCCCAGCTGCAGAAATACTATTCTATTAAATTAGATCAACCCCATAGTGGTCGGGTGGACTCACAGCAGTTGGCTCTTGCTATGATTACAAAATTATAAGTCAACTGTGGAGTGTTTGATTTATTCTTGCCTCACATGGCTTGGCCCCAGTGTGCGAAGCACAGGCCTAAGAACCTTGTAACCTTGAGAAGAAGCAGAAAATCTTGCACTGGGCCACAAGAAATCTCATCTGAGGAGACAAGTGATACAATAAGCAAGTGACAAAAATATGGAACCTTACGCACAATTAATCCTTATATAATTGTTTCTCCATAGTAAGAAAAACAAAGTGTAAAGATATAGGAAGGTTGGAGCAAAGCAGAACAGGGCTGTTGCTGTCATGACAGTATTCTCTCCACTTTGTTATCTAACTGCCCCAAGTCAGGATGTTGATGTAAAGTCCAAATGAGCCTAAACACAGAGATGTCAAAGTCCATCTGGGGGGCCATGAGGTGCCCCTAAAATTCCTCAGGGCAGCCTAAACCAGGTAAAAATATAATTGGAAATATTGAACAAAATTAATTTTAAAATACAACATAGATAGTGTTAATCTGTGATTTTCTAAGTCCCTATGCCACAGGGATCTGTTCCTATTTGAGTTCGAGTCCACTGAAGAGCACCTTGCAAATATTAAAGTGCTACATCCATGCTGGCCATCCTTTTTCCCAGATATATCCCAGAAGTGAGTCTTTGGAGCTTTGAAGGAAGATGTTATGATCTGGAGAAGATAGAGAAGGGCATTCCCAGCAAGGATAAGTGAACTTGTAGATAACCCCAGAGAAGGGACAGGGATGTGGTGAGGAAATCCTAAGTATATTAGACTGACTACTTAAGTTCATATAAGGAAAAATGGATATTTAGGCAGCAGACTCTCCTTGGAGAGGCCTTAAAGACCATGGTCAGGAGTTCTGATCTTGTTCAAGAGAGATGGGTGAAATCCTCAGGAGAGATGGTAAGTTAGTGTAAAATAAATTTATTTTTTAATTACCCAAAGTACATGAGTTGTATAGGCAGCTAGGTGGTTCAGGGGATAGAGTGTCAGGCCTTAATTCAGGAAGACTCTTTTTCCAGAGTTCAAATCTGGCCTCAGACACTCCCTAGCTGCGTGACCCTGAACAAGTCACTTAACCTTGTTTGCCTCAGTTTCCTCGTCTGTAAAATGAGCTGGAGAAGTAAATGGCAAACCACTCTAGGGTCTTTGCCAAGAAACCCCCCCAAATGAGATCACAAAGAGATATAACTGAAACAACTGAACAACACCACATGGATTGTAGGATTTGTCTTCATCGAGATTTTCATTGTCACTAAGGCACATAAGGAAAGGCATCTCAGGCAGATTGCCTAAGCAGGTTCAAAAACTCACCTTTCCCATTTTGCTTCCTTATACCAAGGACAAAAGAAGAGGAGCCATATCAGCTAACTGGAGAAACACTTCATTTGCCTTTTTAATGTCCACATCTGAAACTGGAAATTAAGTTGCATGGAGTTTTATGACATTTCTCCTTAGCACATACAGAGTAATGCAGGCCAGGAAGCCAAATGATTCCCCAACTGGTAAGAATTTTGCATGAATGTTAGCAGATGAAAGCGGCTGTACATACATTTCATGAGGAAGTTGTTATCTGCCAGCATTTATTAAACCAATGCTACCAAAACTAATCACAGTATTCTCTGAATTGGATTAAATGAAGATCTAGGGTCCTTTTTCAAAAGTATATAATCTGTTAATAAATTTTAAAATAATTTCAAACTCATTGCATTATAATGCAAACTCATAATGCATGATAAAGGAATACTGCAGTATTCCTCATTTCATAATATTAAACAGAAGTAGAAGCTTCATTAAATAATCTTCATTTTAAAATATGGGGCTGAATAACAAAGAAGAAAGACTGAATAAATGGGGGTAGAGAGTCATGAGTAACAATAAAAAATATCTGCCATTCCTATTCTATTTTGAGATTTACAACCCGCTTTCTTTACCACAACCCTGTGAAATAGGTAGTACAAATAATAGGATTGCCATTTTACAGGTGAGGAGACTGAGGCACAGAGTAGTTTAGTGATCAGATAGCAAGGAAGCTTCACAGCCAGTATTAAAATTTAGAGTTTCATGACGCCCGGGTCAGTACACAGCTTGTGAGACATGAAAATGACATTTCCTTAAAGTGTCACTGCTGGATCTGATTGGGATCAGTCAAATTCCCAGAGAAGTCATAAATCCTAAGTTAAACAACATAATATTACATGAAATGGAAGCTGTATGGTTTTTTGTTCTTGTTTTCAGAAATATTTTGAAAAGGAAACTTTAGTAGTATAATGATGTTGATTTCACCCTCACCCCAATTTTTTTTAATCTCTCCTATATTAGTATAGTAGAAATAATGCTTGATTCAGAGTGAGAACACCCTCTTTAGTGCTCACTCTGCCACTGGCCAGATGTTTAATGTTTAACCTTGGTCAAGTCATTTAATCTTCTCAGACATACATTCTTCCATCTATAAAATGAGAGAGTTGGATTAAGTGAACTCTAAGGACTCTAAAATTTCGTGATTACAGATCTTGAGGATTCCCCAATATACACAGCTTTATGGCCTTAGAGAGAAGTTAGACATTGGTCCAGTAGCCTCCAAGCTAACTTTTACTTTTTCAGATAGTACAAGTAGGCAGATGAAACAAAGGAATGAGGCAGGCACTGCCATCCTTGAATATATCTAGTAGTATTTGGCCCTGGGAGAATTCTTTAGCTTAGTGCAGTAGAGGCCTGAACTTGAAGGCAGAAAAACCTTGGTTCAAATCTCATTTCTGACTCTTGTTAGCTGTGTGACTATAGGTAAGATACTTAATGTTTCTGAGCCTCAATTTCCCTTTCTGTAAAATGCAGATAATGATGTCTCAATCTTGACTTTACGAGATTGTTGTAAGGTTCAAACAAGATTATACATATAAAACACTTTGCAAACCTTAAATGCTACATAAATGTCAATTGTCATAGTTACTGTAATTCATCTTGTTCAATTCTTTTTTAATAGATTTCAGAGAGAAATGATTAACAAGTTATTGTTTTGCTATAATTCCTTCATTTTTAATGTTCTGAAAGCTATTGCATAGATGGGTAAAATAACTTCTTTTTCTAATAGAATAAAAGCATTGAGATATAAGCTCATGTTCTGTTGGCTCCCTGAAAACATCTTTGTAATAAATCCAGTGGCAGTCAGGACAGCAAGGATGATCTATACCTCATCTAGTTCCCATGTGATTTTGACCCCTTCTTCTAGGTCATCTACATTCTGAAAGTGTTTCTTTCATTTAATGTAGTTTTAAGATTATGGGTATTTGGCAACCTCTGTTTTGAGATTATGGAAACCTCCATTAAAAATATTATTCTTAAATATTTATGGAATAATGTAATGTCCAAGAGATTGCAGGAATAATTTTGCTTGTGATAATGGTCAGATTCCACTACAATTTATTTTTTGAATTGCCAGAGACATTTTGAGGCCTATATTTCTAGTGTTAGAATTTGTCATCTGTTAATTTAGGGAAGATAACAAGGCCTTGTCTTGTTAGATATTTGGTAGGTACTTACTTTTTATAAGTGATCTAGTGCATCATTTTACCATTATGATTAAAACTGTTATTATTGTTATGGTTATCATCTCATTCTCATTTTTTTCTATGGAATTCAGACAGAATCGGTCCCAGTATAAATTTATTACTATTATTAGCCCTTAACCTCCCTATGCCTCTGTTTCCTCATCTGTAAAATGAAGCAGTGGAACTACACGGTCTCTGACGTTCCTTCTGGACATAAGAATGTGGTGGTTGTTTAAAATTCATTTTCTCAGAAATTTACCTCAAGGCTACCATTTTGTTTTTCCAATGGAGATGTATGAGGATCCTGAAATGACAGATCTCTGGCTTTTCATTTCCATTCATGGTCAACTTTTACACTTAGCTTCAAGGGAGGATTTTTTGTTTTACTTTTTACTATGGAGAAAAATATTCTATTATCATTTCTGTCCCAGGCATGTCCTCTCACTTGAGCTTTCTTCCCATAAAAGCTAGGTTGTTTGGCTTCCTTTCTAGTGTTGTATCATGTGCTTCTAACAAGCCCTTGCTTTGGGGAAAAGAAAATAAAACTTCTTTTCTCAAGAGGAAAGTATGTGTCTAAGTTTTAAGAAAAAAAAATTCCTTGAAATCTCTCTCTGGTTGATTCATCAGACGCACTTTCAAGATTTGGTATAAAAATTCCTATAGAAAATGCAACATGAGACTCTAGTAATAATTAACTTCAACAAATGTTAATTAAGCTCTAATATATGCAAGGCCCCATGCTCCCAGGCACTAGGAATGCAAAGACCTATATGACCCTACCTTCTACTGGGGTGTATGTAGGGGGTGAGGGTCAAGATAAGACATGAGCAAAGGTAAATAAATATAAAAAATTATGGAATATTGCAAGGCAGACAAGGAGTAAAAAGGAAGTTCAGTTCTATCTTGTCAAAATTAGTTTTGTCTTATGTACTACCCTAATAATGTTTCTATTTTGCTTAGTATGATCATTGATCTAAGCTGGAAGGGACCTCTGAGGCTGTCTATTACAACCACCTCTCATTTACAGATGAAGAAACTGAGGCCCAGGAAGTTAACTGACTTGCCCAGGCTCACAAAGAGAATAAGCATCAGAGGCAGTATTGGAACTGAGATCCTCTGACTCCTGAGTAACTCTTCTTTCCAGTTTCATTTGCTATTGAATTGTCTCAGTAGTGTCTGATTTTCGGGTGTTTTGGCAAAGAATCTGGTATGGTCTGCCATTTCCTTTTCCAACTCATTTTACATATGAGGAAACTGAGGCAAACAAGGTTAAGTGACTTGCCCACACAACTAGCAAGTGTCTCAGACCCATGAAGAAGAGTCTTGCTGACTCCAGACCCAGCGTTCTATCCATTACATCCTACTCCCTCCTAACTATAATGCTATGTGTGTGTATATATATATGCCTTTTATAATTGTTTTATTTGTGGTATGCAGCACCAGACTTAGGAGTTGAGGGACTTATATTTGAATCATGGCTCAGCACTTATGGTCTTGTTATGAGCAAATCATCACATCTCTCTGACCCTCAGTTTCTCCATTTGTAAAAGGGGCATAATATTTGCAACTGAAGCTTCTGTAAAACTTAAGGTACTATAGGGGTGTGGGTGACTATTATTCAGCAGCACACTATTAACCTTTGAAAAGTTTTTCACTTTGCTTTGACATTTTCCTTTCGCTCATCACCACAGGTGCAATATTACCTCTTTCATTGGGAAATGCTGTAATAATAACGAGATGCAACTGTGTGAAGACATCCTTTGTGGAAAAGCTTTTAAAATCCCCAATGCACAATGATAGCACCTAAAGCGGTAGGTACTAAACCATAAATTAATCGGTTGCAATTGCTACTTGCCAGCAATGACATGCATGAGATTTCCAAGAGTTAAGGGAAGGAGACAGAAAATTCTTTTTCAGAATTAGATTCCCTTGTATGAATTCTTTTTATGTTCTCCATGGACAGAAAAATCTCTGAAAAGAAGCAATGTTCTGCAATCCAGTGACACCAGAGTTCAAGGTGGACAGGCTGACATATTTAGTGGAAAACCTGCATTATAGTAACAAGTGTTTGGTCCTGTGAATGTATATGACAACTTCAGTTGTGGAGTCAGGAGTAGACTGTTTCTGTCAGACAAGGACCAACCTAACCATCTTCCACAGAGGATCTACCTTGTGTTCTAGAGAATTTGGTCAAGGTCTTATATTTTATCAACGCCAGCGCATCACTAAGTATATCTATTTGTTTTCCAATGCTCTTGCTACATTATTGGCCTGCTTCCTTTCCTAGTCCTTGATGACATTTTTATGCCTTATCTCATGTGCCAGCCATTACTGGTAATGTGCTGTAGCCTACTCACATTTTAGATAGCGTGCATCTTTCCATTCTCCTTTGGTTCATCTACAATTTTGAATTCTCTAAGATCATGGTGATCTATGAGTCTCAGCCACACAGAATCACCAAGAGATTGATTTTTTTTAATCTGAATCTACAACATCATCAAGGATAGGGAGTTTCCAGTTTGGAGAAACTACCTCAACCAAAATAAATCAGCAACTCATCTGTAACTCAAAGTATTGAAGGTACATTAAGGGCCTTTTCCGTGGTCACAGTCAGTTTGAGTCAGAGACAAAAATTGAATCCAGACCTTTCTGACTAGCTCTCTACCACAAGACCATGCTACATCTCTAGTAAGGAGAATACTGGAGTTCAAAACAGTTGGCGTTGGCACCAGTGACCCACTTAGGATCACTGAAAACATAGCACACTTTCCTAAATGTTTTCCTAAATGTTCTCTCAGAGCACAAAAGATAAAGAATCTCTCTTCATCTGAGCTCTTGCATTAGTTCAGGGGTAGAGAACTCACGGCCTCGAGGCCACATGTGACCCTCTAGGTCCTCAAGTGTGGCCCTTTGACTGAATCCAATCCTTTTACCAAGGACATTTTTATTCACATGTGGCCTCAAGGCCATAGGTTCCCTACCCCAGAACTAGTTCTTTGCTTCACTCAGGCACATAGTATTGACTCAACATTCTTTCCATCAATAAACATGTTGTTCCGTTGTTTCAGTTGTGTCTGACTCTTCGTGACACCATTTGGGGTTTTCTTGACAAAGTTACTGAGCAGTTAACCATTTCCTTCTCCAGCTCACTTTACAGATGAGGAAACTGCAAACAAGTGTGACATGCCCAGAGTCATACCATTAGTGTCTGAGGACAGATTTGAACTCAGGAAGATGAGTTTTCCTGACTACAGGTCCAGTACTCTATGCACTATGGTGCCACCTAGCTGCCCATCAATGACCATAGTCTTATGGCTTGAACACAGAGTTACGTAGCTGGGTTACAATGTCCAACATTGATCACAAGAAGCAATGTGGTGGGGCGAAAAACCCCAAACCCTGGAACCACTTCCATATTCCAGTAACACCATTTAGGACTAGAGTTGTGTTTACTCTTGGAGTAAATGTCCTTATCTGCAAAGTGGAGATAAAAATACAATTCCTGCTGACCCCATAGAGCTGTTGTGAAGATCAATACAATTTTATCAGAGTGAGAGCACTCCAAAGACTGTGAAGTTCCTTCCAAACTGATTATTAATGAACCTCGATCCATTCTTATTCTCATTGACTCTTCTCATCCATCACTCCATCAAGCTAGGGTGCACACATTCACATTTTATTCCTTGTTTCAAAACCATAATTCATATAAAGAATTCATATTAGTCCCTTCTGTTCCTCTTTAGTATTAAAATGGTTAATTGGTTTTGTAATTGGAAAATTATAATTGTTTTCCTTGTTGCCTAACATGGCATAAGCAGTTTTATTTATGTTTTTTAACAACCAGGCAAATGTAATATTGCTCATATCCATGTTCTTTCCCATTTTCCGTCTTTTGGATAGTATGTTTTTTTCTTTACTGTTTTTATTTCACTTTACTCAGTTCCTGGCAGTAAAGTTATGCGAACTTTTCCATTTTCCAACTATTCACCAAATCTGATTTTCAAATACCAGCTATGACTTGAGGAGATTACTGGGGACTTGGCATTGTTTATCTTCACCCAAAAAAAGTCGTGTAAGCTCACCCTTCACCCTTTGAAAGAAATGGAAAAATAGAAGTTTGGGGTATTATTTAACTTATCTCATTCATCTGCTTTAATCATGTTATTAGTTTTGCTACATTAAAAAAAACCCTAGAAAGATCTCATTTCCACAAAGTACTGCAATGAATGTGGGTTTTGCTTGAGTTATGCAATCTTAGTGCCAATATCATTTTATAATATAGTGGCTACATGTAATAGGAGATAGAAAACTGGCCTTGAAGTCAGGAAGTTTGGGATTCGAGCCATGATTCTGACACAAACTGGTATATGATAACCTCTCAGTGTCCCAAGCATCTCTAAGTCTATCATTTGCAGAGAGGGTGCTGACCTACTTTGATAGAGGGAGTTTCCTCACCTAAGAATTCACTAGGCTAATTAAATCATAGCTCCAGTAACCATACTTAACACCAACTTGGTATGTACCAAACCCAAGCAATAAGAAGATTTCTTCTGTATGTTGGTTTTCCCTTGTTTTCCTGAAAAGAGAAATAGTAGTTACACTGAACTATACACACTTTTGTCATTCAAAACCCATGGAACATTAATAATGTATGTTTGGCTTTTAAAGCCCTTCATTACCTGGCCCCTTCTTATTTTCCCGTCTTTTTTACCCCTTACTCTCCTCTACATATTCTTTGAACTTGTGACACTAGCCTCCTGGCTATTTCTTGCATACAATACTCCATCTCCTGACACTGAGCATTTTCTCTGACTTGGAACTCTCTTCCTCCTTATCTTCTTCTTAAGGCTCCCCCATCTTCCTTCAGATCTCAGCTAAAATCCCACCTTCTGCAAGAAGTCTTTTCCAGAAACTAATGCACTGTTGGTAGAGTTGTGAACTGATCCAACCACTCTGGAGAGTAATTTGGAACTATACCCAAAGCACAATTATACTGTACATACCCTTCGATCCAGCAATACCACTACCAGGTCTATATCCCAAAGAGATGTTTTAAAAAGGAAAAAGGACCTACACGTACAAAAATATTTATAGCAGCTCTCTGTGGTGGCAAAAAATTGGAAATTGAGGGGACGCCCATCAATTGGGGAATGGCTGAACAAGTTGTGATATATGAATGTAATGGAATACTATTGTGCTATAAGAAATGGTAAGCAGGCAGATTTAAAAAAAAAACCTAGACTGATATGAACAATGAAGTGAGCAGAACCAGGAGAACACTGTACACAGTAGCAGCGATATCGTGAGACGATCAACTATGATTGACTTAGCTCTTCTCAGCAATACAACGATCCAAGACAATTCTAAAATGCATGATGGAAAATGCTATCCACATCCAGAGAAGGAACTGGTGGAGTCTGAATGCAGATCAAAACATACTAATTTCACTTTATTTTTTCACAGGGTTTTTTTTCCTTTTGTTCTATTTCTTCTTATACAATGTGACTAATATGGAAATATGTTTTATGCGATTGCACATATATAGCCCATTTAAAATTCTCACCTTTTTAGGGAGGTTCCCAGGGAACAAGGGAATGTAGAAAATTTGGAACTCAAAATTTTTAAAACTCGAATGTCAAAAAATTATCTTTACATGTAATTGGAAAAAGATAAAATACTATTTAAAAGAAAAAAAGAAGTCTTTCCCAGTTCTTCTTAATGGTAGTATCTTCCCATTGAGATTACCCCCAATTTATCCTGTATGCATCTTGTTTGTACATAGTTGTTTGCATGTTGTCTGTCTCCTTGACAACATGAGCTCCTTGAGAACAAAGACTTTTTTCGGCCTTTCTTTGTTACCCTGGTGCTTAGCACAGTGCCTGACATATAGTAGGTGTTTAATAAATGCTTGTCAATTGACTGACTAACTTTGATTATATAGAAGCAGATTTCTGAGCAGCTCTTAATAGACTTTGGACCACTTGCGTTTTTTACAGAAGGAAGGTTCCCTTCTGCAAATACTCAGAAATAGCATTTCAACTTCTTCAACAACTGTGTCTATAAAAATAATGCCTAATTGATAATAATGTCTAAAGTTATTTAACAATAAGTCAAAGATCTGTGATTTTTTCAGTGAAGCCCTGCCCTAGGTGTGATCCCATCTATCACTCAGTCTGACAGGGTAGCCTGAGGCTCATAGAAAGCTCAGTGTCTTGCCCACAGACACAGAGTTAGGAAGTGTCAGAAGAAAATTAGAAACCCCAGGTGTCCCTGAACCCAGGTCCCAAACTCTACAGATGATGCCATGTTGCTCCTCTTGCTACACAAACAAAATTCATTCAGCGACAACAGCAAGTCAGTCAACAAGTATTGATTAAGCACTTATATGCTACTCCTAAGCACTGGGGAGACACAGAAAATAAAAAACAATCCTTTTTGTCAAGAACCACAATTCTATTGGAAGAGACAAACATGAAGATAACTAGGTACATTCAAGAAATATACAGAGTAAATGGAAGTTCATCTTAAAAGGGGAGGCCCTAGCAGCTGAAGGGACTAGGAGAAGCTTCCTGCAGAAGGTGGCATTTCAGCTGAGTATTGACGGAAGTAGGGGAAACTGAGATAAGGGGGTAGAAGTTGATTATTAGGCCTATGTGGAATTGATTTGTAATCAATAAATAAACCAATAAGAATTTATCAAGTGCCTACTATGTATCAAGCACTCTGCTAAGCTCTGGGTATATTCAAAGATAAACCAACCATAAGAAACTGCTTAATGAGCCAAATGCAAATGTGTTGATTTTCATAGAGAAGTTTAACTTTTGAACATACAGGAACAGTCATGTGAGCTATTCAGCACATTCTATTGCCTGGATAAAAGTCTTTTTGAGAAACCAAGTTGAAATCAAAAGGTCCTTTTCTGACTACATAGCCCTCTAGACTAGGAGTTCTTAATCTGGGATCTGTGATTTTTTTTTTAGTATTTTGAGAATTCTATTTTAAAATAATTGGTTTCCTATGTATTTTTCTCCATACATTAAAAAAAATATTCTGAGAAAGGGGTCCATAGTCTTGACTAGACTGCCCAAGGGATCCTTAAACAAACAAACAAACAAAAAGGTTATGGGAACCTTTGCCTAGACAAAAAAGATTTGGATGATCTTAGCAGATAGTATCATCAAGCCATGTCCCACCTACTCTAATTTCCAAGATAGGAACAGATGCCAAGAATACAAGGATACTTATATCATCTGCTTAGGGCAACCTCTCTCCCCATGGACAGTGCTGAAAAAGCACGAATAAATTCTGTCTCCTTGACCCTCATTTGGCTAGCACACTTAGGTTTGCATTTGGTTTTCAGATGTTCCAGTTTCCGCGATTACAGACTATTCTACTTAAACTGCAGTTATGTGGTTGAGGTTTGGAGAACACTCTAGTCTGAGTGGCACCCACTCTGAGTGGGGTTCTTCCGCAGCGGCTGAATCTCATTCATTTGAGGTTGATCTTCCTTAGCTCCAAGCTTGTGACACTCTCACTTCAACCTCATCATCTGCACCCTGTTTGGAGACACCCTGTTTGCATCAGCACCTTAATGCACTTATCTACACACCTAGCATTAATAGAAGTCAGGCATTTAGGCCTGGCATTCCATTTCCTGACTCTGCTAAAATGCTCCCTGAAAGGACCAGTTGCTTAAGAGTTTGAGTCAAAGCCAGACTGTTTTGCACTTGTGAGCATAGCTTATAAGTGACTGGTTATGCCTTAGAATGTTAAAAAGAACAAGAACAAAAATTAACAAAAAAAAAACCACACACACATTCTGAACTCGTGTTGGCTCTGACTCATTAAGGATGTGAGGCAAGACACTAATCTCATCTGTGTTTTAATTTGCTCATCTATAAAAAGCTGATTATTTCTCCCTTAAAGGGGAAGGAAGAGGGTTATGGTTTCTTCACTGTTTTGAGACAAGAAGTCATCTGCAAAATTATTTCTTGAGAATGATTTTTTTTAATCAAGTTTGAATTTCAGATACAAGTAAAAACAGGTTCTAATATTTAGGTTAATAAAATCTTTCATAGAAAGTGCTTTGAGTTCCTAGAAGAAATTCAATATATAAATACAAAGAATCACCGATGTTCAGAATTAAAAAGGACTTCAGTGGTCATCTAGTCCAACCCATACTGTGCTGGCAAGCAAAATGGGCTCTTAGCACTCAGTTCAACCAAGTGCCCTTGAAGAGTTTGGCTTTTGTTGCCTTTGATTAATTCAGTGTATTTCATTGAGTCTTACTAGGTGCTAAGCCCCAGGCCCAAATCCCTATTAGGTGCTAAGCCTATGTGGGTGTGAAGCTCCCAGGGTACTAAGGGGAGGTGCTAACTCAAGAGCTAATCATAGGAGCCTAAGTTCTGGTCATTCAGATGATGTTTGATGAAGTCTGAAATGGTATAAGAAGAGAAGACAGAGCTATTTGCGCAGGGCTCTCACTCTTGGTGGTGCACTGATGCGTGATGTGAAGACTCCATGCTGACACTCCGGGCAGCTGTAGCTAAGAGCCCTCCAGCTTGTGGCCCAGATGTTGGAACTTTGTTAAATTCTCGTAACTACGTACTGGGATTTGAATCAGACAAGGTCTGTTGATGTTGGTAATTTGTTTGTATTTTGCTCTGAAGATCAGGGTACTGGCTTTTTCCCCCAAACTAAGTGAATGGTATTTGTATGCTGAATTAAAGTAAACTTGTCAACCCCTTAACGTTGCTTTCCTTAGTAAAGCAGATAAAAAGAACCTGGGCTTTGGCAGCATTCTTGTGGTTGGGCTTGTATTGGTCTTTCACCCCCACAACAGCTGCTAGCCAGATTGTTGAAACACATACCTGAAAAAGAACCCCCACTACCATCTTCCCAAAGATGGTCATCCAGGCTTTATTTAAAGTCCTCCAATAAAAGGGAACTCATCACCCCCAAAGGTAGTCCATTCTAAATTTGGAATTTTTTAAAAAGATTTTTCCCCCAACAAAGGGGGAAGCTAGGTGGCATAGTAGATTGTGTTAGACTTAAAGTCAGGGCAACCTGAGTTTGAATGCTGCCTCTAGCTATGTGACCCTGGGAGAGTCACTTAACCTCTATTGGTCTCAGCTTCCTTATCTGGAACATGGGGATAATAAAAGCACCTGCCTCCCAAAATAGTTATGTAGATCAAATGAGATAATATAATTGTACAGGTATAACCTATATCTCAGGGAGGGGGGAGAAGAGTAAGGGAAGTAGGGAGAAATAGAATTTGGAACTCAAAACAAAAAAAATGTAAAAAAAAAGTTAAAAATGTAATTATTACATTTTTAACTTTTTTATGCATATATATACATATTTTATACATATATATGTTAAAAGTGAATACAGTCAAAAAATGAGATGACATACATAGTGTTTTGCGAACCTTAAAGTGTTATATACATGCTTGGCATTATTATTATTCCATCTCTTGCCCCTAGTTCTTCCCACAGAGACCATACAGAGCAAAACTAATGCCCATGATGACTTTTTACTTCTCTACATAAATTACAATAATAAAATGGGTGATTCTGATCACAGATATGTGAGGAAGGCAGCATATTACAATGGAATTAATGTTACATTGCAAAGCCTGTGGTCTTGCACAGGGTCTACATGCAAACTAGCTGCTTAACCTTGGCATCACTTAACTGGATATAGCTGAGATTGAAGGAGGGACTAAGAACTTTGATTTTTTGGTAGAGGAATCTCCCTTCTTCCAATACAGGTCAGTATATTCTCTGCAACATATTGTCTTAGAGAGTTGCCTAGAGCATTGAGAGGTTAAATAATTTGTCCACGGTCACATAGCCAGCCTGAGTCAGAGATAGAACTCGAACCCAGGTTTTCTCAGATCTGAGGCCAACCCTCTATCCACTATGCCACAGCTGCCTCAATCATCATTTCTAAGAAGGATTTATTAATTGGTCAGTGTCAACTTAGCAAAAGGCCTCTAGAGTTTTAGCCTGAACTCTATTCTGTTCAATATGAGTTTCCCTCCTTTTTAAAATCAATTTCTTGAATGAAAATGTCAATGACAGGCTTGTCTAACTGAAAGTGTCATAAAGGTGGAAAGAATATCTAACTTGCTAGGTGACAGAATATGTCCCTTCCCCCCAATCTCAGAAGACTAGCATGACAGGTTAGCTCTAGCAAGATGAAATTTAAGAAAAACAAAGCCCTGCATTTGGATTCAAAAAACCAAAGCATTAGCACAGGGTTAGCTAGAGTTGGCTTAAAAGTAGTTCAAAAGATGAAGAACTAGGTATTTGAGTTGACTGTGAGCTATATATGAGACAACAGTGCAATGGATGTTGGCAGCTAAAAAAAGTTAATGTTATCTTCTGCGACATTTATAGAAGTGTAATGTTCAAAAAAAGAAGGAGGACAGTGGCGAGTGACAAGGCAAGAAGAGATAAGGAGATGCCTCCTGGTGTCTGATCAGTGGTGAGACAAGAGAAGAGAAAGCAAGCAGCAAAAAGCGACTGGAGGTTATATTACCTCAAAGGACTAGGAGTTAACAAGAGAAACAGGAAATGGCATGAAAATTAAACAATGCCTCACTCAAAAGCCCTCAAGCGACTGAGTCCCTGAATGGCAAGTTTCTGAAAGCTGTTTGCCCCCAAGAGATACACACAGAAGGCTGAGAGACAGAGAGTATGCTGTGGTTCGACTTCTCCTAGTGAAAGGTGATGGCTTGTACACATAGCAGGTTGTTCTCCCCACCAAAGGAGAAGATTAAAGGACAGGGAGAATGCCCTTCCAACCTGACGTTTAGCAGAGAGAAGAAAAAGTTTCATGAACGATGGACTTAGGAAAACAAAAAACATATGTATGAGAAGAGGGCGTCTAAACCTGTCTTAGGAAATTGGAGGGTTGGAGAAATGAGAAGGCAAAAGGGAGAGGGAAGGGGAAGGGGAAGACAATGGAAGGGAAGGAAAACCATTGGAATGGCATGATGAACTTGCACTCTTCCCACAGAATGTGGACTTGGATGGCCTGAAGAGAAAGCTGATTCAGTACTCCACAGAATGATGATGAGGATCCATGCTACAGTAGAAAAGATGCCAATTACTGATCACAGGAATAAAAGATGGGTCATGATGGTTGATTATTCCTTGCTGGGAAATCCAAAGTGCCAACTGTGACATGAAAAACCAGGTGATAAAGTGTCTTCCCAGAGCATACATCAGGCACATAATGGTGTCTGGCCTGCCAAGGCTCAAAAAACCTGATGACCACTACCTACTCCTGGTGATTCATGTGGGAATAAATGATATCACCCAACAGAAACTAGGATAATTCTTCATTATCAGGCCTTCGGCAAGACGCTGAAGATTTAAGGGGTGATGGTTTCATCCCTGATGCTGGTCAAAGATAAGAGTCAGAAAATAAAACAAGTAAACCACTGATCAAGAAGGAACCAGAAAAGAGGATTTGCATTTCTGAACCAGAGCTGAAATATAGGCTTTTAGCCAGGGTTGCAAGGCATTGAATGAATGGGGGTCAAGAAGAAAATAGGTATTTCAACACTTTCAACTTTACAACTGAAAATGGAGGGAGAGGATAAATTGCTGAGCCATATTAAAATATATGTGTGTATCAAATGTATACATATGTGTGTATATATATACATATACGTACACATACACATATACATATATCTGTCTATATCTATATCTATATCAAATCTCAAAGCACCAAGTACACCAGAGGAAGAGGGATAACCATGAAGAAACTATATCTAAGGAATGGGATTCTTCCCTCTCACTCACTTTGCATGGTCAACAAGTTGCCAAATCTTATAATTTCTCTATCTCCAACAACTTCCACATCCTTCCGCATCTATCCATTTACATTGTCAACAACCTTAGACAAGCCTTCGTCAACTCTTACCTGGTTTGTTTCATTAGCCTCCAAATCAGTTTTGTTGTTTCAAGTCTGTTTCATTTATACTCTACCTAAGAAATTTTCTAAAACCCAAGTCTGGTCATGCTGCTCCCCTCCTCAGTGTACCCCAGTGGCTCTCTGTGTCCTCGAGGTCCAAAAACAAGCTCCTCTATTTGGCCTTTAAAGCACTTCACAATCTGGTGCCTATCTTCATTTCTACTCTAATTATAAATTACTTCTCACATACTCTAATGTCCAGCCAAAGTGGTCTTCCTGCTGCTCATTTGAATGTTTCACCTGCGTGCCTTTACACTGGCTGTCCTCCATGACTAGAATGAATTTCCTCCTCACCTCCAACTTTGGAACTCCCTAATCTTCTTCAAGTCTCAGTCCAAAAATGACCTTCTGCAGCACGGATTAAGATATCTTTATTCCCGCCTCACAGATGAAGAGATTGAGGCTCAGGAATGTTGCATCTTGCCTATGGACACACAGCTAGGAAGAGTCAGAAATGGAATTTTACCCGGGGGTCTTTCTGCCTCCAAGTTCAGCATTCTACTGCACTAAGCTGAAAAATCCTCCCAAGGCCAAATAATACTAGATACGGTCAACTTCCTTGGTCTCTTCCTTGGCTCCTCCCCTCACTTGTACTATTTCAAAAAGTCTAAGTTACCTCAGAAGTTGCTGGAACCCTGAATTCTTTCCCTAACTGCTAGTGCATCCCCTCATTAATTTATATGTGCCAATTATTACAAGTTAGGGCAGCTAAGTGGCACAGTGGATAAAGTGTTGAGCCTGGAGTCATGAAGACTCATCTTCTTGAATTCAAATTTGGCCTCAGCTATATGCTAGCTGTGTGATCCTGGGCAAGTCACTCAATGCTGTCTGCCTCAGTTTCCTCATCTGTAAAATGAGCTGGAAAAGGAAATGTCAAACCAGTCCAGTATCTCTGCCAAGAAATTGACTCAGGAAGAGTCAGAATGACAACAAATTACTATACAAGGTTCTATTACATGTATTTATGTCTCACCTCATAGAGAATAAACTCTTTGAGGGCAGGGCCGCTTCTCTTTTATTTTGTATTGCTAATACCTAGCACAGTGCTTGCACATAGGAAGTGCTTAATATATACTTACTGATTGATTACTAAAGTCCAAGACTGTGGACTAGATGAAGATCTATGAGTTGGATAACTCACTGGATTTAGAACTGATTGAATGACCAGACTTAAAGAGCAATAATAAACGAAATGACGTCAACCTGGAGGGAGGCCTCTGGTGGAGTGCAATTTTCTCTCTTTGGTCCTGTTCTTTTCAATCTGTTAAGGCTTGGAGGGGACATAGATGGCATGCTTATAAACTTTGCAAATGGCATGAGATTGATAGGAATGACATTCAGGATAAGAGTCAGGTTCTAAAAAGATCACAACAAAGTTGAATAATGGACAGAATCGAGCAAAAATAATATTCAACAAGAATTATAGGAAACTTAATTGGGATCATGGTCAAAAGTCCAAGTGCTAGATAGGTAAGAGGAGCAGCTAGGTGGTACAGTAAATAGAGTGCCAGGCCTGAAGTTAAGAAAACTCATCTTCCTGATTTCAAATCTGGCCTCAGACGCTTACTGTGTGACTCTGGGCAAGTCACTTAACCTTGTTTGCCTCAGTTTTCTCATCTATAAAATGGGCTGGAGAAGAAAATAGCATGCCACTCCAGTCTTTTTGCCCAAAAAAACACCTAAATGGGGTCACAGAGAGTCGGACATGATTAAATTGACTGAGCAACAACAGGTAGGTAAGATACAGCTAAAAAATAATTCAATGGAGGGAAAGGGGGCCCTGGGAATTTTAGTTGGAGTGTTAGCTCAATATAAGTCAACAGTGGTACCTGAGAGTTAAATGAGCTAATGCCATCTTAAGCTGCATTTGTACAAGCATAAAGTCTGGCATGAGGAAGCTACAGCTTTGCAATTTCTGTCCCAGCCAGACCACATCTGAAGTTTTCTGCTCAGTTTTGGATGCCACCACTTAAGATGTTCATTGACAATCTGGAGTATATCCAGAATATTAGGATATACCAGGGTAACCAGAATGATCATCATGATGATGATGATGGTGGTGGTGTGGTGGTGGTGGTGGTGGTGATGGTGGTGGTGGTGGTGTGATGGTGATGATGATGATGATGGTAGTTGTGGTGATGATGGTGGTGGTGGTGGTGGTGTGATGGTAATGATGATGATGATGATGATGATGATGGTTGTGGTGATGATGGTGGTGGTGGTGGTGGTGATGGTGGTGGTGTGATGGTGGTGGTGGTCATGGTGGTGGTGTGATGGTGATGATGATGATGATGATAGTTGTGGTGATGATGGTGGTGGTGGTGGTGGTGGTGATGGTAGTGGTGTGATGGTGGTGGTGGTGGTGGTGGTGTGATGGTGATGATGATGATGATGATGGTTGTGGTGATGATGGTGGTGGTGGTGGTGGTGATGATGGTGGTGGTGGTGGTGGTGATGGTGGTGGTGTGATGGTGGTGGTGGTCGTGGTGGTGGTGTAATGGTGATGATGATGATGATGATGGTTGTGGTGATGATGGTGGTGGTGGTGGTGGTGATGGAGATGGTGGTGGTGGTGATGGTGGTGGTGTGATGGTGGTGGTGGTGGTGGTGGTGATGGTGGTGGTGTGATGGTGGTGGTGGTCGTGGTGGTGGTGGTGTGATGGTGATGATGATGATGATGATAGTTGTGGTGATGATGGTGGTGGTGGTGGTGGTGATGGTAGTGGTGTGATGGTGGTGGTGGTAGTGGTGTGATGGTGATGATGATGATGATGATGGTTGTGCTGATGATGGTGGTGGTGGTGGTGGTGATGATGGTGGTGTTGGTGGTGGTGATGGTGGTGGTGTGATGGTGGTGGTGGTGGTGGTGGTGGTGGTGGTGTGATGGTGGTGGTGGTGGTGGTGGTGATGGTGGTGGTGTGATGGTGGTGGTGGTCGTGGTGATGGTATGATGGTGATGATGATGATGATGATGATGATGGTTGTGGTGACGATGGTGGTGGTGGTGGTGGTGATGATGGTGGTGGTGGTGGTGGTGATGGAGATGGTGGTGGTGGTGGTGGTGGTGATGGTGGTGGTGTGATGGTGGTGGTGGTGGTGGTGATGGTGGTGGTGTGATGGTGGTGGTGGTCATGGTGGTGGTGGTGTGATGGTGATGATGATGATGATGATGGTTGTGGTGATGATGGTGGTGGTGGTGGTGGTGGTGGTGGTAATGGTAGTGGTGGTGGTGGTGATGGAGGTGGTGGTGGTGGTGGTGGTGGTGATGGTGGTGGTGTGATGGTGGTGATGGTGGTGGTGTGATGGTGGTGGTGGTGGTGGTGATGATGATGATGATGGTGGTGGTGGTGATGGTGACACCGACACCCACAATGATAGCAGTTAGCATTCAGATAGCATTTTAAGGTTTGCAAAGTGTTTTACATAAGTTATCCCATTTGATGCTCATAACAACTAGGATAAGAAGGAGGTGCTATTATTATTTCCATTTGACAGATAAAGAAACTGAGATGAAGACAGTTTAAGTGCCTTGCCCAGGTTCACCTCACTAGTTAATGTCTGAAGCAGGATTTTAAATTCCACCTTCTCTCACTCCAGATCTAGCACTTTAGCCATCTAGCTGCCTCACAAATGCCAAGGAGACTTATTATCACAAAGAAGCATTGGGGAAGAACCTTTTCTGCATGATTTAAACAATTTATAATTTCACCAACGGTACGTTAGGGAGCCTATCTTTTGGCAGTACTTCCAACATTAACTAGTTTCTATCTTCTGTCATGTTTGTTGATTTTCTGGAAATTAGGCAAAGCTTTAGTATTGTTTTCGTTTGCATTTCTCTTAGTAGTAGATATTCTGAGTAGCCTTTCATATATTTGTTAATAATTTGAAATTCTTATGTTGAAAAATGTTTACATTCTTTAGATTTTAACTATTAGGGATTCTACTAAAGATCTTTGAGGAAAGTGCTGTGACCAGATTAGTTTGGTAGCAGCACAAAGAATTTTATTGGAGAGGAGAGTCAGTAGCATTAAGATTCTCTGTCTTTGTTGGTTGATAAGTTCAACGCTTTTATTCACTTTGTCATCTCCTCATAGACATCCTGTGGGGTAGGCTGTATTACTACCCCCAATTTATAGGTGAGAAACATGGGCAGCACAATTAAATGTCCCATAATCAATCACTCAATCAACAAACACGTTTAAGAGCAAGGCACTGTTCCAGGTTCAAGAGATATAAATACAAAAGAGAAACAAGCCCTACCCTCAAGCGGCTTACATTCTAGTAAGACTCAAAGCTAAGACTTAAGCCTGAGTTTTTTACTCTAAGATGCCATGACATTACCTCATCTCATTTAACAAGTGCTTTTTCAAGGACCCTCTAAGGCTGGACAAACACTTATGGGGGGGGGGGGTTCTGTTCAGTCATGGATTGACCTGAGTGACCACTGAGGTTACTTCCAAAGCTCAAATTCTGGGATTCTTTGATTCCAGGAGTAGAGTTAGATAAACATGTTAACAAGCTAAATCAAGAAGAATAAGAAAAAAGCCACTTCATTCGGACAGGCATGTGGTAATAAGGGCCGATAATAAGGTGATGGTAATAGCAAGCAAGAAGACGTAACACATGAAAGAGATATTGTGGATATAAAATTTACATGATTTAGGAAACCGATTGCCTGTGACAAGAATGTGAGACATCAATTGTCTCCTTTCAACTCTTCATATTTTGGCATAGAATTATAATTTTGTAAGTTTAAGAATGTTAATGTCATCCTTTTGTCTTTAAGTCTAAAGGACTTAAAGCCTCTAAAAAATAGAGAAACAATTCATTCTGATTAATAATCCCCCTTCTTTGCATAATGTTAGAGCTGAGTGATCAACTGTGCATGGAGTTGACACAGGTTCACACTGTTATGGAAGAATCCCTTCACATGTGTTCTGGAGCCAGCTCAAATGAGCTCTTGAGAGCTGATTGGCAAATTTTCAGTGTGAGTCTTTACACTCTGGAAATCTTCACATGCTACGATCATGATGATTCATTTTGCTGATTCTTCAGACTTAAGAAAATGATGGAGAAAATGTTATAAATAATTGTTAAATAATGTTAAGTATGTTATGTTTTAATATGTTTAATGTTCTTAAATGTTTAAATACATTTTAAATATGTTTAAAATGTTAAAATAATGCAAAATAAATTTAAATGTGTTGCATATACATTTTTTCATAAAGTTGATTATAAAAAGTTTACCAGAGCATGAGACCCTTCCAGTCTTGCCTGACATTAGCATTCATGGTAGAAACAAGCATGGTTAAGCTTCCCCAGGGTGATTCAGTGAAATTTCATTGAATAGATTTGGAAGAATCAGAAGCTTAGTGATCATGAATGTGTGGGATTTTGTATGCATATGCCAAGTAATCTATGTGCCTTTCTTATGAATTGTGAATAGATGTATTTGCTAGTAGGACCTGGGAGTCATTGCCAATGTCTAAATAAAATAATGATTTAAAAAAAACATTTATTAATCATTTACTATGTGCAAAGCACTGCAATAAGTTCTGAGGACACAAATAGAAATGGAAGACCATCCCTGCTCTAGAAGATTTCACATTGTAATGGGAGGTTCCTCAAGGGCAAGGCTGATAAATACATGTGTATATAAATGGGCTAAGATAAATTAAGGGCCAGGGAAAATCATGACAGTGTGGGAGCCCCCAGAATTTGACACTGATCCTAGCTGTGAAGAGTTGTTGAGGTGAGCATGAATCAGGGCAGCTGAAGACATGAAAGAACACTTTTAGGCCCAATGATTGAGAGGTCAGAATCTGGTGTCTATGGTGACAGTAATTTGGAATTACATACTATCAAAACTTACAATTACTATTACA
Organism: Trichosurus vulpecula; assembly: GCF_011100635.1. Lineage (NCBI taxonomy): Eukaryota > Metazoa > Chordata > Mammalia > Diprotodontia > Phalangeridae > Trichosurus > Trichosurus vulpecula. The sequence continues at coordinate 237,323,337 of NC_050574.1, read as the reverse complement.
AATTTAATATCTAAGTTGGCATACTTTTGATTTCCAGAGCAGGCCTGTCCAAAATACGGCCCACGGGCATATGCGGCCCACAACGCGATTTTATGCAGCCCACCTGTGGGTTTTAATTTTCACTAGCGAAAAAACAAAATAATAATTTCCATGGAATGTGTATTAGATTTTTTAATCTCATCACTAATAAATAATCTCATTGATGTTAATTTTCTTTGGTGTTTTAAGCAGTATTATGGATGGAACACATCACACAGAATTTTCAATTGATCTCTGAGATGTGTTCCCTCTGTAGGATGTAGACTAGTAAGTACGCACCTACCTTTATACTGTTGTGTTGTTGCTTTGTTGTTTTGTGTTTGCTTTTGTTCTTCACGCCTTCACCTGCCGTATTTATTGATGATATATGTTCCCCCACTTTCTATTAGTGTACTGCATTTCTTATTCTGGGTGTGGCCCTCAAATAATTATTTTATTTTAATGCAGCCCTAAGGTAACCTAAGGTTGGACAGCCCTACCCCACAGGATAAAAAATGGCAGCCCAGAGAAAGCTCATAGACCTTGGATCTGGATGTGAGAATGTGCCTAAAACCAAATACAAAAACCAGGAAAGCCCTTGACAGTTAATTAGGGTTCCCAGGTTCAACTAAAAGTGGAGAATAATTCTAATAGAAGCTATCTAATAGTTTAGCAAGCTATTATTAAACTCACATTTTGTTTCCAGAACTGGCTAATTCTAGTGAAAAGAGGAATCTGATCTGTTCTTTGATACCATGAAGCTAAAATAATGAGGTGATTAAATGAATATATCACTTTTATTTTAATGCTATGGAAAACCCAAAAGGCAAAAGAAAATATATGATGAATAGCAGGGATCTGTAGCATAATACTGATGATGACTTGTTTGTAAGAATTGTTGGAAAAACAAGAAACAATCAAAACTATTGCTCTTAAAGCAATAGCTCAGTGTTTAATAAACCCACTAACACAAGTTACTGTGGAAACATACTTTATTGAGCAAGACCAGCTTGGAAAATAGAAAAGCAGTTTGGCAGAAAATGATTTTAGACCAGCATCCTATAACACAAACCACAAATCTGTAAATGTACATAAAAGGATAACTCATTTTTTTTAATTAGAGGAGAAGAGAACAAAGTGCTCTTCACAACTATGACTCAGAGGTAGGGAAGGTAGGGCCACATTCTTAATGGTGGTAAAAAGGATAGAAGTGACAATGAAAACACAACAGAAATTTTGATTAAAATTTTAAAATTTTTTATAAACAAAATCAATGGAGATAGAATAAGAGAAACCATTATGGGGGAAAACTTTTCAATTATATCTGATCACATCAGGTATGAATTAATTAATTATATCAAATATAACTGATTAAAGCCTGTTGTCCAAGATAAAGCAAACTGGCACAAATATATAAGACAAAGAACCATTCCCCAACAGATCAACAGCTGAAGGATATGAACAATTTTCACAAAAGGCAATAACCATAGGGAATCATGCTTTACATCATTAACAATAAAAGAAATGCAAATAAAAACGTGCTCTGAGATTATATATAAACTATTGTGTTATACCCAGCGTATTTCAACAAATGAGCAAAGACAGAAACTGTGGTACCAGTGCTGTAGGAAAGCACACTAATAAGGTTAGTAGACCTGTGGTTTTCCCCAAACATTCCAGAAAAAAATCTAGAATAATGTGAGAAAAATCACTAAACTGTTTATTCAACCCCTTCATCCTATCGATCCCACTACTGGCTATATTGTCCATGGGGTCACAAAGAGATGGACATGACTGTAACAATATTGGGTGTATTCCTCAAGAAGGTAAAAAGCAGAAAGTGTGGTCCTATAAACTAAAAATATTCATAGAAACACTTTTGTGGTAGCAAAGAACTAGAAATAAAGTAGATGCCCATTGACTGCAGAATATTAATCAAAATGACATGAATATAATGTAATATTGTCATACAAATAAGACTCCACAAATATGAGAAATTTGGAGAAAAATGGGAAGATTTGCACAAACTGATACAGAGTGATGTAAACAATCACCACAATATCCATAATGTCTACAATAATGTAATTTTTAAAAAAATACATTGAAAAAAAGCTGAACTGAGAGAATTTGTAATTACCAGTCTTTGTCCTAGAAAATAAATAATGAAAAGTCTACCATAGCAGACCGGTAAGGACTAGTAAGAGAGAATGTTGTATACAATGATAGATGGGGTAGCTGTACAGATAGATTTTTTTGTCATTGTGTTAACGCACAGCTGGAGATACAAGAATAATAAAACTGTGTTCTTGCCAAAAGAGTTTATAATCTAGTAGGAGGAATAAGGTAAGTTTCATATAGACTTATATATGGAGGAATTTATATAAAGTTTATAATCTAGCAGGAGGAATAAGGCAAGTTTTATACAGACTTATATAAGGAGGGATTCAATTCTAGGGGGAAAGAAAGAATGGATATATTCAGAAATGACTGTGATGCAAAAGTAAAAGGCATCAATTATTTTTTAAAGAAGGGGTGTAAAATATCATAAATAACATGGATAACTACAAAATGAGCTGGTCATACAAAAAGAGCAAGTGACAACAGAAAGATAAAGTATTTTAATATTATCTACAAAATTTTCAAATGATCACAGTAATATCTTCTACAAGTTGATGTTTTATAGCAGATTTACAGGGAAGAGAAGGGAATAAGGATTTACATAATGCCTGCTAGATGCCTGCCACTGTTACAAAGATTACCTCATTTGATCCTCACAACAACCATGCGAGGTAAGTGCTGTTATTTTCCCCATTTTGTATTTGAGGAAAATGAGGCAGACAGAGAATAAGTGACTTGTCTAGGATGACACAGCTAATAATTGTCTGAGCCTGGATTTGAATTCAGGTCCATCCACTCCATCTCCTAGTTGTCCCAGGCTTTATGGAATGACAGGGAGAAGAATCACATAGTCTGAAAAGATATGGATGAGTTATGTAAAGAGACTACAGAATCACAGAAGTATCTAAGCAATTTAATATCCTAAGTATAGTTCAAAATTTCTTTGTTAAGGCTGCAAAAATATCACTTTAATAAATCATATTATCAAATATGCAATGTTTTCTGCACACTTAATAACCAATAACCACAATGTTTACAACCTCATTTTGCCAACTTCTTAAGCACATGTTGATTTGGCTTTTCATTGTCCCATTTAGTATACACAACTCCTCTACAGAATGGAACAAATGAATGGAGGGTGATCTAAAAAACACCATTTGATTCAGGAACATTTCAAAAGACTGAGGTGAGCTTACAAAGGACAACTGGGAGCTGGGCAAGAATGCCCACGCAAGGGTGCTATGGCTATATAAGGATATATGTATGTATGTATTTATGTACATATTGCACATATACATATGTGTGTGTGTATATATACAGGTTGTCTATATATATGTATATGTATATATATGTCTATATATATGTATATGTATGTATATGTATATATATGTGTGTGTGTGTGTGTGTATATATATATATATATATATATATATACATATATGTAGGTTGTCTCTAAAGTCTTACTGAAGTTTTAAGCTTTCACAGCTTAAAGGTATTAGAGTAGAACTTCCCCAAGCTTTAACCTTCTAAGTTTTAATAACTTAAAACTAAACTAAGACTTTCAGGACAACTTAAATAGAGTAAATAGCCATTGTCTTTGCTAGAACCCCACAGATATCTATCCATGAATAAGAAGGTTTTAAGTAAAAACGATGCCTCTAAAAAATTTTGTTGGGTGAAATAATGGATTTGATATTTTAAAATAATAGCTGAACTCTTGATTTGAGGGAGAAACAATCCTTTACTCTTACAATAAAATATTACAAATGCCAAAGATTACAAAGAAAATACATGTATTTTCTTCTGTATGGCCTTTGACAGAATAAGGCTGTTTTATGGGGGCCTAAGCAGAGATAGAAGCAGAGAGATTACAAAGGAAGTAAGACTCATTAGCTTCTGGTGTAAAAAAAAGGCGGGGGGAGGGAGGGTGTGAAGCAGAATGAGCTTGGTTGGTGTGAAAATGTATAGAAATAAGCATTAAAAACAAGCATGAGAAGATATGCAGGCACTAGCTTACAAAGAGGTGTGATCTTGACAAAGTGATTGTGAACAAAATGTGTGAAATGGGGTGTAAAATGCATTAAGTATATATTTACAACTATGATTAAAAAAACCCTCACTAACCAATATGGATTAAGAGGGCAAGATCTTTAAATATATGGCCCTCCTTGAAAGAAAGCAAATTTCAGCACAGTAGCATAACGTTCCATGATAAACAGATGATTTTATATTTGGCTAACTGGCTGAGAGCCAAAACTAAGCTGCCAGGACACAGATTAAGTTTCTTAACACCCTTCTCCAGTTGACTGATCTCTTAGCCAACGGGGGTGGTAAAATGCATTTTATTCCCAAGAGACAGAAATTATGTCTGGGATGGAAGACCTTGCTAAACTTTAATCTAGAAAGACTATGTCACTGGCAGAAGAGGAACTGAAAAATATTTGAAGAGCTATTTATTTTTAATCTCCGTTGGCATTTAAAAAAATAATCTAGCATAGTGATCTTATTTTACTCTTAGATCCCTACCAGAAAGATTGTTTTATACCATAGTATAAAAGTACCAGAAAATTTCTGATGCACTAACTTAAGAAAATCTGATAAGAAAGTGGACCTTTAAGATATTTAGGATGCCTCTCGGTGCCAGCTGTTAGGATCAATATGAGACTCATTCCCTTTTTTTTCTATTTCAGTTTCCAGATCTAGACTGCCTGTTCATGGGAAAATTGAGGAAGAGACCTACGTGATAAACGTTCTTCTGTTTCATGAATAGACATGGTCTATCCAGTCTGGGATTCTATCTGGCACAATAGTCCTAATAGTGACATTGAGGCATTTTTGTGAAAGGATATGGTTTCCTTCCATGCTATTCACCTCATAAGGTTAGCCATGTCCCTCAATCACTGAGAGGCGATGTGTGGCTAGATGCTACATTCAGGTATGATGCTGCCATTTACTAGCTCCGTAACCTTCAGCAAGTGATTCTTTTGCATTTCCCATCTATAAATGGGAATAATGGTACTTATCCCATCCAGATCCCAAGCTTGTTGAGAGGAAAGCACTTTACAAGTTATTGTTAATGTAAGTTTAATATTTATTATAGAAATAATAGAAATATAATATAAAATATAAATATTATAGAAATCATATAAACAATAACATAATCCATAGTATAATCAATGTGAGCTGTTACTGAGAACCCATTGTGGACCTATCCTTTGAGTTTACAAATATGTGTTTTCAATGTATTCATACTTATAATTTCTACCACCTATTAGGCTAACAAGTGCCATAACTTTATTATATATAAACTACTTCCTTCCACTTTCCCTAAAACTCTCTCTTTAAACAATAAAACAATTCACACTTAATGCTTTGAAATTATAATGACTAAGCTTGACTTCAAATAAATGAATGGATGAATAAATGAAGGAGTTAATAAATGAAAAAGTATGAAGTGATTACTAATGTGCAAAATACTGTGCTAAGTGCTGGGGCCACAAATAGAAAAGCAAGAATCACTCAACAAGTTCATATTATAACAGAAGAAAATATATATAGGAGATTACAACCATCATATTAGCTAAAGTGATTGAAGGAGAAAGTGACAAATGTCTGAAGGTATGTGGAAAAATTGGGACACTAATTCATTATTGGTGGAACTGTGAAATGATTCAACCATTTTGGTGAGCAATCTGAAATTACACTCAAAAAGTTATTAAACCGCCTATACCCTTTGACCCAGCAATACCTCTGCTGGCCTATTTCCAAAGATGATTAGAGAAAAAGGAAAAGAACTGATATGTTCTAAAACATTTATAGCAGCTCTCTTTGTGGTGGCAAAGAACTAGAATTTGCATGTCAATTGGGGAATGGCTGAACAAGTTGTGGTACGTGTTTCTGATAGAATACTACTGTATTATAAGAAACGATGAATTCATTTATTCTAGAAAAGCATGGATAGACTTACATGAAATAATGAAGAGTGAAATGAACAGAAGAAAGAGAATGTTGTATAATAGTAAGCAATATTTTTGCTGTTATTTAAGAACAATTATTTAAGAACAACTTTGAGTGAATAAGTCATTTTGACTATTATAAATATCTAAATTAACTACAAAGATCATATAAAGGAAGATGCTATCTGCATCCACAGAAAGAACTGATAAATAAAATTATGTATAGAATGATTTTACGTATATATATATATACATATATATATATACATATTTGTGTCTAATGATAGCCATCTCTAAGTTGGGGGAGGAAAGAAAATAGGGGAGAAAAGAAATTTACATGATAACTATATATTCAAAAAGAATAGCAAGTTGCACCTAATAGATTTGCAGTTTCATGTGCAAAATAAAAAAAAAAAGTAAGATGGAAGGGCCAGAGGTCTCTAGGGTATTCTGAAAAGGAATATGGTAATCCAGCTTCCTTAGTCCCATATCTATTACTGATGTTGAACCAAGTGACAGTACGAAACGACTTTGGGCACCCAGAACTTTCTTTTCTGTGCCTTCAGCAACTATAGCTGCTGAAAAGGCAGGTACTATAGCCTCTGCAAGAACAGTTGCCCGATTATATCTTCACAAGGATTGTTCCCTTACATGATGACTATGGGGTCCTTCCTAGAAACAGACCGGGCGTTCTGGGAGGCTGCCGTGGTCTTTAGGGCTCTGGGGTCTGCTTCCTTGCTCTTTGGTTACAGCTGATCAATAGCTGGCATTGGTTGCTATGGAGTTGGTAGGACTCTTCTCCAATGACATAGCTCGCCTGAATGATGGATAGGGGTGGGGCGGACTGGAAGCACATCAAAGGAGAGATACAATACAAGATCCCTCTCACTTGCAATCTTGCAGGACTGTGGGTGTGGAACTGCATTTAACAGCAGATTTTTTTCAATATCTTCATTAGTTTTGTTGAACTTTTTCCCCCTCTTTTTCATTCTGTATTATAAAGAATCACTCTCTGTACAGGGAAGGAGGAAGACGTACACTGGCAAATGTAGTTGATGACAAAAGAGTCCAATACAAAAAAAACTCCCTCTCAAGCTGTAATTCGGTCCTGGAAGCACTACATAAGTTTTGAGGGGGAAGGAGGGAGGGGAAGGAATAAGCATTTACATATTATATAGCTTCTACTATGTTTGGGTCACATGCTAAGCACTTTTTACAAATATTATATCATTTGATCCTCAAAACAACCCTGCAAGGCAGATGCGACTATTATCTCCATTTTATTGTGGAGAAAACTAAGACAAACAGAGGTTAAGTGATTTGCCTAGGGTCACGCAGCTAGCAAGTATCTGAGGTTAGATTTGAACTCAGAGCTTTCTGGCTTCGGACCCAGAGCTTTATCTGCTTTGCCACCAGAGCCTCTGAGAAGGCAGATAAAATAAAGTTTCCTAAAGCACAATTGTAATTGTCATTGTAACTGACATTTGTTTAGGGTTCTAAGCTTTATAAAGCAAGAGATGGATCTGGGTTCAAGTCCTGCCTCTGACACATATGGGCTATGTGACCCAAAGCAGTAGTCACTAAACCTCTCTGTGTTCCAGGAAACTAAATGATAAATGTTACTGTGAGCTCCTTACATGCAGGCAACGTTTTTTGCCTTACATTGTATCCTCTATGCTTATTAGCACATTGTAGGTGCTTAATAAATGCTTATTGACTGAACAACAACCTGCATTGGTCTAGGAACATAGGTTTAAAAAAATGTGCAGAGTACACTGCAAGACTCTACTCAAGGTCCCTGTTGAATAAAGTTCAAACTTTTTACTCGACATTCAATGCTCTACATAATACTGTACCCCAATTTATCTTTTCAAGCTTTCTCTTTAGTTACACCTAACAACCTCGGACCTAAAGTTCACTACTCAGTATTCCCCAAATATATCTGGCCCTTTCTTCTGTTCAAGCTATTGTTTCAGTCTAAGACCTCCCACTCTTTCTCCACCTGTCAAGATTCTACTCCTCCTTTAAGGACCAAGCCAAATGTCACCTCCTTCAGGAAGCCTCCCTTAATCCCCTCGATCACATGGAGCTGTTTCCCCTCAACACTTTGTACTTCCCAAGATTGACAGTCATTCTGACCTATGTCTTGCCACTGGACTCAGATGACCCTGGAGGAGAGAGTGAGGTTGATGGATTTGCACAGCCCTGCCTCATTTAAATCCAAAACACTTGCAAGTCAAGACATCACAGCCTCCTGATGCCATTGGTCCTCTTCTAGAATGAAGGACAAACAATAAACAACAACTTCCTGTTTATCACATGCAATGTTGTTCTCTCATTATTTCTTTTTTTTTATCCTTCCCACTAAATTATAAATTCCTTCAAGCAAAGGCTATACTTTCCTCTTTTTTAATCTTTCCAATAGTACCTACCACAATACCTTGCCCACAATAGTTCAGTTGTTTTTCAGTCGTGTCAGACCCCATTTGGGGTTTTCTTGGCAAAGATAATAGAGTGGTTTGCCATTTTCTTCTCCAGATCATTTTACAGATGAGGAAACTGAGGCAAATTGGGTTAAGTGACTTTCCCAGGCTCACACAGCTAGTAAGTGCCTGAAGCCAGATTTGAACTCAGAAAGCAGAGTCTTCCTGACTCCAGGTCTATCCACTTCACCCTTTAACTGTCCTTCTACATAATAGATGCTCAATAAATTTCCATTAAACTGAATTTACTTGAATTTCAAATGCATTATCTGATTATCCCAACCATATTGTCAGCTTTTCTTAAACCACAGCAAGGCACTGGACTTTAAAGGATAGTCCAGGATAAGTTATTCCCTTTATAAATGTCAAAAAAAATTTGGATCGTTTCCCCTTAAATATACTGTGATGTTGATGCTTGTCTGTCATTGTCTATTCAAAGATCTGATAACATATTCCCACAATTTATACTGGCTCCCATGAATTCAAAAAGGATTGGTGTCATCTATAAATCTGGGAATTTCATTGTGCATTCCTTTCACCAAATATTTTATAAAAATGCCGAAGATTTCCCAGGACCAGTTCTTGAAAGGCCTTAATGTTCACAATTCTTAATGCAGAGAAATCCTTGCCTATCTTAAAACATATTTCCTGTATGTAAAAAAAAATCCTCTGATTTCATGGCAGTTCAATATTTTTTTTAAAAAAACTTTTCTGTTTTTATGCTTAACGGCTGCTAGTATAGGAACACAGGTTAAAAAAAAATTACAGATGTCGTAGATAAAAGCAGTGGTTAAAAAAAATTACACATGAAGTCAATAGATTACTGGACCTGGGGTCAGGAAGGCTTGAGTTCAAATATGACTCCAGACACTTCCTAGCTGTGTGACCCTGGAGAAGTCACTTAATTTCTGTCTGCCTCAGTTTCTTCAACTGCAAAATGGGGATGATAACAGTACCTATCTCCCAGACTTGTTGTAAGAATAAAATGACATGTTTGTAAAGTGCTTTGTAAACCTTAAAGCTCTATATAAATGCTATCTATTATTATTATGATGACTTATTGAAAGATTATATGAATTATTCCAGCTCTAAAATTCTATTTTCTATTATTCCTGATTTTCCTTTATCCAGAACTTATTTGCTCTGAGAAATAAAGATTACTGAAGGCTGATATTGATTTAATTATAAATTCAAATTTTCAATATAAAATGATTTTTATATATAAGTATAGTTTTCATTACTTGAATGAGTTACCCTAGATCTCTAAATTTATACATTCTAATTAGTAAAGAATGAATAATCCAATTTGCATGGTACATAGAGACTAGGCTGGGGTGGGGGCAGGATATTAGGAAATGTTTAACAACTACCTATCCAATTAAAAAAGGGTCCATGACACGCTTTTAAGTTTAATCTGCATGATTAATATTTTCTCTATCACTTTCTAATTCTTGACAATCAACAAAACAATAAATCAAGCCCTGATTAATAATATTTGATGATTTTCGAGATGCAAATGCTCACCCTGAAATTTTTACAATCAGCTCAGAAGCCTGTGTGAGCTGCCTCTAGAACCACCAGCCCAGGGGGGAAGGTGCAGGGATAGAAGATCAGCCTAAAAACATGGTTTAGTAACATATTACAGAGGACTTTACATGCCAGGTGGAAGAGTACGGACTTTATTTTGGAACATCTTAGCAAAAAGAGGATTTTCTTCTGTCCCTAACCCTGAAATAAAATCAAATTAGGTATTTATTTCAGTTACAAAATTTTGAAAGAAACTCAAATTATATGCCTCACATCAAGTTACTTCAAAAAAAAGTAACAAAAAAAGAGCAAGCGATCTTAGAAATCCCAGGAGGTCTGAGCAGCTCTCCTCGAATCATGCCCCTGGGGTTCCCAGTGATGGATAGGGTCAATGACTCCTCCAATGGATCACATGACCTTTGTCCTTGGGCTCCTCTTTTCTTATGGGAGCCCTACCCCCCAATACCCAGATCAACTGACACATCAGGCCTCACTTCTCCCCTGCTAGAACCAAGTCATTTTCATGACATCCTTCTCATTTCTTTGCTCTGTAATCCTGGGCCCTCTCTTGTCTGGTTTCTCTTAGTAAAGGGACTGCAAATAAGCCAGGCTGGCGAATTTCCTCTCCACCCCCATACAGTGAATGAGGGAAAACAAAACATTCTCATGGGTTTGGGAATGAGAGCAGTAGGTCAAACCCTGGTCACCCCCTTTGGATACATGTAATTTTCCTGATGTGTCTGGGAAAGAGCTATGTCAGAGAAAGCCAAGAAGAAAGGGACAGGGAGCAGGACTATGCCCCCGGAAACAAGCCAGCCACAGACCAGCCCCTACTCTTCCCCTCCCCTTCCCCACCTCACCAGCCCCAGAGCTCCCAGCCCCAGGAGTCACTGGATTCTAAAGAACCGTAAACCACATGGTGTGCAATGCAGAAAGGGCAGAAAGTCTTCTGAGGGCTGCTTTGCAGTCGGTTTTACGTGAATGTGAGTCCAGGAGAACATGGAAGTCAAAGAAAATGAACGAACTACTCATCCCAATCACAAGGGCTGAGAGTGATATCAAAAGTGAATACCCTGTTGCAATTAAACCTGGGATCAGAAATCTCCCATAATTGCATGACAGCCTATTTTGAGATCAATCAATTATTAGCCGATGGGAAGAGTGGGAAATGAAAGACAGAATCAGATTCTAGGCTCAGTTCTGCCACAGTAGATATCTAGGAGTAAACAAATCTGCCTTGTCAGGTTTCATTCTTCAAATCAGCAACGATCATAATAAGCTTTTGCAGAAATCTTTATTAAAATAATACAAAACTGGACAATTCTCAATTTTCCCTAAATGTCATATGTGTGAGGGCTGGAGTGCTAATCTTCATTCACTGAAGAAAATCAATTCTCGAGTTATCTTAAATTCTTCCACCTTTGTCTTTCCAAAGTTCATTGCTCTTAATTGTGCCTTCCATACAGCTGCTAGAGGAGCAAATGCCAGGTGTGAGGAAAGGAAAATAACGTCTCCATCAAAAAATACCCTAAGAAGGAATGCAGACAAATGTGTTAACACTCAGTGACACTGAAGTAAGTGACCCAACCAGAAATGTTATTGCTCTGAAAAATCATTACATAGGGATGGAATCAATTAGCACAGCTCTGTTTCACCTTTACAAATTGTCTCTGAGAGTATATCTTCCATTTCCCTGGGACCTAGATATTGAGGAAACTGGGATTTTTTTTCTTTCCCATTGATACTGTCATTCACTAGTGTTGTCTTGTGGGAAGAACCAAATTACACCACTAAAAAAATATTGAGATATTTTTAAACTATCCATTATTTTTTTTGAAAGTCATCAGTGACCCACATGTATAAAAATATTTATAGCAGCTCTTTTTGTGGTGGCAAAGAATTGGAAATTGAGGGGATGCCCATTAGTTGGGGAATGGCTGAACAAGTTGTGCTATATGAATGTGATAGAATACTCTTGTTCTATAAGAAATGATGAACAGGCAGACTTCAGAAAAACCTGGAATGACTTACATGAACTGATGCTGAGTGAAGTAAGCAGAAACAGGAGAACATTGTACACGCTAACATCAAAATTGTGTTGCAATACAATGATTCAAGATAATTCCAAAAGACTCATGATAGAAAATGCCATCCACATCCAAAGAAACAACTGTGGAGTCTAAATGCAGATCGAAGCATGCCATTTTCACTTTTTTGTGTTTCTTGGCTTTTTTTTCTTTCTTTCTTTCCCCTTTTGTTCTGATTCTTCTTTCATAGTATGACTAATGTGGAAATATGTTTAATATGATTGTACATGTAAAACCTATACCAGATTTCTTGCTGTCTTGAGGAGGGGGGAAGGAAAGGAGGAAAGGAGAAAAATGTGGAACTCAAAATCTTACAAAAGTGAATATCTTTACATGTAATTGGAAAAAATAAAATACTATCAAGTACAAAAAAAGAGTAAAAAAAAGTCATCATTGAAGAATACCATAAAGAATGGGATCATAGGAGATTTTTTTTTATCACAGGTTTAATTGCAATATGGTGTTCACTTTTAATAGAACTTGAAATCTTCGAAGTTGAGGCATCAATAACACAAAAGAGGGGAATTGGTCACAACGAGTATGAGAGACTTCAGAAAGATAGGCTTGATAGTACAATGGCATGCTCACAGATATTAGATCAAAACACACAGAAAGGGTTCTGCACAGAAATCCTCCAACAGAGGGGTAGATATAGACATGAATTACGTAGGGGGATTGAGATCTGCATTACAGAGGAACTGCCTCACACCAAAGAAGCTATGGATTCCACAAAACCTCAACCTGATCTTAGAGCACACAGCTTTCTGCTAATTCATCTAATCACTGACATTGGCTCTGGTTGTTAATCCAGTCCTATCAATTTATTCTTATGCTAAAGAATTCTTTCCTAAAAATTTTTATTGTTGTTCACTCTTTTCAGTTAGTGTTCGACTCTTCATGCCCCCATTTGTGGTTTTCTTGGCAAAGATACTGGAGTGGTTCTTTCTCCAGCTCTTTTTACAGATGAGGAACTAAGGCAAACAGGGGTAAGCGACTTGCCCAGCTAGACACACAGATAGTAAGTGTCTAAAGCTGGATTTGAACTCAGGTATTTCTGACTCCAGGCCCAGGGCTCTGTCCACTGTCCCACCAATAGCTAGTATTTATATAGTACTTTAAGGTTTGAAAAGCACATTACAAATATTATCCCATTGACCCTCACAAGAGCCCTATAAGGTAGGTGCTATTATCATCTCCACTTTACATATGAGAGAACTAAGGCAGACGGCAGTGAAGTGACTCGTCCAGGGTCACAAAGCTGGAAGTGTCTGAGATCAGATTTGAATTTAGGTGTTCCTGAATCCAAGTCCAGCACTCTCTCCACTTTGCCACGTAGCTGTCGGCTTCTCTTGTTTTCCCATTCCCTCCCACTCCCTTCCAAACGTTGTTCCTCTACTTCTCTTCATATTTGCTCAGCTACATTTTCTCACATTCCCATATGTCTCCTCTGTTTTCTTCCCTCAAATTCCAATAATGTAGACTTGTGACCGAACTGGAAAGGAACACATTTCTTAGACTTCTGGTGATGATGAGGATGATAACGATGATGATGATAACAACCAGCATTTCTACAGTGCCTACTGCGTATCAGGTCCTATGCTAAGTGCTTTACAAATATTATCTCATTAGATCCTCACAACAATCCTGGGAGGTAGGATTTTTTGCATTTTGCAGTTGATGAAACTGAGGCAAAGGTTAAATGACTTGTCCAAGGTCACACAGGAAATATCTGAGGCTGGATATAAATTTAAGTGTTCTGACTCCAGGTCTAGAGCTCTATCCACTGTGCCACCTAGCTGCCAAAACTAACCTTTCGGACTTGAGCCAAACAAAAAGAAGCTCCCAACTTGTCTTTTAAGCAACTGTAAATCTCACAATCTTTGCATATATAACTCCAACGGAAACTTGTCATGCTGTTGCCCAACCATCTTCATTCCATGCTCCAGCCACAGCCTCCAGCCTATGTTGTTTTCCCCTATCAAACTGTAAACTTCTTGAGGGCAGGGGCTATCTGGCTTTTTATAGTTATATTTCCAAGGCTTCACATGACTGGCATATATTAGTTATTATTTAGTTCTTTATCAGTTATGTCCAACTCTTCATGACGCCATTTGAGGTTTTCTTGGCAAAGATACTAGAGTTTTTTGCCATTTCCTTCTCCAACTCATTTTACAGATGAGGAAACTAAGGCAAATAGGGTTAAGTGATTGACCAGGGTCACACGACCAGGAAGTATCTGAGGCCATATCTGAAGTCTTCCTGACTCTAGGTCCAATGCTCTATCCACTGTACCACTTAGCTGCTTATAATAAGTACTTAACAAATAATTTTTCATTCATTCATTAATTCAAATAGCATAATTTAGGTCCTGAACTAAAACTATTTAATAGGCATCTATATCCATTTTGTTTTGTAAATTCAAAATCAGCTTCACCCTGGAAATATTTTTGTAGACTATCTTAGAAGTGTTTAACATTCTTAAAAAGCACTCCATGATGGCTTTAAATTTCAATACTCTTGAAACCTAGCAATATGCTCTGTTTAAAAAAAATCAATCAACAAGAATATATTAAGTGTTTATTGTGTGTCAGGCACTATGTTAAATTCTGAGGATACAAATACAAAAAGGCAAACAGTTCCTGTCCTCAAAGAGCTTATGTTCTAATGAGAGAAAATACATAAATATCTTGGTACAAACAAGATATATACAGAGTAGATAGATGGTCACCTTAGAAGGTTACCATGGAATTGTATCTTAAAGGGTACCACCAGGAGGTACCAGTGGGAAGACTGGGAAAGGCATCCTAAAGAAGATGGCATTTGAGCTGAGTCTTTAAGGGATTCTGAGATGTAGACAAGAGAAGAAGAATGGGGAAAAGCCAGGGAAAGCCACAAAATGCAAATGTGCATTGTGTGTGTGTGTGTAGAAAGGCAAGTGGGCCAGTAGAACTGGATTATTGAGTACGTGCAGAGGAATAAATAACATGTAAGATGATAGAAAAATAGAAAGGAGCTGTATAGTAAGGAGCTTTAAATACAAAGGATTTTGTATTTTATCCTAGAGATAATAGGCAGCCACTGGAATTTATTAAGTAGGGAGAGTGATAAGATCAGATTGTGCTTTAAGAAAATCACTTCAGCAGCTGAGTGGAGGATGAGGCTGGATTAGAGTAGGGAGAGAATTGAGACAGGGAGACCAATTAGAAGATTATTTTCATAATCCAGTCAAGAGGTGATGAAGAACTGAATCCTGGTGGTGGCTATGGGAGTGGAGAAAAGGACACCCCTATGACGTATGTAATGGTGGAAGAACCAATAAGATTTTGCAACTAACTGTGCATAAAAGGTGTATGAGAGTAAGGAGTGAAGGATGAAATTGAGGTTATGGACCCGGGTGATTGAAAGTATGGCAGTGTCCTGGAAGACAGCAGGAAAGTTCACCAGACAAACAAAAAAACAATGAGTTCCATTTCGGACATAGTGAGGATGAGATGCTGAAAATATATCCAACGGAAATGTTCAATAAGCAGATGGTGATATAGGAGTGGTGCTCAGGAAAGAAACTTGGGTTAGATATTTAGATCTAGGAATCATCAGCGTAGATATGATCATTGAACTGGTGGGAACTGACGAGATTACCTAATGAGAAGATATGGAGAAAAAAGAGAAGAGGATCCAGGGCAGAGCCTTGAAAAACACCCTCAGTTAGCACCAGTGACATGGATGAAGACCCAGGACATGAAACCGAGGAGGCAAACGGGCAGGAAAGAAAAGAACTAAGAGAGAGAAATAAAACATAAGTGTACACAGGAGGAAAAGGCTGAGTCAAATAGAATTAAATTCTTTTTTAAATAGTATTTAATTTTTTTCCAATTACTTGTAAAGACAATTTTTAACACTCATTTTTTTAAATGTTGCATTCCAAATTTTCTCCATCCCTCACATCCTTCAGCATCACTGATACCATGTACATGTTAGAGACAAATTCTTCAGAGAGGTCAGGAAGGATATGGATGAGAAAAGACCATAGGATTTGGCAATTAAGAAATCTTTTAAAAATAATTTTTGTAACACCATGGCTCTCTGTCACCTATTACAATTAGCCACAAAGTAGTAGGATAACAGAGGAAAGAAAAATACTGATTTTAGTATGGATGAGCAAAGAGACATGTGCTTTTGTGTTTTGGAGTAAAGACAAAGAAAGTCTTATGGCAGATTTCAGCGTGTAGCCATCATACCGAAACCAAACAAGTAGGTCATATCTGTATTATATTTGGAAAAGAAATGAGAGAACAAAAATATTTGACTTTATATGACAGTGGCCCCTAATAAAGGTTTACGATGCAGGCACTGACGTGCCTGAGAGGAGGATCTGTATGCTATTTTTATTTACAGCATTGCACAAAACAGACAGCTAATAAAAGTCCTGCCTCTGACACCTATGAGTAGGGTGACCCTGGGCAAATCACCTAACCTCTCATGACTCTTGATAGCTCTAAGACTGAATTTCAGAAAGGATACTAAACTGCATTAGTAGAGGGGAATTCCCTCATCTGGGAGCTTCATCACTAATGAAATCATAGGTCAAGTCCCTATTTCCCTATTTGTTGTCTTTATCTGGAATTCATTTTGTAATTCAATTTCACAGACTTTTTACTAACCATGTAGTAGTTGGTTATAACCTTGGTTTTGAGGCCAACTCTCTGTTCACTGTCACAAGCTATCTCTCAGAGTGGGTAGACGGTCTGTTCAAATACCAAGCAAATCTCTAACCTCCTGAGTTTTGTTCCAACACCATCCCAACCACAGATCTCCTCATACCTGTACATTATGCTTTATCAAAAATCAGTGTTTGCTCACAATGATGAGGATGAGGATGATTCCTAAAATGAAGAATGGAGTTCTCTTTCAGTGTCAGTGAGCAAAGAATATAATACTGGAATAGTGTGTTATATTTCCAAAGGTTTTCTGTATCTCTGATCCCATTGATTTTTGCAACAATCCTATGAAGTAAACAAAGTCCATATTATTATCCCCAATTTACAGATGTGGAGACTGAAACTCCAAGAGGTCAAATGATGTGCCCAGAGGCCATAGCATATAAATGACAGACTTGTTTTCTGACTCTTAGACCTGGGCTCCTTGCATTAGAACATGCTACTTCCAATAAAGCCTTATTCCAAAGAAGCTGAGAGTGGGAAGGTGGTTTGAACACTTATTGTTTGTTTCGTTTATTTTTCCACTTGGTTCAATGGTAAGTATTTGCTCAGCTTAATGAAAGGGATAATACTGGAAAAGAAAAAAGGACTACGATGGAGAAAAATAATATGCTTTCTCTATGTTATTTGGTCATAAGTTCTTCCCTTATTCATAGATCTGACAGATAAATGATTCCATGCTCTCCGGATTTGCTTATTCTGTCACCCTTTATGTAAAAATCATGTAAACATTTTGACCACATCTTGGTATAAGGGGTGATTTGCTTATTCTATCACCCTTTATGTAAAAATCCTGTAAACATTTTGACCACATCTTGGTACAAGGTGTGATTTGCCTATTCTGTCACCCTTTATGTAAAAATCATGTAAACATTTTGACCACATCTTGGTATAAGGGGTGATTTGCTTATTCTGTCACCCTTTATGTAAAAATCATGTAAACATTTTGACCATATCTTGGTATAAGGTGTGAGATGCTGGTCTACACCTAGTTTCTGCCATACTTTTTTCCAGTTTTCCCAGGAGTTTTTGTCAAATAATGAGTTTTTGTTCCAAAAGCTTAGATCTTTGGGTTTATCATATACTAGATGATTATGATCATTTAGCATGCTGTTTTTCACTTTCATTCTTTTTTGTTGTTGTTTGTTCTAGTCTTCTTGTACAAAATGACTAATATGGAAATGTTTTACATGATTGCACACGTATAACTTGTACTGAATTGCTTACTATCTCAGGAAGGGGGGAGGGGAAAGTGGAGGGAGGGATAGAATTTGGAACTTAAAATTCAAAAAAAAGTTAAAATTGTTTTATCACGTAATTGAAGGAAAAAATAAAATGTAATAAAGAAAGAAATAAAAGAAAGATAGCCTTTCTAAAAGAACATAAAATTGTGAGAGAAGGAGCTTCAAGTATAGCATTAGGTGTGGTTAAATGTGTATTGTATGGTTTTAACACCAAATGCCCACTTTGGCCTCCTCTCTTCGCTCATCATGGAAGAAGGAGGAGGAGGAGGAGGAGGAACAGGAAGAGGAGAAGCTCCGTTAGATTGTAAACTCCTTGAAGGCAAGAACCATCTCTGGCCTCTTTTCATTTCCCCAGTGTTTAGCATGGTGCCTAGCATAAAGTAAGCACTTAATAAATGTTTATTCATTGATTGATGTCTAAGGTCAAAAACAGGGCTAGAGTGGCATCAATATTTGTAGTAGTTGGAAAAGGAGAACTAAAGTGCCAAAAAGTAAGAGATTTCATTTTCCATAGACAGGAATATTTGCCTACTTCTTACCTACTTGTGAGGCTGATAGTGTAAGTGCTAAAGTCAGGAAAACCTGGGTGTAAATCCTGCTTCTAATACTACATATGTGACCATAAATGAGTCACTTAAACTTTTTGAACCTCAGTTTCCTCATCTTTAAAATGGGAAAAATCTAAGTTGTTATTACCTTTATATGTGATTTTATTGATTAATTTTGCAACTCTCAGGACAGTGATCTGGATGTCATCCTCTAACTAATTTCATTAGGTTGCCTCTCTTGCAAGGTGATACTTTGATATGCCCAGATTTCCATGTATCTTTTGGATGTGAGTATTCCTGTATCAATGCATATCACAACCATCCATGCCTGCCTATCTTTTGAGATTTTCATTTATTTCTTCCCATACCTTCATGGTCAGAGATAAATCCAACAAGCTAGAGGCCTTCCACAAGTTTTCCTGACATCTAAAGAGACCAATGAAGTATGCAGATTATCCATGAGTTACCCCTTTTTCCCCACTTTATGACAGGGATATCTTCCTTTTCTACCATTCATTTCTTTGATTCATATTACTTCTCCTGAGAAATTCTTCATCTGCTATTTGACAATGTCCAGTGTGTTCCTCTCTACTGATCTCTGGGTGATCTTCAACTTCAGTCTTTCAGACACGATAATGTTCCATAACTCACAGCCATGACCATGATAGTGGAAGAATATAGCCATCCAGAAGAACAGCCATTGTTTCAGGGAGAAGCTTAGCATCATTAAAAGAACTTTACAGTCTCTCAGAGGCAAGGCAGCACACTCTCCTCCTCCTATTCAATTCTCCCAGCTCCTTGCCCATTTGCAGTGCCTGTCCAAGATAATCACACTAATGGTTGAACTCTATAGGTTGTCTATCCACCTGCATATCTGTTCAACAATTGTGGTAATCATAAAAACAAAAATCCCACCACACTCTTAACAACATTAGTTTCAGTTCCTGATTTACTTAGGTTAAGGCAAAACAATGTTCTATATATAAAAACCTAAATGTGTTTAAATGGAGTATTTTCCCAAAGGACACTCTTTAAGGGAGTCATAACTGCTTTTGCTATTACGAAAATGTAAGATGGTCTGAGATGATGAAATATAAGATGATGAAAAGAAAATTTTTAAAATGTTGGGGAGAAAACAGCTGGTCAATCCTTTTTTCTCCTGTGGGATTTAAATATTTTTAACTCAAGGAATGAGTGAAGGTCTCTTTTTCTTGGACTAAATTTAGTTTCACTTGAACCAGTCTTTTTCTGTTCCTTTTAAAATTTATTTCTCTAATTAGCTTTGCTTAATTACAAAGGTAATGTGAAAGCCATTGACCTAGATCTATCTCTCTCACATAAATTACAGAAGCACTTAGTCCTGGGACCACAGTATAGTAACAACCTCATCCCTCCACAATCATCTATAAATCTAATTTCCTGGCCTCACTTCTTACCTCTGTCCTCAGATCTGTGGTCTATGATACCTGCCTTTTCACAGTAATGGATCAGTCTTACTTTTGACTTCCCTGGACTTCATAAAAATTAATAACTGAGCTGGATATGGTGGTGCATGCCTGTAATTCCACCTACCTGGGAGGATGTGGCTTGCAGATCTCTAGAACTCAGGAGTTCTGAGCAGCAACAGGCTATGCTAAGTGAATGCCTAAACTAGGTTCAACATTAATATGGTGAGCCTGGTGGTTGTAGAGGAAGGAGTGGAATTAGGCCACTGTATGTCCAGCCTGAGAGGACTTATCTCAGAATAAAAGGGAGGAAAGGAGGGAAGGAAGGAAGGAAGGAAGGAAGGAAGGAAGGAAGGAAGGAAGGAAGGAAGGAAGGAAGAAAGGAAGGAAGGAAGGAAGGAAGGAAGGAAGGAAGGAAAGATGGAAGGAAGGATGGAAGGAAGCAAGGAAGGAAGGAAGGAAGGAAGGAAGGAAGGAAGGAAGGAAGGAGAGAAGTGGAGTTGAGGATAGGAAAAGAGAAGAGAGGAGAGAGGAATAAGCAGCTTTCCTTAGTCTGGATTATATTCTGAATGTCCAATAGCTTCTACATCTACCATGTACTGAAAGTTAAGCCTGGTAAAACTTTATCAGTCACTAAAACTGGAGCTGGCTTCAGTTATTTCCTTACCATTCCCAACTAGGTGAAAAGAATACAACTATATACCTGCTACAGCTAATTAAGACTAGAGATCTAGAACTAGCAAGCATCTGATAGGCCACCTAATTCAAGTCCCTCACTTTGTATAGAAGGAAGCTGAGGTCCACAATCACACAGATCAGGTCAGAGGTAGGGTATGAACCTCAAATCTCTGACTCCAAACGAATAAGCACAAAAAGCACAATTAAAGCATTATCGAACGGGCGAGGCAGTTTAATTTCATTTCTCTTCCACTAATAAAAGTTATCTTTAGTCAATCAGTCACTAAGTTTTTCCATTTGAATAGTTGATTGACTTTCTTTAGGCCCGAATGGAATTTTCATATTCCTCCAACATTGTATTTATTGGCCTTGCTGCTTTATACATACTTCACCTTTGGGTTCATTTTCTTTTCTTCTGATCTTTAGTATTTTTGTAAATTTAAACACCACAGAAAACTGCTATTTGCCTCATAATGGCTTCTTCAGAGTTTTTGTGGAGACTAATGACATAATGATAATGTTCTCAGACCTATATTTTCTACTTGATAAACTAGCAATTAGACGATTAGAGCATTTTTTTTAGAAACCCACATTAAGTATATAATACACCAGGAAACCAGGCCATCATATAATTATAGAGGCAAGAGAAATGATTTGCATAACTGTAAACTATCTGAGCTCCTAGTGCACATGCTTAGAACAGGATTTTTTTTTTAAGAATATATATGTATTTGAAATTAAAGACACTTTAATGAAGGTGGCAAATGAGACAATAAGATCTAAGTGTTCAATATATTATAATCATTTGAAACAGTTTAAAACTTTTCTTTCTTTAAGAAAAGGTGACCCTCGTGAAATCTGCTGAACATAACATTCTGGACAAACTTGGACAAGAATAGCTGAAGGCAACGATCAAACATTTTCTGAGTGTCTCCATCGGTAAAGTACACTACTGGATAATTAATGGTGCCAGTTATTTCAGCTCTGATGCAGACCACTTTTGCAAAAATCTCTTCCTATGTCACAGGATAGCTATGAGGATTAAATGGGATATTGATATAACTAGCATTCAAATAATGCTTTAAAGTTTGCAAAGCACTCAACATATATTGTCTCATTTGATCCTCATAACAACCATCTGAGGTAAAGACTGAAAGTATTATTATCCCTACTTTATAGATCAGGAAACTGATACTCGGAAGTTCAGTAACTTGCAGAAACACACAGAACAAGGGTTTAAACCAGGATCTTCCTGACTTTGTGTCTAGCATTTTACCATCCATTATGACAGACCTCCTTTTCATAGGATAATGAGTGTGAAAGAGCTGGGAAATTATAAATTGCTATAAAAATGCAATGTTTTGTTATTGTATATCTTCAAATGGAATTTAACCTATATGTTTCTGTTTCCTTTGAATCTTGTCCAATACACATCAGGAAAAGGGTGACTGGTCTTCTTGCTCTTTAGAAGAAAAGGAAATTAAAACAACCCCCAAGAGTTCAGATTAGGGTGAGGGAAAACTCAAATCCTAATTTTGAAAAGAATTTCATTTTCTTCTTTAAAAAAATACAATTTGTTATCTTCTGAAAGAATAGGTTTAGTTCATATACATTATTCAGTTATTTTCCATTGTGTCCAACTCTTTGTGAACCCATTAGGAGTTTTATTGGTTTTGGGGGTTTGTTTGAGTTTTTTGGACAGAGATACTGGAGTATTTGCCATTTCTTTTTCCAGCTCATTTTACAGATGAGGAAACTGAGGCAAAGAGGGCTAAGTGATTTGCCCAGGATCACACAGCTAGTGAGTGTCTGAGGACAGATTTGAACTCATGAAGATAGGTTTTCCTGACTCCAGGCCCAGCATTCTATCCACTGCACCACCTAGCTGTCCCCAGTTCAGATATATAGTTTCTTTTAAATTCATGAAAGGAGATGACAGTTGAAAAGGTGTGAAAGGATGTCTTAATGACCCTCACAAGATAAACTCACTACCCCAGGTTGAAAGCACAACTTAGATAGGCACATAATTTTGCCTAAAAGGCAAAAGGGCCAAGATTAAAGTGTGACAAGGTAGAAATCATAACTGGGAGGTGAGGGTGAGAGTGGGGAGAAAGCATGGGTGTGGAGGAAGAGCACCAGGGTGGAGTCAGCAGCAGCAAAGCTACAGCGATCTTACTAATTCATAGCTAAAGGGCTTCAAAGACTGGAAGTGGGATGCTCACCTCAAAGTGAACTACAAATATTAAGTGTCTTTAGTTTGTTATTCTATTCTCTGGACAAACATCGGTTTCTAATTTAGTAAAAAGGCAAGCAATACATCTAATTTTAAGTCTTAATAATAACAGTTCCCTTTGTGAAGAGCTATCCCTCACATAGAAGGTTGGTTTTACACTTGGGATTTCAGGCAAACTTTTCTGGTGACCAGTAGGTACTATTCACAATTCTAGTAGTTGATTTTCCTCTTACCCTTGGCCTTTACCATTAGATTGTGTAATATCACCTAACCCCAGAAATTTTGTTACCTAGAACAATGTCTCTCATTGGATGAAGTAGGAGAAAAAGCCCTGAACTGGACATCATTGGGTATATTCAATTATAAACTTCTTAGTGGCAGGGATAATGTTTGAACTTCCTCCAGTCAGACAATAAGCATTTATTAAGCATCTACTATATACCAGGCACTGTGCTGGGGATTCAAAGAAATTCAAAAGAAAATAGTCTCTATTCTCAAGGAACTCACTTTCTACAGCACTTCACCTATGCCTGGCAAATAATTGATGCTTTAACTGTTTTTTAAGTTGTTGAAATGAATTGAACTCATCTAGGCATACTGGATTATATTACTACTAAAAGCTCATATTTTATGGTGCTTTAAGGTTTGCAAAGCACTTTACATATGTCATCTCATTTGATCTTCATGGGGCTATATTATCCTCATTTTACAGATGAGGGAACTAAGACTTACACAAGTTGAATGACTTGCCCAAGGTAACACAGCTACTTAATGTCTGAGGCAGGATTTGAATTCCAACTTCTTGACTCCAAGTCAAGGACACTATTTACTTAGATTCCTAGCTGTTTGGTACCAGGTTTGTTGCAAATTAACTGTGTAAATTTAGGCAAATCATAAACTGTGGGCTGCAGTTCCTTCAGGTGTAAAATGGGGAACTAGATGATCTCCAAGGTCCATTGTAGCTTTGAGAGTCTATGAATCTGAGTTTCATTGTCAGGACCCATTCAACCACTCTGATACTGAGATAGAGATTCTAAGGGGTTATTGTCCTTAGATCAGCACCTGGCTTGGGCTTTTTTCTTCTTTTCATTCGATGATTTCATCAGCTTCTACAGGTTCAATCAACATCACTCTGCAGTGGGCTCCAAATCTCTGTCAGGCTCTAATCTCTCTCCTGAACTCTACTACAAGCTTACTAACTGGTAACTGGGTATTTCCTCCTAGATATTCCAAAAGCATCTTGACATATCCAAGATAGGACTCATCATATTTCCCTTGGTCTCATCCCTCCTCTCAATTTCGTCATCTCTATCAATGGCACCACCATCATTCTTATCATCTACATTCTTACCCTTAAAGTCATCTTTCATTCTCCCTTTTTCTTCAATCTCTATAGCCAATCATTTGCACGTCATTTTTTTGGTATACCCTCATATCACCCACTTTTACCCTCTCTTCACTCACACAGTCTCTGCTTAGGTCCTTTATCACCTTTGGTCTGGACTATTACAATAGCCTCCTAATTAGTTTCCCTGCTTCCAGTTTCTCCCTTCTCTAATTCATCCTCTGTGTAACTGCCAAATTAATGTTCCTAAAAAACAGATCTAACCATGTCAACTCCTACTCAGAAATCTTGAATGGCCTCCTGTTGCCTCTAGGAGAAAATATAAAGTCTTTGGCCTGGCATCACAAACTTTCACATCACAACCGTTTGGTGAGAATATGAAATAATAGTTCCTACAACTAAAAGTATAAAATGATTATTTCATATTATTCCCCAACATATACTCTCCATTTCAGGCAAACTGTCCTGCTGGCTGTTCCCCATCCATGATATTCCATGACCTAGGCCTCCATGCCTTTGCAGAGTGATTCCCCCTTTCTGGAAGACAGTCTTCTCTCATGTCTCCCTTCAAAACTGCTCAGGTGCCACCTCCTACAGAGTGTTTCACATCTCTCTCTGTATTCCCAGGCCTCAGCACAGTGTCTGGCATGTAATAGGTACTTAATGCATGTTTACTAATTGATTGACCATTCCTTATTCAATTCTATTCAACATTTCCAACCTGGATTTGTTTTCCCCTCAGAAGTAAGGAAAAAAGGAAGGGATGAAAGAAAGGAGGAAGAGGAGGGAGGGACATGGAAGGAAGGAAGGAAGGAAGGAAGGAAAGAAGGAAGGAAGGAAGGAAAGAAGGAAGGAAAGAAGGAAGGAAACAAGTATTTATTAAGCATATCCTATGTGCCAGGTACTGTGCTAGATGCTTTAAAAATACAACTCGTATTCTCTCCTCCACGTTCAGTGATAGACTTAGGGTGGACACTTAATCAGCTTGTCCCACTTCAGCACAGAACTCCTAAGCTCAAGTAACCCAACAGTCTCAGCCTCTCCAATAGGAAGAATTATAGGCCTGTAACACCTTGCCTGTCTATTCTGTTTATTTTCATGAATTCCTGAAGAAAAACAACTCGAATTCCCTAATTCTTTTTCACCAAGCTCCCACCGCTCTGATGCCAATGTTGTCAGGTACTAGAGAAGTGGATCAACATAGACTTCTGTGGGAAAAGACAAAGTCATGCTGAAGAATACAAATCATCGTAAACTTCTGAATATTGTACCTGAAAGGAAAATCTGCAGCACCTTCCATTTGGATTTCTCCTTCCTCTTGGCTTGCACATGAGGAGTTTCAATGCATGTTAAAACTATATTTATAGATGCCTATCACAGTAGTCCTGAAGTGCTTCACAATAAAAGCTGTTCCAGTCCTCAAGTCAACAGTTCACTGTGGGTTGCCATCTTGACATTTACTTCCTGTTGCTATTTTTTACTTTTTAAAAATAATGTCTTAGTGATGTTGTAAAAACAGGGCAGAAGTATGTTAGAGTCTTTATCATCTTCATAAGAGAGAGAGAGAGAGAGAGAGAGAGAGAGAGAGAGAGACAGAAGCAGAGAGAGGTGTTTTCTTAATTATGTATTTAAGGAAAATTATAGCCTAAGACAAATATTAAGGGGTAATTCAATTATTAGTTCCTTGAAAAGTTCATCCATCACTCCAAAAAAAAATTTTTAACTGTTTCTGATTGTATTTCAAGTTGGTGCCGTGTACCTGAAACCAGCGAAAGGCCTGGCCAATATATTACTAGCTGAGAAAACGATAACTCCCACCTCATTTTAGGGTTTCAATTCTATCTTTCTCAACAAAAAAAAATGATGCTGAGATTAATGGAAAATACAGCTAATAATCATTATTAGCATTTTAAATTCTTCTATAAAGTGATTTTTGGCATTTAAGATGTTTTAAAATATTGCATATTTGCAAATATGTATATTTTACCTGCCATATCTAGAGGAAATATAGTCTAGAGTAGAAAGAACTCTGGATGTTGAGTCAAAATTCCTGTTTCTGATACTTCCTGTGTAACTTTGGACAAGTAATTTAATAAGTGACACATATACACATGTGTATATCTATATATGCATATGGATATATCAATTTAAAGTTTGCAAAAGTATTTTACATACATTATCTCATTTGAGCCTTACCCTGTGAGGCCACTATTGTTTTCCCTTTTTTACAGTTAAAGAAACAGTCTCAGAAGGGTAAAATAACTTACCAATGTTAATATAGTTATTAAACATAAAAGGCATCATAAAAGTCTTCCTGACTCCAAGGACAGAACACTAACTACTACTCAATGTCATATCTCCAAAAGAATTATGGGAATATAATGGCATATTAGGTCCTAGAGGAGCTCAGTTTCCCCACAGACACCACAGTAAATACAAGATGAAAAAATGATAAAGAAAACCCAAGAGAAACAGCTATTATCTCTTCCCTACAGACTAGGACTGCACCAAAAGATTGAAAAGATCTTGCAGAAACCGAGTGGGTGTGCGTCTAGTAAGCCAAAGGCAAATCCATGGGACCCAGAACAAGCAACAGCATTAGACCAAGGCCCAGGCAGTTTGATGTCCAAACATCAGAATCCTCCCAGAAGGCTACAAGGCCAGACTGGAGCCCAGGCATCTCACAGAGCCATCACAGAAAGCAAAGCAAGAAAAACTGCTGGGGCAGCAGTGGGCCAAGCATGGTACCTGGAATGATAAAGGACAGCTAGCACAGTCATCCACAAAGGCCTGTCAGGCCTTCAGCAAAGGACAGGGCCAACTCAGAGTTCAGAACTATGTAAGGCAATAGAGAAAGATGGCAGCTAAATCGAGTCACTGAGAAACTAAACTCAATCCCAGGAACTCTTGCAGAGGGTGGGGCTTAGTGTTAACCACCACATCCAGGATAAATAAGGGCTGCCCACACCCTCCAAGAGTACAGGTGGGCACAGAGTTTAATCCAAGCACAAAGCCTTAAAGATATATAAGTAATAATAGGAATAGCTAACATTCATAAAGTACCTATTGTGTACCAGGCACTCTGCTAAGTACTTTTACAAATATTATTGGCATTTGATCCTCACAATGATCCTGAGATTTAGGTGCTATTATTATCCCCACTGTAGGTGAGGAAAATGAGGCAAACAGTGATTAAGTGACTTGCCCAAGATCAGAGCTAGCAAAGTCTGAGGCCAGATTTGAATTTGGGTCTTCCTGACTCTAGGCCCAGCTATCCACTACACAACATAGCTGTCCATCCAAAAGGGAATGCTAAACACAATGAAAAAAAAAACTAACTATGGACTTTACCAAGAGGTAAACCCAGAATAAGAGAATAAATCCACAAATCCAAGAGAGAGGAAGAGAGAGAGAGAGAGAGAAAGAGAGAGAGAGAGAGAGAGAGAGAGAGAGAGAGAGAGAGAGAGAGAGAGAGAGAGAAAGGGATAGAGAGGCAGAAAAAGAGAAAGAAGGAAAAACAGGGAGAGAACATTCATTAAGTACTTACTACACTGCCATTGTGCTAAGTATTAGGGATACAAATATAAGAAAACAAGATAGTCACTATCATTAAGGGATTTACATTCAAATGGGGGAAGACAACCCCATAAAAAGAGCCAGAAAGGGAAGGAGATGTGGGAGGTGAGCAGCTCTATGTTTTGGAGAGGGCTAAGAAGTGACTTTTAAGCCTGATTCAGGGAAAGACAAAAAGAAAGTTCACCTTTCAGAACCTTGTTTCCTGGGGGCAGAGTCCAAGATTCCAGGTGAGGGAGATGAGGATGATGACCAGAAACAGTAACTATAGGAGTACCTAGAAGAAATGAAACAATAAATACAAAATGTAATGTTAAAGGTAACAACAGCCAAGGAGCTTAGAACAGATGGCAGAAAACTCTACCCAAGAATTGGGAATGGGCCAAACACTAAGTCACAATTACATAAGACAATAAAAAAAGAATATTAAAACCAAATCAAAATATTGAGGTGGGGGGGGACAAAGAAAATATAATATATATAATATCACAATCAATTGACCTGGAAAACAGGTCAAAGAGAGGTAATCTAAAAATCCTAAGACTATCTGAAGATCAAAATCAAAATAAAGTGCCTTGATAATTTGATTATCATTATTTCAAGAAGTTATAACTGAAAACAGTTCACATCTATTAGAACAACAAGTAAATGTGAAAATATCAAGAATCCACCAGTCACATCCTAAAAAAAACACCAAAATGAAAATTCCCAGGAATATTACATCAAAATCCTGAGTTTCCCACACACATGAAAAAAGAAAGTGTTCAAATACCAAGGAGACAGGATCACACAACACTTAGAAGTTACTACTTTAAAAGAGAGGAGAGTTTGGAATAAGAAATTACAGAGGGTCAAGGGTAAAAGCTTATAACCAAGAATAACATATCTGGCAAAACTGAGTCTAATTCTAGAGGGGAAAAAACCATTAGTGAAACAGAGGACTTCTAAGCAATCATAATTAAAAGTCCAGAACTAAAAATAAAATCTGAAGTAAAAACACAAGAAACAATTGAAACAAAGAAAGATAAATACATATGATGAATTAGAAGGGACTATATAATAATGAATTGTTTTACATTCTAACAGAAGAAAACAAAGTAGTGTTCTTTCATAACTCTGATATCTTCAAGGGAAATAAAGTTAAATAAGACAGAGGATCTGTGAGTGTTTTTATTTTGTCTTTATAGTGTTCAAAGAAGAAAATGGGAAGGAAAGAGGTATATAATAGAAATATAGAAAGGCAAGGTCTCTGGCTATCTCACAAAATAGGCTTACATGAGACAAAGAGTACTAAAATATGGAGAAAGGGATGAGGATAATTAGGATCACATCAACTTTATTTTTCATCTGAACCAAAGGAGAGTTGAACACATTCACATGAAACACAGAAAGAATGTGGTGTAGAAATATATTAAAATAGACAGGAAAATAGGTGGGAATGTTGTGCCAGGCACAACAGGGAGAGGGAGAGAGTTAAGAAAAAAAAAGATATGACAGATAAAAAAGTAGTAAGAAGCAAAACAATCTCCAACATTAGAGGGTGGGAAATAAAAGACAGATAAAAAGAAATAGAAACCTGAGATCGGGGGCAGGACAAGGAGAAGAAATAAGTCTAATAGAGAGGAAATGCATTGCTCCAATTATAGATCACTAAGGTTGAGCAACTCCTTGTCATGACCTTTTTCTTTGTAAAGGTTGGGGTGGTGAAAATTAAAGAAAAGAAAAATTACGAAAGGATAAGATGGAGAGAAATAAGCAATTAACTATCTTAATTGTAAGTGTTAATTGAATTAACTTTCTTATAAAAGGGAAAGGGATTGCTGAATGGATTAGAAAGCAGACTACCACAATATTTCTTACAAGAAGTGTACTTGAAACATAAAGATTTACACAGAGGTAAACTAAGGGGACTAAAGCAAAATCTGTGTCATGATTTCAGACAAGTCAAACAGTAAAAGAAAAAACACGTGCGCGCATGCATGCGCGCTCACACACGAACACACACACAAACCTAGGAAATTACACTGTGACAAAGAAACACTACAAACAACAAATCAATATAGTACTTAATATAAATATACCAAATGGCGTAACCACTAAATATATAAAGGAAAAAATAAATCAAATTACAGAAAGAAAGTTATAAAATTATAATATTGGAAAACCCCAATGTACCCCTTTCAAACTTAAACAAATATAATAAAGAGATAAATAAAAAAAGAAGTTAAGGACCTGAACAGAACTTTAGAGGAAAACAATAAAGATAATAGATATCTGGTCATTAAAGTATGAGAACAGAAAAGAATTTACATATTCTTCAGTTGTGAATGGCACTTTTACAAATATTGGCCTTATACAGAGCATAAAAACCTCACAAGTAAATGCAAAAAAAAGTAGAAATTTGAAAACATCATTTACTGAACATAATGCAACAAAAAGTACATTAAAAAGAGGCCTTTGAAGAAAGGATTAAAAATTAATTGAAGGCTAATTGAATCCTAAGCAAACAGTGAAACAAATGACAAATAATAGAAACAATAGAAAATTTCATCAAAGAAAATGACAATAAGACAACATACTAAAATTTTTAGGATTCAACTAAGCATTCTGCAAAAAGCAGTCCTTAAAGAAATTTCTATCTCTAAATACTTTGATCAACAAGTGAAAGGAGTAGATCATTAAATGGAAAATGTAATCTAAAAACCGAGAAAATCAACAAATAAAAAACTCCAATTAAACCAAAATAGAAATTCTGAAAATCAAAGAAGGCAATTACAAAAGTGCAATTATTAAAAATAATAAACATTTAGTTAATAAATAGAACTATGATCTTTAAAAAACAAATAAAACATTATCAATTAACTAACATGATTAAAGAAAGAAAAAGCAAATTTTCTGTATCAAAAAATGTAAAAGGATATTTCATAATGATTGAAAATGAAATATAGGAAACTATCAGAAACTCTTTGCCAAATACAACAAAGCTAATAACAACTGAAATGGATAGATATTAATAAAAGTATAAAATATTCAGATTTATAGAAGTTGAATCATGTTTATTTAAACGACAAAATATCTGAAAAGCAAATTGAACGCATTGTAAATGAACTCTCAAAGGAAAAAAAAAATCAGAACCAGTTGGGATTTACAAGTGAATTCTATCAAACCTTTAAATGACCAGTGAATTTAAATACTGCATAGGCTATTCACAAACATAAGAAAAGCACTATCATTCTGAACTCTTTTTATGAAATAAATATGTTCTTGATGCTGAAACTTAGGGGAGAAAAAGTGGTGAAAGAAAATTATAGATTAATATGCCTAATAATCATCAACATAAACATTAATAAAATAATAGTAAGTAGTCTAAAATAACATTATAAAAATTTATACAGTTTGAGTAGATTGGATTTATATCAGTTATGCATGATTGTTTCAATATAAGTAAAACTATAGACATAATTACTTAAAAATTAATAGAATATAGATTAAAACCATTTAATTATGTGAGTAGATAATGAATAATCAGATGTGGTGGCTCATGCCTGTAATACCTGGGGAGGCTAGAGCTGTTGAATTGCTTGAGTTCATGAGTTCCAAGTTAAAATAGGACTAAATCCAATTAAACTAAGTCAGGCACCAATATGGTGAGCATTCAGAAGCAGTGGTTCAGACCACCAGGCTACTAATAGGGTAAAATGGTTCAGGTCAGAGACACAGCAGGTCAAAATTCTTGTCCCAATCAGTGGAAGGAGGAGACCTATGGAATGTCTCCTTTACTTTCAGGCTGGGCAAGATAGGAAAACCTAGTCTTGAAATAATAATGAGAGTGGGGAAATGTTGACAAGAAGCATCCATTTCTGTTAAAAACACTAAAAAGTACAAGAATAAAATGAATTTTTCCTTAACATGGTAAATAGTACCTGAGACCTAAAGACAACATTGTATTCAATGAAAAAAGGCTAGAACCCTTTTTAATGATATCAAAGGTAAAGCAAGCATGTCCATTATTGCCTAGCAATATGATTTAACATATTTGCTAATCTATATGTAATAAACATAAGACAAAAAGAAACAAATGATTGCTTTTGTCTGGTCATATATTGAGAGAGAACCCAAAAGACTTAACTAAGGGCTAACTGAAAAAAGTTAATGGTGTCAACAAAGTTACACAGAGGGAAAATAAATCTTCATAATCATCAGTATTACTGTATGTTAATAACAAAATCTAGCATGAAGAGATGGAAAGAGAAATTCCATTCAAATTAAGTATACAATATATAACATATATAGGAATTACATTTACCAAGATACAGTCAGCAATTATATGACCATGGCTACAAAACAATTATTGAAACTAAGAAAAGCATAAATCAGAAAAAAAAAATATTAATTGATTATGTTTAAACTGTGCTAAGATACCAAACTACCAAAGAACTGCTTTTTAGAACTGGAAAAAATTAATGACAAAATTCATACAGAGTAACAAAATGTTTAAAATGTTGAAGGAAATAATGAAAAAGGTAGGAAAAGAGTCTACCAGTACCAACTCTCAAACTACACTACAAAAGAGAGAGAGAGAAAGAGAGAGAACGAATCATCACTGGCCCAGATTTATAAGGATGGGAACCATTCCCCAAAATATAAATTGCCAAAGATTAAGAAGAGGTAAATCTCGAAAGAAGAAATCTAAGCTATCAGTAATATTTTATGTTGCCATACAAAATAGAAATGTTACATATTGCTAATAAAAAATGTAAATTGAAGCAATTAAAGTAACTCTGAGGTTCCACCTCAAACCTGTCAAATTGGCAAAAATGACGATTAAAGAAAATGATAACTGTTTTAGGGGCTGAAGGGAAACAGGCACATTAATACACTATTAGTAGAGATGCAATTTAATTGGTCCAAACATTCTGGAAAGCAGTTTGGAATTATTCCCAAAAAGTCACTAAGCAAGACATTCCCTCTGACTCAGCAATACAACTACTGAGCCTACATCCTAAAGAGATCAAAGAAATACAAAAAGGACTCAGACATATAAAAATATTTATAGTAGCTCTTTTTTTAATAGAAAAGAAATGGAAACAAAAGAGGTCCTCCTCAACTGGAGAATGGATGAACAAAATATTGTATATCAAATTAACAGGAATATTTTTGCACCATAAGAAATAAGAACAGGCACAGTTTCAGAGAAACTTAGGAAGACTTTATCAACTTATGGAATAAAATTTATACAGAATAAAATTTTATACACTAACAACATTATAAAGAAAAGTAACTTTTAAAGATACAAGAACTCTATTCAGTGTAATGACCAACTCAGTTTCCAGAAGATTGATGATGAAACATACTATACCCATCTCCTAACAGAGAGGTGATGGATTCAAGATGCACAATAAGACACACATTTTGAGACATGGCTGATGTGAAAGTCTGTTTTTCTTTTTATTTGATTGAGGAATGAAGAGTAGGAAGGAGAAGGAGGTAGGGTGGCTTCCCTCTCTCCCCCCACCAAAAAAAAAAGAAAAAGAAAAGAACATCCTTTTTCCAATCAAAAGATTGGTGTATCTTTTAAATGTTTAGAAAAGATTACAAAGAAATCCTGAAAGAATCACAAACAGGACAGCTTTAATAATCATATGTTGAATTTATTATAGATTTTAAAAGAAAAGCAAGATATGTATAATAGAGATCTGCATATTTTAGATTCAATCAACATTTTCCTCTTTTACTATGTATATGGAAATGCCCATTGTATTTAGTGTGTGTTAAATTCAGAATAAAAGAATAATTCAACTAAAACTTGAGAAAAATTTTATCTCCAAGTATTAAATTCCTTCCTTTAATTTCCTAAGCCTCTTCTCTAGCAAATTGCCCCCTGTATTATCCCTATCCCGTAATCTTCAACCTCTCCTTACCTATTGACTTCTTCATGCTATCTATAAACACAATCATCTCTCCCTCATCCTTAAAAAAGGGATTTACTAGCTATCATCCTAGAGCCCTCCTTGAGAAAGCCATCTACAGGTGGTGCCTCCAATTCCTCTCCTCTCACTATCTTCTACACCCTCTGTAAGATGTCTTCCATCATTCAACTAAACTGTTCTGTCCAAAGTCATTATTCTCTTAATTGCCAAAAGTAATGGTCTTTTCTCAATACTCATCCATCTTGACTTCTCTGCAGCCTTTGACAGTGTTGATCACTCTCTTCTCATGGATACTGTCTCCTCTCTTGAATTTCATAACACTGCCCTCTCCAGGTTCTTCTCCTACCTGTCAAATCAGTCCTTCTTGGTTTCTCTTGCTGGCTTTTCAGTAGCAGGTCATGCCTACTAACTATGCATGTCCCCCAAGGCTCAGTCTTGGACTTTCTTCTCTACTCCTTCTATACATTCTCCCTTGTTGATCTTTTCAACTCCCATAGGTTCAATTATCATCTCTATTCAGAAAAACCCAAAATCTATGTGTCTAGCCTTAACTTCCCCTCCTGAGTTCTAGTTTTACATCACCATCAGGCATTACATGTTTCTTGAACATCTAGAACTAGATTTTTGTAGGCATCTCAAGCTCAACATGCCCAAACAGAACTCGTTTTCTTCCCCATAACCTTCCTCTAGTCCCAACTTTCCTGTGACTTTTGAAGGCACCACTATCCTCTCAGTCACCCAGGTTCACAACCATAGTGTCAGCCTCAATTACTCTATTAAATTCATTCCATATAACCAATCTTTTGACAAATCTTATCATCTCTACAGTCACATCTCTCATACATGTCCCCCTCTTTCCACTCATGCAATCACCAACCTGGTATAGGCCCTCATCACCTCACACCTGGACTACTTCAATAGCCTTCTCATAGGTCTTTCTGACTCAAGTCTCGCCATATTCCATTCTCCAGTCTCTCATAATCCATTCAGCTGCCAAATTGCTCTCCCTAAAGTATATCAATTCATCAATACATCAATTCCCCTTCCCAATACACACTTAATAAGTTATTGTCACTCTCTATTAAGGTCAGGATCAAATATAAAATCTCCTATTTGGGTTTTAAATCCTCTCACAACATGACTTTATCCTACCTTTCCAAGTCATCTTATGCTTCACTCTACTCCACATACTTTATGATCTAGTAATCCTGGTCTTGCTCTTCTTAGCTGTACCTCATTCTTAGAACGTTCCCCGCCCCTCACCTCTACCTCCTGTTTTCCCTGGCCTTCTTCAAGACTTAGCTCAAATCCTTCTTTATGCAAGAAGATTCTTCTGGTTCCTCACACTACTAGTGCCTTCACTCTGGGATTAACTGCCACTTATATTGCATATATCTTGTGTGTCACACAAGCAGGAGGTCCCAGGCCAGGGTCTTCCCCAACACAATGTGTCATACTTAAGGGGTAGCAGAAAATGCAAACACCATCCACCCCTAGGTCAGAACAAATTACAGTCTCTTCAGTCAATACAGAGTAGGCAAGTGAAGTCCTTCTTGAGGGTGTATCCTTCTCCCTACACTGCCATTGTAGGCTTCCTCCTACCACCCTCAGGCATGCTTTAATGAGCAAAGTCCCAACACAAATAAAAAAGTCCAAATAAAGTTCTCTTGGAATGTCTCCTTCTCCCCACACTGCTCCAGTCTCCACTTCCAAGTCCTGAGGGGCAGCTGGGCAACGAAGCCACCAGAGTGGGTCTTCAGGGGACTGCAGCACTTACCCCCACCCACCATAGACAACTCCATCACACCCCTGGGTCCCAAGCAACCATCCCAGGGGAAGGCAGCAAAAAAGCACATTTAGCACCTTGCTGCAAAGTTTTTGACTTGCCCCAGGGCTGAATTCCAAGTGCGCTCCTCATCCTCCAGCAGAAGACAGCCGCTCCTAGCTTCCGCCTGAATCCTGATGCAGGCAGCTCTCTATGTTTGCTCTCTGTGTTGGTAAACAAAATTGGCTCTTAGCACTCAGTTCAACCAAGTGCCCTTGAAGAGTTTGGCCTTTGTTTCCTTGATTAGATTTGGGAGTCCTTGGAGTCTTCCTTGCCTCAGGGGAGGGCCTAGTTTACACATGAGTTTGAGCAACATGTTTGGGAC
Source organism: Trichosurus vulpecula (assembly GCF_011100635.1). Taxonomy (NCBI): domain Eukaryota; kingdom Metazoa; phylum Chordata; class Mammalia; order Diprotodontia; family Phalangeridae; genus Trichosurus; species Trichosurus vulpecula. The sequence goes on along the minus strand of NC_050574.1, from coordinate 237,287,284 downwards.
ATCAGAGGCTTTTAGACCACCTGGGTTTAAGTCGCCTCTTTGTGATGATTTTAGGTCACATGGGTGAGTCGCATGTGTGACTCACCCTTGACTCTGAAAAAGATATAAAACCAGGGGTTGACTTTCTCTGTTTCGGAGCTCTTACCCACAGCCATGGTGGCACACATGACTCTGGGCCAGCCCTCATTATGAGCTCCCGGTCTGAACTCAGATGTTGGTAACTATGAATTGTATTGGGTCTGTCTGTCGATGTTTGTAATTTGTTTGTATTTGCCCCAAAGTTCAGGGTACTGGCTTTTTCCCCTGAACTAAGTGAATGGTATTTGTGTGCTGGATTAAAGTAAACTTGTCAACCCCTTAACGTTGCTTTCCTTAGTGAAGCAGATCAGAAGAACCTGGGCTTTTGCAGCGTGCTGGTAGCTTTCTTGTTGTTGGGCTTGTGTTGGTTTTTCACCTCCACAACGGCTGCTATCCAGATTGTTGAAACACTCTCACCTCACCAACCACTCCTGCTAAGTCCATACCAAACCAGTTCTCTGCTCCTGCTCCATGGCTCCACATACAATATAATCTCAGGATATTCACCCCTCCAGCACAGTCCAGAACCCAGCAATCCACTCAAGCCCTGGCTCTGGCCATCCCCACCTCCCCCAAGCTTCTGCTGGTTTTCTTCCCACAACCTCTGCTCCGACCTATCTTCTCCAGAGTGCTAGTGGGGTAGGGAGGGGGAAGGAGAGGTTATCTCCCAGAAGCCCTGCTCTAGGCATCTGGGAAACTGCTCCCATCACTGTTACTTGCCTGTTTTCCCTCAGGCTGCTGCTGTTCCTGGGGCTCCATAGAACTATAGCCACTGGGGCAGCTAGGTGGTGCAGTGAGTAGAGCACCAGTCCTGGAATCAGGAGGACCTGAGTTCAAATCTGGCCTCAGACACTTGACACACTCACTAGCTGTGTGACCTTGGGCAAGTCACTTAACCCCAATTGCCCTGCCAAAAAGCAAAAAAAAAAGAACTATAGCCACCAAAGCTGGGAAACAATGAACAAGTATCCCAGGACCCATGCTTTCCCTTTAATTTGCAGATCCTGCCAGGCTACACCATTTTGTAACAACAATGCTGCTTGCCACTACTGCAGCTGTATAAGGCCAATAATACCAGCACACAGGAGGGCTGCTAGCACAGATTCTTTGATCTGCTTTTCTAAGGAAAGCAACTTTAAGGGGTTTACAATCTCACTTTAATTAAACATACATCACAAACAGAAATTGCAAGCAGAAATTATATAAATAGAGCAAAATAACACAAATCAACTGACAGTCTTCTAGCTGTCTGTCTAAGATATTAAATACAGAGTTACCAGAGAGAGAAGCACCAACATCTGGGTTTTTCAAAGCTGGGGGCTCCAACGGCCACCCAGAGTCTCGTCTGGTCAAATCACATGACACTCTTCCAGTGAGTGAGCCCCAAAAGAAAATGCTAACCTCAGAGTATATATACACTTCTTCAAGGTCAGAGGGTGTCACAACCATGTGACTAAAACCCATGTGACCTAAGCCTTCCCATGACTTAAGCAGGTCATCAAAGACTCCTGATTCAATCAAAGACACTTGATTCAAAAAAAGGCAAGACTCAAAGGCATTTGATTGCCTTAGTGCTGAGAGGCACTCCAAAACAAAAGACAACAAAAAAGTCCCACCCTGCTTGCCATTACATCCCTTTCCCTATCTGTAGGAATATATAACTTACTTGCAGGAGAAAATTATAAATATATCAATTCTCAATTTTGCCATTTGACAAGTCCACCTGTATTGGTAATTAAGATGGGCTTTTAGCACTCATTCAATCAATTGCCCTTGAAAAGTTTGGTCTTTGTTTCCTTGATTAAATTAGGAGTCCTTGATGAACTCTTTGCCTCAAGGGAAAGCCTAGTTTACATGGGTTTGAGTGACATATTTATGACATCAGAGGCATTTAGACCACGTGGGCTTAAGTCACATTTTTGTGACACTTTAGGTCACGTGGGTGAGTCGCACGTGTGACTCACCTTTGACCCCTAACAAGATATATAAACCCAGAGGTTGGCGTTCTCCCTTGAGGCTCTCACTCCTGGAGGAGTGTTGGCATGGGACTCTGGGCAGCCACCGTATGAGCCTCTGGGCTCATCCAGATGTTGCTAGTTTCTTGGTAACTATGAATTGTATTTGGTCTGTTTATTAGGTATGTTTGTAATTTGTTTGTATTTGCTCTGAAGTTCAGGGTGCTGGCTTTTTCCCCTGAACTAAGTGGATGATATTTGTATGTTGGATTGAAATAAGATTGTTAACCCCCTAATGTTACTTTCCTTAGTAAAGCAGATCAAAAGAACCTGTGTTGGCAGCATTCCTGTTGTTGGGCTTGTATTGGTCTTTCACCCCCACAGCAGCTGCTAGCAGAGTTGTTGCAACACCACCTTATTTTCTGATCCTACTCCCAACTTGTTAAAAATAAATTGATGATGGTTGTGATGACTACTATCCTTTGTATTCCATCTTTACATCAGTTCCTCACTAAATGTTCCTGAAGCAAAGGGATTTCAACCATGTTGACGTAGCCCCAAGAATGGTAAGAATCAATTCTCATGGAAAGCTTCAGGGCAAAATTTTAGCAAGAACCAACCTATCATCAAAAAACCAGGACTCTAATATGGACCCTGCCCCCTTCCCAGTTCTTCTAAGGGTATTGAGGATCTTGTTCAGATGAAACTTGAGGGAGCTCTAACTTTCAAATGCAAGTAGGAGACCTGATGACCAAAATCATCTCCCAGAAAGAGCTGGTAGGTAATCTGCTTTCACTTTATTACAAGCTCTGTCCACACCACTATAATAGCATTCACAAATCTACCAAACAAACCTAACTAATAAGGCTTACTAAATACTTGCCATGGGGTTTCCATTATTTAAGCACTTCCAGAAGGTATGCGAGGATCCTGATTTTTCAAAGAGGATCCAGACATTTTTTTCCCATTTTGCTCCTCCTTGAATTGATCTTTCTCCCCCAGATCTCCTTTTCCTCTCTACTCTGCCTTCCTCCCACCTCACTTTACCCTCCTGCCCCACCCCCCATCTTGCCTTCTCTCTCTCCTTTGAAATTTTTAACCACAATCAGGGAGAAAAAATAGTTGACCTTTGGGGCAGGAAGGCAACCATCATTCTCAATAGCCTTAACAATGTCATGACTTTTTCTCCCAGTCCATAGCTGGCTACAGAGAGTAAGTCAAAGCAGCATTCATTAAAGCCTCTGGGATGGTATTAGGCAGTTCCAATATACTACAATTTCAGAGTTATATGTGTCTGAAGGAGAGGGATCAAGAAAACTAAGGGATGCTTCATCACAGCAGAACAGCATTGCTCTGGAGGTCTGGTTTATGGGGATAGCTTTGTCTGTATATTTGTGCTTGTGTTCCATTGTGTTGTGTAGAATGGAGAAAACTGGAGAAGGCTTATGTTCTGGGCTTTGCTGTTAGTTATTTGGAGTCTTTCTTGGGCTCAGAAAACATTAAAGGATTAGATAATTATGGCTCTGTATCACTAAGTTAATAACAACTATGTCCTTGATAACAACTTCTTAGCCTTTCTCTATTTTCTCAGACATAGATGGTTGTACCAGATGTTATGGAACCTTAGTACTCAGAGGTCACAAGACCTTGATGCTCTGGAGCCTGAAATGTTCCAGAAAATCTTGAGAAGATTATTAACAGTAGATTGCAGTTTCCATATGTATTTTTAATGCTTGAGCAAACAAATATCATTCTTCCCTTTAGTCTTAAAGTCTCTCTTCCTAAGGATACATTACAAAATAAAGGAGAAATTAGGTTTTGAAATATTTCTATTTTGAAAATTCTAATACAAAAAAAGATAATTTGTGGCAAATTAGATAAGAAGAGTAGCAATTCCTCAGAATTCAAGCCAAGAGAAAAGCAAATGTGCTCAGGACAGCAAAGCAGCCGAGACACCATCTGCAACCTAACAACATGGCAGACCCAACAGCAACTCCAAAGCAACCAACAGAACCACCTTTGTCATTTGCCAAGAGAGCAGCTGCAGTCTAAAGAAGAATACCTTCCATATGTTGGCATCTCTACTTAAAGAGTAAAAGTGTTGTATACAATAGCCCATGCACCTGCAGTGCCCCTGACATCATCAAAACAAATGTTATTAAAGCACATAGAAAATATACACAAATGTGCATGTGTGCATGTGTGCACGTACACATATGTGCATGCATACACACACACACACACACACCACAGAACTAGATGGGAAAATGTGCTGGATAACCCCAAATCAAACTGTATTTCATAGAAAACAACCCCCCAAAAAACGAATTCTAGCTGTATTGGATGTCTATTGCAAAGTGACATTTTTCTCACCTTGAAATAAGCTAATGGAATCACTGACAGCCCAGCTTCTCCCCAAGAATAAAAGTGAGACATTAATTTAGATCACTGTGCCCACCAGAAGTGAAGGTGCTGCAGGGATTTTCAATTACGTACATGCAGATTTGGGACTGTGTTTGGGTGTCACTTGGCTGCCAGGATCCAAGTGTGAGCTGTGTAACACTCTTCTGTCATAGAGCTCATGTGAGAAAACTATTCTGTTGTTTAAGAAATGGCACACATCTTGGAGACCTTCCCAGTTATACAAAAGGGCATAATTTCCACATTATCACTAGGCATACCCTCTGTGGTGATAATTCTATGATCACTTCATGTGCAAATTATATATACAGTTTGACTAATGAATGGCTCATGGGCTCCTTTTTCGGTGGTAGTGGTGGTTGAGCAAATAAAATCAAATTTATTTGGCAGTGCTTACAATATGACCCCTAGAGTGTACATATTAATCAAATTAGGCTGTGGTGGGGTTAGATAGTACAGAAAGTAAATGCACTGTGGTTATTTAGAATAACAGGAAATTACAGAAAATGAGGTTTTTATCTTATTTAATTAAATGAATGACTTAAATTAGTATTTTTGTTTTAAGTAACAGATACACTATATTTCAAACTTACTAGTTCTCATTAATTGTATTGTACATGTCTTAGTACTACAAATGCTCAGAATTAAGGGATGCATTTTGTTTTCATTACTTATTTAAGAAATGGGATTTCCCAAGAGTAAAAAGATGAGCTTTTAAAAAATCATTCAAGTTGGTTGTTTATTATTATGTAGCTTTTGAAGAAGAAAAGTTTTTTTTGTTGCATTCAAGCATTTAAAAAAATCTTGTCAACCTATTTTTGTATATGCTGCCTTAAGGTAAATATACATTAAGAAACTAAAATTGAGATAATAATATCTAGTTCAGAGCTTTCAAATTTCCTTTACCTGAAATCATTTAGCTGTCTTGGGCTTTAGTTTATTGATTTCTATTTTATGACTTGATATGACAGTCTTAATAAAGAATTCATTTTGTCTTTTCTTGAAAGTCACTAGGGGAAAAGAGTAAACTAATTCTTTGCCATGGCTTATGTTTCATCATTACTAAGTATAGATTACTTCTTTGACCTTTTCCCCTATTCAGTTTGGTTATGTTTTATTGCCAGACTTCTAAAAAGAAGGGTTTACATTTGCATCAAGGCCCTAGGGCTAAGGATCCCTGAAAAAGCAGATTCCACTCATACAAATGATCCATGGGACCTTTGCCTTTAGTTCCAGAGTTTTTACCTTTTGATAGTGTGTAAATTCCATTGGTTAATGAACCCCAACTCAAGGGACAGAATCTAATGCTCTTTCCTAGGTCCCTGGGCCAGCTTGGCCCTATACATTCAGATATTTCCAAATTTTTTCACCCAAAACCTTATTTAAATCTCCTTATTTGGATGCTTTCACTATTCACTATCACCCTGATCTAGCATCCTCCTCCTTCTGGCCTTTCTCTTCCCCATTTCTATGGACAGGAGACCATGTGAGAATGTTTCCTAAGGCTTACTTACAAGGGACAGGAGAATATGTAAATTCAGAAATAATGCACGAGATAATTTTGCTGTTGTAATTGGGAATCTGTGATTTCATCTTTGCTCGTACAGATTGATAATTTGTCTGTAACCTTTACTTGAACCTAATTCATTCTGACTCTGAGCCTGGACCACTATCCATTATGGCCCACTGCCTCTCTGATAATTAAACATGAAAAGAAAAGAGAGTCACTTAATAACACTATGTAGCTCTTGAAATTCCTATGATATTCTATCTAGCTACAGTTTCACAAACCTAACCTTAACTATCCTCTTTCTGTCTAGGTTGAGAGACTATGATTTCCCTTGTGGACACCATTGAAGAATGTTACCTTTTGTACCAGAAAATTCCCAGGCTGTTTTGGGATTTTCTTACTCAGATTCCCTGATCTATTATACATTTGCAGGCTTATTGTCACCCAAAAATGAAACTTCTCCACTATATGATGGGATGAAATGTATGTATGTAATACGTAATCCTTCAGATAAGTAAATCTGCCCTTCTTCCTTCCCTTCTCTAGGAACAAGGGAAAAACAATGCAACACAAGACAAATAAAAAACAAGGTTGCCGTACCTTAGCTTTACAATGTAAGCACCACCCTGCCCCGCCTCCAAAGACACAAAAATAAACCCATCATAACCTGCTTCCTCTTCCTCACCACAATTTCTCCTTAATCGTTATGGTCTGCTTCTATTTTCACTATTCTGTAAAAAAGGCCATCTCATTAGTCATTAAGCACCCACCAAATCTGCTGGTCTTTCCTCAGTCCTCTTTTCCCTTGTCTTCTCTCCAGCATTTATCAATGTTTATACTACTGTCTCCTCCGAGGCCAATCCTCCCATGATTTCTATGATATCCCATCCCACCTTTGTTCTGGTCATTTACTCTTTGTCTCATTCAATAGTTGCTTCTCCTCCTTCCCATTCCTAACTTCAGAAAGTATCCAAGAGTATTCCTTTGCTCTGGTTTACTTAAATTCTGTCCATGATCCAGTCTTCTTATCTCCTCTGTTCATTTTTAACTATCCAACTAGGAAAAGAAATGGTATAATTAAAAAGACAAATAAAAACATTAGCAGTAAAAATAAGAAACTAAACTTCAAAACACTGAAAGTTTAAGGCACATCACCCGATTTGTTGACTTTTTTCATTATTGTTCATGGAAATATCAGAAGTAAAAAGTACAACTTATTAAGAAAAACCAACGGTTTTCAAGTGAATGCCTATCAAATACCATTTTCTATTTTGTGATAAACAGGAGATTTTAGGAAACAAAATCCAATTTTTAGTACTGAAGCACAAAAAATAAAGAGACAGTGATAAAGAATGAAAACATCTTAATACGTAAAATATAATTAACTCCATTCTTCCATTCTAGTTTGTCAAGGAGAGACAATGAGCAAAGCAAGGAAGAAATATCTCCATCTTCAAGTTACCTTCAGGTAATCCTGCAGGAGTTCATTACTTGGAGTCTATGAACTTGTTTGATTTTTTTAAAAAATATTTTCTTAATTATATTTCAATATAATTTGTTTCCTTTGTAATGCTATAGATCAAAACCTCCCTAAGCTTCACCAGTTTTCCAAAGGGTTCCATGACCCAAAAAACCATTAATAACACCCCTTTCAGAAGCAAGTCCTCCAATAACCTAGTTCCCGACTTAGAAGTCAGAGAGGGAGAAAAATTAAGAACTAAATTGCTTATTCTGTAGAGAAGCAAACATGGAAAATGTATCTATGAATATCTCAGGAAACAAGTTGTTTAACATAAGAAGTCAGAGTAGATTTGATGTTATTAAGGTCATGTTTCCTAAATTAACTGTGAGAAAGAAAACCATATCATTTGGCATAATTTATGAGCATATATAAGATCTTGAAATGTTTTTAACATTACAGATTTAAAAAGGAAACACTGAGGTGTACAGAAGCTAACAATTCTTTAGATATTGACGGAATATTTTTTAAACATGAAGCAAATATTTGAACATCATTATAAATACTTCTACCCCCATGTTCTTTCTCTTCCTTTCACTTCCCATATTTACAAAAGCATATGTACATAATTTGTATAGGTATAGATAGATACATACATAGATAAAATTGTCTATACTTGGCCTGAAAATGTCTCATTTCTTTCATACTCTGTCTCCATTTATTCCTAGGTAAAAGTTGTATCAAAAATGAGCGTCCAGACAATTGCAAGTAAAAATCATCCTTTGATTTACTGTAAACCTGTTCCACCAAACTTCCAGGCTTTCAGGCTTCCAATTTCACATTTTCCTCTTCCCTCTCATTCTCCCTCATTCTCCATAGCTCCTCGTTTACTGAATCCTGTGGATTCTACTTCCACAATATTTCCTGTCTGTACTCTCCTCTCCATTCACAGTTACATTGCCCTAGGTCAGGTTTATTTATTTCTCATGATACCTTTTACACACTCCAAATTACTGCTATGCTACTATTGTCTTATTCTGCTCTTTCCTGACTAGATATATTTGCATATCCCCCCTCCTATGGACTCAGTTTTGAAGGTACTAAAGATTCAATTTTCAAGGGAAGCCTTACTGGACTGGGGTGGGAGCGGGGGGGGGGGGGGGGGCGCGGAATGTTAGGAGGAACAACCATTAATCTAAGTGCTTGTTAACCTATTGTTACCTCACTGAAGATGAATGATTGAATTATATCTTTGAAATACAATGTTATTAAATAGATGGTTAATGCCATGATTGATTAGATCAAGGCTACTATAGATCTAAGCTACATTCTTGGACTCCTCTCTAAAAAGGGAGCAGACAAATCAAACATAGACCTAAATAAGAATATTATTAAGAAGCCCTACACACAACCCCTCAGATTGAACCTGCTCCATTCCCAGAGTTTGGGCTTCTGGGACAACATTAGCATTAAAAATATATACACGAAAAGATAGAAGCAAACGTGGATTTCAGAGAATGAATATAAAAGCATAGCATGGTCCTTACAAGACAATAGTGTCAGGAGCCCTAAAATTTAGAATAATGTAAGTCTAGTAAGAAAGCCAAACACACCAGAAAGGGTGTTTTTATTGATTTGTTTTGTTACATTTTTACCATAGTCAGGAAAGGGATAAGACTTTAGGTTGGGGTGGTTGACATGATGAAAATAGATGACAGAAAGATGTTTATAAACAATTCATCTTTTTTTATTTATTCTGCCAAGGAAAATCATCTTTGCTTTGGGAAATTAAAATCTAACAGTGGGGAAACCAGAAAATTATGTTGGCTATCTAGTTATCCTTGATGAGTATGTCATCAGGTGTAGACTATTTTTTTCCCCAAGATCCAAGAAAACAGGTGAATATGACTGCTGAGTAACTGTGATCTTTAAAACAGCATAGAAGAGCAGAGGTGCTACAAGATTACAGGACAGATGTTTTCTGATCAGGTGAAGAGAGTAAGTCTACAAATTATATGAAAGTGTTCTTGGCTTCAATTTCTGGTCAAATTCTAGAACATTTTATTAAAAGGGTGGCTAATGAAAATCCAGAAAAGAAAACAAGAACCACAAAGAGCCAATATCATTTTCAGCAGTCATGCCAGACTAATTCTATTCCTTTTTTGATAGAGGAATGGTAGATGGTAGACAATGCTATAAAGCTTTCCTACTTTTTTTTCTTTTCCTTTTTTTGAGGGGGGGAAGGCAAGGCAATTGGGGTTAAGTGACTTGCCCAAGGTCACACAGCTAGTGTGTGTGTCAAGTATCTGAAGTCATATTTGAACTCAGGTCCTCCTGACTCCAGGGCTGGTGCTCTACTCAACTGCGCCACCTAGCTGCCCACTTTCCTACTTTTTAACAAAATATTTGACAAAATCCCACCTGCTATTGTAATTGAAAACATGGAGAGATATATGCTAGAGTTAGGTATAGTTAGGAAGATTTTAAATCAGTTGAATGACTAGGTTCAAAGATCAGTCATTCATGTTTCAAAGGTGACTTAAATAAGGAAAACTAGTCTAGCAGAATTCTTGGCCACGTGTTAACATTTTTATCAATGGCTTGAATAAAGTGATAGAATGGCATGCTCACCACATTTGGAGATGAAACAAATTGGGAGGGAAGGATATCACACTGGATGACAGAGTTACAACCCAAAAAGATCTCGCAAGGCTAGAATATTGAACCAAATGATAAAAAAAATTCATAAGGAATGATATATCAAAGGCAGTATTCGAATCCAGGTTCTCGGACTCCAGGGCCAGTGCTCCTTCCATGGTATGACACTGCCTCCATAGTGTAATATAGCTAGCAAAAAAAAAGCTACTGCAATCCTGGGCTTTAAAAGAAAGAGGCATCATACCCAAGACTAGTGTAATGATAGTGCCACTGTTCTCTGTTCTGGTCATACAGTATCTAAAGTACCATATTTAGTTCCGGGAGCCACAATTTAGGAAGGACATTGACAACTGGGAGGAAGCTCAGAGGAGGGCAATCAAAATGATGAAGGGGCCAGCAATCAAGCCATAAGAGGATCCACTGAAGGAACTGAGGGTGTTTAGCCTGGAGAAAAGACTTTGGTGAGATATGATAAGGTCATTAAGTATTGGAAGAAGTGTCACATGGAAGAGAAAATAGAACAAATAATTTTGAAATATATAAGAACTTTGATCAACTAAATAATCAACCAGGATTCCAAAGGACCAATAACAAAGATTTCTACTCACTTCCTGACAGATAATAGAATTAAAAACAGAATATGGAAATTAATTTTTGGATATGGCCAATATGGGAATATATTTTTTGCTTGACTGTGCTGTGTAATACAGGGGTTCTATATTCTTTTATTCTTTTCATTCTTTCCTTTCAGTGGATAGGGGAAGGCAGGAGGGGAAAAATGAATTTGATAATTGAAATTTTTAATTTTTGAAAAGAAGAGGGATAAGGCTTCTGCTTAGCCACAAAGACAAATCTAGAAACAATATGTGAAAGATTCAGAAGCAAGTTTGTGCTTGGATAGATCAAGAAAGAAAAAGACTGAAAAAAGATTTGCCAATTAAGAGATTATTAGAAATGAGTGGGTCTAAGAACAAGTTGTAGAAAAAATCAGTAACATCATTAAAGAGAATGACAACAATGAGACAATATATTTGTGGGATGCAGCCAAAGCATTACTTAAGGGAAAATTTATATCTCTAAATGTGTGCATCAGTAAAAGAGAGAAAGAGCAGATGGATGAATTTGACATGCAACTAACGAAACTACAAAAAGAACAAATAAAAATCCCCAACTCAATACCAAAATGGAAATCCTGAAAATCAAAGGAGATAGTAGTAAAATTTAAAATTTAAAAATTGAACTATTAAGTAAAACTAGGAGCTGGTTTTATGGGAAAAAATAGATAAACCATTCATTAATTTATTTTTTTTAAAAAGAAAGAAGAAAACTAAATTACCAGGATCAAAAATTAAAAGGGAGAAGGTGCTACCAATTAAGATTAAATTAAACAATTATTAGGAGCTATTTTGTCCAATTACATGCCAATAAAACCTAGTGAAATGGATAAATATTTTCAAAAATATAAATTTCCCAGATTAATACAAGAGGAAATAGAATATTTAAACAACCCTATCTTAGAAAAAGAAGTTGAACAAGCCCCCAATGATGTCCCTAAGAAAAATATCCCCAGGACCAGATGGATTCGTAAGTGAATTCTACCAAGGATTTAAAGAACAATGATTCAAAGAGTACATAAATCATTTCTTTAAAATGGGCAAAGAAAGAGTGCTACTAAATTCCTTTTATGACACAATATAATGCTAATACCTAAATCAGGAAAAGCAAACACAGAGAAAGAAAACTATAGACCAATTTCCTCAGTGAATACCAATGCAAAACTTTAAACAAAATACTATCAAGATGACTGCAGCACTATATCACAAAGATCATACACTATGACCAAGTGGAATTTATATCAGGAACGTAGGGTGGTTCAATATTAGAAAACTATAAGCATAATTGACCATAAAAATAATTTTTAAAAAAAACAAAAATTACATGATTATCTCCATAAAAAAGCTTTTGACAAAATATAGCACTCATTCCCATTTTTAAAAAACAACAACTAGAAAGCATAGGAATAAACAGAACTTTTTTTAATGATAAATAGCATCTATCTAAAACCAAGAGCAAGTGTAATCTGTAGTGGGTCTAAACTAGAAAACTTCCCAGTAAGATCAGGGGTAAAGTAAGGATGCCCATTATTATCACTATTATTCAATATTGTATTAGAAATGCTATCTAAACAGTCACATTGTGTGATGACCAACTTTGACAAACTTAATTCCTCTCAGCAATGCAAGAATCTAAGACAATTCCAAAAGACTCATGATGGAAAATGCTATCCACATCCAAAGAAAGAACTGTGGAGTCTGAATGCAGACTGAAACATACTATTTTCTCTGTTTTGTTTGTTTCTTCTTTCTTGTGTTTCCTCCCATTGGTTCTAATTCTTTTTTACAACATGACTAATATGGAAATATGTTTAATATGATTGTACATGTATAGCCTATATCAGATTGCATGCTGTCTTGGAAAGGGGGGAAGGGAAAAAAGTTTAGAACTCAAAATCTTATAGAAGTGAATCCTGAAAACTAAAAATGAATGAATAAATAAAATTTTTAAAAAGGTAAAAAAAAACAAAAAAAAAAGAAATGCTATCTATACAGCTCTTTTTGTGGTGGAAAACAATTGGAAATTGAGTGGATGCCAATAAGTTGGAGAATGGCTGAAGAAGCTGTGGTATATGCATGTAATGCAATACTATTTTGCTATAAGAAATGTTGTGCAGAGAGAGTTCAGAAAAACCTGGAAAGATTTACATGAACTGATGATAAATGAAGTGAGCAGAACCAGGAGAACATTGTACACAATAACAGCGACATTATGTGATGACCAACTTTGATAGACTTTGTTCTTCTTGGCAATACAATGATCTCAGATAATTCCAAAAGACCCATGAGGGAAAATGCATTCTATATCCAAGAAATGACTGTGGAGTCTGAATGCAGATCAAGCATACTATTTTCTCTTTTTTGTTGTTTTGGTTTTTCTTTCTCATGGTTTTTCCCTTTGGTTCTGATTCTTCTTTCACAACATGACTAGTGTGGAAATATGTTTACTATGATTGTACATGCATAGCCTATATAAGATTGCTTGCTGTCTTGGGGAGGGGAGAGATAAAAGAGGGAGGGAGAAAAATTTGGAACTCAAAATCTTACAAAAGTGAATGTTGAAAACTATCTTTACATGTAATTGGAAAAAATAAATTGCTATTAAGTTGGATGGGGGAAGAAATGCTAGCTATAGAAATAACACAAGAAAATAAAATTGAAGGAATAAAAAAAATAAAATAAAAAAGGAGGAAAAAAAATTTCACTCTTTACAAATGATATGAACTCAAGAGAATCAACTGAAACACTAGTTGAAACAATACCAACTTTAGCAAAGTTGTAAGATATAAAATAAACCTACATAATAGAATTTCTATATATTACCAACAAAGTCCAGGAACAAAAGATCGAAAAAGAAATTCCATTTAAAATAACTTCAGATAATATAAATACTTGAGAGTTTACCTGCCAAGAAAAACCCAGGGACTATATGAATACAATTACAAAACACTTTTCACAGATCTAAATAAAATATATTGAGCCAATATAATAAAAATTATAATTTTACCTAAATTAATTTACTTATTCAGTATCAAACCAATCAAACTATCCCAGAAATCTCTTACAGAGCTAGAAAAAATAAAAACAAAATTCATCTGAAAGAACAAAAGGCCAAGAATATCAAGTGAATCAATGAAAAAAAAATTGAATAAAGGTGGCCTAGCAGTACCAGATTTCAAATTGTATTACAAAGTGATTATCATCAAAACAATCTGGTATTGGCTTAAGAAATAGAGTGGTGCATCAATGGAAAATATTAAGTACACAATACACAGTAGTAAATGACCATAATACCCTAGTGTTTGATAAACTCCAAAATCCAAGCTTTGGGGGCAAGACCTCATCATTTGACAAAAATTTCTGGGAAAACTGGAAAGCAGTTTGGAAGAAACTAGGCAAAGACCAACACCTCACACCATATACCAAGATAAGGTCAAAATGGGTAAATGATTTAGACATAAAGGGTGATATAAGTATCAGGAAAATTTTACCTAGCAGGTTTATGAAAAAGGGAAGAGTTAATAACCAAACAAGAGATAGAAGGGATCACAAGAAGTAAAATGTATAATTTTTATTACATGAAATTTAAAAGGTTTTGTACAAACAAAACCAATGCTGGCAAAACTAGAAGGAAATCATGAAGCTGAGGTGAGAGGAAGGGAATACAGCAAGTTTCTCTGATAAAGGTCTCATTTCTCGAATACAAAGGGAACAGAGCCAAATTTATAAAAATAAGAGCCATTCCCCAAATGATAAATGGTCAAAGGATATGAACAGGCAGTTTCCAGAATAAGAAATCAAAACTATCAAGTTACATGAAAAAATGCTCTAAATCTCTATTGATTAAAGAAATAAAAATTAAAACAAACTCTGAGGTACCACCTCACATCCAACAGCTTGACTGATATGACAGAAAATAAAAATGATAAATGCTGGAATAGATGTGGGAAAATAGGTACACTAAGGTGTACTCTTGATGGAGCCGTGAATTGACCCAACCATTCTGGAGAGCAATTTGGGATTATGATCAAAGGGCTATAAAATTATGCATACCCTTGGACCCAGAAATATCAGTTCTAGGTCTGTAGCCCAAAGAGATCAAAGAAAATGGAACAGAACATATATGTACAAAAAAATTTATAGTAGCCCTTTTTGGGGTGATAAAAATTTGGAAATTGAGGGGATGCCCATCAATTGGGAAATGGTTGAACAAGTTGTAGTATATGATTGTCACAGAATACTATTTGGTAGAAATGATCAGCAAGTTGGTTTCAGAAAAACCTAGGGAGACTTATATGAACTAATGCAGAGTGAAGTGAGAAAAAGCAGGAGAACATTGTACATAGTAACAGCAATATTTTAATGATGATCAACTGTGAAAGACTTAGCTACTCTGATCAAGACAATGATCAAAGACAATTCCAAAAGACCCATGATGAAAAATTATATCCACTTCAAAAGGGAGAACTGATGAATTCTGAGTGCAGATTGAAACATACTTCTTTCCCTTTCTTTATGTTTCCTACTTGTTTTATCTTTTTTTGTAACATGGCTACTCTGGAAATGTTTTGCATGACTTCACATGTATAATTGATATCATATTGCTTGTCTTCTCAATGAGAGGGTGGGGGGAGTTAGAGAGAGGGAATTTGGAACTCAAAATTTTTTCAAATAAATACTAAAAATAAGTTTAAAATAAATAAAAGAAGAAAAATAAAGTAAAAAAGATAATTGGTCAAAAGAGCGATTTCAGTTGAAACTTTAGTCAGAAGCCACATTGCAAAGGGTTGAGGAATGAAAAGAGGAGAAAGGAGAATATTACCTATATTCCATGGACCTAGCCTTTTTTTGATCTCTATTGTAAATAATAGACAAAAGTTTGTAGACAAGAGTTTGTGCCAAATATGCTACATTATATTGAATTGAATGAATAAGTGAAAAAGTATCCATTAAATGCTTTCTAAATGCCAGTCACTATGCTAAACACAAGGGATCAAATATGAGCAAGCAAGACAGAAAGATCCTGCCTTCAAGGAATATAATGGGAGAAGATGTCACATAAAGGGGAGTTAGAAGGAGGAGGAAAGGCAATATGTTCATAGCATCACAGTTCAAAAGTAGCCATGACGTGACATGAAGACCTGATTCTGGGCAAGATAAGGTAAAAAGTTCACCAACTGGAGTCTAGGGTCACAGAGGCAGATTATAATCATAGCACTATCATTTCCTCTTCATTTACCACTAGGCTGAATTCCTGTGGACTTCTCTATAATGCCCCAGAAAGCTCTCACTTCAGTCCTGAAACTAACAACCCAGAAGTACCCTCTGTCCCTCAGTCCCAACTGTCTCCAACTGGAAGGTGGAGGGCTCTTCCTAGAGCTCTGTTTAAGAAGGGTAACCCTAGGCCAGCCATCTCTTCATTTCTTACCAGACTGTACTTTGGTGTTCTCCATCATGCTCCCAGTCCTGTACCACCCCCCTTAACCCTGCCTCCTTAAGCTTCCTTTTATGTGATTTCTTCCCCATTAGAATGTAAGCTCCTTGAGGACAGGGATTGTCTTTTTTCTTGTACTTGAATTCCTGGTACTCCTGGCACACAGTAAGTGCTTAAGAAATGCTTGTTGACTCATTCACTATTACATAACTATAGTGTAAGTGACTGACAAATTCCTCCTGGTGTTTCAGTGGTGAATTCCATATGTCAAGGTCCAAAGTGAGCTCTCCTTTAACGAATCTCACATAATGGTGGTAGCTATTTACAGCAAGAAAAAGCCAATATGTATGGAAATGCCTAACTCATATAGGCATGGACTAAAAGGTATTTACTTTTTATAAATTTTATATATTTTATATATAAATATATGTATCTACATATGTATATATTTACATATTTTATATATTTACCTTTTACAAACTATTCTAGCAAAATAATAACAAAAGTATTTTTTGCATTACTAAATAATATTATTTGGTGAGCAAGTTCTCAGTTTACTCACTTTAATGAGTAAGAAGACTTGTTTCATTTGAATTCATGTGCTCATAAAATTAAATTATTTTCATAGGGTAAATTAAATTAGCATGATTATTTTTCCTTTATGAGGAACTGTTTCTTTTTATTTTCTAAATACCACATTCAGTTATCAATTGTGATTTCTGACTATATGGACTGCTCAGCATTTAGCTTTCTATTAAGATATTGTAACAAGTGAATCCTCTATTCAAGTTATAAATTTCTGATTTTGCCTTGGAAAGGGTTTTTTTGTGACTGAACAAAGTAAAACATCAAGATGTGAGGCCCCAAAACAAAAAAGAATTAATGAATATCATCTGAAATAGTATATTAGACAAGAAGGAACAGTAGAGGCTACTGGGTAGTGACAGATACATCAGTGAAACTTTTTCCAGTGCACAAAAGAAAACAAAAAAAGCACAGAACGGAACACAAATAGAGCGAATTAATTACTATTTTTAAATGATATATGTATTTACTTTTACAGACATGTATTTTCTTTTTTTTAATGGATGCAATCAATTTATTAAAAGAGATGATTGATTAGGCATCTGCAATGGCGACTTCAACTTCTTTACCTGGTTCAATGCAGATAGAAGTGATCTGTTTAACAATTTCAGAAGGACTGTGCAAATCAATAAGGCATTTGTGGATTCTCATCTGGAACTGATCCCAAGTCTATGAATCTTCACCAGTACTTGACACCTGTTTTTAGTCAATGTTCATGTAAGTGTTGAGCAAATATCTTCCTCATGCTTCTCTTTCCTCTAGTATGATTAGCATTTGTTTCTCCCCAAGCTAAAATGACTTGGGTGAGATTCCAATCTATGGAAGTACCTTCAAAAGTGTTAAATAGGAAGCACCCCTTTTGTTGCTTCACTGGTGTCACTTCACAGACACACAGAAATGGAGCTAAGGAGAGGTAAGTTCAAAGTAATTTCATTTACATTTAATCTGTTTAACGAATTCAACAAATATTTGTTGCTGTTACATCTCAATCTACTTTGTTGAAAGGACTGTGGAGCTGTGGTGGGGGCTAAGAGGATGATAAACACCATTTCTGCCTTCAACCTTGAAGAAACAAATGCTAATAATACTAGAGAAAAGAGGAGCATGAGGAAGATATTTGCTCAACATTTACATGAACATTGACTAAAAACAGGTGTCAAGTACTGGACTCTTGGAGCACAGGGCTTTCAGATACTTTTGTATTCTAGAAAACCACTCCCTAGGAGGTTTGTGACTCATTTCTTAATAGTGGAGACTCTGCGTTGGGCCCCAGATGTACAGGGTGAAAGTGTATTGACGTCAACAAGACTACTTCTATTCTTTCTCCCTGCAAGGTTACTCTAATTAAAGTGCATCATGTATTTGTATTTTCTGTTTCAAAACCTATATGAAGGTAAAGATTTTAAGTTTCTCTGTTGAGAAAAACAACTATACACTTGAGCATTTATCTGCCTAGAAGAAATACACTTCCCAAGAGCTGTTGCATTGTCTTCAAATATCTGAACTGAAAGTTCATTAGCACATCATTAGTATTGGAATTCTTTTCTTAATATTGATAGAAACTATCTGTTTCTAATCAAAAGATAGCTATTTCAGCGATAGTCAGAATTTAGACATTCAAAGCAATTTTCTTATGCATATCTCATATCACGTCAAGCACATTTGTTCCAAAACATTGCATTTTCCATGTTGGAAAGGCTTCAAGTACAAGCCTGGTGACAAATTATGAGTCCATTATCTAAGGACTAAGCTAGTTAAATTGGCAAGTGTAGTGGCCTGATGAATTATTTCGGCCCCCAAGATTCACATACTCTGTAGCTAGTTATATAATTATATGAAACATATTCTTAGCTTCTACCTAGGGATACAGTAACACTTGTCTTGTCAGTAGTGTGAAGCACCCTGCATCTCTCTAAGATATGCATGTATATCTTAAAACACTCAAAGAACTCAGTTTTTAGAAACATGACACAGAGCAAGCTTTAGCTTAAAGAAAAATAAAACTAACAGCTCAATAAATGACTACCTGGCATTCTAGTTATGGTATGAAACTTATTTTCTTTGGCCAAAGTCAGTGTTTATATTTAGTGAAATGCTATTTGTTATCAGCAAGGTTTTAATAATGCCTATGATATTGCTCTTGGACCAACTGAGACAAACAATGCAGTGCGATTTCTTATCATACTTGAGCAATTTTTGAAACTGTTCTCAAATTATGTCAATCCTTTTCATCCTCACAAGGATATTAATAAGCTGGAAACACTCTAAGGAGTAAAGTGGCATGTTTGGAAAAGGAAGTAAAGCAATGATCTTACAAAATGATCAAGTTGCCATGAAGTCTTCTCTTTGCCATAAGCAAGCTTAGGGTTGGCAACTCTGAACAAAAGCAAAAGGTTTAAATTGGACCATTTACAATCGAGGCAGAGACACGAGTGCTTGGCAGTTTCTATTCATGTCAGTGGAAGTAGCACCTGTGGGTATATGTGCCCACACATACACACACACAGAGGTACAAGGAAACAAAACCCAGGTGGAACAAAAGAATCACAGAATCTCAGAGTTAGAAAGCACATCTGTCCAATCTGAAAAAGAAATAACCTTTATAATTAGTTAACATTTACATAGAACTTTAAGGTTTACAAAGAACTTTACAAATTTTATCTCATCTGATCCTCATACCAACCCTTAGAGGCAGATGCTATTATGAGCCTCATTTTACAGATGAGAAAACTGAGGCACACAAAGGTTAAGTGACTTACCCAGGATCACACAGCCAGGGGGTGCATGAGGGAGGATTTGAACTCACGTCTTCCTGACTCCAAGTCCAGCACTCTTATCATTAACCCAACAAGTGATTTTTCAGCATTTTCTTGAGAACCTCCAGTGAGGAGAGACTGCCTGCCTTCTGATGAAGCCTGTTCCACAACAGAACTCTAATTCTTAAAAATTTTCCCCAAGCTTGAGAGTCTTTCTTTTTAACTCCTACCCACTGCTCCTGGTTCTAACTTCTGGGGTCAAGCTGAGTAAATCTAATCTGCCTCCCACCCCTCCTTGCCAATCATCCACATACTTGAAGATGGCTCTCCTTTTCCCCAAATGAATAGTACAATTCAAATCATTCAAAGGCCACAATGGAGGGAATGTATCCCTTTCCCCAGAACATACATTTGCTAGCTGGTAATTGTTCATTCTAATGATGATATCATTCATATTTTTGGTCTCTGTTCACATACTTCTTATCTTTCTAGGCTTCTCCACTCAGCAGGGCTATATTGTCAGAGTGTGTTCTGTGATTGGCCATATATTATCCTAAACTTTTATCAAAAGGTCTCCCCAGGGTTCTATACATGTTTGTGGGAACCCTTCTCCTTGAATGACTAACATTATGATGGCACCCTGATAAGCCTGCTATGTCTTTAACACCTACCTACTCTCTACAAGATACCCATATGCTTTCTTCACAACAATGCTGGGAGGTAAATAGCACATTTTTATTCCCATTTTACAGGTGAGGAAACTGAGGCTGAGAAGGAATGAGCAACTCATCCATGATCACACAGCTAGCTAAGGGTCAGAGTCAGGACTGTTGCTCAGGTCTTCCAAATCCTTCTGAGGCCAGTCCTCTTTCCAATACACCACACTGTGATGCTATTGCTGCTTCTGATCCTGTTCCTTGCACCGACTTGACCCAAATTAAAAACACTCGAGTCTCAAGCATCTATATTCATTCTAGATAATCTGATGCAGAAGTTTAGCCAATACCACCCCACTATCCTCCGTCTATCCTGGGCATCCCCTCTTCATTGCTAATCTGGTCTATATTGCAAGAATTCAATTTAACAGTAATATTACTAAGAAATGCATGATTATCCTGGAGTCAGGACGACCTGAGTTCAAATCTGACCTCAGATGCTTACTAGCTATGTGACCCTGGGCATGTTATTTAAACCAATTGTCTTATAACCCTCTCCTTCCAAAATATATAATTATTTAGGTGACAGCTGCAAAATCATGTCATGATTTTAACACTAAATAGAAAAAGAATTTTATCTGCTTTGGGGGATTATCTGGGCCACTTCTCCCTCAATAACTACAAAAAAATGAAATTTTACTTGCTTGTAATTTAACTAGTATCTGCTATTTGGGGCCAAAAGTTGCTGCTTTCTTGGAAAGATGGTATCTCTCAGGTATACAATTGTTATAAAAACCCAGGGATCCCCAAGAGCCATGAGTATGATGTGGCAGGTATGGCAGTATTACTCGTAGTGCCTAAATTCTTGTGCCTTTATCATCTCTATCAGTTCCAGGTTACCTCGAAGATCCAGATCCAGATAGGGGTAAATTCTGATGAAGCCATGACTAGAGTTACTGGGTACTGGCATTGTCAAGTAAAAAGAACATTAACTAGCTTTTCTCTGCTTGCCGCTTATTTGATCTTCGATAGGTCACAATGTTCTTTGATTCTCCTATTGGATGAGTCAAGATAATGATAAGAAACCCTGCAGTATGATGTAATGGAAAGAGCACTTGATGCAATGATCAAAGATGGTTCCATGATGAAGCACCCTCTTGGTAGGTTCACAGACATGTTGGGTGATGAACATTGCATACGCTGACAGAAAGGAGTGTTAGCTATTGATTCTCCTTAACTATTCTTGATTCCAAGAGAAGGTCCTTGTATGTGGGCAACGGGATGCTAAAGGGAAGCAAAATACTGATAAATGATTATAATTTTTTAAAAAGGCATCAAAGCAAAAATCATAAGGAACATTTGGCTTAGAGTCAGGAGACTCATTCAGTTCCTAGCTCCAATACTTACTAGCTGCGTGACCTCGGGCAAATCAATTTTATTCTCTGAGTCTCAGTTTCCTCATCCATAAAATGGAATTAAAATCTTTGCACTATTTATCTTTCATTGTTATGAGAAAAAAAGTGCATTATAAACCTTGGGTGCTATATACATGAGTTATTATAAATAGCCTCAACCAGCAGGACTGTTGGAAGGATCCACCTGACCATCAATAATGCATTGAACTGTTGTGAAGTATTTTCTGTCATTTCAGGTGCTACAAGAAATAAGCTTTTGATCAAACATGGTCTCTGGCCTTATGGAACTCAAAACTTAGAAGAGATGACCCACACATAAGTAACTAAAATACAAAATAAGACATGATAGACACATAAAAATGTTCAAGTGAATCATTTTATGAGATTCTATCACAGAAATATCATTATTAACCAAGAGTATTACAGAAGGTTGTCTTGATGGGGTAGCATTTGAGTAGAACTTTAAAACATAAGACAGTTTCTATTTTAAAAAAACTATACGAATGTAAGGAATTCTCATAAGCGTCTACCATAGGTGGCACAGTGAATAGGGTGTCCGGCCTGGAGTCAGGAAGACTCATCTTCCTGAGTTCAAATGTGACCTCAGATATTTCCTAGCTGTGTGACCCTGGGCAAGTCACTTAACCCTGTTTCCTCAGTTTCCTCCTCTATAAAATGAGCTGGAGAAGGAAATAGCAAACCATTCTAGTATCTTTGCCAAGAAAGCTTTAAAGTGGGGTCACAAAAAGTCAGACATGCCTATAATAACAACTCACTAAAAGAAAATTTTTAACATCTTTAAAGCTAACTCCAGTTTCAGTGGTTCCAGTTTCAGACCTTTTAGGGCAGTTTCATATTTGATCTGCTATACTGAAGGAATGGCAGGCCCAGGACTGGCTGCTGGAATGTTTCAGAAAGCAAATCAAAAGAACCAACGTATATTTGACAATGTTGGGTTGAAAGGTATGCCTTTTAACCTTAAATCAATATTCTAATCTTTAATCCAATAAATTGAATGTTTCAAAAGATCCATGATGTTAGTAGTATGGATAACTACTCAAATGAGACAGCCCATACTCCCTTTCATGCCTTAGCATGTGGCAGGGAGACCAGTCAGGGGACTGTTGGAAAAAAATCTCAGCCAAAGATGATGGGAATCCTAAACTAAGGTGTAGCTATATGAATGGACAAAAGGGGTAGAATGCAAGAGATGTCATAGAAGCAGAAACAGCAAGATTTGGCAACTGATTGGATGTGGGATGGATAGAGAGTGAAGTGCCTAAGATAATGCTGAGGTTATAAATCTGGGAGACTGAAAGAACAGTGGTGCTCTAACAGAAATAGACAAGTTTGAAAGAAGACAAAGTTTGGAGGAAAAGAGAATGAGTTCAATTTGTACTTGAGTCTGAGATGCTTCATAGACCTCTCTAGAACATTCAGTTTGAAATGTTCAATAGGAAATTGGTGATGTGGCATAGAAGCTCAGAGAAGAGATTGGAACTGGATAGATAGATAGATTTGCAACTTATCTACATAGAGATGATAACTAAGCCCATGGGAGGTGATAAGTTTACTTAAAGAGCAATCTTAGCAATAAGAGAGAAGAAAAGAGGGCATGAGATAGAATCTTGAGAAATACACACAGTAAAGGGGCATGATATGGATAATAAGCCCACAAAAACATGCAAAAATCTAAGAGAACCAGGAGATAGTATTGTCACAAAAACCCAGAGAGAGGAGAGTATCCAAGAGTCTAAAAGGTAGTCAACAGTACCATATGCAGCCATTGGGCTAAGATGGATGAGACTGAGGGAAAAAAAACCATCAAATGTGGCAATCAAGAGAGGGCTGGTAATTTCAGAGCAAGCAGTTTCATCTGAGAGATGAAATGAGAAGTCAAATTACACAGGGTTAAGTAGTAAGAGGAGAGGATGTAAAAGCAGCAAGTAAAAATAATTCTTTTTCTAGGAATTTGAGAAAGATATAGGACCACACCTTGAGTTTGTTTGTTTAAAGAGTAGGAAGACTTAGATATGCTCGAAAATTGTAGGTAAGATGTAGCTGGAGAGAGGTTGAAGATTGGAAAGAAAAAGGGGATGATTTAGGTAGCCCTCCTTCCATCTCTGCCTGTTGAAATCTCTTCTTTCAGACCCAAATCAAATGTTAACTCCCACATGAAGCCTTACGTGATTCTCACAAATAAAGGTGATCTCTCCTTCCTCAAATTTTCCATAAAACTGTGTCTCTCTTCTTTGCCCTTATCATATTATACTTTGTATCATGCTTATTTATCTTCCCTGTTTGATTGCAAATGTGTCAAAGGCAATAGCTGCTTCATTTTTTCATCTTCATATACCAGCCCCCTGACTACTGCCGTGTACTTTGGAGAGAGGGAGGGAATCATAGGGTAGCAGGGTCCAAACCTCAGATTTCATCAGTCTAGGAAACTCCTGTTGTGAAAATAGTTTTAGTTGCCTTGCACACTGAAAGACCATGTTACCTGCCCATAGTCAAGCCACTCGTACATGTCAGAGATGGGAGATGAACCCAGGTCTTCCTGACACCAAGACTGGATTTCAATCCATTTTGCCATGTGCCCTAGGAAGATCTCAAAAAATGTTTGTAGAATTGAACTGAGCTGCAACGTCTTTTTCCTCCATTTCTGAATGAAACTAGGAGAAAAATTCTGATAATCATGAAAAGGGGTAAGGGTGGAAGTAGAAAATAAAAGCTCTGAAGGGAAAAGAAAAAAGACAAAAATTTCAGTGGTAAGTGGGGCAGCAAGTTCTTCATGGAAGAGAGACATAGCTTTCAAAGTTAAAGGGGCTTTCTATGAATAACTAAGGACAAGTTTTGATCTTACATTAATTGATATATTTAGTGACTTTATATTTATTAAGGAGAAAAAAACATCAAAACTCATGGTATTTTTCAGATTCTTTTGGCAAATACATTTTGCCTAACCTTATGCTTTATGTTCTGCCAAAGAAGAAGGCATAATAAACAGCTTGATTCCCTACTCAGTTAAAACCCTCAATGGGAAGAAGGCCCCAGGAGGCATGTTATTGTAGCAAGGCCTCTATTATGTTGGAATCCCTAATTTTAATCACGTTTTAATGAGCATCTTGTACTCACAACACAGACATTAAAAAAATCCAAACTCAAGGAATCTGTGTAAAACCCAAAGCAGACCATAAAGCTTCAGGTTGATTTTCTCAGCCATCATTCTGACTTTTAAAGTCCTGCTAACCTTCCCAAAGTACCCAAGCCATTTCCTCTTGTCTAGACAACATAACTTGCTTTCTTCTGGAGATAGGACATTTGGGAGCTCCCTTACCCCTTCCCCTCCCTTCCCTATTCTACAAATTACTTTTGGTCCACAGTCGTGCTGACATCTAACCTGTGTTCTGTCTCATTTCACAAACACGAGGTTGTATTCAATCTAAAACGGAACTGTTTCTACAAATTCCCCCACCCCTTCCTACTGTCTCTCCCTCGACACACATACACACACACACACACACACACTCAAAATAAGAAATTCCTATGCTTGGACTTATGAACATTTCTCAGGATCTTCACAAATTACTTTTTTTTCCCTATGGAGGTGCTTTCCCCACCCCAGGTTTGTTGTTTTTTCCTCACCAAGCGAGGTCTCATGGCCAGGCTGTCTGACAGTTGTTTTGAGTGTAGACAACAGAGAAGCAATCAAGCAGTGGTTAGAGAGAGGGTTTCCTGTGAAGCTGAGGCAATGCTGGCAGTTGGAATCAGCACACCCGAGCTTTGTGTCCTCGGAGGTCGGGTCATCATCTAAAACAGTCAAAACGAGAAGTCAAAGAGAAGTCAAGATCAGGCAGCGGAATGGTTTCAATGCACCCACACAAACAAGATTCAAAGCATTCTGGCTGCTGAGTTTCCCTGAAGCACAGACATTTGCTTCTGTAAAACTTTCCAGTGAAGCGTCACAGAGAGTATTATTGAGAGAGGAGAACCCCTTCTTCTTTAAAACATAATAGCAATGGGTCTCTAGATATTAAATTCTGTGTCTTATTCTCAATTAAATCAAAATCATTTACATATGATGCAAAAGACTTAGATTTAGGTTGAAGTCTTGCTTCTGACACAGACTGGCTGTATGGTCACATAACCTCTCAGTGACTTAGCCTAGGCAATTAAGAGGAAGGAACAGAGAAGATGCTGGCCTTCATCAGAAAAGGGAGATTCCTCATCTGGGAATTCCCCATAGTCATGACATGTCAGGTCTGATTGCTAGCTCTGTCTTAGCAATAAGTATACTCCAATAAGCCAATGAATCTGTGATGTCATTGGCATGGGTACTTCCATGAGTCTTTTCTATTTCCTCCAATAAATAGGGAGCATCCATTCTAAGTGCTGAGTGCCCCAATTAGGGGAATAGGATACTATTCCTACGACCACCACCACCACCATCACTGCTGCTGCTACTATTGCTGTCACTACTGCTATATTACTAATAATAATAGCTAACATTTATATAGTGCCTACTATGTGGCACTTTCCAAAAATTATCTCATTTGATCTTCACAACACTCCTCAGAAGTAGGTGCTATTATTATCTCCATTCTACAGTTGAGGAAACCAAGGCACCAAGCAATTAAGGGACTTGCCCAGGTTCACACAGCCACCAAGTGCCTGGGGCTGGATTTGAACTGAGGTCTTCCAGGTCCAGCATTCTTTCCATTGAGCCACCTAGATTAATGCTGTATTGTACAGGTACTCTCTATAAACCATTTTGAAGGCAGGGACCTTTTATATCAATTCGATAAGCATTTATTAAACATCTGCCACATGCCAAGTACTGTGTTAGTTCCTGAGTATGAAAGAAAAAAATGGAACAGTCTTTGATCCAAAGGGAAAACAACATGAATGCAAATAAAGAACATAAGCAAAAAAGTAAACTTGGAGAAAGGAAGAAGCACTGACAATTGGAAAAATCACACAGGGTCTTTAGTAGGAGGTGGAGCTTGAGTCTGGATGGAGTGAGAGATTCCAAGAAATGGCATCAAGGAAGAAGAGCATTCTAGGCCTAGGGTCACCACTGCTTGGAGGCAGAAGATAGAATGTTGGAACAAAACATCATGTATGGGGAACAAGGAAACCAGTCTGGGAGGTGTGCAGAGGCCAGGAAAGGGGAGTAACATGTAATCAGCCTGGAAAGACAGGTTAGGTAGGACCAGGTTGGGGAGGGCTTTCAATGCCAAGCAGAGGTCTTGATGCTTTATTCTGGAGGCAACAGGGAGTCCCTGAAACTTCTTGATCAGGAAGGGGAGTGACATGGTCACTTTAGCATTATCGTTCTGGAAGCTGTGTGGAAGATTGGAGAGGGGAGAGACTGGAGATAGCAAGGCTATTACAACAGTCCAGTTAGAGGTGATGAATTTGAATTAGGCTTTTGGCTGTGTGAGTGAAGAGGAGATAGATGGGAACTGAGGACAGAACTAATGCCTGATTTTATTATTTTTAAACGTCTGTTCATTTTATGAAATAACTGCAAATTTTCTACAGAAAGTCCTCATTGCCTTGCCTCCAAAAAAATACCTATTTGACCAATTGGTTCTGCCATGAGATGTTAGTTTCTTAATTAGCTGTCTTACACTTTTTGAAAGAAAAAATTGATAAAAAATATCATCTTTCCATCTCTCATACGATACTTTGCAAAATAAGTGCTTAATAAGTGTTGAATTGAACATTGATTTTTAAGCTAAAAAGGCAAATTTCACTTTAAAAACAATTAAAAGTAAGCGGCATGGTATATTCATCACATACAATATATGAGTTGCCCCAAAAGTCCAAGTGAAGTTTTAGGCTTCAATAACTTAAAAATACTCAAGAATACCAGATAAGACACTATCATCCAAGCACTTTGTGCTAGAAAATATGTGCCCTGCTTGGACCTAAATTTTGTAAACCTTTGTTTCACCAAAAAGCCAGAGATATTGGCTTCCTGAACTGTACCAGCTACTTCCTCTCTAGCGAATACAGTACTCCCCCAGGATAGGCTGAAGTAGTTCCCTGCTGCCTTCTGTCTCAGTCTTCTTCCTTCTCAGGCACCCGAGACTTGAGGTGGCTTATATCCATTTCCTCTGGTTGTATTTGGGCAGATTAAGCATGAGGACATCAAGCTATTCACCTAATATATCTAAGAAGCAATGCAATCACACCTTCTCCTTCTCACCCTGGAACATCCCTCCACCATACTGGCCCAATTCTCCCATTGGTGAATTCTTCTTAGGACCAAACTTCATTCCTCTCCAGGCTCTTCTAAATTTCCAGATTTCATTGATACCACACCTCCTCCTACCTGTTCAGATATGTCCTTCCTCATCTCTTCCCCACCTTCGACACCCTTTGCGTGTTGTCTTCCCCATTAGAAAGTAAGCTTCCTGAGGACAGAGACTATCTTTCCATTTACTTGTGTTAATATCCTTGACAATTAGCATAGTGATTGACGTATAAGATGTGCTCAATAAATGCGTGTTGATTTGTCATGCCTTTCACTGTCTGGATGTTGTTTACATCCTGGACGTTGCCATTGTTCCCACAGCTACAAGCAGCCCAGTTTAGAGATGGAAAAAAAGACTAATTGGGCAAAGCAGCAGCTAGGTGGTGAGTAGATAGCCTTGGAGTCAGGAGCACCTGAGTTCAAGTCCAACTTCAGAAACTTCCTAGCTACGTAACCCTGAGTGAGTCACTTAACCCTGTTTGCCTCAGTTTCCTGATCTGTAAAATGATCTGGAGAAGGGGATGTAAACCACTCCTGTATCCTTGCTATCCTAACAACAGTACAAATGTTAATTATTATTGGATCGATTTTATGAATACAGATTTTGTATGCTGTAACGAGTAATCTATAAAATATGATAAAACGTTAGATATCATAGCACAAAAAATAGCCTTGTTATAATCTATTTGCTATAGATTAACATTCAGTTGGAAGAGCAGACATTATCTCTCTTTAAGACTCTACTTTCTCTAAGGAGAGGCAAACTGCCCCAGGGGGGATAACAGATCGTTATGCCAATCAGTAAAAAGATTGATGAGTAAGTAGCCCCCTGCCCTTCTAGGCTGGGTGACTTGGGAAGACACAGTTACAAAGGAAATAAAAAAGGCAGCCCTCTGCTAGAGGGCCTGAGGAAAATAATTAGATGGTTCAGTTGATAGAACAGCAGACTTCAAGTCAGGAAGACTTGAGTTCAAATCCCACCCAAGATACTTACTTAGCTATATGACTCTCAGCAAGTCATTTTTAACCAATTTCTCCTTTGTCTGCCTCAGTTTCCTCAACTGTAAAATGGGGACTATGAGAATACCTACCTCCTAGGGTTATTGTGAGGATACCAGGAGATAAATTTTTTAAAAGCCTTGCAAACCTTAAAATGCTAAATAAATGCTAGCTGCTATTATCATTATTATAATTATAATTTTTACTATGTCTACCCGGGACTAAGTGGCACAATGGATTAAGCGCCAGGTCTTGAGTCAGGAAAATCTGAGTTCGAATCTGGACTCAGACCCTTACTAGCTGTGTGACTCTGGACAAGTCACTTGACCTTTCTGTCTCAACTATCCTCAACCGTAAAATGCGGGTAATAATAGCACCTACCTCCCAGGGTTGTTGTGAGATCAAATAAGATAAAGCGCTTAGCACAGTGTAGCACATAGTAAGTACTATATATGTATATATGTCATATATGTATATATATATATATACATACATGTGTCTATATATATAAAGAGATGTTAACTATTAATGTTATTGTTGATTGTTATTATTGGTTCTCATGATTCATCTCTCGAACAAACAGTCTAGATTTTGGATTTCTCCATCAAAACAATTTTCTGTTTCCCTCAGGACCCTTACATTCTGATTTCAAGGAAAACAAGTCAGTGGTCATGATTAATCCATGATAAAGATGAAAAACAGTTTAATCCGTTATCATACCAAATATTTGGAATTTTACCTTTGACTCCTCTTTTCTCTTCACCCTCCATATACAATGGTACTACATCCTATTGAGTATTTCTTTATGAAGCATGTTCTGGTCTTTTCCATTGTCACAGTATCCACTGTCACTTGAACTGTCTTCATCATATTATGCTTAGATTTTTTTCTCAAAAGCTTCTTAATTGGTATTTCTGACTCCCAGATCTCCTTGTCCAATAAATACTGTTTTTAAAAAAATTGAAACCTGCTTTTAAAAAATTAAATAAGAGCTGCCCATTACCTACAGCACAAAATCAAAATTCCTTGGTCTAGCATTTGAGATCCTGCCATTATCTGCCTCCTTCTTCCCTCTCCAATGTTATTTCTGTCTTTTTTCTCTATGTATACCTTCGAACTTAACCAAACTGTCAGGATGTTGATAAACAGTTATTAATTACCTACTATTTACAGGCACTGTGCCAAGCACAGTCACAAAGAAAGATGAAAGACAATATCTGCTCTTAGGCAGCTCCCAGTTTAATGGGGGAAAGAATATGCAAACACTTTTGTACAAACAAAGTATGTACAAGATAAACTGGAATTAGACACGCCCACTGGTGGCCAAGTTGTGGGAGTCTGGAGGCTCCCTATGCCCCTGTTCCGAGGCAGCAGGATTTGAGCCTCTCTTACCTGCAGGTCCCCAGAACTCCCTGATCCTTCAGCCGCCCACGGAGCTGGGCCACCCAGCTGGGGCCCAGAAAGACCCCAGGGAAGCACAGGGGCCGGACAGGACCCTAAATGCCTCCTCCCTTCCCCAAGGAATTCAACCCCAGAGCACCAGTCAATAGCTTGAGGAGGATCACTTCGAAAATCACCCCTACTAAGGCCCATCAGAGGCTTTCTACATGGGCACTCCAGCCCCACCTGTGACCAGGCCTTTGGAAGACTCTTTACTCAACTGAGGATCTTAGGGTCCTCTGCCCTGGCATCCTGATGGCCCTGAATCCCCACTTGGAGCTACTCCTCTGGCAATATCCAGGAAACCAACTCCCAGAAACCCTTCGGCTGCCAAGACTGGGGGGGGCTCCCAAAACCCCCATAGTGGGGAGGCAATAGAGCTCTGAACCTCAAGCAACTGCCCCTGTTCCTCAGGAACCCAAGCCTCTCAGTGCCCCCAACCTCAACTCCATGAGTTGGATATGAACAGCAAGGGGATCAGTGTTACTAGGTCAAAGAGTACATGAAAAGATGTATGCTATAGTAAGTGATAAATACTTCCCAGCACTTCTACTGCTCCCAACTGGAATGCCCTCTGCCCCTTATATCCCTCTGCTTATCTTGGTCCTTATCCTTCAGGGACTAGCTTCAGACCTACCTACTTCATAAAGTCTTTCTCTAGGGTACTAACATTTAGTTATCTCTCCTTCCAATAAACTTCTATAGCACTTAGTAGCTGAAATGTGGATTATAAGGTACTTTGTAAACTTCAAAGTGCTATATAATGTTAACTATAATCATTATCATCATCATTATCATGGATTTATTCATTACTTTGTTGTTGTTCTTCTTCTTCTTGTTGATGTTGTTGAGACTCTTTGTGACCCCATTTGGGTTTTCTTAGAAAGATATACTGGAGTGGTTTGCCATTTCCTTCTCCAGCTGATTTTGTGGATGAAAAAACTGAGGCAAACAGGTTAAGTGACTTGCCCAGGATCATAGAGTTAGTGTCTAATTCCAGATTTGAACTCAGGTCTTCCTGACTTTAGGCCTGGCACTCTCCCCACTGCACAACCTAGCTGTCCCATTGCAAACTTAGCACATGCCATTTTATGTTTTTGGTTATCTTTTTATCCACATGTTCTGTATTTCCTCCTTCATCCCATTCCCTCAAACTATAAGCTCCCTTTTTACATGTGTAGACTCACTGAGTGGGTGATTAAGGAAATACATCTGAAAATCTTTTTGATATAAAAATAAAATAAATCAATAAAATTTTAATAAAAAACAAAACAAAATGGGAGTGCCAGAACTAAACTCAAAACACCACAGGGTACAATAGAACTATCCCCTTCCTTGTCGTGGTCTCTATACTTGTATCAATACAACCTAAAAGTCAGAATTATTTTTGGCAGGCACCCATATACTAATGTTGACTTACACTGAGTTTTTATCTATGAATCACTGAAAGCAAAAACAGAAATAAAACTATAGACTAATTTCCCTAATGAATATTGATGAAAAAACTTTAAATAAAATACTAGAAAGAAGACTACAGCAATATATCACAAAAATCAAACACTGTGACCAGGTGGGCTATATACTAGGAATGTAGGGTTGTTTTAATGATAGGAAAGCTATCAGAGTAATTGACCATATCAATAACAAAAAAATATGATTATTTCAATATATGCAGAAAAACTTTTGACAAAATACAATGTCAAAATTTTTTGACACTCATTCCTATTAAAAACACTAGAAAGCATATGAATAAATGGAGCTATCCTTAAAATGATAAGGAGTATCTATCAAAAACCATGAGGAAGTACTATCTGCAATCAAGATAAGCTAGAAACCTTCCCAACAAGATTAGGGTGAAGCAAAGATGACCATTATCATCACTATTATTCAATATTGTACTAGTCATGCTAGCTATGGCAATAAGACAAGAAAAAAGAAATTGAAGGAATTAAAATAGACAGTGAGAAAACAAAACTATCATTCTTTGCAGATGATATCATGGTATACTTGGAGAGTCTGAGAAAATCGACTTAAATGCTAGTTGAAATAATTAACAACTTCAGCAAAGTTGAAGAATATAAGCTAAACCCACATAAATCTTTAGCATTTCTATATATTACCAACAAAGTCCAGAAGCAAGATATAGAACAAGAAATTCTATTTTAAATAACTGCAAACAATATAAAATACTTCAGAGTCTAGCTGCCAAATAAACCCAGGAATCATATCAACACAATTACAAAAAACTTTTCATATAAATAAAGTCAGGTCTAAAGAATTATAAAAATATTAATCACTCATGAGTAGGCCAAGCCAATAAAATAAAATTGACCACTCTACCTAAATCGATCTATTTATTCAGTGCCATACTAATCAAGCTATCAAAAATTATTTTATAGAGCTGTAAAACACAATAACAAAATTCATCTAGAAGAACAAAAGATCAAGAAAATTAAGGAAATCAATGAAAAAAAAATGTGAAGAAATGTGGCCTAGCAGTACCAGATCTCAAACTGTATTACAAAGTGTGACCAGAATGGCCTTTGTTTTCTTTGAATGACTCAGATTACCTCATTGAGCCTTGCGGGGTGCTGGGGCTTCTCTTCCAGGGCAGGAAGCCCAGAGACCATGCCAGGAAGCAGACAACTTCCTGTGTGATGAGTCATGGGGCTGGCTGAGGGGAGGTGTTAACTCCAGAGCCACGCCCTGTTGGGTGTTAACCTAGTCTATGCTAGGGGGAGGGGCCAACTCAAGAACCAATCAGCCCTGGTCATTCAGGCAGTGCTTGATGATGTCAAGAACTCTATAAGAGGGGAAAGGACAGCTTGAAGAGCCCTCTTTCTTTTTCCGGTTGGTGTGGGAGCAGTGTGGAGCATGACTCTGGGCCAGCCCTTGCTCTCAGGCCGAGCCCAGATGTTGGTAACTATGAATTGTATTGGGTCTGTCTGTTGATATTTGTAATTTGTTTGTATTTTGGTTTTGAGGTTTGGGGTGCTGGTTCATTTCCCCCAAACTAAATGAATGTTCTGAACCTCAGGATGCCGGCTTTTTCCCCTGAAGTAAGTGAATGAAGCTGTATTTGGTATGTCTCTTGATGCTTGTCTGTATGCTCCCCTGAACTAACTGAATGCTAACTGAATGCTGGCGCTTTTTCCCCTGAACTAAATGAATGTTGTCTGTATGCTAACTGAATGCTGGATTAAAGTAAGCTGGTCAACCCCTTCACCGTGCTTTCCTTGTTTAAGCACATAAAAAGAACCTGTGCTTTCCCAGCATCCTGGTAGCCTCCTGGGTGCCGGCTGTGGGGGGGATCTTACACCCCACAGAAGCTGCTAGCTGGGTTGTTAAAACACAAAGCAATAATCATCAAGATAATCTGGTGCTGGCTAAGAAATAGAGTGTTCAATCAGTAGAATAGATTAGATATACAATACACAGTAGTAAATGACCATAGAAATCTAGTGTTTGATAAATCCAGCTTTGGCGGCAAAACCTGCTGGGATAACTGGAAAGCAATTTGGTAGAAACTAGGTAGAGACCAACATCTCACATCATATATCAAGATAAGGTCAAAATGAATACATGATTTAGACATAAAAGATGACACCCTCAGCAAATTAGGGGAGCGTGGAATAGTTTACCTGCCAGACCTATGAATAAGGAAAGAATTTATGACCAAAAAAGAGACAAAGAGCACCATGGAATATAAAATGAGTAATTCTGATTACATCAAATTAAGAAGTGGTGGGGTTTTTTTTTTTGCTTGTTTGTTTTTACAAACAAAATCAATGCAGCCAAAATTAGAAGAAAAGCTGAAAACTGGGGGAAATTTTTACAGCAAGTTTCTTTGATAAAGGCCTCACTTCCCAAATATATAGAGAGCTGAGTTAAATTTATAAGAATCCAAGTAATTCCCTAATTTGTAAATGGCAAAAGATGCAGCAGTTTTCAGACAAAAAAAATCAAAGCTATCTGTAGTCTTGTGAAAAATGCTCTAAACTATTGATTAGAGAAATGCAAGATTGTCAGATTGGCAAATATGACAGAAAAGGAAAATGACAAATGTTGGAGGGGATGTTGGAAAACTGGCACACTAATGCATTGTTGGTAGAGTTGTGAACTGATCTAACCATATGGGAGAGCAACTTGGAATAATGCCCAAATGGCTATAAAACTGTGTATACTCTTTGATCCAGAAATATCACTACTAGGGCTATATCCCAAAGAAGATTTTTTAAAAAGGAAAAGGCCTTATATGTACAAAATTATTTATAGAGCTATTTTTGTGGTGACAAAGAATTGAAAATTGGCTGAATAAGTTGTAGTATGTGATTGTGATGGAATACCATTGTTCTATAAGAAATGATAAACAGGATGCTTTCAGAAAAACCTGGGGGAAAAAAGGAAAAAAAACCAGGAATGCATTATACATAGTAATAGCAATATTGTAATGATGAACAACTGTGAATGACTTAGCTGTTCTCAGCAATATAAGTGATCCAAGACAATACCAAAGTACTCATGATGAAAAATGCTATTCATCTCCAAAGAATAAAGTGATGAAGTATGAATGCAGATCAAAGCATTTTTTTTGTTTATTTTTCTTATAGGGTTGGGTTTGGGTTTTTGGTTTTTTGGTTGGGCTTTTTTTTTGGTCTTTGTTTTCTTTCACAACATGACTGAAATGGAAATATGTCTTCTAGGACTACACATGTATAATATATATCAATTTTCTTACCTTCTCAACTAGAGGAAGGGGAGGGAGGGAGGACGAGAATTTGGAACTCAAATTTTTTTAATTGCAAAAGTTTGTTCAAGTAATTGGAAAAATAAAATACTTTTTTCAAAATAACAGAGAGAAGTCAGTTGTTAGGTGACACAGCTAAATGTTCTCACCAGTTTCTGTCACCACTGGTGACAATTGTGATTATATATGAACCAGCATCAGAGATGCCTATTATAATGGTGACCTGACCTGAAATGGCCATTTTTTTAACCTCGCTAAGAGGAGTTATTGCCTAGTAGGAACTCCAATATCATTGCTGCAGTGCTCTCACCAAAGCATATGAAGGAAAGTATCCCTCCAGTGTCTGGGACCCCTCTCTCAATTGACTTGTATGATTTTATGTGTCTCCTCCACTTCAGCACTGGTACACAGAAAACATACCAAGACTTAGTCTTCCCAGGAGTTTTGGGTAAAACCCTTCCTCTTCTAGCTGATTATCTATGGAAACCAAAAAGGAATTGTTTAACTTATCTGAGTTGGTCAAATAGCTAGAGGTAAAGGCCCCAAAGAACTGGCCCTGAAGTAAGCTAATTAAATTCTTACCTGGGAGTGGGAACACAAGGAGAAAAAATATGTTTGTTTGTTTGTTTCAGGGTATTGTGATATGGTTCCAGATTTCTTAACCATCTTTATTATTATGCTCTAGACCAGTGTTTCTGAACCTTCTTGTCTTCATTTCTCACCTAGCTACACTACTTGAGGGTTCTTGTGTTGGTAAGCAAAATAGGCTCTTAACACTTAGTTCGACCAAGTGCCCTTGAAGAGTTTGGCTTTTGTTTCCTTTGAGTAATTCAGTGTATTTCATTGAGTGCTAAGCCCCAGGCTCTAACCCCTATTAGGTGTTAACCTAACCTATGTGGATATGAACCTCCCAGGGTCCTAAGGGGAGGGACTAACTCAAGAGCCAATCATAGGAACCTAAGTTCTGGTCATTCAGATGACATTTGATGACGTCTGAAATCCTGTAAGACAAGATAGAGCCATTTGCGCGGGGCTCTCACTCTTGGTGGCCGTTTGGAGACTCCCGGGCAGCTGTAGCTAAGAAGCCCTCCAGCTCGTAAACCTGGATGTTGGGACTTTGTTAAACTCTGGTAACTATGTATTGGGATTTGAATCAGACAAGGTCTGTCTGTTGATGTTTGTACTTTGTTTGTATTTTGCTCTGAAGTTCAGAGTGCTGGTCTTTCCTCCTGAACTAAATGAATGATATTTGTATGCTGAATGTAAGCTTGTCAACCCCTTAACCTTGCTTTCCTTAGTTAAGCAGATCAAAAGAACCTGTGCTTGTGCAGTGTGCTGGTAGCATTCTTGTTGTTGGGATTATGTTAGTCTTTCACCCCCACAACAGCTGCTAGCTGGATTGTTTAAATAGTTCTCTACCTTCTCCACCATGCCCCAGGATTAGGAAAACCTCATCATCTTGCAAGACCTCATCAGTCTTGGTGTACCATCTCCTCACTACCCTCTACCCTCTGAATGGAGGGCAGAGCCATGAGCTTCAAAACCACCATTTAAAGAGGAAGCTCAAGGCAGAATGAGGCAGCTGGGTGGCATAGTGGATAGAATATGAGACCCAGAGTCAGGAAGACCTGAGTTCAAATCTGACCTCAGACTCTGGACAAGTCACTTAACCCTGTTTGCCTCAGTTTCCTCATCTACAAAATGAACTGTAGAAGGAAATGACAAATCACTCCAGTATCTTTGCCAAGAAAACCCCAAACTAGGTCATGAGGAGTCAGGCATGACTGTACAACACCACAGAATGTCTCATTTCCCACTTCTGTACCACTTAGATACTTTTCTGACTTGATTATGCCCACATATCAGGTACCTTTTCCCCCCTTTTCAGCTTGCTTTTGTGTATTGTCTTCTTCCATTAGATGGTAAGCTCCTTGAGGGCAGGGACTGTCTTTTTTCAGAGTGGTATCCTCAGCACTTACCACTATGCCTGTCACATAGTAGACATTCAATTAATGTTTATTAATTGCCTGACTAATAACCTAGCGCCCTGTAACAACAATGTTACTTGCAACTATTGTGGCTGTGTAAGGCCAATAATAAGACCCACAACACCAGCACGCAGGAGAACTGCTAGCATAGGATCTTTGATTTGCTTTTCTAAGGAAAGAAACTTTAAGGGGTTAACAACCTTACTTTAATTAAACATACATATATGATTCACTTAGTTCAGAGGAAAAGCTGGCACTCTGAACTTCAGAGAAAACACAAACAGAAATTACAAGCATAAATTATATAAACAGAGCAAATAAACACAAATCAACATCCAGGCTCCTAACTATCTGGCCAGAGCAATACATACACAGTTACCAGAAAGGGAAGCACCAAGGGTTATCAAAGCTGGGGGCAGTGGGGGGGGCAGGGTACTCCTTAACAGCTACCCAGAGTCTCATCTGGTAAAATCACGAGAACACTCTTCCTATGAGTGAGCCCTAAGCAAAATGCTAACCTCAGAGCATATATATATACTTCTTCAGCATCAAAAGGTATCACAACCATGCTATTCAAACACATGTGACATAGGTCTTCCGCTAACTTAAGTAGGTCATCAAAGACTGCTGATTGAAACAAAGGCAAGACTCAAAGGCAACTTGATTGCCTTAGTGCTGAAAAGCACTCCAAAAATATAAAAAAACAGCAAAAAGTCCCACCCTGCTTGCCATCACAGGCCCAGAGACCCTGAAGAGATCTGTGGATAGATTTCAGGGGGGTTTTATGTACTTGGTTGCAGAAAAAAATCTTTATTTCAATATATTATAATTGGATTCCTTACTTATTTTATCTTATGCATTTAGAAAAGGTTAATCTTAGAAGGGTTCTATAAATTTCATCAGATTACTGAAGAGGTCCATGACATAAAGAGGGTTAAGAATCCTGACCGTAGATTATAAATTTGCTTATTTCCTTCAGGGCGGGGTTCCCAGGATTGATACAAAATAACCTAGATGTGTTCTTACCAGTGAAGAGAACAGTGTGACCATGAATTACCATTGAAGAACACAGCATAATAAACTGGTCAACAAATGCTTATTAAGCCAGTCACAGTGCTAAGTGCTGGGGGTACCAAAAACAAAACAAAATAAAAGGAAACCAAAAAATGGCCCTGCCCTCAAGGAATTTACATATTAACGGAGAAGACATGCAAATAAATAGATACATACATGATACATACAGAATAGAAGGAAGGGAGCTTTTGAGGAGAAGGTCCATGTACCTGGGGAGAATGAGAAAGCTTCCTGCAGCATCAGTCTAATATTTCATTAGATTTTTTTTTTTCAGAAAATACTTCCTACTGTTGGTTCATAGTGAATTTCCTTCAAAACTTCAATAAATTTGCTTTCTCACTGACATGGGAATTTCCTCTAATACTGCAAGGCTCAACTGATCCATACCTACCCATCATGTATAACTCTTGTATTTGATATCCTATGAAGTTTGCCTTGGTGGTCTGCCTAAAATGCAGGAAGCCTTCTCCACATTCTCTTGATATCTCAGGGTTACCAATGGAGCTAGAGAGCTCATCAGTTATCCCTTGTTCTCACAATGTGACTGGCCATCTCCTTTCTCTCTCACACATTTCTTTGATAATATCCTTTCTACTGCTTCTGAACAAGTCTTCACTAGTGATGTATTACAGACTGCTCAGCTCACCATAAGCATCTCTGAAGCTCATTCAATAATCCTTAACTTCAAAGATTATAGAGTTGCATGGTTTGTTGCCTGAAAAAAATATTGGTTTAAAAAATCAGTCATAGCAGTTGGGGAATGGCTGAACACACAACGATACATGAATGTGAAAGAATATTGTTGTGCTGTAATGAACAATGAAAGATGTGATTTCAGAGACACATGGGAAGATTTATATGAACTGATACAGGGGAGTGAGCAGAACCAGGAGAACAATTTGTACAATAAAAGCAATATTGGAAAGATTATAAACTCTAAAAGATTTAGGAACTCTGGTAAACAGAAAGACCAGCTACAATTCCAAAAGATTCATGATGAAACATGTTATCCCTTTCAGACAGAGAAGTGATGGACTCAAAGTGCAGATTAAAACATATTTACCTGTTTTCTATTTCTTGACATAACTAATGTGTAAATTTGTTTTGCACAACTATACATATTTGTAATGGGCTTGTTTTTTCTTGCCTTCTCAGTTGGTGGGGGGAGGTAGAGAATTTGGAACTGAAAATTTTTAAATTATGATCTATGAAATCCCTCAGGTCTTTTCCACAGGGATTGCATTTTCCAGCCACATCTCCACTATCCTGTAATTTATTCTTTGACTTTAAATGTAGTACTTTAAATGTTTATCCCAGTTGAATGTTATTTTGTTCCATCCCATCCAGTTGAGGTAATCGGGAACTTGATTCTGTCATCCACTGTATTTGCTATGTGCTGCCCCCCCCACCCGAACTTTGTGTCATTCATTTGCAAATAAACATAATCTTTTGCTTCCAAACATCTGACTTACAAATGATCTGTATATAAAAGTGGATGCTAATGCTAAACAAACCTCCTGGGTCTTTGCTCTCCTTCTGCCTGAGCTCTTGGTGTACTGGAGCTAAAGCTGCATACCCTGAGCTCTATCACCCCAGGAAAAAAAGGTTGAGAATCTTAAGCCAATCTCCCTTTTCTCCTGATGAAACTCTGGCTCTACCCATGAAGTCCCCAATTTGGGAATTAAAAAATGTTGCGGGGGTGGGGAGGAAACTGTATCCCTGCTGTAGAGTGGGGCTTGAGGGTCTCCCACCACTGCAGCAATGGTGTTCCCAATGTCCTCAGTTCAAATTTGGAGGGAATTTTCCTATAGAATTTTTAAGTGTTGGGACTTCCAGGGGTGGAGCCAAGATTGTGGCTGGAAAGCAGGGACTTGCATGAGCTCCCCACCACGTTCCTCCAAAAACCTATGAAAAGTGGCTCTGAACAAATTCTAGAACTGCAGAACCCACAAAATAGCAGAGGGAAGCAGGGATCCAGCACAGGACAGCCTGGATGGTCGCTGGATGAGGTCTATCTCGCACGGAGTGGAGGCGAGCAGAGCTCAGCGTGGGAGGCAGCAGGACCAACCAGACCAGGAGCCGGGCAGGACAGGCCCTAGCACCCTGAATCAGTGAGCTGTGGCAGTTACCAGACTTCTCAACCCACAAACACCAAAGACAACAGAGAAGGTTAGTGGGAAAAGTTGCGCAATTCGGCCACTGCCCCAGGGGCAGCGGGGGAGGTGCAGCTACAGAACTACAGCTGCAGTTACTTCCGGCCCCAGGCCCACGTGGTGGGAGGAACTAAGTGGTGGATCAGAGCAGGAGTGCAGAGCCTGCTGAAGATTTGCGTCAGGTCCGGGTAGGTGGTTCTTGAGGAAGGAGGAGTGCTGGTGTGGCAGAGCTGGCTGTATAGAAATAGCTCTGAAATCAAGGCGCATCCCCTCAAGCTTGAAACAAATTATTCTTTGCTCTACAAGCAGTCATACCCCAACGAAAAACTCAAGGGTCAAGTAAGTTGGCTGGGAACATGGCCAGGCAGCGAAAACACACCCAGATTCAGGCTCAGACTTTGGAATCCTTTTTTGGTGACAAAGAAGACAAAAACATACAGCCAGAATAAGTCAACAAACTCCAAGAGCCTACACCAAAAGCCTCCAAGAAAAACATGAACTGTTCTCAGGCCATGGAAGAGCACAAAAAGGAGTTGGAAAAGCAAGTTAGAGAAGTAGAGGAAAAATTGGGATGACAAATGAGAATGATGCAAGGAAACCATGAAAAACAAGTCAATGACTTGCTAAAGGAGACGCAAAAAAATACTGAAAAAAATATTGAAGAAAACAACACTTTAAA
Organism: Trichosurus vulpecula; assembly: GCF_011100635.1. Taxonomy (NCBI): domain Eukaryota; kingdom Metazoa; phylum Chordata; class Mammalia; order Diprotodontia; family Phalangeridae; genus Trichosurus; species Trichosurus vulpecula. Next base: position 237,246,401 of record NC_050574.1, on the reverse strand, counting down.
AAATAGACTAACTCAAATGTCAAAAGAGCTCCAAAAAGCCAATGAGGAGAAGAATGCCTTGAAATTAGCCAAATGGAAAAGGAGGTCCAAAAGACCACTGAAGAAAATACTACCTTAAAAATTAGATTGGAGCAAGTGGAAGCTAGTGACTTGATGAGAAATCAAGATATTATAAAACAGAACCAAAGGAATGAAAAAATGGAAGACAATGTGAAATATCTCATTGGAAAAACCACTGACCTGGAGAATAGATCCAGGAGAGATAATTTAAAAATTATTGGACTACCTGAAAGCCATGATCAACAAAAGAGCCTAGAAATCATCTTTCAAGAAATTATCAAGGAGAATTGCCCTGATATTCTAGAACCAGAGGGTAAAATAGAAATTGAAAGAATCCACAGATCGCCTCCTCAAATAGATCCCAAAAAGAAAACCCCTAGGAACATTGTCACCAAATTCCAGAGCTCCCAGGTCAAGAAGAAAATACTACAAGCAGCCAGAAAGAAACAATTTGAATATTGTGGAAAAACAATCAGGATAACACAGGATCTGGCAGCTTCCACATTAAGGGACTGAAGGGCTTGGAATATGATATTCCAGAGGTCAATGGAGCTAGGATTAAAACCAAGAATCACCTACCCAGCAAAACTGAGTATCATGCTCCAAAGCAAAATATGGATTTTCAATAAAATAGAGGACTTTCAAGCTTTCTCAGTGAAAAGACCAGAACTGAATAGAAAATTTGACTTTCAAACACAGCAATCAAGAGAAGCATGAAAAGGTAAACAAGAAAGAGAAATCATAAGGGACTTACTAAAGTTGAATTGTTTTGTTTACATTCCTACATAGAAAGATGATGTGTATGATTCATGAGACCTCAATATCATAGTAGCTGAAAGGAATATGCATATGTATGTATGTGTATACATATATATACATATGTGTGTGTCTATGTATGTATATATGTAGGTATATATATACATATGTATATATATATATACACATATATATATACACATATATATATACACACAAAGGGCACAGGGTGAGTTGAATATGAAGGGATGATATCTAAAAAAATAAAATCAATTTAAGGGATAAGAGAGGAATATATTGAGAGAGGGAGAAAGGGAGAGATACAAATGGGGTAAATTATCTCACATAAAAGTGGCAAGAAAAAGTGGTTCTGTATGAAGGGAAGAGGGGGCAGGTGAGGGGGAATGAGTAAATCTTGCTCTCATCGGATTTGACCAGAGGAGGGAATACCATACACACTCAATTGGGTATTTTACCCCACAGGAAAGAAGGAGGAAGAAGATAAAAAAGGGGGGATAATAGAAGGGAGGGCAGACGGGAGGAGGAGGTAATCAAAAACAAACATTTTCGAAAAGGGACAGGGTAAAGGGAGAAAATTCAATAAAGGCGGATAGGTTAGGAAGGAGCAAAACATAGTTAATCATTCACAACATGAGTATTGCGGAAGGGTTTTACATAATGATATGCATGTGGGCTATGTTGAATTGCTTGCCTTCTTAGGGAGGGTGGGTGGGGAGGGAAGAGGAGAGAGAATTTGGAAGTCAAAGTTTTAAAAACAGACATTCAAAAACAACAACAACAAAAAAGTTTTTTCATGCAACTAGGAAATAAGATACACAGGCAATGGGGCATAGAAATTTATCTGGCCATACAAGAGAAGAAGGGAAAGGGGGATGGGAAGGGAGTGGGGTAACAGATGGGAAGGCTGACTGGGGAACGGGTCAACCAGAATATACGCCATCTTGGAGTGGGGGGAAGGTAGAAATGGGGAAAAATTTTGTAATTCAAACTTTTGTGAAAATCAATGCTGAAAACTAAATATATTAAATAAATTTTTAAAAAAAGAATTTTTAAGTGTTATTTAGATTCTATAGTACAATTAGTAGTATAATTACCTGCTTCAATATACAATATTTCCTTTCTGGGTTGCTTAGCAAAACTACTCTGAACTTACACTATCTCTATAGGAAAATAAATACATTGGTAACTTCAAATACTCAAGACATTCAAACTTGGAACATAACTGGTTTGCATGTTGGAGACAGTCTGCATTTTACCTGGTGATGCTGCTATTCATTTCTAAGCACAAGATAAATATGTCTATTTTTAAGGGCACCTGTGTTCTTATTCTAATTGGCACCACCAGGAGAGACATATCTATAAACTTCTAATGAATTCATAATTTCTTTGGAAAACCAATTTTTCCTAAGTAAAAGTCCATAAATCAATCTACTTTAGACCTCATGTAATATTACTATTCAGTAGATTGTTCTTATTCTTGCTAGTTTTTTTAAATATATTAAGGATATTTTTCTCCAAAACAGGAATTTTAACTATGCAAGATTTAGACTACCGTGTAAATTTACTTCACTACTTCAGAGCAATTTTAAATAAATCACCACAGCAGGAAGAAACAATTAGTTTTCTCTCTAATTTGATATCTCGCTTTTATCTGGGATTTGGAATCTAACAAACAGCTGGAATCTCTTCACTATTCTAAATTCTTTATCTAAAAGGGCTACATTAAAATTGTATATTTGAAAACACTCTTCATTTAATAAATGTCCAATTTTGTTCATTGAACAAATACTTAAGTGTCATCTGTGAGATTTATCTTTATAGTCACACAATTGACTAAAATATGTGTAAAATACAAGATGCCATTGTAGTTATTATTTGCTGACTACTAAAAAAAATTTTGAATTGGTAGAGCAAACTGCTGCTCTAAAGACTTTCCTCCAACAATGTGTACTCCATAGATTTATCTAAATCATACAAAATTCCTTAAAATATGTGACCATACTTCATCCCATTGTTTCTAATTCTTCTTTACAACAGGACCAATGTGAAAATATGTTTAATATGAATACATCGGTAGAGCCTATATTAGATTGCACGCTGTCTTGGGGAGGGGAGAGGGGAGGAAGGTGGAGAAAATTTAAAACTCAAAAGCTTATGTAATTAAATGTTGAAAACTAAAAATAAATAAATAAATTTTAAAAAGGATGTAACCATAGAAATAACTTTAAGTGAAGCATAAAGCAAGAAGATGTATGTTTGCTGCTGTCAGAGAAAATAGCCAGTATGGAAACCAAATGCAAGAAGGAATCTTTGTAGAGTGTGAAGTCATTCTGATTTGTGGATAGCATTGCACTGATTGAATCAAGCCCTGGAACATTATAAAGCTGCTAAAATAAGATACATAATGAATCATAAAAGTATGGCCTAATTATCCACATGGGAAAAACTCAATCTATAAATATACATATATATATATATATGTATGTATGTATGTATGTATGTATGTATGTATCATATGCATACATTTCAGACAACCAAAGAGTTGGGTCAAAAATTAAATAAGAGAAGAAACTGGGCATTTGGGAGATAATGTAGAGCTTTTGATGATCCCAAGATTCTCCCTGAAACACAGACCCATCTTTTAAACACCAGTATTCTTCTGGTAATGCTATATAGTTAAGAGTCATGGATTACTAAACTCTGAAGCATTAAAATTGCAGAGCCTGCCAAGGGTGACAAAAAGATACACAGTAGAAATGGATAGACTGCTGCATATTTCCAAGCAGAAGTGACAAAATAGATGTCATCAGAGAAAAATATGACTGGAAAAGGCAGTCAGCCTTTTCTGAGATTTCCCTTCTACTTGACATAATACTAGAAATGCTGACTACAGCAATAATATAAGAAATTGAGCAAATAACCTTAGGTAAAGAAGAAACAAAATTATTTGTAAAATTTAACTTGTATAATGGTATAGCCCAAAGAGTTAACTAAAAAGTTCATTGAAATGATAACTTCAGCAAACTTGCAGGATGTAAAATAAACAGCATTTCTATATGGCACCCATAAAACACAGCAGAAGAGAAGGAGCAATTCCATTTAAAATTACTAGAGAATGTGTAAAATACTTGAGAATTTATCCCTCAAGATCCACACAAGAACTATATAAATATAATTATAAAGAACTATTTGCAGAAATAAAGATAGAATTAAATAGCTGGAAAAATATTACTTGCTCATAAATAGGATAAGCAATAAAATTAAAATGACAGTACAGCTCTAAATTCATTTGCATATTCAATGCCATGCCAATCAAACTATCAAAGGATTACTATGTAGAATAAGAAAAAATATATGAAATTCATATGAAGGGGAAAAGGTAGAGAATTTTAGAAAAATAGTGAAAAGAAATGGGAACAAAAAGGGCATAACAGTGCTGGATATTAAACTATATCACAAAGCAGTGATTATTAAAATAATTTGGTACTTGTTAAAAATAGAGATTAATCAGTAGAGCAGATCAGGTACACAACATATGGAAGCAAATGTTTCTATTATTTTTAATAAACATGAAGAACCCAACTACTGGGATAAGCACTCACTATTTGACAAAAACAGCTAGGAAAACTGGACAGCAATATAGAAGGAATTATATCTAGACCAACATCTCACACCTTATACAAAGACATTTTTCAAATAGGTAGATGAACTAGATATAAAAAGTCATATCATAAATAAATTAGTGAAACATGGAAAAAATGCTAGCAGATCTATGAATAGTAGAAACATTTATGACCAAACAACAAATAGAGAGGATAACAAAAGATAAAATGGATAATTTTGATTATATAAAATTTAAAAGTTTTTGCATATATAAATCTAATAAAGCTAAGATTAAGAGAAAAACAATTAACAGGAGAAAATCTTTTTAGCAAGTGTCTCTGATAAAGATCTCATTTGCAACATATATATCGAGCGGATTCAAATTTGTAAGAAAAATAGCCATTCCCCAATTGATAAATGTTTTAAGAATATGTACAGTTCTCAAGCTATGTACAGCCATATGTAAAAATGCTCCACAACACTACTAATTAGCGAAATGCAAATTAAAGCAATTCCGAGATTCCATCTCATACCCATCAGAGTGGGAGCGATGACAAAAAAGAAAAGGAAAATGATAAGTATTGGAATGGGCTGTGGATAAAGAGGCACATTGATACACTGCTGATGGACATATGAATGGGTATAACCATTCTGGAAAATTATTTGAAATTATACAAAAAATGCTACTAAACAGTGCTCATGCACCCTTTGACCCAACTATACCACGGCTAAACATATACACAAAAGAGATCAAAGAAGAAAAGTTCCTTTATCTACAAAAAAAATCTTTGTAGTAGCAATTTTTGTTGGGACAAAAAAAATCCTGAAAACTTAAGGAGATGTCCATCAATTAAGAAATAGCTGAATAAGTTATGATACATGAATGAGATGGGGTACTACTGTGCTATAAGAAATTAGGAAATAGATGATTTCAAAAAGATATGGAAAAACATATATAAACTGATATACTGTTTGCACTATGTTGGAACCCCTCTGAATGGAGTGTGGAAAACTTCCATTTAAGCAGGTCCTCCAGGCTAGCCATCTCTTCACTTCCCATCCAGTGTGCTATTTTGGACTTTATCATTCCAGGTACCTTCCTTTCTTCTCCCCCACTCCCTTTTCAGTTTCCTTTTATGTGTTGTCTTCTCCCATTAGATTGTAAGGTCCTTGTGGGCAGGGATTGCTTTTCCTGTATCCCCAAGGCTTAGCACAGTGCCTGGCACATAGTAGGCTTGACTGGGTTAGCACTAAGACCATTTTGCTGGAAACAGCTTTTGTGTCTCTAGGCAATTTAAATTGCCTGTAAGGCAACAATCAGACTCAACTAAGTCTCCAGACCTTGGGAAAAATGCTGCTGCACTGGTTTCTCTGAAAAGAAATTGCCCTGACATGGATCTTTTGTCTCTTTCCCATAGCCCTGATTGACAGAAAGATAGTCAAAAGACTGCTTTCCTTGCCACAGGCATCTGGAGTCCTGTAGCAGTTTTTGGAATGCTCCCTAACAGAGAAGGGCAAAGGGATGAGATGTACTTTCAAAAGATTCATTTCTGATTCTTCAAATGTCTGGGATTCTGCCCCATCACCCTAAGAGTATGTTTAAAAGCCAAGATTTAATGCCTATTCTTACAATGGAAAACTCAGAAGATTTTTGAAGCACTCGGTGGGGCAATTTGGGAAGACCTCCACAAGATAACACTGAATCACCCTACCACAAGCATACAGACACCCTAGCCCCAACACATAAATACTTACAAAGGGTTCCCTAACTACAAACTCACCCACTTAGATAGATAGATAGACAGACAGACAGATAGACAGACAGATAGATAGATAGATAGATAGATAGATAGATAGATAGATTTGGATGGAGAGATGCAGAGATACAGAGATAAATACAGAAATTTATAAACTGACAGATAGATACAGATATAGAACTATGTAGAAGATAGATAAAGAGTAAATAGATATTTAGAGAGGTAGATAGGAAGATAAACATATGTACATATTTACTGTATGTTGTATGTATGGATGTATAGATAAAATTCTAATACAAATAAACTTTTTCTTTGTTTCAGGAAGTTCTGAGAGAAGTAAAAGATGGTCTATTGTCACAATGCCAATAACGAAATCTCTTCTCCTAGGTTTAGGAATAAGTCTGTTTTATTTCAACACTTAGAAGTGTCTAACAAAAAGAATAATCAAACCTGTGGCTTTGGAAAAGGCCAAATTTGCAATGCCCAGTGTACTCCTAGTGGAAATTCTGTAAAAACCTTTGTGTTTTTCCTGTGTTTCCTGGTGATCTTTATTAGTGTGGTTGGATAACACGATTGTACATCCCTACATATTTCTACTCAAAACTGACCTGTGCATGTTGGAATAGAAGCAGTCTTTCTCCCTTACCATTCCTGACAGCCTGGAAGGGATCTAATTAGAGTAGAATACTAGGTACTGCACAGATTAGGTATTCGGCCAATCAGATTTGCTATTGACATGGTGGTTATTGCCACTTATACTCATTTCTGGCAGTATTGTTAGGAATTAAATCATGGCATTAGAGAGCCCTGCTTGGCTAAGAAAACCTAATAGGTCATCATTTTATGTTCTGACCCCCAGACGAGTGGCAGGTGGAACAGGCGACATCGGCTCCCAAATGCCGAGAGCTGGATGCTCAGCCTACTAGATGGGTGTTTATGAGTTTTTTTGAGTTTTTTAAAAAAATCCATCATGCCATATGCTGCCAGGCTCATATGCAAATAGACAAAATTACAAATAATAAAAAAGAACCAACTGTTTTAGAGGTTGGCTATTTACTCTTAGCACTGCCATCTATATAGTAGGCCAGTTAATGAAAGGAGTCTAGGGTGCCCAATGTTATCAACCTGAAGAGGTAAGCACCATCAAATCCAAGCTTCATTCAAACCATGTTCAACCTCTGCCCAGGGGTAATTGGGTGCCAAGTGCCTATTTGGCTGAGAAGGACGGCAGCCTTGCCTTCCAGCTGGCCTGAAGGTTGGGTTAGCTTTCCTAATACTCCATGCAGCTGAGGCCCATTGTCCACTGATTTGGTAAGAGAGAAAAGGTTAAGTCCTATTTCAATTGGGCTGAGTTAGTGTTCCTGGATTTGTCAGATTCAAGCACTTTAGACATCAGACAGCTTTAGTAATAGAAGAGATCACTTAATGCCATTTGCTATTTTAAATCACAAGAGAATTTGCTTTTGTAGGCTGTTTGCAAACACCTAACTTTTCAATATCAAACAGGCTGAAATCTCTCAAAGCAGTCTGAAATTGCAGAAATGCTGTGCACTTCTGATTTCTCTTGGTATTAGAGTCACTTATTATCGAGTTTCCCAGACTATTCAAATACAGAATTTCACACACACCCCAGTTAAATTCACACATTTATTTCCCATTCTGAATAATAATTTTTAAAATCCTACAACAACCAATACCACCATTGTAGAGTTGATATGTACTCATAACTCCATGTATGCAAAATATAAAATTATTCCATTTTAGAAATGTTGTGCTAACATTCATTTGCACCTCGAACGGGTCACTGGGAAATCCTGATTTGCACCTTCTTAAAGAAAATTTAAAACTAGTCACATTAGATGAATATGGAAGGTGCTGCAGTTTAAAGAACTGTCAAAATACAAAAGTCATAAGAAAAAACATAAATACACATGTGTGGATTCTCTGAGAAGGTTGTGATGACAGTCTCTCGTTATATTGACTGCACACAGCACGGAACTCATAGATGATATGTTATCACAGGCAACAAGCCAAGTACTTTGCAGGTATCTGCATTAGGCATGAATGCTTGCTATTGTACTTCCTGTTTCCTTTACCTTGTCAGGAAAATCAGCTATTTCTTGGGTGCATCAATCTGGCTGGTTTTGCCTCCTGGTTAATTTAGCAACTGGAAGAAAAAAAAGAGGAAAGTCTGTTAAGATGAACAAGGACTTGCATTCGCTGTCAGTAAACGGTCCTTCTCAGACAGACTGAGGGGCAAATTATCTTGACAGGTGGAAACTGTTTGCCTCCAACAAACTGCCAGAAATGCTCCATACCAAAGCTTGGCTGTGGCTCAGCTTTAAAAACAAGACTGATCTAACTATCATTCTTGGTTAGCACAAGCACCCCACTTATGAATGTTTGGCTATTCCTCACAAAAGAAGGATCTTTAAGAATCAGGTAGACGCCAGGACATCGCCTTTCATGTTTCACTTAACAAGGTGTTACCCAAGACTCTGGGGACTTCAAAGGGGAAAGCCAAGATCTATTGTCACTGCCATTATAATTTTCAACTTCACATCTATATTAATTGTCTTGATTTTTAAGCAGGGGCTTCACTAAAAGGGAGCAGGTTCAGTCATAAATGTCATTTCCTTACAGGGAAAAATCTGGAGTCAATGTATTCAAATCAGCCTTTACCAAAATATAAGTTGGAGCCAAGAGTAAAATAGCTGACAACTTTTGTCAAGGGTTATATGAAAGTAAATGAGGTGTGAAAGAGGGTGTGACTTTTTCCAGTCTCTGTGAGAGAAAAACAAGATAAACACTCCTATATTCTCTCCACTAAGATTTATAATTCACAACTGCTACTGCATTCTCTCAGCTAAAAATTTATAACACTGACAGGCAAATTCAGTCATATAAAGCAAGCTCATGCTGAATCAAGTAATCCACAAGCATTTAATAAGCACTTCCTCCTGATAGGTACTATGATAAATATGAAGCAGTCACTGCCCTCCAGCAACTTCTATTCTATTGGGAGAGACAGCATATATAATGCACTAATAAAAATTCACTGTTATAAAATACATCTTAAAGCAACATTTTTGTTGCTTTAATTTTACAACTACTCAGAATTAAAGTAGAAGGGAATGGATTGAGAGATGTTGTGGAAGTAATAAGACGTTGCGGAAGTAAAAGAAATAAGATTTTGCAACTGATTGGATATGTGAGATGAGAGGCAGTGAGGAATCAAGGATGGGGAACTGGAGACACAGAGTGGTGTCCTTGATGGAAACAGACATTCCAAAGAGCAATGGGTGTGGCAGAAAGATAATGAGTTCTGTTTTGAACGTGTTGGGTTTGAGTTGCTGGTGGGACATATAGTTGGAAATGTCCAATAGGTATTTGGTGATGTAGGGCCAGAGCTCATAAGAGAGTATAGGGTTATACACGTAGATCTGAAAGTCATCTGAATAGAGAGGATAGTTGAATGTAAGGAATCTAATGAGATAATCATCAGCTGGTGAGAGAAGACAACTCCGATTCTTGAGGTATATTTACATACATTAGCAAGGGAGCTGGAATGTGGATGGTGGACACTCTGAAAGAATGGTCATACAAGTAGAAGGAAAACAAAGAGAAAATGATATCATGAAGACTCAGAGAAGAGAATATCCAAAAGGAGAGAACAGTCAGTAGTGACAAATGCTACCAAGAAGTCAAGAAAGTTAAAGACCTGTGTCACCTTGGAAAATGCACTTCAGTTGCCTGGGCTTCAATGTTTTTATCTACACAATGAGAGGGTTAAACCAGATGACCTTCAGAGCCCTTCCAGCTCTAATGCTATGATTTATCAATTAAACTTCAAGTCCAGTGTTCATTTCACAAAAGGATGAGGTAAAGTTTATTAAAAGACATTCCTAATAGAAATTCAAGTCTTAGGGCAGATAGTACCAGATAGAGTGCAGGGCCTGGAGTCAGGAAGACTCATCTTCCTGAGTTCAAATCTGACCTCAGATATTTATTATCTGTATGACCCTGGGCAAGTCACTTAATCCTGTTTGCCTCAGTTTCGTCATCTATAAAATGAACTAGAGAAGGAAATGGCAAAACACTCTAGTACCTTTGCCAAGAAAACCCCAAATGGTTTTTTTTTATTATAATCCACATAGGTTTGAGCACTCATCACCAGCACAACTGGCATAGACTAATATTGATTCAATGATTTTATGTAAGGGAGGATTATAGTACCAGAAAAGGTACTGTTCAGCAACAGCCAAAAGAAGCTTGGATTACAATAAACGACAAGGCCCACATTTGAGGCAGATCATTTTGATGGCTGAGTGGAGAAGGATGGACTGGAGTGGAGAGAGGCTTGAGGCAGGCAGACCAACCAACAGTCTCTCAAAATAGTGCAGGCATGTGGTGAAACAGGGTAGGGGGTAGTGTCAAAGGAGGGAAGGGGGCGTATATGAGATGTCTTATGAACATGAAATCTATAGGCCTTGGCAATGGACTGAATGGGGTGGAGTGGGATGGGGGGGCACAAAAGAGTGAGGACTCAAGGATGACACCTAGGCTGCAAGCTTGGGTGACTGGGAAATGGTATTGTCTTCAACAGGAATACAGGAAACTCGGGAAGAGAAGAAGGGCTTTTTGTTTTAGGGTGTGAGGCAGAGGAAGATAATGGAAGTGATGTAAAAGACGCTACCAACTAAATATATGAGCAACAAATAAGAAGGGCTGGTTGTCTAGTGAGACCAAAGGGTAATCCCTGTATAAGCCCCCTACCTCATTGTGTCAGAAGACTATGGGAAATCTCCTTCCCACTTCCCAGTGTTTTGGAAGGATCTCCTGTGTTAGACTTATGGATGAGAGTCATACAGAATGGGCAGGTACAGATGAATTATGATCTGTATTGTAGGAGGAAATACACAGAGTAATGAGATCATAGTCCCATTGGAATATTTGTGGAAAAAAAATAGTATGAGGCAGAAAGGATGTGGATAGTTAAAATAAATCCATCTGCTTCCATGATTAATTCTGTGTATATTTAAGTTATAATAGATGAATAGAGCAGCATTAAATAGGCTTCAAAATTATATAATTGCCTGGGAAATGTGCTCCATCAGTGCATAGGAAAAAAAAACCTAAGAGGGAAATTGGCTACTGTGTCCTCTTGAAGGCAGTGGTGCTAGTGTATGAGGCCACCTCAGCGTGGAGGCCACCTCACCAGAAGATGAGGCAGCACTCTCGGACTGGCAGATGCCCTCGTTGAGGCATGTGTGCAAGTCACCAAAATATCCCATTACGTCAAGAGCCTCTTATTTTTACACTCAAGTGCGTCACATTAAAGTAACAGACAGAGGCTACATCAAGTGTGACATTTTTTGTTCCATGAGTAATCATTTCTATGGCTGCTGCTTATGGTACCACATTCCTCTCTTCCCTCGCCAGCGGGTAAAGCTGGAATAGCATGTCACTATACAACTAATATATCAACTCTCGGTTTTTCCTGAATTGTAGAAGTTATTTCTAGTCATTTTCACTGGTGGGAATTTGATATTGACAGAAAGTGGCTATAGTGGAAATAAACTGTTGGGAGAAAAAAAAAGATTTAAACATAATCTGAGAGCTGAAACTGTTTAAGACAAAGTATGTTCAATATTCATGGGGGAAATGATATAAATTTGGTTATGACAAAGGACAGAAGGACTCTATTCTCAAAGTCAAAGAATTGTTATTAATACATTTCAGTGCATTAATCATGAAAAACAGACTTCAAGGAATAAAATTTTATCTTTGTATATAAATTCATGTCTACACATGCCCAGCACAGATATTAACAGTAGATTCTTATAACAATTCTCATTGGCATACATGAAAAATCAAAACTAGAGCTATTACTCATTTCTAATGAAATGGTTTATAACAGATACATATATGTATGTAAACAGGGTATTGCTGTTTATAAGTTAATAAAGCTTAAAACTATACTTAGATTTATAGAACAGCTATATAAGTATATAAAAGGAAAACTGACTCACATAACAGATATGACCTGAGTAATTAAAGTTTAATTATCATAACAAACTAAAGCTATATCATTCATAACATATATGTGTGGATAATCCAACATGTCCAAAATGAAACTCATTATCTTTTCCCCCTCAACCCCTCTCCCATCTCTACCTTCCTTGCAGAGGGCAACACCATCCCCCCCAGACCCTCAGACTCACAGCCTAGGTTTCAACCTCTACTCATCACTTACTCCCACCCCTCATTTCTAATCTGTTGCCAAGGCCTGTTGAATTCACCTTTGCAATATCCCTTAAATATGCCTCTTTCTCTGACACTGCCACCACTCTGGAGCAGGTCTTCACCGAGATGCACCTAGTAGTTTTCCTCTACTTCTTTTAATATTTTGTGGGTACTAATGCAGTGCTCTGTCTGTCTGTCTTTTGGATCTCATTCCTACCAGCCCACATCCTTTTTCATTCATACTCATCCTGGGTGGTGTCTTTCTCAGATATGATTCATCATTTGCAATATGGTTCGAAGGACTTATACCCACCATTTGTCTTTCCATAGCATTTTGGTTCAACGTAGTTATGATTCTCTTGAAAAGACGAAGTGGAGAAGAGTAGCTAGATCTTGCCAAATGCAGAAAGAAATCTGCACTGGATATAATTCAATTTTAAAGGGAACTACATAAAATATAAGTTCCTTGAGGACCACAACCATATAGTTTTTGCCTTTGTATTGTAATCCTAGAAAAGTGATTCATATATACTAGGCAATTAATAGGGTTCAGGAGTATGAAATAAAAGCTATGTAACCAAAAGATTGTTTCTTATTAATAATAATAATAAAAGATCATGCTTTAATGAGTGAATGATTAATTTTAAAGTATCTCAAAGATTACCCCAAAATAGAAAAAAAAATTAAAGAATTGCCAGTATATAAAAATTACTATAATACATGGTTACTGCCATTACAAGAATGATATATTATGCATTAAGGTTATTCATGATATTTTTAAAAAATCAAGAAGGGAACAGGTCAACTTTTACAAAACACAGTAGACCGTATTTCATTAAAAGTCTTATAGATGTTCTTTTTATAAGCCAATATCACTTCCCAATGACTTCCTCTCTGTGAGAACATAGTCCTCATAAGGGAACTCATAATATCAATTAAGTTGGATGTCTTTGACTGAGTCTTATTAGATGCTAAGCCCCAGGCCCAAACCCCTATCTATTAGGTGCTAAGCCTATGTGGGTGTGAAGCCCTCAGCATCCTAAGGGAGTTGCTAAGACTAGAGCCAATAGTAAGAGTTTAAGTTCTGGTAGCTCAGATGACAATGACAGCTAAAAAGTGTATAAAAAGAGAACAGAGCTATCTGTTTAGGGTTTTCACTCTTGGTGGTGTGATGATGTGGAGACTCTAGGCAGCTGTAGTTAAGAGCCCTCCAGCTTGTAAACGGGATATTGTGACTTTGTTAAACTCTTAGTAAAGCAGATCAAAAGAACCTGGGCTTGCAGCATTCTGTGTGCTGGTTGTTGTTGGTTTTACACAGCCACAGAGCTACTAGCAAGATTGTTGCAACAGAACTCTACCTTGTAATAAAAAAACTTCAGTTAAGCAGTAGAAATCAACATATTAGTCATATCTAACACATATGCCTCATCCTGTACCTATAGTCTACCTCTGCCAAGAATTGAGACACCTGTTTCACTGAGTCCTCTTAAGTCTATTAGTCATTGCATTGATCACAGTTCTGATGTCTTTCAATGTTCTTTTACCTTATTGTGGTTATCATGTATATTGTTTTCCTTGATAAGCTGAATTTGCTTGCATTATTTTATACAAGTACAGTATATTATACCTTCAAAGCCTCACAATTGGATATAAGAGTTATAAAGAATAATATATCCTGCTGATTTATTGATTACCCCAAAAAGCACTTGGCTAATACAAACAAAATGCAGGCTTAAAGATATTTCCCATACATATATTAAAATTATTTAAAATCGCCCTTATAGATGCAACCATGGAGATAACTATAATAATCTTTCATATCCATCCATTTCTCTCCATTCACAGGGCCACCAGCCTAGTTCAGGCTTTCACCAGTTCTCATCTGGTCTATAGCTTGTCTATAGAGTCTATAGCCTCCTAATTCATGTTTCTACCTCCAATCTCTACATTCTCTACTCTATCCTTCACATAGCTGTCAAAGTGATATTCCTAAGACACAGATCTGACAATGACAATTCCCTGTTCTAAAGCCTTCAGTGACTCCTTTCAAATATCTCTACCTTTGCTAGGGCTTTGTCTCTGCCAAAATTAAAGAAACTAATAACTTCTCGATTTGCCTAAATGATAATTTCTTACTATAAAAGATGGAGAGGAAATTCTACTGTGATCCTCACTGGCTGGGAAAACTGGTTGCTGGACGTTAAGTGGCATAGCAGATGGAGTGCTGGATGTGTATTCAGGAAGACCTGAGATCAAATCCTGCTGCAGATAATTACTAGCTGGGCAATCTGCTTAAGCATTCTAGACCTCAGTTTCCACATCCATAAAATGAGGAGATTGGATTCAATGATCCCTAAAGTCCTTTCCAGATCTAAATCTATGATTCTATGATTCCTTGAACCTAGGATGAGAAGAGAGAGAAGGGGAAAGGCGGGGGAAAGCATTTATATAATACCTACTATGCGTTAGACACTGTGCTAAGAACTTTTTACAAATATAATCTCATTTGATCCTCACAACAACCCTGTGAGATAGGTGCTATTATTATTCTCATTTTATAATTGGGGAAACTGAGGCAAACAGAAGTTAAATGACTTACCTAGGGTCATACAGCTAATAAGTGCCTGAGGCTAGATTTTAATTCAGGTATTCCCAATTCCAGATCCAAAGATCAAACCCATTTATCCAAGAAACCCATTTATCCAAGCCAACAGTAAAACTGAAATCAGAGAAAGTATACATAGGAGAATATATAACAGACAATATAGAGTGAAGGAGCTCTCCTATTAGGAGCAAGATAACTCAGCCCAACCAAAATAGTCCCAGACCTCACCAAGGGGAAATTCTCCAAAACCTCTAGTATAGCAAGCCGGGGATAGGGACATGGTGGAGGTTTCTAGTTCCTCTCATGTTGTCTTATTTTCCCTTCAGTCCCTTGTAGTGGGGTTTGGCATCACCCCCCTTCTCTCTCAAAACTGATTGGGAGAAGCACCCAAAGCAAAGGGAGAGCCCAAAGAGACTGAAGAGATTGCTGTGAATCATGAGACAGAAGCTTTCCTCCCTCCCTCTCTCACCCTTCTGCCCCACCCCTTGTGCAGGTACAGGGCATTGAGCTCCACTAATGAATCCCGCACCAATGAGATTTGGGACTTGGGCTAGATAGAATAATGGTAGAAATAAAGATATCATCCAGACTTGTATAACTAGAAAAGGAGGACTCTGGTTACAGTCAAGGGTAAACCACAACTGGATCATTATCCTGATCTCATGAAATGATTTACAATCTTTACAGCTGGGATGAAATCACAGCTCCATCTGAGGTTCCCTCCCCACCCCCTGAAAAAAATTTAATCACATTACTTTATAGTCAGAAGGCTTTTTTTTGGAGGCAGAAGAGTCAGCCATCTACCTGTAAACTGGGGCCTGCCTAGACATCTTGTCATCTGCTCTGTGAATGTGTGCATAACTACACACACACTTCCTTCACAACATTTCACCCTTTGCCCATCTCTTAATTCAGAAACAGTAATTAAATACAAATTTACAGCTGGAAGGACACGATATTTGGCTGTTCAATGGCTCCACTCACAATTCCTGTGACAGAAACTTCACTCCTTAGCCACCACTCCCCCATATGTGTGGTTTCCTACATTAGAATGTTAAACTCCTTGAGGGTAGGGACTGTCTCACTTTTGTGTTTGCATCCATAGTACCTAGCAGAGAACTGGTACAGAGTCAGCTCTTACTGAAGGCTTTTTCATTCATTCATTCAACGCAATCCTTGGCAAACTTATACTCTAGAAAACAGTAGTTTCCATTCCCTACAATCTGCTTATGAAATGTTGAATTTGATGGTGTTCAGAACTATCCCTCCAGATTCATATGATGGATTTCTTTTTTAAAAACCACATCTCTGATCCTAGCAGCCTATGATCTAAGAATGTGAAATAAAAGTTTATAAAACGCCTAACTAAATTAAATTCTAAAGAATATTTTTTAAAAAAGAACTTTGACATCGTTTTCCAAAATGATTTGGTTCAACGTTTTAATGTGGCCCATCAAAAGAACACTGATCCTAGTAACATTCAGCAAAACCTGTGCCGTGCCCACTTCCCTTTATTGTTCCCTAGATCATTAAGTTAAGCAAATACAAGCACCTAGGGACTCTGTTCACAATCCAACATGCATAAGTTATGCTTCGACAGAATCATTTCCTGTATTCACAGCAGTTTTTTTTTAAATACTTTATTTGGATGCATGTGGTTCATATTTGTTATTCTTTCTTAACCAACAATCAAAAGCAAAAAAGTTACTGATGGCATGTTCTAAGCTCTGTGAGGGGGTCTGCCTGAGATGTGGCTCTGGACTCTATCTTTAACTGCCTAGATTGGTCAGTCAGCAAAGAGCTTAGGGTGCCATCGTGTCAACTTGGATCTTAATGTAGAGAAGTCATCTCATTAGAGTGCACTTCATGACACCCACACCAACAAAGGCACATAAAACCCTAAATATCTCTTTTATTTGATTGACAATAAATGATTTCCTGAGGAAGTCACAAGAAGTCACTACTAAGCAAGTGATTATTTTTGGTGTTGCTTTGGTCCTTACCATAACATTCTTTCAATCTTTCTTACAGTGCAAGAATATTATTAGTAACCTTTTTTTATGTAGTCATGTTTGACTAAAATTATTAAGAATCAATTGGGGTGAATTCAGAGATTCCACTGACACATCTATACCCCTGAGGAGTTTAAAGACAGAAAGAAAGGTACCATTTTCTCCAAAATATTCACAGAATCTCTTCTTTTGTGGTAGCGAAGGATTGGAAACAAAGTAGATGTCCATTAATTGTGGGATGGATAAATAAATTGCGGTACATGAATGTAATAGAATATTATTGTAACATTTATGTTGTTGGGTCATCTCACTCATGTCTGAATCTACATGATCCCATTTGGGGTTTTCTTGGCAAAAATACAGGAGGGGTTTGCCATTTCCCTCTCCAGCTCATTTTACAGATGAGGAAACTGAGGCAAATAGAGTTAAGCAGCTTGCCCAAGGTCACACAGCCAGTAAGTTTCTGAGTCTGGATTTGAACTCAGGAAGATGAGTCTTCCTGACTCCAGGCCTGGCACTCCATCCACTGCACCACCTACCTGCCTTTTTGTAACATAAGAAACAATATGCCAAATGAAATAAATATACACAACGGCTACAGAAATGTAAATGGAAAGAACAAGAAAAAAAATATACAGAATGCTGTACAATATCACCAAGCTTATCCCCAAGAAGAAATAAGGAAATGTACGGCCCTCACTTTTCTGAAGAAGTTGGGGGTAGAGCACGGTGGGGAGGGTGACTGAAGAGGGACAACTTCTTGTTAAGATTGCAGCATAAATGTCCAGGTCTCCTGCATAAACCAGACCTTTAAATGGCCTCAGAAATACAGAAACCTGAAAAGATCGAGAAGTGCTTCCATGTAGTCCAGAAGTGCCCCAAAACATTTCCAAAGCTAACAGAGGCAGGTAGAAACGTAACTAACACCAGGAAATTAGTCCAAGTGCAGGTAAACATGGATACCAAAAGAAGCAGAAATAGCAGTCTTAGCAAGAAAACCAGCCTGAAACTGGAGAGGTGAGCTGTGCTGGAGGACAGGTAAGGACAGGTACGTGGGCTGGTCAGCAGAAACAGGGAGGCCCCACCATGAGCAAACCCAGGAAAATTCTGACCACCATGAGGAGCTTCCTTGATTTGAGAGATGCCCAGGGGGTAAACCCTGAAGATGATAGACCACCATAACAAGAACAGATAAAACCTCAGAGGAAAAAAGGCACTGACCACAGAGGCTGCAAGAGTACCTAGAGGAAATGAAACAAGAGATACAGAATAGAAAAGCTAGAGAGGAAGGAATGGTAAGAAAACCTAAGACTTGACATCCTTAGAGCTCACAGGGAAAATATCATTCAAGAACTGAATGCTCTGATAGTTAGAAGGGAGAGGGAATCATGACTCGACAATACCAGAAATATCAAAATAAAACAGAAAGAGAAACAGAGAACAGAAGAAAATCTAAGAAATTTAGTATCAAAAATTAGAAAAACAAGTCAAGGAGAGATAAGCTAAGAATGAACAGACTCACTAAAAATTGCAATCAGAAAAAATGGATATATTTCAGTAAAGTATAAACCTAAGAAAACTGTGTATTTTATATAAAATGATGTAAATGAAAATTGTCCAGAACTCTTAGAACCCATGCAAAGTGAAAACAGATAAAATCTACCTGCCACCTCCTTTTTACCAGTGCAAATTTCTGTACTGGGAAGCCATGTGGTGCAGTAGATCGAGCACGGGGCCTGGACTCAAGAATAGCTGAGTTCAAATCCAGCTTCATACAGTTATTAATTGGATGCAAATCACTTAATCTCTGCCTCAGTTTTCTTATTTCATAATGGGATAATAATAGCACCCACTTCCCAGGGCTGTTGTGAGGATCAAACAAGATATATTTGTAAACTGCTTAGTGCAGTGAATGGCTGGCACATTGCAGGTACTATATAAATGCTGGTTATCATTATTATCATTATTATTAATTATCATCTTGTACAGCTCTTATCTGTATCTTTCAGTAAATTGTTCACTGACCTCAAAACAAGAGGGGCCTTCCTACGTATGTTGTTTTGTTGTTGTAATATACCTCCAGGTTACCAACATAGCACCCAGTCCACCTATTTATTCTATTGGAATAAGAGTTCCTTGAGGGCAAGGCTGGAGTTTTTGCCTTTCTTGGTATCCCCAATGCTTGGCACAGTACCTGGCATATAATGAACTGTAAATATGCAATAATCAGGGCCCACTTTATTCTTCATTGGTAATGCCTATCTCAGCAAAACCTGGAGCGCTGCAGTGGATAGAAGGCTGGGCCTGGAGTCAGGACATCTCATCTTCCTGAGTTCAAATCCAGCCTCAGATACTTACTAGCTGTGTGACTCTAGGCAAGTCATGTAACCCTATTTGCCTCAGTTTCCTCATCTGTAAAATGAGCTGGAGAAGTAAATGACAAATCACCACAGTATCTTTGCTAAGAAAACCCTAAATGGGGCCAGGAAGAAACAGGCATGACTGAAAAACAGCAAGGTTCATATCCAAGATCCATGCACTGATAGACTAATGCAATAGTCTGCCCCTTCAAATGCATACTGCAATGTGAACAACATGCATTTTTCACACATTTTTGTTTTGACAGTGTGAGTGCTTAGGGATCTATCTATCAAATCACCTAATGTTTCTGGACTCCATTTCTTCATCTATAAAATGGAGATGTTAGACTTCTAAGTTCTCTTCTAACTCTAAATTGATGATCCTATGAACTTCAGCGACGGCTGTGATTGAAGAGACTTCAGGATGTGTCAGGGATTGCCATAATAAACACGACATTATCTGAAAATAGGAGTGTTTCGAAAACCTCACCATCAGTCGAGTATTCCTTCTATCTGAATGATGCATAGGTTATCCTCCTGGCAAACACTAGCACACAGCTTAGGTAAGCATAAGTTTCCCTGCTTTATACCTTGTTTGACACTGATAATCAGTAGATCCTTCAACAAAGTTATCTCCACAGTCACATCTGTCATAGAATCTTGTACAATGTTAGCATATTTATGGGGACACCTCGTAGGAGGAAAACGACCAAGGCTTCATTTTGTTCAAACTGTTTTTTGTTGATCTCATTTTTAAAATGCATTTTAAAAACATCTGATGTGGATTACACACACATGTACATATAGACATACATACATACATATACTTATACATATATTTATACATATGCCACATGGCTGATATTTCAGGTTTAATTCAGGCTTCTCACTATCTCACAGGACCTGAAATTTGAGTGACTACACCACTGTTCCAAATATGAAAAAGGATTCATTGGCTGAATCAAGGACAAACTGAATGAATTATGGGGAGATATCTGCCAACAAGAACTCAAACCAGACCAATTTGCCAGTTGCATGGTACAACCATTTATCAAATATTTAATATAGACTATAAAGGAGTGTTTTATATATTAAGCCCAAGAGGAATACTATCAATTTTCCTTGAATTTAACTTCTAAATACATGGAACTTAAATATCCCTTAGTGATATATTAGTTAGAAAAATATTTGTAGGTCTTTGGTCTTCGTTTTCTTTGAAATCTTGCTTTGGATCCCCAGAGGCCTTAAAAAATTGCATATAACAAATCAGCTAGACAACTAAAAAGAGTGCCTGTTTTAACCAATTAAATGTTTAAAAGCAAGTTTTGACCGATGATGACTCTGCCACTAACTGCATGACTCTAGATAAATCAATCATAGTTTATAAAATCCTAGATTATGGCAGGGGTACAAAGGTTCATATTTGGCAATCAGTAGGTAATTTGAGGCTTTTCCTGATCCTCCCAGTATCTGCTGCTTCCCTCTCCCACCAAAAAACCTTGTTTTATTTTGTCTATATTTTGAATACATTTTACACCCACGCATGTGTGGGTAGGTGTGGGTATGGGAGTATATACATATATACATGCATGCGTATATGTATACCTGTGTGTGTATGTACTTTGCCTCCTCTGATAGAAAGTAAGCTCTTTGAGAGAAGGAACTTGCATTTTCTTTGCACCTAGCACAGAATTGACCCATAGTGGGCACTTAATAAATGTTTGCTGACTAATTGATTGAAATCTGTTTCTTAGTTTATGTATCTGTAAAAGAGGAAATTAGACTACATGTTCTCTAACAGCCCTTCCAAATCTAAAAATAAAAATATTATGCAAAATTAACTATAGAGTATTTCAAAATATTTCACAATTAATTAAACCATGATACTACTAATTTAAAGAAAAGTCACTTTCTCATATGGAGTCAATTCAGATGACCTGGAAGTAATTTTCCTTCCTCATTCCCAAATCCTCTAAGCCATTCATTCTTTATTCCTTACTCTTTCTATATGACCAGGCCATCTTCTTTTTGGATAATCAATTTCTTTGATTATATCCTTTCCTCAGTTATTTTCATATTTCCTTATTTGCCATGTGTAACGACCTGTTTACACCCACCTCATGTCTTTCCATTGCCCTCCAAGTGATACTCAATTTTGCTTCCTCAGGGACTGAAGTATCCTGTGACTTGTAACTATATTGCAGTACTGGTAGAATGTTGATATTTAAAGGGTAGATCTTGGCTTTAAGGAGACGTTTGAAATCAGAAGAATTTTGCCATATTCCGAAGGAAACCTGAGTCTCCTACATTAATTTTGGTCCAATTCGTTGGTCCCTTCACAATGACTGCCCAAGACCTGCTGAAGAAAGAGCTCTATAAAGCTGACTTAATTGAATAGAATTGAATCCAATGTCAATCTGGACCACAGTCATCATACTCCACTTGCTTTTTCCTGTGTAGATTTAGGGTAAACTCATTCGAGTGTTTGAGGATCTTGCCCAGAAAGCTCAGGCCTTGATCATGCAGCACAACATCATCTGCAAATAGGTCTATCTGTAGGATGCAAGTCATCCTTAGGGAATCCCTCTTCAACTTGGAGCCTACAGTAGCTTTGGTCCATGGGTGTGGTTCACATTTCAATGTAAACATTGTTTGCCTCATTTATGCCTTGCTTAATGTTAATAATTCAAAGGTCATCAAACAAGGTTATCTCTATTATTATGTCTTTTGAGGAATTTTTGCATAATTTTGATGTATATATTCATTGGGGACACTGTTGAGAAAGTGCCTTTAAAGCAGTGTTTTGCTCTAATAAACAGTAAGTTACTTATATTTTCTTATCTTATATTTTCTTATATTTTCTTATCTTATATTTTCTATAGCTTTTAGTGCATTTTATAGGTAAAATTGTGTTGATAAATTTGATTGTTGAACATCATTTTTGAAAATCTTACTTTACCTACTAATACCCTCATTGTGGATGTTCTTGATACATATTATTTTTATACACATTTTATAAAGATGGGGAAGTAGACAAATAAGTTGGTACTTTTTATGATTTTAATATTCTCAGTCTTCTTTTATGTATTAATAAGATCTGAGATTTTTTCCCAACGTTTTTGGTATCTTCCCCTATTTTATGTACTATGTGACTTAATCTCCTAATGCTGCATAGCTGTGTCATCTCCAGCATGGATCTCCTCTATGCAGACTTGGTCTGATGCAGCTACTTTACATGTCTCCCTCCAAGTTTTCTTTAAACTAGTATCACCCTTTACCGTTTCTCTCCACTCTATGAGACAACACTGCTCATAATCGTCCACTATCTTTCTCTATGACATTTTGTAAACAGCTCTACTTTCTAGACAATTTTTGCTCTTGGCTGCCATAATTCTCTTCATGGAGAGTAAATCAAGTGTTTGCCAGCTCTTTTGGCCTCTCTGTTATGGCTATTTGATTTAAACTTGTTAAAACCTCCCTATGAAATAACAAACTATTATTATTATATTATTCTGGAGGCAAGATGATGTAATGGAAAGAGAGCTGTTCCCAGAGCCAGAAAGAACTGGGTTCAAGTCCCCTTCTGATACATGCTGACTATGTCAAAATGCCAACCTGCATTGGCAGAGGGAAATTCTTCATCCAGGAAAACCTTATGTCGATGAAATCCCAGGTCTAGTCATAATCTACATTATTGCTACTTGTGTATCATGTTAAAATTTGCAAAGCATTTTAAATATATATTTCATTTTAACTTCGTAATACCCTATGATGGAGATACCATAGGTAACATCTCCATTTTACTGATTAGGAAATGGAGGCTTTTAAATTTGCTCATGAGGAGATAAAGTTTAAGAGAAGAATCTAAACATAAATCTTCCCGACTCCAAATACAGCATCCTACCCACATAACACATTACCTAATATTATAATTACCAGGTAACGGTGATATAAGATCATTACTCTTTTTCCTCCTCTTCTTTACCCATTTGAATAATACTCATTCAATGATACCTCATTCATGAAGCTTTGTATGCCCACTTTAGCCCATAATATTCTTTTCTTCCTCTAACTCCTAAAGTACAAGTTGTCTATACCATACACTTGGCACTAGTACTATGGGATATTGTGTTATTATTAGTTTATCAATCCAATGTATTTCCTTTCCCCTTAGACTCAAGGCTCTTTAAAGGTAATGAGCCCTTCTATAAGACAGGACATAATGCAGTTCCTTGTATATGATGGCTATGAAATATATACTCATTACTTGTATTAATGATGATAGGTAAATAGGTTAAAATAATGGCTGTTGCATATCTGATGTATGCATGTATCAGTCACTAACACAAGAAGCATTTATTAAGCGTTTATCATGCCAGGCTCTATGCTAAGCATTATGGATACAAAGAGAGTCAAGGAGCTCATGTTCTAATGCGGAAGACAACATGCAAACAAAATATACCTACAACATATATTCAGAGTAAATGGGAGGTAATCTCAGAGGGGAAGCCCTGGGAGTTGAGGAGGGATTAGGAAATGGATCAAGAACAGACTCTTGCCGAAAGCAGAATTAGCATCATCTCTTGAAGGAAGCCATGTAAATTGGAAGGCAGAGGTGAGGAAGGAGATCATTCCAGATGTGAGGGACCATCAATAGAAAGGCAAGGAACTGTAAGATGGAATGCCACTTACAAAAGTAACAAGGTCAGTACATATGGAGGCGGATAATACATAAGACTGCTAAATCAGACTGCCACTCAATCATAAAAAAAACTGCTAACAGGCCAAGGTCTTTAATACTCAGCCCATGCAACCCACTGGAAAGGCACCTTGGCTCAGTGGTTATATGGGTATCCTTTGAGTATTTCATGGTACCTTGAGTGCTTGAACAGGAACTAGAGAATCCTTTTCATCTCTAATTGTGGAAGCCTAGGCATAGACTATATTTGGAGTTTTTTCCAAAGTAAACTCTGTGAGGGTTGGCGGATGGGGTGTGACAAGCTAAAGGGAAAAGGAACTAAAAGATTGGGTCACCCTAGCTTGCCCAGGCTGGGCATTCAGGGACCACTCTCTACTGATCACCACAGGACCTCTGACCCACTCTGTTTCTGACTTGGGCTGGTTCACCTCTCCTTAGGCAACCTAGTAAGCCCCTACTTTTGAAGGGCCTGAGCACGTTGATATGAAACATTTACAAAGCCCACTGCAGCTCAGAGCTCCTTAGCCCAAAAAATCCACTGCCCTCATTCTCTTCAGGAGCAAGGATAACAGGCACGCTCCCCAACACCCAGCAAAATTATTCCTTTGGTCAATAACCAAGATTGAACCTAATCCAATGAGTCCAGAGCCTAGAAGTCCTTGTGTCATGGATTACACACATATTTTGAATTTACTGATATGTGTCTGTGCTACAGCCATCCAATAGAGAGTAAATTACAGAAAAGAAGGGTGTGTATTTCATTTTCTCTTTGTATCCTTAGGGTCTGCACCTGGAACAGGTACTTAGTAAATGGAAGTGAACAGCACAATAGAAACATCACAGGCTCTGGAGTCAGGCCTCCTACGTTCAAATCCCATCTCTAACAACTTTCTACCTTTGAGGCCTTGAGTAAGTCATATAACCAATTGGATCCAGAGCAGCTCTAGGTCTATAATACTAAATGCTTGTTAATAAATTTAGAGGAAGGAAAATTCCTTCTTCATAAATACACAAAGATGCAACAGATTGATGGCAAGCCTAGACATATTTTGGTTTGGGCTAGTGGGACTTTACCCTAGCATATTGAAATTAGAAGGCCTTGATTGTATTTGAGTAGAAACAACAGAGCTTAGCACCTAGATAACCAGAAGAATTGCTTAAAGTAGGAATCTACCAGATGCTTCCTCCCTACAGCAGCTACTTTCTCCATCTCAGGCACAAACATCCTTGCTGAGCTCCTCCCTGATATCCAGGATTCTTTCCTCGCCATTTCCCCAAGTGGCAGCCTCTCCTACAAGGAGAACTGTCCTAGCTTTAAAAGCATTTCTTATTGTTTTCCTCAGGTATAGTTTTTGTCATCCCAGGTACAGAAGTTACTAGTCACTGCTCTGATGGCGGGTAGCAAAAGCCACATCAATCCCAGAAGTATAAACAATACAGAAAGGCTGCCGCAGAATCAAGTAAATAGAATGGCGGTGGGCACATTAGCAAAAGCCACACCCGTCTCCAAAAGGCAGTTGCTATAGAGAAAGTACAAACCCATTGCATAAGGGAAGGTATAGATAACAATCAACTACCAAGGGAGTTCTTATAGAGCTAAACTTAACAATAACAAAATTCATCGGAGGAACAAAAGTTCCAGAATTTCAAAGGAAATGATGGGGGGAAAGTAGTAATGATCAGGAATAGTATTTCCAGACCTTGAATTATACTACAAAGCAGTAATCATCAGAACTATTTGATATCCATTTTTAAAAAAACAAATGAGTAGATAAAATAAATAAATATATAAAGTATATATTTATTACATATAAATTTACAAATAAAATAAAACTTGATAAACCAATATTGAACAAACCTAAGAACATAACTTCCTGAGGGAAGAACTCCCTATTTGATAAGAACTGCTGAGAAAACTGTAAAGCAGTTTGGCAGAAATCAGATTTAGAGGAGTATCTTATACGATGTACCATAGTAAACTAGACACAAACAGCTTAAATCTAAATATCACACCATTAAAAAGTTGGAAGAAAATTTTAAAAGGGGTGATATCTTTAACCAGACAAGGAATATCGGTATTAACAAATGATAAAATAGATAATTTTGATTACATGAAAATGAAAAAGCTTTTACACAAATGAAATCAATGAACTGGGATAACAAAATGTAAATTAAGAAAAAGTTTTAGATACAATAGTTCTACTAATGCTCTAATATCCAAGTTTTATAGGAAATTAATACAAATATAAAAAACTAAGAACTATTCCCCAGTAGATAACTGGTCAAAATATATAAACTAACAGTTTACAAATGAATTAAAAACTAACCATCATATGAAAGATTGCTCAAAAGCACAAAAATAAGAGAAATGCACATCAAAATAACCAAGGTTTTACCTCACACCCAACAAATTGGCCAAGATGAAAAAAGATGGAAATAAAATCAATTCTGTCCCCCAAGGAGAGTTTAGAATAGGCACTTTGTAGGACCATAGATGTACAGTTGAAAAGGACCCCAAAGATCTTCTAGCCTGACATCTTTACTTTATAAATGAGTAAATTGAGGCCCACAGAAGTTAAATGACTTGTTCAAGGGCACAAAGGTAGTAAATG
Organism: Trichosurus vulpecula; assembly: GCF_011100635.1. Classification (NCBI taxonomy): domain Eukaryota; kingdom Metazoa; phylum Chordata; class Mammalia; order Diprotodontia; family Phalangeridae; genus Trichosurus; species Trichosurus vulpecula. The sequence continues at coordinate 237,219,670 of NC_050574.1, read as the reverse complement.
TCAGGGGTGAGATCTCAGCCCAAGTCCTCAGACTCCAGAGTTAATTCTCTTTCCACTCTATAGGGTGTTCTGCCCTTTCCTTCCCAAGGTAGGGGATTAGGACTGTGGAATATTGCATACACTATCAGACTTGGTGTATGTGTTAGCTTGGCTTGTTTTACTGGAGGTCTTTTTCTCTCTTTCTAAAAAGTCTTTATCACAAGGGATGGATTGCTATATAGGAGGGGAAGAAAGGAAAATTAAGAAATAAAGGTAATGTGAAACCAAAATATACCTTTAGATTTTTTTTTTAAATAGAGATGGTATAGCTTCTGCAGTGTAAATAGGCACATCCCCCATCTGATGTCCCTCTACAGTAATGACAGGCAACCCAATCCATAAAAATCAGTGATATCAATACAGCACATCAGGTGATCTGATCTACATCACAGGCAGCCACACAACTTAGCCCCATTGCATTGGGGAAGTTGTGCAAATCTGTTGACCAAAACATATATTCCTCACTTTCTCATCCACTACAAATCCCCCTGCCCCATTCCCCACTTGGAAGAGTCCTAAAGTCTAGAAAGCCTGTTTCTTCATACCTTCCAGGTGTTTGTGTCCTTTCCCTACGCCCTGGCCCTTATCCCACAATCATTTTGTCCCAGGAAGGGGTATCCTTCTCCTGCTGTTGTTGTTCATTCTTCATTCAATGACATCACAAATATTAAGTCTTGACTTGCGTGTGAATTGGATTTTTGCACCCCTAGAGAATGGAGGAACTGGGGGAGAAAGGGACAGTCTCCTAATCTGCTAGTTTGTGATTTACTGTGGACAGCAAGAGAGAGCTAAGAGACTGACTCAGGTGGCTCAGATTGCTTAAGGGGGGCAACTAAGAATAAATTTAGGTATAAAATTAGAGTAATTAAACTCATGCCCGAGAATGTGTTATATCCCACCACCCTTCCCCTTATTCCACTTCTCAGAATTCCATCAAGAGAAGATAAAGTTAATTGAATAAGTTGAAATTAATTGAATAAAATAAAGTTAATTGTACAGGTTAAAAAATAAGGCAGCTAGGTGGCACAGTGAATAGAGGCTTAGAATTAGGAAGACTCATCTTCCTGAGTTCAAATCTGACCTCAGACACTTACTAGCTGCGTGACCCTGGGCAAGTCACTTAACCTTGTTTGCCTCTATTTCCTCATCTGTAAAAAATGGAAAACCACTCTAGTATCTTTGCCAAGAAAACCCCAAAATGGGGTCACAAAGAGTGAGACACAACTGAAACAACAGAACAGCAATGACAAATAGGTAAAAGCAGGGGCACGGCATTTACAAGATGAGATGGACATACATACGACATTCATGTTACAAGTTGGCCCCACCTTATGCTGGGAGACTAGAAAGTGATGTCAAGTGCTTCAGTGATAGAGGTTAGAAACCATGGATATAGGCCAACAGGGAAACTAAACTATTTTAGACGTAGATCAACACATTAGGAAAATGCTTAAGTATTGTGTTTAGGAATAAAATCAAATATTGTCACATTAGCAGATGGTCTAATTTTTTTTTCATTCAAAGCTGCACTTTGTATAAATATCAATGAAATTGAACAACTGGCCCTAGTGCATACCAAACTTTAGCAAATGTAGTAAGATTTTCCAGAAGTAAATAACCATACCAGACTTTGAGTCATTTAACTTTAAGTTGACTTATTATTAAACGTTTCTCTTATAGCTCATTTCCCACATTAGATTATAAGCTCTTTGAGGGAAGGCCCCAATCTTACTTTACGCATATTTCCCTTAGCTCCGAGTAGGGATTCATTAAATAGTGAATGAATCTATAACCAGTAGCCCCTAACCTCAGCTATAACTAACAGTGGCTGAGTGAGGCTTAACCCTGGAATGCCAATGTGTACATGGAGGGGAGATCTCCCCATGCTTTGCCTCAAGACTGTCAGCCAGTCTCAGTCACTTTGTGAAGCTACCAGTCCAGGGATGCTAACTCTAGCATCATGTCAACATGGTGCCTTCCTCCTGGGGCTTGTGTATGCCACCAAACTGCAGAAGGAGATAGACCAAACTCTCCAGGGGATGGGCTACCAAAGGAATTGTCACTGTCCCTGTCTTGTCTTATATGCCCTTACTCCCCTACTACAGCCCACTCAGCTGAATTCCCTTTACACATAATAATAGCTAACATTTACATAGAGCTTACTATGTATCAGGGGCTGTGCCAAGCACATCACAATTATTTTGCTTGATATTTCAAATGAATTTCTGGTTACCAAATTCTGCCTCTGACATTCCAAAACAATGCTCAGTTTTAATGGACTGAATTCATAGCTTTTGTTCAGTAATTGTAGCTTCTGTTTAATATAGAAACAAGAAACAGGAACTAGGATATCATACTGTGCTGACTGGAGATATGAATCTAACATTTGATATATGAGAAACCTAGTAAGTAGAATTTACTTAGTTTTACTTACCTAATAATAATTTCCCAATTCTTTCAAATACTTTAGGCAACAATAACAGTGAGGCCATTGGTTCCTGTAACTGACATCTTTAGTCTCTGATGTTGGAGGGTGACTTGTGGGACCTCTCAGATCACAGATTTAAGACTTGCTAGCAAGAACCAGCAAAAAAAAAAAACAAAACACAAAAGTTTAATGAATTAGCCCAAATTCTGCTCACAGCATGGAACCACAAAGATGGGCTTATCTTATAATGGAAATAAGTTTATTAATTTTGATTTTCACTTGGCATAGTGAGGCAGGCCTGTAAAACCAGCTATGGAAGAGAATAAGGTTGGCAGATCTCTTAAGCTCTGTACCGCTGAGCTGCAGTGGGCTATGACCGCACCAAGAGAGGTGTCCTCACTAAGCTCTGTATTAACGTGATAAGCCCCCAGCTGGGGGTGGGGGGGTGGGGATGGTTACCAGATTCCTTAAGGAGGGGCAAACCGGCCCTTGTCAAAAAAACAGCAGGTTCTCTGCCAAGCAGAAAAGGATTTCTAACCTAGGAAATATAAAAAAGAAGGAGAAAATGGATTTTGATTTCTCCTCCTCATGAGGCATACAAAATGCACACTTAACTGGGATTCCATCACTGGCTCTGATTGCATGCCACTGTCTACAACTTAGATCTACATAGTACAATTTTTCATCATCATTTTGGTACATGGATGGAGCTATGGTCACACTGATGGGAGCATTCCTCATACAAAAATCCAGTATGCAGATCACTATCCATTCATGTCTTCCTACATCCTCCTGTAAATCCTTCAGAGAGCCCATCCATCAGGCTAGTGGCTTTCCTTTAAAACACTTGTTATTGAATGGATAATTGCCACGTGGGCTATCCGATTATTATCCCTCATTCTTGCTTCTGACCTGCCCCCACCTCTTTTTCTAATAATATATTTCTCTGTAATATACTTTATGCCATTTCCCTTGTGTCAGTGATAATGATGCAACCCATCATCACTATATCACAGATATAATCTGCCAAAATTATAATCAAGACAGTTCATTGCTCTCTTTATAAATAAAAAGAACCTCCACTTATGGAACTATAGGGCTTCTGTCCCTTTGGTAAAATAGGTCTTTTCTGAATTTTTAAGTGGTCATCCTAAAAAATACAAGGTGTAGGTTTGACAGCTGAGTGGAGGATGGATTAGAGGGGGGAGAGACTTGAGGAAGGGATACCAACCAGCAGGCTATTGCAATAGTGTGGGCATGAAGTGATGACGGACTGCATTCAGGTGGTGGCAGTGTCAGAAGAGAGAAGAAGCATATACAAGAGACATTTTGAAGGAAGAAACTATAGGACTTGACAAGAGATTGGATGTGGGGGATGAGATTAAGGAGTTGAGGACAACACCCAGGTTGTGAGCCTAGGTAATTGAAAGGATGGTGATGTCTTCAATAGTAATAGAAAAGTTAGGAAAGTTTTGGGGTTTTTTGGGGTGGGGGAGTTGGGTTTTTTGTTTTGTTTCGAGTGGCAGAAGATGAGTTCAGTTTTGCACGTACAGTTTAATATGTCTACAGATAGGGGCAGCCAGGTGACCCAGAGGATAGAGCACCAGCCCGGGAGTCAGGAAGATCTGAGCCCAAATTCGGACTGAGACATTTATTAGCTGTGTGACCACGGGCAAGTCATTTAACCCCGATTGTCTAGAAAAAAAAGATGTCTGCAGATATTCAGTTCAAGATATCCAATAGGCAGAGGTATAAACTGGATGTCAGAATAGATATTAGGGCTGGATAAGTAGATCTGAGAGTCGTCAACCTAGAGATGATAACTGAATCTATGGGAGATGATAAGATCACCAAGTGAAAGAGTATGGAGGAAGAAGAGAAGAGGACCCAGATTAGAGCCTTGAGGGACCCCACTGTCTGCAAGTGTGACATGGATGGATCCAACAAATGATACAGAGAAGGAAAGATTAGATAGGTGGAAGGAAAGCTAGGAAAGAGCCGTGTCCTACAACAAATGGAAGAGAGAAAAAGGCTATCAACGGTGTCAAAGTCTACAGAACTCAGGAAGGATGATGACTGAGAAAAAAGCCATTAGGTTTGGCAAAGAGATCATTAGTAACTTTGGAGAGAGAAGTTGAATGATGAAGATAGAAGTCATACTATAGAGAGTTAAAAAGAAAGAAAAAGGAAAAGAAATGGATGGGATGATTGTAGACAACCCTTCCCAGGAGTTTGGCCATGAAAGGGAGGAGAGATATGGGATAGCATGTAGAGGCAATGTATAAATCAAATGATGGTTTTTCAAGGATGGAGAAGACACAAGCATGTTTGTAGGTGGTAGGGAAGCAGCCAGCTAACAGGGAGAAATTAAAGATAAGTGAGAGTGGAGATAATATAGGCAGCACTCTTCTGGAAAAGATGAGATGGAATGGGAACACTTCTGAAGGTGAAAGTTTGCCCAGGCAAGAAGAAAAGCTACTCCTTTGTGTGAAACAAGGGTCAGGGAGGAGATAGTTCCAAGAAGCGTTAAAGTGACATGAAGTAAGGAGGGGGTAAGAAGAGGGGGCTCTCAGCAAAGGGCCTCGATTTTTCAGTGAAATGTGAGGCAAGAGTTTCAGCTGAGATGATAGGATAAGGGGGAGTTATAAGAAGTTTTAGGAGGGATGAAAACTTAGAAAAGCCCAATAGTGAGCGAGATAGCAAGTCATTTGAGAGAGGTGTAAAAGAATTTCCTAGCCACATTGAGGGCCCAGGTGAAATTGCGTAACATAAATTTGTAATGGATCCAATCAGCATGGTTTTGTGATTTTTTTCCAGCAAAGTTAAAGGAAAAGTTTCAATGGGTATGATTTAAGTTTCAAGATATTAGTTGTATATGTTACAATTACTTAATGTGGTATGTTTATTTCCACAAAACTAATTTTTTCTGGGAGATTTGAGTCCCTTATGTTGGGACATTATTAATAACAAACACACATATATATATATATATATATATGTACATATATATTTGGCATTCAAATAGCACATGAGTATGCCATATATTATCTTACCTGAGCCACACAATAACCTTGCAGCCAATTAAATCATTTGGGCCCAACAACAGTCATGTGTGGTAGACAATAAAAGTACTGGTATTCCCATTTTTATGTAGTACCTGGGGCATTGGCCTCTTTCACTTAGGGACTCCATGAAAGTTGCCCATATTAAAGGTTCTCTCTAAGTCCACATCCACTCAAAACCATAGCTCACAAGTTTCTACTGATGTATTTATTTTTATCAGTCAGCCAGAGGATAAAATTAATTCAAGACAATGGCATTTAATGAAAAAGCAGAGTAAAAAAGAAAAAAAGTGGGGGAACAGAATGTTTTCCCCACAAATACAGAAGCCATCAGTGGATATGGCTGGGGAACATATGTGAAAGGGTACAAACAGAGGTTATATGTGTGGCCAAGACACAAGTGTGGAAGGGTAAATAGATAGGAAACACGTAGAGGCAGCCCATGCTGCAGAGTTGCTCTTAACTTCTGAGGACAGCATCATGCTGCTTCTGCTGTACCTGCTCCCTGGTGGTCTCAGGAGATGGGTGGGATGTCTTGTCTGGAAGTTCTCCCCTGGTCTTGTGATTACTGCTGGGCATTACCCTGCTGGACATGTGGTCATGTAACATCACTTGGCTATAATTCCTAGGTTTCAGCTGTCTTTTTCAGTTGTGCTACCCTTTCTTCCCCATAAAAGGAAAAGTGATGTTTGCCATCTCTTTTGTTAGACACAGAACTCAGAGGCTTAAGCTTCAACTCTTTCAGTAAGGGAAACAGGCCTTTCACATATCAAAACATCAGATGGAGAGGAAAATCCTTAGCTGTTTTTATTTTTGTTTTTCCTCTAGGGAGATTAATTTGTCACGTCCTAGTGTCTTAGCTTTGTGTATCCTTCCTCCCCAGAGAATTCATGCATTTAGTCTGTCATTCAACCCACTTATTCTTCCTCATTAGGAGTAATATCTTTGTTCTAAGCCTGTACCTGATTTAGGGTAGAGAATCCCTTTTAACTCCCCTCAATTCCCAATTATCAGCTTGGATCCCTTCAAAATTATTTTAGAGTCTCCCTTTCAACAAATAATTACCAAGAGTTTCCTGGATTTTCCCATGGTTTTTCTCAACCTCTCAAGATCCTTTGGTTTCTTCCATCCCAAAGAAAATGAAACAGGGTAGGGAAAAAAGACAGGAACAACTCCCAAACCCTAGAAAGAACCCAAGTGAGAAACCTGTCATTCCATATTCTTACCTTATAATGGATATGTGGCTAAGAACAAACCTCTCAGGCTTTCAGTTGTCCCACACACTTTCCCTACAAGACTGAGGAAATGAAAGAAAAAGATAAGGAAAAGTTGAGGAAATTGAGACTGGGAAGTTGTGACTTTTCCACGGTCATATAGCTAATAAATGTCAGAGTCAGGATTTGAACCTATGTCTTCCTGGTCTCTGAGTCCAGCTCTCCATCCATTATGACTCAGCAGCCTCTGTATTTGGAGTATTTAAAGAAGAAGGAAATCAGCAATTTGTAACTGAGAATTATACATAATATTTTGCTCCGTTTAAAATTAGAGCACCAGAGGAAGCAGACTTCCATGGCATTTTCATTATGCAGAGAGGTAAACAATAAATAAATAAGGAGTGCCTGAATATGAAATTAACAACACGATAATTGCTTTACTCCTTGAGTGCAGGCAATATTAAATCCTGAAATAAACACTTACTTAACCCTCATTTTCACATGTGCTTATGGCTTTTATCAAAAATAGCCAACTTTGTACACTGTCCACCCTCCAACCAGGCAACCTCTAAATGAAGGTGAAATGTTACGTGGGAATCACTGCAATCCCTTTAAAATTCAGAGGGATCTTTGGGATAAGCACTGTCCTGGAGGGAAGAAGGCCTTAGAGGCCAGAGGAAATTCAAGGGATAACTTGGGAAACATTCTTCATATCATTATCCGTTACTATTATAACTTACATTTTAATATATTTAATCATTCTGCAAGCTAGTCGAAAAATCTCATCTAGATAATGTAGTCATTCTGGTGACATGTGACCTCCCTGCTGAGCCAAAGCCCGGTCTTTCCACTAACACAACACCCCACTGACTAGCATTATAACATTTATACAGGAAACTGTTAAACCTTTTTTCCAGGGTCCCCTTTTTATCTTTCTTTTCTCAACTAGCCTCACTCCATTCCAACCCCCATTTGATCAAAAACAGTAACTAGTCCTTTAGCTATGATGGTGTTTAAAATGACATCTTAATAAATAACAGCAAAGATGCACATTTTCAAAGAGATTCCCCAACTTGTTCTGACTACTCTTTCTTCCAGCTTTTCAGAGAGAGATCACCTTTTTCTTCTTTACTCACCCTCTAGTATTAAGACCTGATCACTACTATAATCAAAGCGTGTCTTATTTTGCATGTGCAATAAAGCCCTGATTTTAACCCAAGTGAAATGGTTTCTTTATCTTACTCAGATTCTGAAACTGATTCATTTAATAACTTCATATATGAAAGTTTGGTTCTTACTGGAGTTTTCCAACAAGTCAGGGTTAAAAGGTCAGTAAGACTGTCCTCCTACGGGCAAGAGTATAGAACCGTGGTCCAAGTCAATCTGATAGAATGTTACAACACCCCCAAATTCTAGGTGCTTTCCCCCACTGTTCTCAAAAGAAGGCATCATGAAGATGGAGGCACCACACGTTTATCTTAAGGACACAACCTCTCGACATGAGGCATCAACTGTTTAATTTGAACTCTACAAATAATAAACAATTCTGATTTAGGAAAGGAAGACAACCTCGTCTGCCTAAATAAGCTTCTTGAAGAGATATTCAGGTTTACGGTTATGGCGATGAAATACAACCAACGAACCAAAGAAAAGGAATGTGTTTTCATGAGTATAAACTTCACTGTGACATAATGGACAAAGTTAAAGCCTGGGGCTCTTCTGCCATTATCAGAGGCTGTGCCAGTGAGCGCTGTAACCTAATTACTTTTGATGCAGCAAATCAACAAAACCACTGCTGGTTACGACCTCTGCCAAGAGCACTAGAGATTCAGACAAATGAAGCTTAAGATGCCGTTGTTTGTTCGGTTGCAAAGTTCCAGATAAAAAATGACAGGATGTTGTTGCCTGACTTCAGCATCCGTTCTCCAGATGGCTCCCTGCACTGGCTTGTGGCAAGGCTCACAGGGAGGGAGGTTGGCACATTTTCTCTGTCAGAATGAAAGTTTTCCAATTACAAAGAGATAATGTGAGGAGATGCAAACTTAATCTCCTGAACAAAGGGTTGCAAGCTGTGTAATGGCCGATTCAGAGGGAAAAATTTCACTATAGTTCAATTGATTTAAACACTGCGGATCACAAAATTGGCTACCTTTCCTAATAAAACCAAGAAATCAGCCGTGTTGATTCCATTTACTGGAACTGCTTCTGTAATGGTTTCATTTTCCATGAGACAGGAAGTGCAGGTGTTTTTTTCTAAGTTAGTATTTTTAGGTTAAATTGAAATCTACCTTTCTTATTTGAATGAATTTAAACGAAAAGGAGCAAAAAGAAAAGTCACTTTTCTTTGAGCAAACCAACAAATTGCTTAAAGACAGGACTAAGGATGACAAAGCATCAGTTAAATAACCATGAAAAGAAAAACATAATACCCCTGATGGCTCCATGATCTCTAGCACAATCCTACCTAAACTACCCCCATATCCAAAGCCAGTGAATACTAGTTGCCAAATTCGATTTCTTTTTGTTAAACCTGAGGCAAAAAGGGTTAAGGAAGATAATCTAGCTTTGAGTCAACTTACCCAGTAGAGGGACCTTGCAGAATTGAGAGGGCCATGGGACTCTGGGGTATGGGAGGAGCAAGGTCCTGCGGAGGTGCCATGAAGCGAGACGAGACCCAGGGACTGTGGTCAGTACTAGAAGGAATGTCATTCCTTTTGCCCCTTGGCACTGTAGGGCGAGGACCTTTTGCCCCAGGCTCCTGAATGCTAACAGAATGTCTTACAGATTTAGAATTGGAAGGAATTTTAGAGGCCATTTAGAGCAACACTCTCATTTTCCAGAAGAGAAACTGGAGCCTGCAGAAGGGAAGTGATTTTTCCAGTCATAACACTAATAGTGAATTTGAACACAGGTATCCCCCTGGACTCTAAATCGAGCACTCTATCCATTACCACCATGATTTTTATCAATAGCTCTGCTTCCCTGTTTGCCCCAAAGAGCTGACAGCTTTAGAAATATTTTGTGCACACACATACATATATACATACATGCATATACACACATATAATATGGATGTTGACACAAAGTGGAAAGGTTTGTGCATCTGTATGTCTAGTAAGCCAACAAGAACACTGCCTCAAGTGGAAAGAACTCTGGCCGTGATGAATGAAAATATTACTGTCATTGCAGCTAAAACCTGGAGGTTTTCCTCTCCATCAAGATCAAATCACGCAGATTTGGGGAGAATTTAAATGCAAATGATAGCAATAAAATTCTGATATCAGTTTAATATTTATGTTGCGTTCCTTTCTTGTGAGGTTTACTTATTCAACAACGTCAGGAATAGACCCAGAATATTAAACAAGTCAGGTAATCTTAAAGAAAGCAACTAAAAAGTTATCTCACGGGCAGAAAAAGACATTTTTTAGCCTATAAATCTGTCTTCAAAATACATACTTTTCTCAATAGCTCCAGATGGAAGACAATGTTGCAATAAGATCTTTCAGAGAATGGGACGATTGTTGTTGACAGGTTGGGGCCACTGCAGACAGATGATTTTTGCCATTTCCATCTGACATTGCTAGGAGGTGCTGGTTGTGTTACTGAAAATGCAACCAGCCTACACACACACACACACACACACACACACAGACACACACACACACACACACACACACACACACACACACACAATGTTCAATTCCTAATAGTTTCAACTGCAGCAGCTGAAGATCAGTAAATCAGTCTGAAATATAAGTAAGCCCTTCAAAGCCCTCGGAAACCTTCAACAGATTCCTGCTGAAGAGTTAACATTTCCAAGTAACGAGCATTTTTAAAAAGTCACAACATCAACATAAAGTGGTGTCTAACAGCTGTTGTAAAACTCAACATCGATTTAATGTGGGCCCAACTACTAAACAGCGATCACAATGGCGTCCCCTAGGAGGCATTTAAGGACCCAAGTGGAAAGCCATTTTTAAACTGAGGGAGAGAGCTAGGCAAGTTCATAGCCTGCAGAAAGGAATATTTCTGCCCGTGTTCTTGTACCGCCACCTAGTGGTTTCAAGCATCTCGAACGGAAGCTATGAACAGAAAAACAAAAACAGAAACAAAAATTTGCTGCAAGAAATAAATGCATGATGGCTTCTGGGATTTAATGTTTTTGATAATATGAATATTAAAGGTTCATATTAAGACAAATCTAACAAAACAAGCCTAAAATCTCAGGCTATTCTTTTTTAAAGCCAGAAACAGTTATTGTGATTCTTAAGTCTACCATTTTGTAACAACACATTTTTAAGGCTACGTATTGAACACTGCATGCTGTTCAGCTAAATATTCAATTTAGATGGCATTTATTGTCTATTATTTGAGACAAAAAATAAGCAGTCTCTCTATAAGTCTCTACCTGTAAGCCTGCATTTTTATGGGAGGGAGGGGACAACATATATACAGATAAGTAAATGCAAAAAATATGCATAACAGTGGATAGAGGACTGGACTTGGAGGTAAGAAGACCTCAGTTTAAATCTTGCCTCAGACATGTTATCTGTGTGATCCTGGACAGATCACTTAACCTTTATCAGCCTCGGTTTCCACATCTGCAGAATGAGGATAATAAAAGTACCTATCTTTCACAGGATTGTTATGAGGATCAAAGGAGACTCTGTGTGTGTGTGTGTGTGTGTGTGTGTGTGTGTGTGTGTGTTGGTATTATAATGCAAAGTAATTTTGGTGGGTGTAATAGGGAACATGGATAACTTTAGGGCTCAGGGAAAGTGCTCCATAGGAGCTGATTGCAGTTGTTCAGTCGTTTCAGTCGTGTCTGACTCTCTGTGACCGCATTTGGGGTCTTCTTGGCAAAGATACTGGAGTGGTTTGCCCTTTCCTTCTCCAGCTCATTTTACAGATGAGAAAAGTGAGGTAAATTGGGTTAAGTGACTTCCCCAGGGTCACACAGCTAGTTAAGCGTTTGAGGCTGCATTTGAACTCGGGTCTTCCTGACTCCCGGTCCTGCATTCTATCTACCTAGCTGCCACAGAAACGGGTATCTGAGGTATTCTTTGGAGGTCGATGGACTTGCTATAAAGGCAGAAGTGAAGAGAGGGTGCATTCTAACACGGGGAAGCAGCGGAACAGGAGGAGGAGGCTCGGAGATGGAGATGGAATGCCTAGTATGAGTAATGGCTAAAAGGAGACTGACTTCAGAGAGAAATTATCTGTGTAATCAGGTGTACCAGACGGGGCTGTAAATGGTGAGTACTGGGCAAAGCAGCTATTCCCAAAGGCCTTACCTTTGTGATGCAAGTAGAAGCATTCTTTTCAAACTCCTCTTAATGCTGACCCCCAGGGGGACTTCATTTAATCACTTCTTCTGCCTGCAGGAGCCTAAGAGAAGGGTAGCTAGAATGGACTGAGGCCGAGGAGCCGTTTATCTCCTTATTGGCAAAGGATGGGAGTTTCAAAGAAGAGAAAGGCACTGGCTAGGATTAGTACAGAGAAGAGATACAGAGGTCTCACCCGGTCTGTCTAAAACACTAGGGTTTCATACTAGCTAGAAGCAGCTAGGTGGCACAATGGATAGCACACCGAGCCCAGAGTCAGGAGTCCTGTCTCAGATATTTGCTGTGAACCTGGGCAAATCTCTTAACCCTGTCTGCCTCAGTTTCCTCAACTCTAAAATGGGATGGTAATATCACCTGCCTCACAGGGTTGTCATAAGAATCAAACGAGATAATAAAGGCTTGCTTCCTTCCCTTCCCCCCAGGTACCTCAGCTAAATTCATCCCTGTCCTTGTTCCCCAGATCTGTCCCTGAATGAGGGACAGAGCGAAGGCAGCTCTAAAATTCTGGAATTCCAAATTCAGCATTCTTAGGACTAAGTCAGCGAGGGTGAGGATCGTTTTTCATTTCTTTTTTTTCTTTTTCCCTCATGCTTAGTCTGCTTCATTGCACACAGTAGGTGGGTTCATAGTCATTATCTGCTAAATAAATAAATGCCTGGTTTCAGGTTTCAGTCTCAATAATCTCTAGCCAGATTTTAAACTCCTCACAGGAAAGCACCGGGTTTTACACTTCCTTTGATTCCTCACAGAGCGCAGCATCACGCGAAGCTGTTATTGAGGTTTTTAACAGTTTAACGTTCGGTCATTCAGTCATATTGGACTCTTCATGACCCCATTTGGGATTTTCTCGGCAAAGATACTAGAGTGGTTTGCCATTTCCTTTTCCAGTTCATTTTACAGATGAGGAAACTGAGGCAAGCAGAGTTAAGTGACTTGCCCAGGGTCACACAGCTAGTAGGTGAATTCACAGAATATGAATCTTTCTGATTCCAAGAACTATGCTCTACCTACTACACCACCCAGCCTAACTTCCCATAATGTTAAATTACTTAATAGTGATATTATGATATATATGACATATATGATATAGATGCTCCATACAAACTAAAGGAAAACTTCTTGTGACTAAGAATTATTTTTTTCAAGTGTTTTTTTAAATGAACAGAAATCTATTTTCCTACCCTTCCATCTCCTATCCCACTGGGGGGAAAAAGAAATAAGAAAAACAAATTCCTTGTTAAAAACATGCACAGTCAAGCAAAACAAATTCCCTCATTGGCTATGTTCAAAAGATATATGTCTCATTCTGTACCCTAAATCCACCACATCTCTGTCAGGAAGCACTCAATCAAGTAGTATTTATTAAACACCTACTGTGCAGCAGGCACTGTGTTAAGTGCTGGGTATACAAAGGAGGAAAAATAGTCTCTGACCCCCAGGAGCTCATCGTCTAAGCAGGTGGTCAGAGGTGAATAGCAGTCATCACATTGATCAAAATTCTTAAACCTTTTAAAGTTGTCTTTTCCACGTTGTTGTTCTATAAATTGATTTCTTGGTTCTTCTCAATTCATTTTTCATCTGTTTATAAAAGTTTTCAAAACAATTCATTTTACAGACTTTGATTTCATAGTATAAATTATTCTTCTGGTCCTGCCCACTTTACTCTGCATCAACTTATATGCGTCCTTCCCTATCTCTCTAAAATCACCTACTTCCTCACACTTAAAAAACTTTGTGATGGTAAAAACAGGGCTATAGATTTTTGAGAAAGTTACAGAAAATAAAGAGATAAAGATCTGCATCTGTACCATGATGAATGATTTGTCTTTTATGTTGCTTTTGGTCACACCTACATGGATGATCATTGACATCACAAGTGACAGCAGTCTTGAGTAAAACAACACAGAATAATTCCTTTTTATTGTCATTTGCACAGATCTACATATCACCTACCATTCAATAAAGTTTATCAAATATACTATTTACAGGAATAGTCCTAATCTGGTGGTCAAATGTTTAATGCAAACAAGCTCCTCGCCAACCTATCCATTTCTCACTTGTACTTGCATATGTATGACTCTCCTCTCTGCTGCGTTAATGTGCGGCACTCTCCTTCCTCCTGTTCCTCACCCCCAAAATCAGGGAGGTAGAGAAAGTCCTAGTTTCCTACCCATTTAATCAGTAAGTTGGTAATCCTGAGGATAAGTAAGCAGAGAATGAGGAAGGGGATGAAAAAAAATGTCAGTAGGAAACAAAAGGAAGAGGATAGAGACTGCTTGGTGGTGGAGGGTGTGCAGCTAAATGTTTAAAAACTTCTCTGGAATTTATGCACAACGCTTTAAGTCTCCATTATAAAAAATTTCTCCATCATTTTTTTAAAGTCTAGGCAATCACCAAAACAATAAATCAAGCTTTGATTTTGATCATTTGTGCATTTCTAAGGTGTAAATGCTCACACTGAAAATCAATCACCTCTTAATAATCCATTCTAGCTGGATCCAGCCTCTCCTGTGTGATGTACACATCTCCCTAATACACACCGAAAGCTTATAGTCAACAAGCAGCCTCTTATACAGGAGGAGAGTTCAGAGTATCTGGCTATATGTAATGGGGAAAGAGGAGAAGAGAGATAAGAGAAGAATGGGCCTCAAGTATAGGGACAGGTCCCATGCATAGCAAGAGCTGTCTTTATAGGGAAGCAGAATAGACATCTCTACCCTCTTCTCCTCTGACCCCTCTCCAAGGGAGTCTTTAATTTCTTGCCAGGAGGGGAAGCAGTAAATTGAGTCCAGAGGCCCCAACTCTACTCTCTTCGGAGAGGGGGTTACTAGGCTAGCATTATATATGGACGTATGGATGTATATATGTATATATACATATATATATGTGCTCTCTTAAATATTGTTAGCCTGGGGGATATGATCTGGTTCACTCCAACTTCTGCTTGCTTTGTCATTATTGTGGGGAAGGAGAACCCTTCTATATCTTATATACAAGGCTTGACCCCTTACCTTGCTGTTTTTCAGTTGATCAGTCATGTCCAATTCTTTGTGACCCCGTAGACCATGCTTGTCCATGGGATTTTCTTGGCAAAGATACTGGAATGGTTTTGCCATTTCCTTCTCCAGTGAATTAAGGCAAACAGAGGTTAAGTGACTTGCCCGGGGTCACACAGCTGATGAGTGTCTGAGACTGAATTTGAACTCAGGTCTTCCCAACTCCAGGCCCAGCATTCTATCCACTGAACCATTTAGCTGCTTGACCCCTTACCTACCTAATACCAATTCCACAATGAACACATAGTGAGAATGGCAAAGAAACCTATTTATCCAAATTGTAGCAAAACAGAAATCAGAGAAGATATGCATAAGAGAATATATACTGGACAATACAGAGGGAAGAAGGTCTCCCACGGGGAGCAAAACAATTCAACCAACAGAGAGAGTTCTAGTTCTTACCCAAGGAGACTTCCCTGAAGTCTCTAAAGTAGCAAGCTGGTGCTAGGGACATGATGGAGATTGCTAGCTCTCCTCGTGTCTTCCCAGAGTTTTTTTCCTTCAGCAACCTGAAGTGGGGTTTGCCTCTTGCTTCTTCCCTCTTGAAGCTCAAAGCCAGACTCGACTCCAAAAAGGTCCCCAAAGAGAACTTGAAACTTGAAGAATTCCAAAGGTTACTGGCAAAAGCTAGGGCTTTTCTGTCCTTACCGACCTCACTTGCCTGTCATGGAGGTTAGGGCATTCATTACCACCGTTAAGGAGAGAGTCCCATGCCAATGGACTTTGGGATAGGGTGTAAAGTAGGAAAGAGTAGAGAGAGAGAGAGAATTAGAAAAATACCATTGTGTAAAAATCCTATGTGGCTTGAGAGTCCAGTCCACTTGGTGCTAAAATATTTGAAGGGTAGGAAAGCATAGGGACAAGATGAGATTTTGGGGAAGATGAACTGGAAACAGGAAAGAACGAAGGGGAGTAACAACGGCAATAAAAATAAATAATATAACTAGCATTTACATAGCACTTTAAAATTTGCAAAGTACATAAATTACATATATTCTCTCATTTGATCCTCAAAACCCTCTGAGGTGGGTGCTACCATTATTCTCACTTTACAGATGAGGAAACTGAGGCTAAGAGAGGTAGAATACTTTACCCAGGGTCATACAACTAGCAAATATCCAAGGCAAGACTTGAACTCAGGTCAAGTTCAGTGCTTTTTCCATAGTAAAATAAAGAATGATTCCAGAAGTTGTGTATGCCCTAGGAAGACTAACCAAGATAAACAGCAACTGAAATCAATCAGTTATCCCAATGGACACCTATGAAAAAAAGGTTCAGAGGAGAAAAAAATACCCAGTGCTTCAGTCTGATTTACCAGCACCGTCTCCAAACAGATGAGATCAAAAGCTGATGTCACCTTAGTTCAGTCTCCAATTAAAGGTTGGTGTTGTTTAGAATAGCCCCCAAATTATTTTTTCCTACATTCTCTGCAAATGAATCCTGATTTAAAGGTGTGATGGTAGAATCTGACAAAACCTCAAAGAAAAAAAGTCAATTAAAAATATTAGTGCTGAAATAAAGCTGGAGGTTTGGCAATGATACAAATAACTTTATAGGATACGTAACATAGAGAGGAGGAAAAACAAGAAGAAAAAAATGACATGAAGAATAGTCTTTAAAACAAAATGAATCCCAAGTATAAGCATTCTTTTCTCTAGGTTTAAAAGCTTAATAATAAGTGAGTTTAAAAGATTGTGAACATAAATTCTCAGTAAATCCAACGTCTCTTTCTCCAGGCTCGTGATAGGCTTAGGAGCATACTACCCTTTTCCTCTTCCTGGTCCCTTTTGCTTTTAATCATCTTTCTTATACTTCAAGGTCCTGCTAAGGGTCCACCCCCTGCACAGGGGCTTTCCACGCTGTGCCCAGCCTTTCGCTGGAAAGATAGTTTGGTGATGCACAGATAGAATGGGACCTGGAGTCAGGAGAGATCTGAGTTCTAATTCCCGCCCCACCCCACCCTCAGACATTTACTAGATGTGTGTGACTTTAACCAATCCCTTCTAGCTCTAAATCAATGCCCTTCTTTGCTCTGTCTGCATTTCTGTTGGCACTTGACTGCCCTGTTCATTTCAGCATTCACACATCATCTGCTTCATTACTTAGCTAGTGCACAGGTCTCCCAAGTAGATTCCAAGTACTTGAAAGGAAGAATTCTAGCATACCTTAACCTTCTTTTGTATATTCCTCTGCTCTTGGCACAGAGCTGTACTGTACTGCATACTTACTTGATCAACAAATAGCTTATATTGTTATATATTGATTAAATACTGACTTTTAAATGTAGCACCTTAAAAACACTATCTTGAGATCTAGCAAAACTTCTCGCATGAATGCAGGTACTCACGCCCACGATAATCAGATAGACCCGATACGGAAAAAAAAAAAAAGCACAGCTGCAATGTCAATTAATAGTTCTCATTTCCTGATAGATTGTCATGTCATCCCAAAATATTGTGGGATTATGGGAGTAGCTGCATTCTTGCTACTACAAGACTACAAAGGAATTTCACCTACCAAAATGAGTACTGGACTGGGGTATCAGGGAATTTAAGTGCTCTTCTGGGCTTTTTCTTCGACTAGCTCAGAGATTTTTTCTTTGCCCCAGTATCCCCTCATCTGCCTCACTCTGTAAAATGAAGGGGTTGGTCTAGATCAGTGGTCTGTAAACTTTTTTGATTGGGCACCCCATGAGGAATGCCCCTAATACATGTCTATTTATTTATAATTTATATGCATGTACCACTACATTAATAATTATATACTTCATAAAGTTTACACAAAAATTGACATCAAAAAGGATGAAATAATATTTTGACCAATATTTTATTAATGGTACAAATGGGTTTTTTGCTTTCATTAGAATATGAATAATGTTTTAGTGAAAACAGTATTATTGAATATGCTTTTATTTTGGAAAACCCTGCTTTTTCTGGTTGATGCAGCAATTTGCCCAGGGTCTAAGTTCTAAGTAAACAAGCATTTAAGTGTTTCTATGTGCCGGGCACTGTTTATTTCAATACTTGGTTTTTAACAATTGTCATTGCTGGAAAAAAAAATGGATAGTACATTTCCATCTCCCTTGATGCCAATCAGATATTATTTAAAACTAATCAGAAAACGCTACGTTTTTATATTTTTGACACATGGGTCTAAAACCCACTGAAACTTGATGTAATCATTTTGTCTGCAAAGTTCCAGACAACAGAGTTGCATGAAATTGACCTTTCCTTCCTCTCCCCAGATTTTTTTTTTGGCCAATTCAACCAATTATTTTGACATCATGACAACATTCAATATGTGCTTTTTACTATTGCACAAAGATCATTTGGGTCAATTATCTATGTGACTATTTTTTCCAAAGGAATTATATAATAGAATTGAATACACAGGAGACAGTGTGGCTTGGGAGGTACTTGATAAACATCAAAATGGATATTCAAGTCCCCTAGTACAAAGGCACAGGTTGAGGTAGAGAGGCAGACTAAGAACCAGGTATTGAACTCCAAAAAAGGAAAGGGAATGACCTGGGGTCAGTAGAAAACTGCCACCAGGATCTGGATAGGGTGACCAGTCTAGGTGGAGTGAACTTCAAATAGGAAGTTGCTGAATGATGGCAGAGGATGGATTTGGAAGTAGCAGCAAGGTGCGAAAAGTATGCCTCCTCCTCCTCCTAATCCTCTGTGTGTGTGTGTGTGTGTATGCGAGCATGTAGAGAGGATAGTCAGGGATACATTATTTTCTGAAGGGAGCCAGATCTCTGTGAGTGACAGATGATAGGAAAAAATAAAAAGTTAGTTAGCAATAGAACAGGGGTTCCGGAGGGCACAATGGAAGAGGGGAGCACAGGTGAATTGGGGTGTGAGATCAAGGAATGGTAGGAGGGGAGAGGGGTAGTTGTCACTTAGGCTGCCAGGAATTTGCTACACCAAAATTGGGAGAGGCAGAGGTGAGTTTGCTAGCCATAAAATGATGATGCATTTCTTATTGAATAGAGATTTCACACTCAAGGGTCCTGTGAAGGGCAGAAGGTGGTGTCAGTTCTGTTTTAAGCACTAGGGAAGAAGGGAGATAGGGTTTGGTTTCAGCCTCTTCCACTATCACTGAGGCCTTGATGGAAGAAGCCTGGTCTCTGAGATTTTGGTACTGGCTGGGCTTTTATTGTAAAGTCCAGAGCCTCTTATATTGGAGAAGGGAGACCTGGTAACCAACGCACTGATCCTAGAAGTAAAGGGATCTGGTGTCTGAGGGTCAGGTTTGGGGCTGGGTCCTAGAAATAAAGTGCAGATATTGGGCAGGGTCCTAATGATGACAGATGAGGCATATAAGGCTTAGGGATCCAGTCCATCATAATACATCCTACCTTTTCCAAAACAATTTTATCCCATCACTATGGGATAAAATTTCTCTCCTTTTAACTCTTAAGGTATTTCTATGTACCACTTACTTGTCAATTAATAGATTAATAGTCAATAAACAGTACCTGAAAAGTACACGTAACAGTCCTGACATTTCCCATAAGGAACATTCTTCCTTTGCAAATGTACACATTGTTTTATGTATGTTTAATTCTCTCACATAACTCCTCTGGGGGAAAAAAATAGTTACGTAGACAATTGATCCAAATGATTTCAATAACTGAAAGCACACATTGAATATTGTCAACATGTCAAAACAATTGGTTGAATTGGCCACAAAAGACTGGGGAGATGAAGGAGAGGTCAGTTTCGTGAAACTTCACTGTCTGGAACTGTGCAGACAAAAATGAAATCTACTCGATTGAATTTTTTACTTCTTAACAGCATGACACAATCTAAACAGTCATCAAGCAAATATATAACAAACTGTTAATTCCCTTTCCTTTGGGAGATTTACCTGGTTTCATAGGATGAAAATATTTAAGCAGCCCCAAAGATTTTGCTTTTGATCCAGTTTGACACAAGTAAGTACAAGAAACAGATAAAGGTGTTTTTTCTAGCAGAATTCCAGGTCCTATCAAACTATACTACAGTGATTAATAATAAAATGCAAACAGTGGGGGAACTATTTAAGAGGGCTTCTTATCATCACTAAGTATAGTGCTCTGCACACAGTAGGAACTGAATAAATGCAGCGGACTGTTTTCAATCATCATACATGGAGCCATCCAATCAAGTGATTTCATTGATGATTCTTTTCATGTGAAAATAATCCTATCCTGGAGTCACAAAGCTGTCCACAAAGACTACAGGAGAACATTGCCCTCAGGATACTTTGTGCATACTTCCATCTTGATCATTATTTGTTTCATTTGATGCTCCTTAAGCAGCCACAGCTATTGTGACATGTCTGGCTTTGTGTGTGTTTGTCATTTTTGCAACCAATTCCATTGACTGAGGACAGATGGTATATAATTGTCAGCTCATCTTTTGAGAACCTTTGTATTCTTTTATGTGATATCCAGTAACATGTTTTACTCCACAGAACCGACCACAGAAAATTACGTTTAAGATTCTAAAACATCCATTTGTAAGACTTAGCCAATCCACGGAAACGGTCCTATTACGGAAGTAAAAATCTTTTAATGTTAAGTGATGGCTGCAGGATCTTTTTTGTTTGTTTGTTTTACATCCTAGCTAGCCAGAAACACACAGCTTACTTACTTAGGCTTGTTTTAGATTTTGTTTGGCCCTTTCGAATCAATGAAGGAGATAAAAAATGACACATGACCTGAAAAATACATATATTAGATATTATACATTTAAAGTCAAGTCAATCATTTGAAAGGACAAAGAAAAATAAAGATGCCAAATAAATAGTATTAAGTAGTATTTATTATTTTCTATCCTTTTCTTTTTCATTTACATGTGCTGAAATATTCAACATTTTATGCACATTCTCTAAATGTGTCCATACACATCAATGAAAGATAAATTAATCTAGATTGACCCAAACTACTCCCTGGTCTGTTTCAACTTGACCAAGGCCATTTTGCATTCGCCATTTGTCAAGCTGTGTCTCGAACTGTACTTTGATACAGAACACTTTTGGAATGTTTCAATTAAATTTGACCAAATTCAGTCTAAAACTAAAGGCAACCAAGATGCAACTAGCATTTTTTTTCTTTTGTTCTAGATCTATGATTTCAGTTCCCAGTGTGGAAACTATTTTCCCTGATACAGGTCTCTGATTAGCAATTTATCTACAATTTATAGTTTTAGAATTTCCTTTGGGCACTGAGAGAATAAGCGCTTTGTACATGGTCACATGCTAGTATGTATCAGAGAAAGGAAGTGAACACGGGTCTTACTGAATTCAAACCCTCTATCTATTATCCATACTGTCTCTCACAGCTAGCATTAATCTAAGCTAAACAGAGGGTGGTCCAGAGGATTTTTTTTTCTCCAAGTCTTTTTTCCTCTGAAAATCTGACAAAACTAAAAAATTTTGGATTATATATATTTTTTGAAAGAATGATATAATGTTTAGCATCAGATTGCTTATCTTAATGTAATGCTTCCTTGGCCTTTATTTTCTCAAATAGCTTCTAAAAACCTAGGCAATAAGAACATTTTCCTCTGAAGTGCCTATTTGTCCGGTACTCTTTATCGATGATTCAGATACAATCAGCTATTGGAGAATCTAGGTGTGTTTACACTTACAACAGAAGCTAATGAAAGGATTAAGCTTAAGTGGGAAGGGTCTTATCTCTTTGGGAACCAAGATTCAAAAGGTAGAGTTGCAAGTGAAGGAAGAACTTTTTGGTCCCCAAGGGACTTAACACAGAAAAATACTTTCCAGTTGAGTTGAGGAATGGTAGTGTGGGATTCTGTCAAGTGTATCCCTCCTACAGCAGGGTGGCAAAGCTTTTTGTTTTCATAGCTTCTGATTCTTGTTTCTTGATGGATTCAGACATTGAGTTCTGGAAAGCTAAGCCAGAAAGGCTTTGATTACAGACCTGCTGATCAACTATATGCCTGTCATCTGAGGACTAAATTAGTTAGCCTTTATCATCACCATCATCATCATTGTCACCAAAAGTCTATCCCCTTATTTTTTTTTTCTTTTTGGGGGATGGGGGAAGAGAAGCTCATGAAACTGTCTACCAAGGTATGGAGGGTTTTTGAATTACATTAGTGGAGGGGGTAATGATACTGTTTTGTTTTCTTTTTAAATATAGAACTCATAAAACATTCAAAAATAGAGAAGCTTGTTTCAGTAAAACCTATGACTTTTCTTAAGTCCATGAAGATGATAAAAATGTACCAGAGACTGACTTGGGCAAATGTTTTCACTCTGTTTCCACATCTTTAAAATGAGGGGTATTAGATAAAGGTCCCTTCCAGCTCTAAATGAATATTCCTATGAATCCAAAATTGTTAATGGTCATCTCACCATTATACTTAATGGTGATTAAGTTAATCTGTCAAACACAATTGTTTTATGATCATGCCAGTGCAAGCTGCCTAAGCTTCTCCCTGAAACAAAGGTCCATCTTTTCAATACCACTATCCTTCCAGGGTTGTTGCATGACTGTAAGGCATGAAACATTGTAGAACCCAAAGAAGTGAAACTGAAAATTGCCAGAAGGTCAGTCAGTCAGTCAGTCAACAGGCATTTAATCAAGCACCTATCTTCCAAGCACTGTGCTAAGTACTGGCCATACAAAGAAAGGCAAAAGACAGTCCCTGCTGTCAAGGAGGTCACAGTCTATTGGGCAATAGAAAGACCTGGCGTGGGCACGAGCAAGCTTCAACACCTCATCAACCAGGAATCATGAAGAAGAAATGATGCAAAGATTATTAAAGAAATGCATGACTGAAAAAGATAGGCTGGTCGCGTGCCATGCGTGAGGGATAAGTTGTTAACAGTCCATGAGAAGGTTCTCAAGCCCATTGTTTGGACTCTCTGTGGCAAATTTATAAGAGGTTATGTACAAGAATCATAGAGGAAGGGTAGGCAGGGATGGGGTATGATCTGCATCTTCATAAGGACACAGATTCAGTTGAATATTTGAGTCAGATGGCAAGCTAAGTGTATATTGTGAAGAATGCCAAATAAGCAATTGCATATGTTTGAATGTCTCCTAAAATTTCTGTTATTTTTTTCCTCAGAGGAAAAAAAAATTGAAAATTTATTTTTTACCGCAGCAGCGTTTTTAAATCTTGACAAATTGCCCTTTCTGATATTTGTAGTAAGTTTTGGGTTGTCCAAAGGAGGGAACTATACCTCTTACAATATAATTAATTTTTATCCCCTGTAAAGAATAGATTTTGCCATAAATGGAGTCAAAGTACTATATAACAAATAAGCACTGGCCCTTGGAGCTGAATAAACAGATTCAATTCAACCGCTACCATGTAATTCTTATGCTAGGAAGGTTTAAATTAGTTATCTGTTCCATTCTACTGAGCATAGATCTAGAGATTTAAGAAGCAAAGGATTTCTGTCATCTGGATTGCACTGGAAAGAAGATGAAAATTAGAATGTGCAAAAGAGGAACTGATCTAATCGAGGGAAAAAAAAACTCCACAGTTTTTCTGATATCTAAAACAAAGCTCAAGTGCTATAATAGAATAAGGCAAGTAAATCACTTGTCTAAACTCTTCAGACGACTCAAGGAAAGATTACAGCTATGCAATAATAACTAAGACAACTTCTGTTTTTATTCTGCTTCCGCAAAAACCTCAAATGTATATCCTACACACACACACACACACACACACACACACACACACAGAATCTGCAGCTAAACAGATTGCCCAAATCATATCATGAAAACAATTTTCACCTAGTAGATTCCTTAAGAAATAAGTTATAAATGAGGATCAAGAATTATACCTTTGAACTTACAAAGAAAACTAAGAAATTCAGAGACTACAATAGATACTGTGGGAATGGTTGTCATAAATATGGGAGAAAATGGGTCTTATTGCTGTGAACAATTCAAAGTAGCATTACTAAGTATAATTCCACCTCCATACCTTTTGCCCAACCCTCCACTAGATTGTAAGCAACTTAAGGGCAAGGGCTTCATCTTGTTATCCCTAAGAAGGCCTTTTACATAGTAGGTATTTAAAGTTTCTTCAATTGAAATGAAACCCTTACCCCCAAAACAAGATTGGGACAATTCCTTTTCTACATTCTCATATAGTACATGGTGCCAAACAACTCTGATCTTTTCAATGTCCACAATCATATAGTACTCTGAAGTTTCAAAGTACATTATTTATTTTTTCCATTTTTTAAAAAAAACTTTCACAATATGAATATCTTCTAGTTCTCTTCTGTGACCACTCCTCAGTCTCCTTTCGTCTTGAGGTAGAGAAATAAGTACTCCTCCCTCATCCTCCATCCCAGCTGCTCCTTCCCCCTTCGCCCTGCTGCCACAAACACATCCATATGGGTTCCAAGTCTCTCAAACCCTTCTTCCAGTCCTTGCCTTCCTACATCAGAAGCACCACCTAGTGGGAGGTCCTATGACATTTAGGTGCTCAGTATGACAACAAAATCAGTAGGGATAGAGATCGGTGGCAAAAGAGGCACATGATCACTGCCATGCACTCAACAGCAGTCATAGCCCTCCTGGTCCTTGTTCTCCTCTGCTCTCTCTACCGTATTCTCTAGAATACTTCTCTATTATTAATAAAACTCCACTCTAGATCTCTTCCTTTTCCATCTTTTGTTGCTCACTGAAACCTATTTTCCCCAGAAGACATCACATCTATTAACATTCTTCTCTTACCCTCTGACACACAACACCAAGGGGAGTTAGCAAACTTCTTGCTCCCCATTGTCACTTTCAGATCCCCACTTTGCCATCATCACTCAACAATCATCTCTATTCTTTTAAAATTCACCTTATCCTATCTGTATCCTTGTAGCTATAATTTGTGGACTCTAGGTCACTCTCCTTCGTCCCCATAAGGCTAGCACTTGGCTCACAGTCTTTTTCTTCACCCCCAACCATAACATCCTTTGACCACCCTGGTCTGCCAGTTCCTCAATTCCTTTTTGCTGTCCAGTTCAACCACACACAGTGATGGTCATACTTCAAATCATTATCATTTCCAACCCCATCCACTCTACTGATTTTACCCCAGGTGCCAGAATTCCCAGTTATGGCTCTGGCAATGGAGATGGGGTAGTGACAGAAGTCTGTAAGCAGTATATTCCTGATAATAAATAATAGTCCATTTGGGGGAAACAGGATAGGTCAAATGGTTGGTTCCCTAGCATTGTTTAAAGTTTACATTCTGATCTCATGCAGACTTTCCATTTGAGCCTCCGTTCCAGCAACTGGTTTTCCTGCCTGTCTTAGTTCTCTGGATTTTAGTATTTATAGATACCTAGTAGGGCAGCTAGGGGGTGAAGTGGATAGAGCAGTAGGCTTCGAATGAGGATGACTCATCTTCGTGAGTTCAAATCCAGCCTCAGATACTTACTAGCTGAATGATCCTGGGCAAGCCACTTAACCCTGTTTGCCTCAGTTCCTCATCTGTAAAATGAGCTGGAGAAGGAAATGACAAACCACTTCAGTATCTCTGCCCAGAAAACCCCAAATCAGGTCACCAAGAGTCAGACATGACTGAACAACAGATACTTGGTAACTAATAGGGTCTGGCTTTTCAATTTATTCTTGCTTTTCTCCCAACTTGGGTATTGACCCCTCTGCCCATGGCAAGGACTGACCTTACTCACCCCCAAGTTTATTGTGGCACATCCCTAAGGCTCTGCCTTTGTCTCTCCTCTCTACATACTCTCTCATTAAGGGTTCTCAATCACGTTCATGGCTTTATGACCTCTATTTAGACAGTTTGAATATCTATATATCTATATCTATGTGTGTGTGTGTGTGTGCATGTTTGTGTACATATACAAAGACTGTACATTTTAACTCAATATCCATGCCATACAATCATAAACACACCTGGGTGGAGGGGTTGCCACACAAGCTGCACTTAATCACTGGAAGCATCTAAGGGAGAGTAATTAACAATTGTGGACAGCTGTTTCTTCCTTCTTCCCCACAAAGCTATCTGTCTCCCCCTAGAATTCCCAGCCTTAATGGGGGGCAGGGAGGTGAGAACAGAATTGGATTTTACTCTCTCTCTCTCTCATTGGGCAAGGAAGAAAGAGCATTGACACAGCTCTCCACAATTGCTAATTACTCCCCCTCCCAACCACATCATGCTTCTGGTGAGTAAGTATAGTTTGTGTGGCATCTCCCAGGTGCATTTGTGATGGAGTCCAACATGTTTACCAAATGATACAGTATGGGATGGATGAGAGATTGCTATGTGGATCAGATGAATGTATATCAAATGGGAGTAGAAATTTTGGGAAGAATATGAAGGAGAGAGGGTGTCTGAATGCAGGATCAGAACTAAATCAGTGTTTACAGTGAATAAGAGGAAGGACATTTGGATGCCTATCCTTTGAAGAGATTCTGCCCCGGGTCCATGGGGGCTGTGTATGTGTTCTAGGCCTAGGCACACTGCTCTCTTACCTAGCTGGTCAGACCAGTTCTGGGTCCTGGGTCCTCTGCAGATATTCACAGAGTGCTATTGACATCAGATAGTAGATGGCAGTAGCTGACTGACAGAGTTCTGAGCCTCAGGATTCACTTAATGGGAAAAGGAAATGTTTAGGGAAAAGTCAATGCAACCAGAGTCGGATGTAAGGGTAATTAGCAGGAAACGGGAAGTGATTGGGAGGGTACACATCTGCATGGGAGAGGGGGAAGGGAGAGGAGGAGGGGGTTGTCTGTATCATCCCTGGGATCCAGGCCTACATCTGCCTGCTTGATACCTCCACCAGAATGTTCCACCGACTACTCCAATTCAACATGTCCCAAACTGAATTATCTTTCCTTCTGAAACTTTCTTCTTCTGCTAATTTTCCCATTTCTGATGATGGTGACACTGACGGGGCCTGAAATCTTGGCCATACTACCTCTTTCCTCTCCATCATACCCCATCAGTTGCTTAGTCCTGTTGACCATAGAGCACCACATTCCTTACGTACACTTCCTTCCCTTCACTCCCCATTGCCACCACCTTAACTTAGGTCCTTGACATCTTTTACTTGCTATTGCAGCATCACAGGAGGTAATATTTATAAAACAAACACCATTTAGCAGTGTCTAACAGCTATATAAATGCTTATTCACCTCCTTTCCCCTTCTAATTGGTCTGCCTCAGATCTCTGATACTCCAATCATAATTGCCAAAGTATTCTGCTCAATGCCCAGGCTTGACTACATTACTCCTCTATTCAAAAACCTTTAGAAGATCAATGTTTCGTATAAATAAAATGGAAGCTTTTTAACCTGAATGAATGAATGAATAAAAAATCATTTATC
The DNA here is from genome assembly GCF_011100635.1 of Trichosurus vulpecula. Taxonomy (NCBI): domain Eukaryota; kingdom Metazoa; phylum Chordata; class Mammalia; order Diprotodontia; family Phalangeridae; genus Trichosurus; species Trichosurus vulpecula. Next base: position 237,192,183 of record NC_050574.1, on the reverse strand, counting down.
AAAAATCTACTATCAAGCATTATAGGAGGTTCCAGGAATACAAATATAAAAGTCCCTGCCCTTAAGAGGTAGCAAGGCAGCACAGCTGATAGAGCATAGAGTCTGCAGTCAGGATCTTCTAAGCTCAAATCCAGCCTCAGGCACTGAGTAGCTGTATGTCTCAGGACAAGTCACTTAAGTTCTTTCAGCCTCAGTTTCTCTGGCTAGATTTCTTTCTCAAAGACCAAACCTTAAACCCATTTCACTCTGGAGCTCATAGATTGGTCCCTGCCCAGGTACCACTTAATGACTATTTTTGGGGCCCTCCTGGCTCAAAGTGAATGTAAATAATAATTGTTTCTCATTTCGGCCAGAAAACCCTAAGTGTCTTTCCTCCCACTTTGGTTTGTTTTTTTTTTTAATCAAAGGGGGCATCCCTTGATTCACTTCTTAAAAAGGCCCATTCACTGAATGGGTGTTACCTCACTTGAAGTGAGAACCTGAAAAGGCCCTAACCTAAAAGGGCCAGGGTCTCCCACTGCATCCTGGGCTGGACCCAGATGGCTCTGGAGGAGAAAGTGAGGCTGGTGACCTTGCACAGCCCTCCCTCACTCAAATCAGTCAACTGCAAGTCACGTCATCATCTCCCTGATGTCATGGACAAAGACAACAACAGTCACCTCAACAGTAAAGCAGGTATGCAAAGCTATTGTGAGGATCAAAGGAGATGTTTGTAAAGCACCTAGCAGTGCCTGGCTGTTGTTGTTTGTCCTTAGTTCTGGAAAAGAACATCACAAGGATAATTTCTTGACTTGCTTGTGACTGGATTTTAAGTGAGGCAGAGCTTCACAAAGTCGTCAGCCTCACTCTCTCCTCCAGAGTCATCAGTGGCAAGACAACTGGCCATGGCCCAGGATGGGGGGTGGGGGGTGACCTTGGCCTTTCCCAGGTCTCAGTTTGTCAGAGGCAAAATCTATTCAGTGACTAAGAATTGAGACAAAAGATGGCGCGATTCATCATTACAAAACTCTCAATCTGGGATGGGAAGACTCTTAGCATTTCTGGCCAGAACAGAAAACAACTGCTATGTACGCTCAAACTTAAACGTGCAGCCACAGAGGCTGGGGTTGGGGCTGTTATTGGCCATTCAGTGAGAGCCAGAGTGATTTGAGTTTGAAGGCTCCATTTGAAACACAATGGGCTTTTTTAAAGCCTGTGGGTTTTCTTCAGAGCTATACTGTATTTCAATAGTGTCAGACACACTGTATGTGCTATATAATCGCTTACCCTCTTCCCTTAAGGAGCTTACATACCAATAAAGGGAAAACCACACATACAGGGAAGCAGTGAAGGGAGTTGATATCTGGGAGGTCACCAGATCTGCAGGGCAGTAGATGGCCAGGCCTTTCCAGAATCAAGGATAATATCCATTTGACTACTTATCTCAGAGCAAGAAGTGGAAAGTAGCTCTATCTGTTAGGGTGGGATGGGGAGTAGGGGGGATGGTAGACACAAGGAAGCATAGTAGATGACAAGATGTGGATAGATGTGAAGAGAATTCTGGGGCTGGCTAGATGTAATGGGTTAGGTGAGTTTGCACCCTCGCTGGCCAATCAAGGCAGCTCAGCCTCAGGGCTGCTCCAAATGGGAATGAATCAACTCAGGGAGGAAGAAAAGTATAGTCTCTAGAGGTCTAGTTAAACAGGGAGCGGGGCGAGGGGAAGGAACAGCAATTCAGGGTAGATGGCAAAATGTCAAGAGTGAAGGATCACTGTAATCTAACTTCTACTTACCTTTCAGCTTATTTCATAATATCCTCGATCATATATTCTATGGTTTAGTCAAAATGAATGGATTACGGTACCCAACCTTACCTTCTCCTCTCGACTTTGTAAGTACACCGCATACCCTTCCCCCTACCCCCACCACGTCTAGAATCTGTCCACCCATTTATCAAGACCCAACTTGGATGAGACTTTCATGAGACTTTTTTCAAGGAGAAAGGATCCCCTCCTCGAATCTCTCAGACTACTCAAATAACTTATAATTATATGTGTACAAGTCTCATTCCCCTGCTAATTATGTTATAACAATAGCCAACATGTATAGTGCTTAGTACATGCCAGACACTGTGCTAAATGCTTTACAACTGTTGTTTCATTTGATTCTTGCTGCAGCCCTGGAAGGAAGGTATTTTATTATTAACTCAATTTCACAGGTGAGAAAACTGAGGTTAAGTGACTCACTCACGGTAACTCAGCTAGTAAGTGTCTGAGGTTAGATATGAGCTTAGGTCTTCCTGAATGCAGGCCTAGCACTCTATCCACTGCATCATCTTCTCGAAGGCAGAGACTATGTCATTTTTTTTTCACAGTATCCCCTCTACCTAGGTTAGTGCCTTTTACCTAACATAATGGTTTCATGAACTGAATTTTTAAATTGCTCTCACAAATCCCCTATGAAATAGGACAGTATTTATTCAATGCTTTACAAATGCCGGAAGCACCACTAATCATAAAAGAGGTGGACTTGGGCTCCTGCAGGCTGGATGTAATTTAGGGCTTGATTACAAAAAGGAGATAAAGATAAGGCCCAGCTTCCTAGCATTAAGCTTCTGGGGCAAAGTTACTGTTTCTAAAATTGGATTGCCTGAAAATCCAAATAATTAAATCAAAACAGTGTTATGCAAAGGTCAAAGAATTATAATATTCCATCCTGAGAATATTTGTTTTAATATGCAAGGATATTGAAATAAGGGCATTACTAATAGAGGATTCAGAGAAAAAGGCTGTTGGATCCTTGGGGGGGAGGGGGGCATATCTTTATACATCTTAACTTCATCATATCCACAGATGCTTACAAAAAGCTATAAAAGTCATGCAGTTAGTTACACAATAGCGCTATAAGGAGATGGACATTTCAGGAATTTTCTTCTTATCTGCCTAGTGATTTTGAGTACATTTCCAAGTTAAAGAATGTTTCCACCTTAAAAGTTTTGAAAGACAGACTGTGCTGACACAAGCCTGTAGCATTCAAAGCCTTAACATTCACTACTCCTAAAGGCCCAGAGGCAAGAATAGGATTTCAAACAATTCAACCCAGCCTAGATCCAGGAAACCGAGATCTAGTCAAAGATTGTAGGGTTCAGTGGTGACTGAACTTCTTTTCCTAATTCCCTTGATAACATATATCAAACCAGGGGGACTTCGGCATAACAATCAGTGACTTTATGAGAAATAGTTTATGAGAGTAAGTAAGGACAGGTAAGTACTTCAAGGTCACCTAAGGTCTTTTTTGAACTGATGAGGGAACATTTTGGTATCTTAAATGGGGAAACTTTCAGGCTAGCAAACTGTAATTTTGAAAAATGTTGGCAAGGAAGATATAACCACATTGGTACATGTCCAGGCTGTTGTGGGATTCCTAGAGCTCCTGGAGGGAGGGTGGGATACAGGGCTGATTGGGATAGGATCCAATAAACTGAAAGAGTCCCTGAAAGCTAGGTCACAGACACTGCCTTAGGAAAAATGGTTAAGAAGGGATTTGCCTATACCTCTCCTAATTCAGGATGCCAGCCTCAGTGTGGCTGCAGACACTTAGTCTCAGGCATTTGAAATTTTCTCTCACAGTGCTCTGAGTTTCAGATCCATTCCTCTACTTTTTCTATTAAAAAACACTCGACTCCTTTAGCGCACTATGTTTCAGCTGGATGCCAAGGAGTAAAGCAATATCATATACACGGTAAGTACCCAATAAATGTTTGTTAGATTGGATTGGCTAAATCAAAACCCACCTACAGTGCAAGACTGATCACAGCTTAATGGGTTGCCCATTCAAGGAGGATGGAAATTTAAAGGGAACCTAGAGACAGCAATGTTTTAACCCATTTTTAACTGCAGAATTTCAAGCACCATATGAGGTAGGTGAGGGAGATTTTGTTGAACTCAAGAGCTTATGTTCTACTGGCGACATGCAAATCACTCAACGAAAGCATATGCCAAATAATGTGAAGTAACCTGAAGGAAGAATGTTAATAACTGGAGGATCAGGAAAGGGCTTGTGTAAGATGTGGTACCTACACTGTACTTCAAAGAGAAGTCAGGAACCCTATAATGCAAATAATATCTAATATTTGCATAGCACTTTAAGGTTTGCAAAGCACTTTAAAATTTTAGCTCATTTTATCCTCATAACAACCCTTTGAGGTAAGTGCTACTATTATCCTGATTTTACAAATAAGGAAACTGAGGTAGACGGGTGAAGTGACTTGCCCAAGGTTGAACAGCTAATAAGAGTCTGAGGTCTGCATTTGAACTCAGGACTTCCTGACTCCAGACGCAGTACTCTGTCTATTATAGCACCCAGTTGGCACTAGGAGCTTATTGCATTCCAGACCTATGAAAGGCAAAGAGAAAGGAGTTCCTGGAAATGCAAGCTTAGCACCATTCCTGGTACGTAGTAGTTGTTTAATTAATGTTTGTTGGGTGATGGAATGGGATGGAATCAATTTATAGAAGTGGAAGGATTAGCCTTGGCAAGAAGATTCAGTTCTTCATCTGAGACTCCAGCAAAGGAGAGAATGGAAAAGGATGTTGAGGTGTTGAAATATAGAGGATAAGAAAGATCTCATTACACATGGCTTCCATTTTCTCAATAAGAAGGAGGTAAAGTCTTCCACTGCAGGGAGATTAAGTAGTTGAGGAAGTAGGAGAAAGTCCTTCCAATTGGAAGAGGTGCTATGACAAATGTGATATTTACAGGGCTCTGTCCTGGACCCTCTTCTATTCTCCCTTTATTTTACTTCACTTGCGAATCTCATCAGCTTCTATGGATTTAACTATCATCTCTCTGCTGATGATCCTTAAATCTACTTATCCAACCCTAACCTCTCTGCTAACCTCCAGACTTGCAACTCCAACTGCCTATTAGACATTTCAAACTGGACATGCAGTAGACACCTTAAACTCAGTATGTCCCAAACTGAACTAATTATCTTTCCTCCTAAATGTTCCTCCCTTCAAATTTCCCTATTGTTTAGTCAAGGGCACCACCTAGGCTTACAATCTCTCTCACTGCTCCACCATACAGGGGCTGTATCTCCTCTGATAGAACCACCCCCTTGGTGCAGGCCCTCTTCTCCCCATGCTGGACCTACTGCCATAGCCTGTTTGGCTGGTCTCCGCCTGCCACAAGGCTCTCCCCACTCCAATCCATCCTACACTCAACTATCAAAAAGTGCAGGTACAACCACATGACCCTTCTACTCAATGAAATCCAGTGGCTCAGTATCACCCCAGGATCAAAGGTAAAATCCTATTTGACATTCAAAATCTTCATAACCTAGACACCCCCCCCTCACACACACTTTTTCCAGTCTTCTTATGCCCCCTCCCACTCCCCTACCTACTCGTTGGTCTAGTGACACTGGCCTCCACGTTGTTCCTTGAACAAATTACTCCAGTCCAACTCCAAACATTTTCTTTACCTTTCCCCGATGTATGAACAGCCATTATTCCTCATTGCTCTGGCTTCCCTGCCTTCCTTCGAGTCCTAGCTAAAATCCCATCTTTTTCAAGAAGCCTTTCCCAATCCCTCTGTTCCAGTACCTTTTGCGTGTTCATTATTTCCTGTTTGTCCTATGTTTAGCTTGTACATACTTGTTTGCATGTTGTCTCCTCCATTAGACTGGGAACTCCTCCAGGGCGGGGAATATCTTTTGCCTTTCTTTGTATCCCCCATGCTTAGCACATAGAGTGCTTAATAATGTTTATTGATTGACATCAGATTGAGGGAACGAATGGCAACTCAATCAAGGAAGAACAAAAGGAATGTCATATACCAGTGAGAGCCCAGTTAACAAATTTATAGTGAATTTGATCCCCACGGCTGAATGATTTTCTCTAGTTTTTAACAGCATGTGATTAGGAACTGAGAATGTGGAAGGTAGGGGTAACCTAGGGTTGGACTTCAGCAAGGTGTGACTTGGTGATAAGACAAGGGGAGAAGGAATTCAACCGTAACTGAGTGTATAGTCTGAAATGATCAATCAGTGTCAATCCGTGAAAGTTATGTTGGAACAGGGGTATTAAGAGTGGAAGGAGAGGGAAAGGTGGAGAGTTACTACAAGCAACTGTGCCGACAAATACTACATTTAAGAGACACAAGTAAAGACTGACTGATGGGGGTTGTAGACAGAGAGAGGAATTTCAGAATTTGGGATCACATAAGTATGGATGATGGTAGGAAGAAGCCAAGTTGTGAATGGCTTTAAAGGCCACACAAGACTTTCTATTTGATCCTGGAGGTAAAAGGGAACCACTGCAATTTATTGAGTAAAAGAAGGTGATCATGGCCAGATATATACTTTGGTAATATCACTTTGGTAGTACAGTGTAAGGTTGGGAAGAAACTTGGGGCATGGAGATCAATTAGAAGGCTACTGAAAGAGTCTTAGCATGAAATTATATAGGCTTGAACGAGGGTGGTGACGTGAATAGAGAAAAAGAGGACACATAGGAGAGATATTGTAATGTTTACAATGACAAGAATAGGCAAGGATTGACTTATGGGGGTGACAGATGTCAAGGATGACACAGAGCCCAGGTCATTGTAAAAGCCTAAAATAGTTATCGTGCCTCCTCTAAGCCTTTTCTCTTCCAGGTTAAACAAGGCCAATTCCTTCAATGGATGCTTGTACGGGGGTTTCCAGTTCTCTCACCATCCTGGTTGTCCACTCCTAGGTCTGCTCCAGTTTGTCTTTTTCCTTCCTAAAACATGGCACCTAAAACTGAATACGGTACAAAGGATCGCTGAATTATTACTTCTCTTGTTCTGGACTTTATGCCTCTCTAAATATAGCCTAAAATAGAACTAACTTTTGTCTCTAAGTCATGAGTTCCATGAAATCCTAGTTTTAAAATGAGAAAACGTCAAAAGAGAAAAAAAAAAGGGCAACATGCTCCTCACTGAGGTAAAACTTCGTAGTTTTAAAGTCTTGAACAAGCTAGATCCCTTGCATGCAAGATTTGCTTTATACAAGACCTAAATTAGAAGGAAGGTTGAGGCATGAAAAATCAATAACCACTTTAATCACTCAATTAAAGCCCTGAAAAATCATTCCAGCTTTGTCGGTAACACTTTTAACCTTGCACCATTTAAAATGAAAACACCAACTGAGAAGTGCATTTATTATACAATTCTTATATCAATATTTACTGAGCACCATAGCAGTGCACTGAGCACTTTGTCAAACGTGTCCCTAACCACTCAAACTGCTGCTGGAATTTAGGGCAATCCTCTATTTTCACAGAAAATCCAAGTGAAAGCTTGAAAATCCTACACTGTATTTCTGCCAGTTTAACTTGATTTATAGGGTTTAACTGAGAGCTCTTCAAGTAAACATTGTAAGTCAGGCATCAGGCACATCCTCTTGAATTATAATTATTTATAGTGATTTTTCAGTGATCTGAATAAGCTCCTCTAAATTTGAAAACAGTGACAAACAAGTTTCAACAACATGCAAAATGAGGGACAAACCAGCATTTAATCTATAATGTCTATGATTATATGCAGATTCCTAATAAGGAAATTACAGGCTCTGACTTACAATATATAATATATTTCATATCCTGAGAGCCCTGAAGACTCTAAAAATCACAGGTCGCATAACTGCATTTCTTTCCATTTCTACTTATCAAAAGAAGCTCAAAAGGAGAACATCGATCACATCAAGCTAGTTGCTGATTCTGTACTTGAAAATCTTGCTATGGTATTTTTCTCCTTGGCAATTTTAATAAACCACTTTAGCAAAGTCCTTTAAGGCTTTCCTGGTGAGTTAGAAAAAGGAACAAATTTCAAGTTCCAAAAGGACTAGGGATAAGGACTAAACTTGTGATTTCACTGATATAGGAAACTCCCAGAGGAAATTCCCTTTACAATGCAGGGTAATATCTCTGCAACTTAAAATCTTAAGACTTGCTTAGAGTATGCAGAAGTTAACTTACCCAGAATTAAACAGCCAGTAAGTCTGTCATAAGGTGGAATTGAATCCTGGTTTTCCTGGTGCCAAGGCCACCTCTCAAATGAGGTAATTAGTAAAGCACATAGAGTGCCTGGAACACAGTAGGCGCTTAATTAAGGCTTCTTCTCTTTCCTCCCCTTCCTCTCTCTATGACAGAAGTAGTTCTCAAAGTATGATCCTTGGAGCCTTCCCTGCTGCCTCCAGCCGAAACAGCATTCTAAATAGATTGCATATGGAAGCCGATAAGAGAATCCAGCTGACTTCTATCAAAAGTCAGACGCTAAAGAGATTTATAAAAACGTGTAAATCAGTGCCACTCTTCTCACCAGTTTTCTGTTTTTGAAAATATAATTGCTTTTCACTAAAAATATTCTTGTTAACATGTAATGGGGTTGCTATTGTTATTTTTTAAAATGAGTTGACAAATACAAAGTAGATAGAGTGCCGGGCCTGGTGTCAGGAAGACCCAAGTTCAACTCTGACCTCGGCTGGATATTTACCAGCTGTTCAACTTTGGCCAAATTACTTAATTTGTTTGCTTCCCAGTTTGCCTCCATTTGCCTCATCTGGAAAATAGGGATAATAATTACTTCCCAGGGTTGTTGAATTAAATGAGGTATTTGTAAAAATGTTTAGCACAATGCCAGAGACAAAAGTAGATGCCATAAAATGCCAACTAGTATCATTTAAAATGATCAGTTTTAATTTCTATATAGTAAATATCAATAGATGTAACCCCTACAAACAAAAGTTCTTCAGGGAATCCTAAATAATTTTTAAATTGTAAATGTATCTTGAGACCAAAAAGTTTGAGAATCACTGCACTACAGCATGCCGAAGTCTCTCAAAATTTTGACATTTGTTTTTAAAAATTTCTGTCGCTTACTCTTGTAATTTATCAAGGTATTTCCTATCCAAGTTTCCTTACTCTATCTCAATCATTACTTATAGGGATTATTTCTTAGAATTAATTCTCTGGCTCCCCATTCTAGGGTCTTAGTTAAGGGTAGTTTGTATCTAACTCAAGCAAGTAAATTTGCCTTGGGGGCCTGCCTCCCAATACCACAGATAAAACATCTTTACTTTCTACTTACTAGGAATTTGCTTAGTTTTATTTATATGTACTATTTGAAAGTGGTCCACAGGAACAGGTCAAAATTCTAAATGAATTTACTTCTGGAATGTCTGTTGCAGAATTCTGCATAAACACACAAACTGACAATTTCAGATAGAGCATGGCTAGAGGAGTATTTATCTCCTAGAGGGCTTGAAGGAACAAAATTTCATTTAGTGACACACTGACATCTAGTGGAGATTTATTGTGTACTAAGGGATACCTGTAGTACCTTTAAAAAAGAAAAAACAACCCACTCTATTTAATGGGGCAGGACCTCAAAAGCAACAAAAATCATAGCCTAATACTCATATGAAGCACGAGGAGGAAAAAAAGTAAACAAAGGCAGGCATATATTCCTCAAATATTAAAGTTCTGCTAGTTTAGAAACCTTGTCAATTTTACTAGAAAAAAATTAGGTGGGTAGGGGGTCAAAGCCCTACCTTGTAGGAGACAAAGAAGCCCATCAAAAGAAAAGTTAACCAAATATCTCCCCCAAATTCCATAATTCAAAAAGCCCATCCACGAGACTGTTATAAGCGGCTCTTTTTGTCATCTACATTTGGTGACAACATGTTAGAATCCAACAAAAAATGTAACGACTTTTCCATATCCTCAGAAATCATTTCTGGGTCTTTGAAGTGAGAATTTATTGGTTCCAAAGTAATTTTCTGTAAGTAAATATGCATGGTACAATCACTTGGCACATTAGGAAGAACTGATTCAAACCTGCTCACTTAACACTCTGCATTTACTTAAGGTTTCAAAATGTAAACCAAAACAAATGTTTCTACTATCCCGAGCTTTTCAAATTACTTAACTTCACAAAAAAATAAATTCTGGCTTCTGTTTCCTCAAAGGGCTCAATTCCAAAAGACTGCAGGGATAGACTGAAGAGGACAGGGGAAGATGCCAATTTTACTTCCCAAGTCAAACTTGAACACGTATGTACATGTGTGAAAACTAGATATGATTAAATTAAATATTCTGTAGGAATCTGTTATAACATTTTTGTCTCAAATAGAACGTAAGTAGCTAATCTATCTCATGATAGCTGATACTGATGTATTGTTTTGTTTCACAAAGTGTTTTGCATATATCTCGTGTGGATCCAAAAGTGGACCTTCACACAACACCACAGTATACTCAAATATAACATTCCCTAATATAATTTACCAGCTAGGTATAACAAGATTTTATTAAGTATATTCAAGTACTAATAGAATAGTTAACACCAAGTTAGCTTTTTTACCATTATTTCTATTACTTCTTCCCTGTAACAATACAGAAAAATTGATTAGTATTCTTATCCCAATTACACTTCTTATTTCAAGGATCTGGGCCTCGATTTTCTTGTCTACCAAATGAAGGAGTAAGAATAGATAGCTTCTGAGGTTCTCTCTAGCTTTATACTGATATTCCCATCAAAAGCCTGTCACTGTACTTCGATCTTTTCCAGCTTGGCAAGATCTATCCAAACCTGTAGTCTACTCACAGGGAATCCAAAATTCTAGATCACTTCCATGCCACATGAGGTGTTATCAGATGAAATTAATGTCCAGAAAAACATGGTACAGAGATTTGATCACTTACCAAACAAGGTTTCAGAATTCTCAACTCCGTAATGAGCTGTTCTGGCCTCAGTGTCCAAATTGTCCACTAAAAACTCAGGAACCAGAATCACAATTGGTGAACTCTGCTCCTTCTTTAGCATTCTGCCTCACTCACAATGCTATTTTTGCTGGCCAGTCAATGATTCAAAGACTCAAACATGGCAATAAAGCCAGAAAGATAGAATTGCAATGTCCATGCTTCTATCTTCCAAGGCAATGGGCCGAGATGCTTCAGATGAATTAATCAAAGAAAAAAAGCATATGAAGCACGTTATTTGTACTGGAGCTGCCTTCGCTCCTATGTTCATACTGCCGAAGGTGGAGAAAATTATATACCTTGTTGACTAGGTCCAGTACACGTCTGTGTATATAGCTTCGACTGGATAGATCGTCATCACAGCAAGGCAATCCTTTGAACACCACCCAAATGGTTCACTATCCCAGTCTCCAGAGGCTCTTCCAAACATTTTCATCCTTCCTCAAAACTCTCCTGGTCCCTCTTCCCCCCACCTTCTCAGCCGAGAACCTCACCTCCTATTTTACTGAAAAACTGAGGCCATTCACAAGGAGTTCCTTCTTCTCCTCCTCTCATGTAACCCAGATGCCTTCTCCTACTATCTCCAATGAAGAGGCTAACCCCTTTACATTCACCAATTATCCCATTCCATCCTATCTTCTCTAGCAGAATGCTTCTCACTCCTGTTCTCACTTATCTTCAGTTTTTCAACATCTACTGGCTGGTTTCCTGCTGCCTACAAACACTCCCGAGTCTCCTCCATCCTCAAAAAACCTCACTGGATTTATCCATACCTACCATCATCCTCTCTCTCTCTCCTGCCTTTTTGTGGCTAAATTCCTTGAGATTAGCTCCAATAGGAGCTCCCACTTCTCTTCTCCCAGTCTTAACTCTCTACTGCCTGGCTTCTGCCTTAATAATTCAAGTGAAGCTACTCTCTCCAAAATTAACAATGATCTCTTAAATGTTATAACCAATGGTCATTTTCAGTCATCATCTTTAAGGTTCTCTCTGCAGTCTTTGGCACTGTTGATCACTCTTCTCCATACCCTGTTCTCTAGTTTTCTGACACATTACTCTCTCCTGGTTCTTTTAGGTAGTAGAGGTGTGGGCCTAGAGTCAGGAAATCCTGAGTTCAAATTCAGCCTTAAGATACTTACTAGCTGTATAACCCCAGGGAAATCACTTGATTTCTGCCTGCCTGAGCTTCCTTGACTGTAAAATGGGGATAACAGGATCTACTTTCCTAGAATTGCTGCGAGGGTCAAATCAATCATTCAATGTTTAATAAGCATCTACTACGTGATAGGCTACTGTGCTCAGCACCAGGAATTTAAAAGGACGAGCCTTTGCCCTTAAGGCACTTACCATGTAATAGGGGAGACAATATATAAACATATATGCAAAGCAAGCTATCTACAGGAGAAACAGGAAATAACAGCACTTGAATGAAAAGGGGCTAGAAAGGGATTCCTGTAAAAAAAAAATGGGATTTTTGTTGGAACTTAAAGGAAGCCAGGGAAATCAACAGGTAAAGCTTAGGAGGGAGAACATTCCAGATGGGGGGAACAGCCAGAGGACCTGCAAAGAACAGAGAGATGGAGTGTGTTTGCGGAACACTCAGAAGGCCGGTGTCATGGTGAAGAGGGAGCTTCCAACGTCAAATAGCATTTTGTATTTGATGTCTGTAAATTAGGTATTTGCAAAATGCTTAGCACAGTGCCTGGCACATAGTAGGGAATAAATAAATGCTCGTTCCCTCTCTCCTATTTGACCACTTCTCCTCAGTCTCCTTTGCTGGATCTTCCATCCAGGTCATGCTGGCTAACAAGGCCTGTCCTGTAGGGCTCCATCCTAGACCTTCTCTTCTCCTTTGATATTATTTCATTTGGTAATATTCTCTAGAATTCTGATGATTTCCAAATCTATTTATCTGGTCCTAACTCTGTTGACCTCCAGGCTTGCCTCTCCATTGGCCTACTGGACATCTCAACTGGATATCCATCGGAATCAACATGACCAAAAGTAAACGCGTCATCTGCCTCATCAGAGGACGCTAGCTGGGGCAGTGAAGGGAATGCTGGACCTGGAGTCAGGAAGACTGGAGCTCAAATTTGGCCTCAGGTGTTCCTTAGGCAGCAGCCAGGTACCCCAGTGGATAGAGCATGGGTTTTGGAATTGGTTAGACTCATCTTCCTGAGTTCAAATCTGGCCTCAGCCACTTAGTAGCTGTGTGACCCTGGGTAAATCACTTAATACTGTTTGCCCCAGGACCTCATGGGTAAAATGAGCTACAGAAGGAAATGGCAAACCACTCTAGTATCTTTGCCCAAAGGGGATCACAGAGAGTCAGGGCTGAACAATACCACCACTCCCTAGCTATGTGACCCTGGAGGCAAGTCACTTGTCTGCCTCAATTTCCTCAACTGTAAAATTGAGATAATAGCACCTACCTTTGCTGGCACTCTGAAAGCAGTAAGTGTTTATTCCCTTCTTCCCCTTCATCTCTACTCCCAAGCCCTCCTCACTTCCAAACTCATAGAGAGCACCACCACTCAGTTCCCCAAAGTTCCCAACCTAGATATCATGCTTAATTCCTCTCCAAGTCACCCTTCAAATCACTCTTTTGCAGTTACAGGGAAACACCCATCCAGGAACAATGGCAGAGTTGACTGGAGAGAGGGAGGGGTACAGCAAGATTAAGTATACCAGCAGCAGTGAAGGGTTTGGTGAGGAAGCTATGGCTGGAGAGTAAGAAGTGAAGTACGGCTTAGGCTTGTTCTCACAGGAAGCAATCACTAATCACGAAAGCAGGAATCTGAGTGGAAGTTCACTGATTTAGATCTGCAAAGGACCTTAGTAGTCTAGTCCAACAGCCTCATTTTACAGATGATTTGACCGAGGCCCAAGTAGGTTAAATGACTTGCCACAAAGTAGTACTCTTCAGAGGTAAGATCTGAACTAAGATCCGGTACTCCTACAGCAAACTATGCTGCTGACCTCGACCTCATGTGCCTCACGTTTACGATTCTTGCTCTGTGGGGATTGCCTTTTAGAGTCTCCTGGTCTGTTCTCCTGTCTTGTAGACTAACAATAATGACTCCCACCCTTTCAACTTGCTGTTCCAATGGTTGACTACTAACTATTGGAGGAACTTTTTAATAGGTTTAGGGCTATACTGGAAAAAACTGGATCTTCCAGGGGTATGGGAACTGAAGGAGGGAAATGAAATTAATGTCAGTCAGTCAACAGGCATTTAATAGAGTGTTTCTTCTGTCACATGCCAGCCATTGTGTTAAGCCCTCAGGATACAAAGAAAAGTAAAAACCCAAGTTCCAGCTCCCTGTGAACAAATGAAAAAAAATTTATTTAAGTGCCTACTACGTTCAAAGTACTATGCACTAAAATGATAGGGATACAAATAGAAAAGTCAGAATCCCTACTCTCAAGGAGCTCACATTCTAATTGGGGGGGAAAACACGTGGAAAGTTTCAGCTGCAAATCAGATGAAAAAGCCCCATGGGAGGAGCCTCAGGGAGGAGCTGCAGAGCAGCTGGCAATGCCTTCTTAATGTCATTCCATTGATAAAATTGTATCAGTTTCTAATGTTGAACCATTCAACAGTGCCAAGAATTCTGATGGCAAGAACTTTCCTTTCTGGGTCTTCGATGGATGCCACTTGCAAGAGCAGCAGGCAGGCTGTATCTCATCAGAAGACACTTCCCAAGACCATGGCTGGGCTGCAAGTACTGCTATTCCAAAGGTGCTTGGGTTCAGGGTCCTGGGCTCTCTCCAAATGGGTTTGAAAGTAGATGGCCGTCAAGGTGGTGGTGGTTTGATTTTCCTGGCACAGGCTGCCACAAGGAGCTCACAATCCAATGGAGGAATATTATAAGATATACACAATGTGAATACTGAGAGTGAGACAGAGAGAGAGAGAGAGAGAGAGAGAGAGAGAGAGAGAGAGAGAGAGAGAGAGAGAGAGAGAGAGAGTGTATGTGTGTACATGCACGTGAGTGCACATTCAAGCATTGCTGGTGGAATTTGAGCTGAGACTTGAAGGAAGCCTGGAAATTCCTGGTAAAGTTAATGGGGAGGAAAAGTCCAGGGATGGGGGACAGTGTACATAAAAGCCCAGAAGATCAGCAAAGAGGGCTAGTGTCCCTAGACTATAGAGTATGTAGCAGAGAGTAAAGAGAGACTGAAAAGGTAGGAAGAAGTCAGATGGTGAAAGGCTTTTTAAAAACAAAAGAGAAAAATTTGTATTTGACTTTGGATGTGAGGGAGCTACCAGAGTTTACTAGTAGAGTAAGGGAGTGAGCTGCACTTTGGAAGGTCACTTAGGCAGCTGGGTGAAGGATGGGCTGCAGTACAGACACCAACCAGAGGGTACTGTGATGGTCTGGGCATTATGCAACAAGAGCCTTCCCCAAGTTATTGCCAGTGTGAGCAGAAAGGGCATGTAGAAGGTAAAAAATGGCAAGACCCAGCAAGACAGGATATGTGGGATGAGTAGGGAGTGAGAAACTGTGGATGACACTGAGTTTTGTGAGCCTGAGTGACTAGGATAGGGGTTTTCTGGGCAGTAAGAAAGTTTGGGTGATAAGAGAACTTGTCTTAGGCATGCTGAGTTGGGAATGTCTTGGGTTTTTCAAGTAAGGAGTCTCAGCTGAAGTCTATAAGGTGGCTTTCCTGATCCCCCTTAATCTACAGGGGAGACACCAGCATTATCTCCAGTTTATCCAGTATTTAGCTTGTTTGGATGTCATCTCCCTTATTAGACTGTGAGCTCCTTGAGAGCAGGGACTGTCTTTTGCTTTTCTCTATATTCCTAGTGCTTAGCACAGTGCCTGTCCCTTAGTATAAGCACTTAACAAATACTAGCTAACTTAGGAGCACGTGGGTTTTGATATTTTATGTCCGTTTATCTCCTATACAGTATATTTCCATGCCTAGATAACCTTCCAGTTACACCACTGTTGATAAAATTCATGCTAGGGGCACCACACTGAAAGGGACAGATCAATAATCCAGGATCTAGATTTGAAATCAGACACCCTTAGTCTGTACGCTAGCTGACCAGCTATGTGACTGGCACATCATTTCACAAAAAATAACAGCTAACATTTATATAGCTTTATTTATAATAACATAATATCCTGGGCAAATCATTTCATAATAATAGCAGCTAATATTTATATGACTAATATTTATGCTTTAAGGTTTACTCAATGCTTTACAGGTTAGCTCATCAGATCTCATTTAACATCTTAGGGCCTCAGCTTCATTTGTAAAACAAGGAGAGGAGGCTGGAGATTAGGAGATTTCCAAGGTCATGAGGATCTTCTAATCCTTTCCATATCCTTTTCATGTAAAGTCCAGAAAGAGAATACATAGGCATGATAGTGGAAAGAACATTGGATTTGGCATCAGAGGATCTGGACTGAATTCCCAGTTATGTCATCTATATGATGAATAAATTTCAAACTGTACAAGGCTTCAAGTTTCCTCATCCGGGAAACAGGGACTGGAGCAGCAGCAGCACTGGCACTTGGGAGATGGTTTTTCCCAGCGCTCCTCAAGTCTCCACTGCGCTCTCAGTTACGTCTGCAGAATCTCATTTGTGGTTGACTATGGTGGTACACACCTGTGATCACTGCTACTGGAAGGCTGAGGCTGGTGGATCACTTGAATTCTGAGAGTTTGAAGTTCTGGGAAACTGTCATGGTAACTGAACATCTACATTAAATCCAGCACCAATATGGTAAATCCTCAGGAGTGCCATGTCGCCTAAGGAGGAATGAACCAACCCAGGTTGGAAATAGAGCAGATCAAAGTTTTCCTGTGGATTAGTAGTACCACTGGGCCTGGGTGTGGCTGGGAAAGATAAGGAGACCTAGTCTACTGGGGAAAAAATGAAGAAAAAGAATCTTATTCATGAACAACAGATGAAAGGAAAACAAGTTATATATAACCTCAGCTTCAGGATGGTCAGTACTGAACAAAAGTAATATCATATATAAAGAATTCTGTTTAAAAAATTTCAGTCAGGGTTTGGGATTTATGTCCTGAGATGTTCTGCAAATGGAACATATGAATCACACCCTGAATGGTTCAACTTTATAACAAGATTCAGGTAACTATTTCTCGTGACTGTGGTGGATTGACCAAGAGATGTGAAACTAGCTCAATTTACTGAGAAAGCTGTTGCCTCTGCTTAACATCTTCAAACATCAACATAAAAAAATTCTTACTATAAAATATGTTGAAGGAAATTTACATGATTAAGTTCTAAATTTCTAATGTATCCTGTACTAAGAGAAAATGTTTTATTAAAAAGACTTTAAATACTAAAATAATTTGAACCTTTTTTTCCAAGCTAATTTCAGGCATACCTGTAATATAAGTAAATCAGCTATCTTCAAATAAACAAACAAAAAACAACAGAGGGAATCATCATAGATAAACTCTAATCTTTAAATCTATTGACCTAGTATCAAAGAAACATTGTCAAAGCTGCTAACTTTTCAAGGAGGACAAAACCTCCTAGAGTACCATTTGATTGTGAGCTTTATTATATTATAAGCTCTTTGAGAGCAGGGATTATCTTTTGCCTTTCTATTGTATCTCCAGAGATTACCAAAGTGCCAGATACATACTTCATGTTTAATAAATGCTTATTGACTTGGCTGAAAACTTGATAAATTTTGTTAATAACCTTAATATATATATATATATATATTGCCATTGAACACACACACACACACACACACACACACACATAGAGTTCTAAGTGCCAAATTATTTAGGAATATTTGCTTTTAGAGTCCAAAGCCATGCATTCAAATCCTAGCTCTTAAATACTACCTCTGCGACCTTGATTTACTTCTGTTGACCTTAAGTTTCCTCAAATGTAAACTGAGGATATGAGGGTACTGGTATTCTAGCCCATTCTGGGGCCCTTTCCAGCTCGTGTAGTGCCAATACGTGAATGTCATTTCCAAGATACTTACATATAATTTCTAAGGTGAGCCAAAACACTGAAATACCAAAATCCTGCAAAAGATTGTACTAAATTGCCCACTTGCCACTGAGTTATTTTGGTTTGAACAGAAGGCTCTCAATTTTAGCACTGCCAAATGTTCCCAGGCAGAGAAGCAATACGCCATCTGTCCTGAAGTGGGAAGTATATCAATTCACAAATTCCTTGGTGAGCCCAACCAAGTATCTTAAATAACCCCATTCTCTGTTGTTTGAAAACTTAACATGGCCATTAACAAGGTTAGATGGATCACAACTTTGAGAAGCTAGTAATATTTATGTAGGGTGACTGGAAAGCCTTGACTTATATTCTTGACTCAGTCACTACCACTACTGCGCTGAGAAAAAATTCACTAGTTGGACTGGACAAAAGCAGCCTTCAAAAGTGCTCTTGTAGGAACCAATAATATACCAAAATATAAAGTGTTACCGGGCAAGAGAGTGAGTTTTTTGTCACTGGAAGTATTCAAGGAGAAAGGGCTGGATGATCACTCTTTATAAGCAAGGTTGCAGAAGGAGTTCATCTATCATGCAGCATGAAATAAATGTCTTCTAAGCCCCCTTCCAATTCTGAACTTCTCTGAAAGAGTACTCAATTGTTACTTCATTTATTCACCAAACACTTACTGAACACCACGTGCAAGTTATGATGTTAGGACTGTGGGGAAATAAAAAATGAATAAGAAATGGTCCCTTCTGGAAAAGGGTAAGGGAAGGGTGAGAAGGGCAAGGGCTGTGATAGAAGGGAGGGTAGATTGGGGGAAGGGGTAATCAGAATGCATGCTGTCTTGGGGTAGGAGGAGGGGAGACATGGAGAAAAAATTTGGAACTCAAAATCTTTTGGAAGTGAATGTTAAAAACAAAAAATAAATTAATTAAAAAAAAAGAAACAGTTCCTTCTCAAGTGGTTTACAATCTAGGAAGGCAGATAAAACTGTACACAAATAACTATGATGCAATGGAGAAGGTGATAGGAATTGTAGCTACTTAACCCCATGTTAATGAAAGCTATGAGGGAAGGCCTTCAGGGAAGAAGGAGACTTGAGATATACCCTAACAGAATTTGAAATATCACCAGCGGAACAACTGAGGCGACTCAGGTGATTGTATAGAACTCCCATCACTTTTACTGCTGGAAGAATTAGGAAGGTAGCCATCTATATTTCTCTAAACACATTTCCTTATGAACATCAAAACAATTCAAACAATTTAGCTTTTGAATATGTTTCTAGCTGTTACAAAAAATTAAGATCAAGATTCTGTACCCAGGACTAATTACTGAATTATGATACCAATTTAATCATACTGACTTGTTACATAATGTGAGAAAGTCAAATTAGGACATATGTATATTGCCCTTCTGTGCTTGACTGCAATAGCTTTTTATGGCCCTAGAAATGCATTACATTTGCCAAGCTAACAACAATGGTGGTTGAAATCTACATAGTTTGAAATATATAACTTAATTTGTTAAAAAAAATTTAAGATTCAACCTCTTAATTTCAGAGTCCTACTTACACTGGTATTTAAAATAAATAAGTAGCCTCCATATCATAAATACATCCCTGTGGTAACCTGGCCTTGTAGAAGATTTTTGCTGACAGGACAACTGTCAAAACTCAGGTGTGACACAACATACCTAAGCCCCTGTAGTACCACTGGTGTTCCAGAGTATGCCCTTCAAGGAAATGATAGAAGCTTTAATAAGTACAGGTAACAGAACAGAAGAATCAGGTATAGTATGGCTGGCATGATTCCCTTCATTCCCGTCAAGGACGGCAGAGCCTATTTGTCAACTCTAAAGGCTCCAACACATTTTTGCTTGCAAAGTCACATCAGGAGCCTCTTCTAGGACTGCCAATACAAAGCTGGTAAATCAGTCACTCATTCCAAAATGATTTTGAAAGAGATACTGGCTACTCAGCATATGTCTCCTATTAGATGTTGGGAAGGAAAGGGTGAACTTGGAACAATGAAGGAGGCCGTGTAAGTGGGTAAAGGATTTACATAATAAAAGGGAGATAAACTGCTTTGAAAATCTGCAGGATTCATTTCAGATTCCTCTCACCCATGACAAGAATGTCATGAATTATTTTTTACTATTGAGAAAATGCATTAACAAAATATCCAGTAATTTGTTTAGACATTAAGTAAATGGATTTGTTTACATAATCAATGCAACTATAAAAGCACTGCTAATTGAAAAATGATAATGCATGGTATAATTATCAAAGAATTATCATGTAATTTATTTTTTAATTTGCATTGGTGTAAAAAAAATCAATTCATGATGTTCCAGGTCATGTCATTAAAATTCTGTCCAGGGACACAACATAAGTATAGATTGAGTAAGTCTGTATCACATGCCAACAGCACAGTAATTTAGGTGGAAATCTGTTAACAGTAGGACTCATACTCAAAATCTGTAGTTAAGGGTGGTTATTTTATATTGTGATAAACAAGCCAAACATTGACAAAGGTAGAATATTAACTCAAGGCCCTACAAACACCTTTAACATCAGAAAATAAATAAAACTTCAAAGTTCCTTATTACAAAGGACAACATATTTACATCCTATTGTAAATGTTAAACTCACTTAAATTTTAACACACCGATGTATTTTGTAAATATTAGTGAATATATAATATAACACTAGAATACCCTGATAGTTCTATGAAAAAAAATTATGCATTTGTTATTGAATATTTGACTTAGTCCACAATACAAAAGTCTGTGGATGAATATTTAGCAGTTGGATAAACAAATTAGTGTCATTTTCAAATATTTATAACAATCTTTACTCAAACCAACATTAATTACCATATAAATTCTATTAAAAGGCACAAAGTTAAAAAGATAAAAATTATGGAAATTTATACCTACATGATGAACCCACTGAGCTCTCAAATAATCTCCCAAATTAAAAAAAACCTCTGATACCTGATAACTATGATGTAATTTTCTGCTTTTCATGGGGGGCGGAGGGAGTGAAGATTTTTTATAGCTGCTAAAAATAAGTGAGCTTATAATTTTTAAAAAGTTTCTGAGATATTAAAATAGAACATTAAAAATAAAATGGATTAAAAGAAAAACTAACTTTTGCCTGAAAAGTTGTCAAGATACAAATTAATATTATAATATTAATTTAAGTTTATACAGAAAAGAGACAAGTTGGGAGCAAAGCTTCAAAGAGAGTGTTCAATAAAAATTAGTTGATGATGCTATAAAAGCAACTAATAGGTGGTACTAATTATACCTTTTGCTTAATCCAACCTTAAGTGACGCTTATTAACAGAGCAGCTTTACACAGAGCCAGCCACCTGTTTGATGACATCTCTTTCATAGCTTTACCAAGATGGAAACCTCACAAGCACAAAATAAATATAGTAATAAATGTAGTGTCACTGAGGTTTTGCTTTTGTTGTATGTAATGAAATCACAGAATGTTAAAGTCAGAAGGAGCTTAGAGACTGACTTGGTTCAGCATTCATTTAACAGAGGAAGAAACTGAGGAGGAGAGCGATTAAGTCATTTGCCTAAAGTTACAAAGCTAAGTAATGGTAGAACCAGGACTAGATTCCAATTCTTTTGGACTACATCAAACCATCACTCTAAAGGGATACTGTAGACATGAGTGCAAGTTCTTCTGTCATATAATATGAACTCCTCATGTCATGCTATGACCATTTTGAGGAACTCTCGGTGACTTATAACAAAAATATCTTTCAAACCTGTGTTTCTAGTAGGTGTGGGCAAAGTTTACGTGATGATAAAACATGATTCAGTTTATCTCTGGCTATACCTGCTAAACACTGATTTAGGGGGCCAGAATATAGAAGAAGGAAGAATGTGAAATTTTAGAAAGCTGAAGTGATGTGGTTAAGCAGTTAAGTACCTATAGGTCATTTATAAGCACCCTTATATTGAAATCATTCTTTTCTCACTGAGCAGTGGTGCTTAAACTAGGCTCTAAGAAAAAAATCTCAACAACCTTCTCTCTAACCCAAAACTTACCTGTCCATCCCATTTTAGCATTTGGAAATTTGCATATGCCTAATGCATACAGAAAATCATGACATTTTTGTCCCCTATTTCATGGGAAGTGGGCACAGGGGTGGCAGCAGTACAGTAGAAAGTAGGAATGGTTAAACACCTCATTTTCTCAGTCTGGTGAATGGGATAAAACCCACTGGTACAACGTGAGCAGGACCTCAAAAGTATATTTTCACTCCTCAAACCAGCTACACTGAAGGATTTTCAGAGAGCCAACGTTGAGTATGCAAGTGCAACACTAATGTATTTATTTTTTAACCCATTTCCCTTAGTAAAGAGGGTTTCGATGAAAGGTAGACACAAAAGTATAATTTTATCTTTGCACACATTCCTCTAAGACTTTTCTACTTTAACAAAACTATTTTCCACGTACACTTAGAGGCACTCTTAGTGACAGTGCACACAACTAAGAAGGGGCTGTTTTCTGACCTTGAATCAATTTTCCTATTAAGAGCTACATACCATGAACTTTATGCCAGAGATTTTTGATCTGGGAGCTGTATTCAGTAACTAGAGAAGAGACCTTTATAAAATTATTCTGGGATTCCAACTATGTTATTAGACAATAATATCTCAAAAGTTATCCTAATCACAAAATAGGACTTTCTTAATTCTACTCCCAATTGTGAAAATTGCAATAAAAACAAAAGATCCCTGATTGCTAATAAATGCAACCACAAGATGGGTAGGACTATGACATTTAAAAACACTAAAGTGGATTTTAAAAAAAAGCAATACTATTATGTGCTTCTCCACACGAATTCTACAAATCCATTCTAACTTAATGACTAATCAATTCTTTTTTTTTGCTTAACTTTGTCCTAGTATTTCTGCTGAAATTAATATTAATAATGTGAATGAATGGCATTCTATAAAAACTGAAGTCCAGCAGAAGCATCAAATGAGAGGGGAAAAAAATGGCCCATTCACAAGAAAATATAAGAGACATTACTATCTCAAGCCAGTAATATCTAATATTATTGATTTGATAGACTTCAACCCAGAAGCAAAAAATCCCAAAGGCAACAAGTTATAGTGGAAAGCACTCTGGGTTAGAACTTAGAATAAGAAGCACTGAATTCTAGTCCTGGCTCAGCCACTAACTGCCTGCCTGTTACAACCTAAGGAAGTCACTTCAACTCTTAGAACTCAGTTTCCCCATCTATAAAATGAAGTTTTTGGACCAGATCAGAGTTGTCTGCCACACATTGAGGCGTCACTGCAGCCCACAACACTCCCAAAGTGAGGCCTGAACAAGATTAAAATATAATTGGGAAAATTTAACTAAATAAAAATACAGTAAAAAAAAACCATAAAAAATGTTAATTTGTGGTTTTCTAAGTCAATATGCAGCCCACAAGGATTCATATGTACAGTTTAGTGGTCTGCTTTTCTATTCTGAGTTTGACATCACTGGATGAAATGATCCCTTAACATCCCCTCCGGCTCTGAAATAACATAATTTATATTTTGAGTAACCTGAGTTATCTAAGATGTTTTATTTCTTTTAGCCCTGCATAGGGCTTTTTATATGACCCAGGGTGGTCCAAAGAACCTCCAGTAGTTACAGGTTAAGCTCATTATAACTCAGGGGAGCAAGTTTATACTTTCAATTAGGTTTAATAAAAATTAAATATTTAAGGTTCCACAATTAGCACTTAATAGTGTGCCCAGCATTTTTATCTTGTCCATAAATATACCAGATATATCTACTGTTGATCTATAAATCCCTTCAAAGATTAACTTAGAACATTAAGACAAGGAAACTACACCTCCGGGAACATGTTTATTGTGTTCGAGATGATACATTAGGTGCTCGCTCTCTGAGCTACAAAGGGTAAAAGGAAATCCTTTCATTACAAACTGACAAAGGTAAAAGGTAAAACATTTTCCACAACAGCATGTACCACATAATTGGAAATAGATCTGGGTTTAATACAAATGACATAATTTCTAGTCATCTACAAGCTACTTTAATAACTTCATACAGATTATGAATTAGGCTAAAATGCACTATAATATTTGGTAGACTTCAGGAACAGTATCCTTAGTACATCACAAAATACATTTTGATATCCCAAAGAAGCAAGACTTGCAAGTAGGCATTTTAAACATAACTAATCTACAGCTACAAAGTTCTACTCGTGACAGCATTTACCTTTTTGGGCAGTCTCCCAGTCTTCAAAGGATAAAAGCAGAGAGTAGAATCAGTATAACATATACACAGAAGTCCGTATTGTAAAGGCTATAAAGATTTGCTGCACAGTGTAAAGAGGCCTCCTGCTTCTTCGCACTGAGCAAAAAAAGACGCCATTTATGTTGCATATCTCTTGGTCCACTGTCTGGCTATCCTGTCATGTTCTGCTCTGTTGGTCAAATACTGAGTGGCTATGCTTCCAACCAGAGGATCAGCTGTAAAGAGGGAAGAAGAAAGATTAGAAAAATATTTCATTAGGTCTTTAGTGACCAGTATGCCATTCTCTCACAAATGAAAAGGCTGTATTTTCCAGTAGCTACATAACAGAATAGCAAGAGTATTTTTATTTTCAAAGACAAAAAAAAAATGATGAATGGTTGAAATTGTCATATGATGGGCTCCTCATAGTCCACCCCACCCTCTGCAAAATGAATATATAAATTCCTCATTAACGAGTTTCAGGGAGAAAGTATCATTAACAGGCCTGTTTTTGTTTCCTATAAGACTAATGCTCTGATGTGTTATTAATTATGATGATGATAACAAATAGTATGTTATGATTTGACTTTATATTCACCTTCTACAATCAAAGAATACCAGGCATTTCCATCCTCTGAGACAAATATTTATTTTTTAAGTCATTTTGCATCTCCTATGGTTTAGGAGGTTATCAATTTCAACCATGTTAGTTAATGGCTTTGATAATTATGATGCAACAAATCAAATGCCAAGTAGCTCAGCTGAAACAAAAAGTACCTCAACAGACATATAACTATCTTTAAAAAACAAACAAAAAAACAGGTATGATAGCAATGTGCTTTTATGTATGTATAAACTTTTAAACTTTAGTGTTCTCCAGAAACTCCTGACATAGCCTGATCTGGTGGTCTGTATCAGAATAACCGAATCATAGATTTTTAGAGGTGCAAAGGCCCTTACCTTAGAAACTATCTAGTCCAATTCCCTCATTAGCAGCAATTATTTTTACGTGCTGATTCAGTGTAATACACGATTGGCTACTTCTACCAAGAAAGAAACAACAGAAAAACTCCTCCATTCATCCCTGAGTGTTTGACTTAAAGGGCACGGGGATTGGTAGAAAAGAGACCCTGCTTTAGTCCTTTCAAAAGGAAGCAGAGTGACAGGCAATGAAAACCAAGAGATTAAGGGAGAGAGTAACAGGCCAGGATATTAATGGAATTGCTTTAAAAAAAAATGCTGGCAAACTGAATTAAAAATTAAATTTATACTAATGTCTTCTCATTATTTCTTTTATTCATCAGCAGTTGCTTAATTTTCACTCCACATTTAAGATGACTG
This sequence comes from Trichosurus vulpecula, assembly GCF_011100635.1. Lineage (NCBI taxonomy): Eukaryota > Metazoa > Chordata > Mammalia > Diprotodontia > Phalangeridae > Trichosurus > Trichosurus vulpecula. The sequence continues at coordinate 237,166,829 of NC_050574.1, read as the reverse complement.
GGGAAAGACACAGAGTTTGGTGTTTGGACAGTGTTACTTTATGCTTAGGATGTGCTTACCAGGGTTGCAATCTGTCAAGAGGGAACAAATAGACAGCAAAACCTTTGAAATAGTCAGAGCAGGGCTCCAGTTGTCTTTAAGGATATCCAGACAGATGACTCCCTGACTGTTGATGTTGCAGTGATAAATTCTGGTACGGAAAGTAACCTAAAGGTAGTCAACAGTGAGAATGGAATAAAAATTCATCCTTTGTAATAGAAACCTCAAACTCTCAATTATTAGCAGTAATAAAGAAAAGTGTTATCACGGAGATTATAAAATACCAAACAGCAGAAAATTCACCTTGGGATTCTCTTCTTGATATGGAACAATTGGTCTATGTTATACTAGAAACACACGGTTTATTTGGTCAATTCAGTCAACGTGACTGATCTGAGTAGCCCCTTGAAGACAGCACTTTGAAATAAATGACAAAAAAAGATTAAATAGAGGTAGGGAGTTGAAATAGTTTACGTAAGAAGTTGGGAGGGTAAATGGGGGAAACCCAAGACACTCTGTGTACCTCCATGGATGCCTATCCCTCACTGTCTTCTTTTAAATTTCCTCATGTTGCACTAAAAAAACATAATGAGAGTGCTAGGAAGGCAACACAATTTCCTTGATTAACAAAGCCTGTCTTACCTAAAAATAGTCTGTTGCCAGGTAGGTCTTCCAGTAACAAAAAGCATCATCAACTGTGTCAATTCTTGTGACAATGGAAAAATTATTAAAAAGCAACACGGTGGGATTTGGAGGAATGGTTCTAGAAATGGCCACTTCCATTTCCCCATCTGCATTCTCTCAGATGGCTCCCCCTCATATTAGACTGATAAGAAGAGTAAATACAGCTGCAGAGATGAGGCAAAGGCAGCCTCTGTAAGATAAAGAAGCATCTTTTGAGAGTGAGGGTACGAGAAGAAGAGGGAAGCCACAAGAAAGGGTAGTAGGATAGGTGAGAGGTAGACCTCTGAGAATGCGGATTATCCATGGGCAGAGTTATTATAAATCAACTACAAAGAATCATTAATCTTGGTTTAAGCAAGGCTTTAATAGAACATATATTTAGTGATTTATCAGAGTCCTTCCAGCAACCAATAATCAATTGATAATTGCTAACTAGTGTTCCTGAGGCAGCTCACTGTATAAGAGCACTGGGCCTAGAGTCAGGAAGACCTGATATAGGTCCTTCAGTTTGCCTTAATCCAACCGGACAAGGAAATAGCAAACCACTCCAGTATCTTTAACAAGAAAACCCAATGGACAGTATAGCGCACACGGTCATGAAGAGTCGGACACCAGTGGACAACAAAAGTGTTCCTGAGTGATAAAAGAGAATATTTACATTATTTGTGAGGAAATTCCAATGCCTTGCTTGAACTTAGATTTGTTTTAGAATTCAGCAATGGAGAAAAATGATGCTATCAGATATACAAGAGGACAAGAGAGAAGCAAGAATTAAGCTTTCATCTGCCAGATCAAACTCTCAGAAACTCTCAGTTAAAATAATGAGGCATTTTACCAAGAGGATTATAGTGACTTAGTAAAAGTTTAAGGAAAAAATGACTATTCTTTCAACAATCAAAAAAAGAGAGCCCTTGGGGCAGCTAGGCAGTCCATTGAGTACAGCACCGGCCCTGGAGTCAGGAGGACCTGAGTTCAAAACTAGCCTCAGACACTTGACACATTTACTTGCTGTGTGACCTTGGGCAAGTCACTGAACCCAATTGCCCTACCTTCCCCCCTCCAAAAAAAAAAACCCAACAAAAAAAAGAGAGCCTTTAATAAAAAGTGATAATTAGTGATGATATATGTGGTAGGACCTACATAAAATGCACAAAGATGTGAGGACTGTAGAATCTAGAACTGGAAAGGTCCTCAGAGACCATCTTGTCTAACCTCCTCATTTTACAGATGAGGAAAGTGAAGCCCAGGAAGGTTAATATCTTGCCCAAAGTCACACAGGTAATACCAGTCAGGATTCTATCTGCTGCACCACACTGCTCCCCTTAGACCCTTGATTTGGTACCATAATTTTGTGGGGAGGAAAGGAGAACCTAAGGGCCATGAAATACAAAGCATGTTTAGGACTCTGAATGCAGGAATCATTCCTTTCAGCAAAGTGTTTTTCTTTCTTACTTGTAGGATTTTGTTCAGCAAGAAATTGTTTATTGACCTTTCAACATCAATAACTCAATTTCTACTTGAAGAAACTGAGCATGTAGAAATAAATGTCAATAATCCAGTACACTCATAGGCTTATTTTCTTAAGATCTGGCTTATTTTATACAGTATAGTACATTCATATTGTACTACTTTTGAAGGCTAATGGGCAGAAGAATGAAAGCAGTTATCATTTCAGGTTTTCAGCCAATTAGAGATTTTACTCATGTGCAACCAGGTTTATTCTGTAAGGTTGAATCTTCCAGGCACACTGTGAGAGGGACTTGTTAGGAACCCAGGAACCTTGTGAGCAGTTCTCAATGGTGTTAATTGTATTTTTAGGTAGCAGAGACCCATTTCTCCCCCTACACTAACTTAACCATAGGAAAAAATAAACTTTGTTTTGACAAATAATGAGGAACACATACTCTCTATACAGATGGTAAATGGGACAGAAGCATGACAAGGAATAAATATTCAAAAGGAATAAATGTTGAGTTACCTGCCTTTCTATCAGTACCTCTTAACAACGCTACTGATTTTAAATTAGGCTTCTTCACCTGGAGTCGTTAACTTACAAATCATAGATCTAAACCTGAAAGAAACCTCCTTTTCTCCAGATTTTCCATTCTTTGAAGCCTCAGGGACTGTTCATAGAGGCACCACTCTGAAAGCTTGTACCCTCTGGCTTGCCTGTTTTGAGTCTGCAAGTGTTAGAGCTCTGTACATTGATTAGGTACAAACTGCTTATGTTTTTCCCTGTACATGAAAATGGTTCAAAGCCATTCCCTACCCTTTGTCTACTCAACCCCTAAAATTCAGATGGAAATAGATTTCATAGACAATGAGGTAGTGTGGTAGCTTTTCCTATGACAATATTTTGCTTAAATAAGATAGAAAACATGCTTACGACTCCACACATGTATTTGTTCTGAGTTTTCTCATTATGTGCTCTCTACTAGATTATAAGATTTTTGAAGGCAGGGACCCATTTATCTTTGTATCTTTCTCAGCACCAGGCAGAATGACTTGCTCCTGTTTTGCTGGATGGATGAATAATGAATGAAGAATGCAGTTCTGAGGAATAAATGTATGATCTGCGTGGTTTGCTAACCCTTTTGCTTCTGTCAGTCATGTTTGCTTCCTTTCTCCAACCCATTTTTAAGCTTAATAAATGCTGGCTGCCTGAGTAATTTCCTCAGTTTCTATACTTCTCCCTTAAAATATCATCATATAAAACATTAATCAAATTATTCCATCTACGATATTTTGAAATATCTCTTTTTAAGAGGAGTGGGCAAATACTAAAAAGATCCTTACCTTTGGTGGCTTAAATGGATAATCTGATGAAAATGTGATATCCAGAAAAAACACACCACCTTCATATACAGAACCTGGTGGTCCAAGTATAGTTGATCTCCATTCATATATGTTATCTCCTTTAGGCCCAGCACTATCAAGAAAGAATATAGGTATATCAGTAAGCAATATTTTAAATGTACTCTCACACATTTAGAGTAAATTGGCATTCTGGAGGGCTAAAAAAGCCTAGATTACTCTAAAAGAAGTAAATTTATCATTCTCTGATGCCTGTGTTTCTCAACAACATCCTTCTATTCAAAATGACTGTAACTGAAATCCAATCATATTTTTATATTGTTCATGATGCTTGATAGACGAATACTGATTGATAAAGAATATTGGAGTTAATGTAACTGATATCACTGATTGTATCACCCGTGTTTTCCTAGAGATCTTTGAATCACTCATTCTGGCTCTCTGAGCATGGGTGCATATTACATGTGCATGCTGCACTTCACCTTTGGCATCATGGATCACTTAAGAGTTGAAAGGGATTTTGGAGATCAGATTGTCCAACTTCCCTATCTTTTCCAGAGATGTGAAAACTGAGGCCCAGAGAGGTAAAGCAATTTGTCCAAGTTCATATAACATAATGTGCATATTTGATTTAAAAATAGATGATGGCAATGATGATACATTAAGCCACATTAATAACTACTGGCTCAAGGGCAAAATATCTTTTAAAAAAAATCAGACCAGTACTAAAATCATTGTCTGCATGTTGATTGATTTTTAATAAAAATGTAAAATGATGTCTCTTGGGTTTGGGAGGGAGGGATAGAACTTATATTGAGATGAGGAAAGAAGTGGGTTAAACATTTTGTGGCATGATTATCAGCAAATATACACATAGTCGTATCTTGAGTAACTGGATAGAGGCCAGCTTGAATTGTAAATATTAAAAAAAAAATGTTTTCTTTTTTAATTTCAATGTCTACAGTTAACTAGCACTAACTACAACTTCTCAACCAACTAGCACCATTAGGAGTTAAGTGTTCTGCATAAGTAAATTTTCCAGATAACTGAAACTTACCCATTTAAGGCTCAAGATTTTTTAATAAATCAAATGACTAAAATTTTGAAGGAAAAAAAAAAGATCACACACACTTCACACACTTCTATGCCTTCTTAAAGCAGAGTAACATAAACACAAATTAGTTTTTTTTTTCCCCTAGACCAAGGGTCTTCATTATGAACACAAATTACTCTTATTGTACTGTAAATAAAATGATGCCCTCAGGGACTTCTGGGGTATCTAGGGATTTCTCCCTAGAAAATCCTGGCCAGCTACAGCTCTATTTTTACAATGGCAATTCACTGAATCGTAGGAATCAAACTAGATGGGAAGGAAAAAGCCAACTAATCCAATCCCTTCATTTTACAAGTGAGGGAACTAAGGTCCCAGTAAGCTGAGTGACTTACTTAAGACCACACAAAAATGTCAGAGGTGGGATTTGAATCCAGGTCCTCTGACTTCTGAGTTGGTAACTTTTCTATTATACCATGCGGCCTCACTGTATATTCCCTCTGCAATCAAGCTATAATTATGTGCTATGTTAGTATGTCAGTATTGCTAATCTGACTGATTATATAGAACTGTATGGTAAAGGAATCAAGTGTGGTTTCACCTTTCCTACAAAATGCTGCCTATGAGCTTTAAAGTTTCTGTTCAATGGCCATTTTTGCTCACTTTTGAGTTCACAGTTGTGTTTGAATCGTTAAGGTTGCCAGAAGGAAAGTGGCTTGTTACAGTATAGCAAGCTGTTGACAAGTCTAAATTCTGCCAGGACTACTTTAATGAACACACACACACACACACACACACACACACACACACACACACACACACACACACACACACACACACACACACATATATACACGCGCTACAGGTTTTAAAAATAATTTACTCTCTTGGGCAATTAAACAAGCCTCCTTCAAGCTTGACTGCAATATTAATTTACTTGGTACACCCTTTCTTCATTGACAATAAAAAGGCAAAGCATACTAATTCAAGACATACAATTACAGTTTTTTTTTTTAACTGCAAGGGTCTCTGAGGGTCTCTAGTCCAAACCACTCATTTTAGAGAAGGAACTAAGACCCACAGATGTAAAGTGATATGCCCAGGGTCTAACCTGTAGTAAATAGGCTGGGATTTGAACTCACATGACTGAACCAGCACTCTCTCCTATACACCACAGTAGTGGAATCAAATGAACCCAACTTTGCTTACAAAAATATTAACATGGCCTAATGCCAGCAGCAGGGAAAGATGAATGAGGAAAAAAATCGTTAATTAGCATTCTCCTTTTATTTCCACTATTTGTTTGAAATCAAGTTATTTTGTGAATGGGATATCATTATTCTTCCATTTCTTGCCTTCTCTCTGCCAAACGTGACGCTTATCAGTCTTTAAAGTTTTTTTTGTTATTTAGTTCTTAAGCTGCTTTTAAATTCCATTTATATCTTCTATACTGATGTAACTAATAATTTAAAAAAAAAACATAAAAGGCAGGTAAGTAAAGTATTTGTCCAAAACAGTGACAAACTTGAACTTGGAAATTTTCAGTGAACAGCTGCTCTTACTATTGAACAGTAACATCATTTGAAACCCCAACAGCATGACGACTAATGTCTTAGCATAATCCGTTTTCTCGTTGCTTGAATACTGATTGCGTAATTACTCTTTGCCAGGGATCATAAACACTACTCACTTCTAACAGAGGCAACTACCACATAGAAAGTTTAAGCATTAAATTTATTGGGAGCAGCAGTGATGAAGTGGAAAGGACTAGTTTTTTCTAAGCAGAAGGCCTGGTTAAATCCCAAGTCACTTACCAGCTATGAGATCTTGGACAAGTTACAACATTTCTATGGCTCAGTTTTCTCATTTATGAAATGGGAATAAGGTTGTTTAGGTGATCAAATGAAACCATAGCTGCAAAATACTCTGTAAATCACCAAGCTATGTAAAAACCAGCTATTATGATTATTAGTTCTTTTTATGGAGACAATTCATCTTCCCCTCTCTATCTTTCCATCTTTTTGGTGTGATGCTTAGCCAAAGGTACAGGCTACCCCCATTGACTATTTTGTCTTTCTCCCCATGAAAAACAAACTCATAAAACCTGGGTAGATACACTAATGTACCATTCATGGTATTCTGAATGGTCTAGTTACTCTGCAAAGCGTTTTGGAACTATGCCCAGTATCGCTGAACTGCATACCCGTGTACCCAGCAATTCACTACTAGCTCTATACTTCAAAATTATCAAAGAGATAGGTATGAAAATAGATCAGCTCCTTTGTACTATCAAAACAACTGGACACAAAGATGGTGCCCATCTATTCAGAAATAGCTAAACATATTATGTTACATAAATGTTATAAAGTATCATTGTGCCACAAGAAATGATGAAATAAATCGTTTTGATGAAATGGATCTGGGATGACCTATGTGAACTGATGATGAACAAAGAGAGCAGAACCAAGAGAACCACTGATACATGATACCAACATTATATTAAAAAAAGAAACCCCAAATTCTGAAAAACCTTGAAAACTCTCAATACAGGCCACAATTCTAGAGGACCAAAGATATCCTGAAAGAGAGATAATGGGACTCAATGCAGAATGAGAAACACGGTTTTTGGACACAGCCAATAATCAATCTCCTTTAGTTTGACTGCATATTTTATGACAAGAGTTTTCTTTTGTTTTGTTTGTGGATGAGGAATAGAAAAAAGAAAATGAAAATGCTAATTATTAATTGAAAAAAATTAAATGGGTTGGATTGAACTATAGCAGGAGAATGAGTAAGATATAAAATCTTTAAATCAGCTAATTCTCTCATATAATGGTGGATCTGTCCTTTTTTACTGATAAAAGAGTCAGTGAATATTCTAATCTTCCTTTATATAGGTAATGCTTCACAAACACAAAGACTTCACTACAACATTAGCTTTACTCTACCTGGACAGTAAAAGCTTACTAACCTAGGGAATAAAGTGATGTCTTATATTGACATAGATTCTTAGATCTTAAATACCTTAATTAGATTTTAATTTTAAAGATTAGAGTTAAAGATCAGTACAACACTGTGATAAAAATCACTTCCTCTTACTAACAGCCCAGTGTGACCACTATTCAATCTTCTTTACTGGATTATTCACTATTCTCCTCCCATCCACTAAGGCAGGGTATCTTCCCAAGGCTTAGAATTAAGTCCTTTCTATACTCTTTCCTTTTTTGAAACCAAGGTTTCTACTACTATCTTTATGCAGAAGATCCATAAATCAATATAGTCAGCCTAATGTCTATTCTGAATTTCTAGTCGCTTGTTACAGCCCCCCTCTTCCAATCTTCATCATTTCTGTTTTCCTTCATCCTTCCAGGCTTATAGGTTCACAAGCTTGGAGTCATGAGTTTTCCCTTTCTCAACCTCTAAATCCAATCAGTTGTCCCTTTTTGATCATTCTGCCTCTATATTATCTCTCTCATCCCACTTCTCTTCACTCAAACAGCCTCTACACTCTAGTTATGGCCTTCATCTCCCTTGCTTCTTTCAGGTACCAGCAAAAATCCCACCTTCTACAGGAAGCCATTACCAATCCCTCTAAATTCTACAGTGTCTTGCCTTGGTTGGTTATTTTCTATTCATCCTGCACAAAGTCTGTACACACACAGCTGTTTGCATGGTGTCTCCTTCATTGGACTGTGACCTTCTCAAGACCAGGGATTGTGTCTTGCCCTTTCTGGTAACCTCAGTGCTTAGCACAGGGCCTGGTACATAGTAGGCATTTAACAAATGCTTGCTCTGAATGACTTATCTCACCATCTCTGGAAAACACTCCTTCCTCACCTCTTGTCTTCAAAGCATAGCCATGTGCTACCTCTTATTTGAGACCTTTCTTTTCTGATCTCCTCCCTGCCTTATTAGCCCTCTCTCCATGTGAAATTTACTTCTGCTACCTTTTAATTTAATTACCTGCATATAACTCTATTCTCCTAGTTGAATGTAAAGCCTCTTGAGAACGGGAGTTGTTTGGTTTTTATTTCTCTTATTTACTAGCACCCAGCAAACTGCCTTACACTTCGGTTGAAAAAATTGTTAAAGTGGATTGAAAAAAAAATTTATGAATACACAGTAGAACAAGTAAATGTTTCTAAACTAAAGCAGGAAGTCACAGTTTTTGAAATACATGCAGCCAGTTTCCAAATAAAAATTGTATCACAAAAGTTCATTTATAGGTCAAGTACCTGGATTTCAGAATCCATTTCCACACACACAAAAAATGTTATAAATGGTTAGATTATTGAGTCAGTCTATAGAACTCTATTTAATCAGAAATAAATAAACACACTGCCTATGCAACAATGATTTTTAGAAAGAGCACAATGCACTCAGGCTAAACAGTCTGCTCCCAGACCACGAATGTGGTGATAGAATTATAGAATTGGGTCATAACCATATATGTATGTATGTATGTATGTGTGTGTGTGTGTGTGTGTGAGAAATGTGAACTGAAAGAAGGAAAGAAGCAGGAATGGAGAAATGCAAAAGAAGAAGGACTTAAGAACATGAAAACTGGCCAAGAGGGAATGGGATAGAGACTCTTTAGATCTAAAAAAGTTGAAGGTGCTGCCCCTCACACTGAAGGAAATGAAAGTATGGTATGGATAGGAAATTAGAAGACCAGGGTTCCATTTCCCACTCTGCCATTAATGTGGGGAAGTCCTTTCTTTTAGGGATCTCAATTTCTTGATACAGAAAACAGGTATCTTGCAACTCTAAGAAATTTGTATAGAATGGCTTGCCAACTAGCTGAGCCAAAGTAGTCAAGCAGAGTGGTGGAGGAAGAGAGGGAGAGAGAACACACTGTCATAGAAGGAAGTAGCAGGGGAACCAAAGTTTATTACGGTACAGCGGTAACAGTGCTGTGTGTGCCCGGAGTTATGCTACTAGTTTGTAAACTTAGACGAGTCTCTTAAACCCATTCTGGGTCTTAGTTTTCTCATCTATAAAATGGGAGGATGGAACTAGATAGATAACTGTCCTCTGAGGTCCCTTCCACCTCCAAATATATAATTCTATGATTACTGCAGCTATGGGGATAGAGGAAAGGGATGAGAGAAAAGTAACTAAAGCCACTGAAGGCAAGAAAAAAAAAGCAGCAGATCCTAAGGAACATGTGTAAATTGGACATTTTTGTGTCAGGTAAAGTTATAAGAATCATCATTTTCTTGTGCTCAAGAAAACCTGGCCATCTCCTCCAGAAGCTGCCATCCCTCGTTCCCCTGGCCAATGCCAGGTTTCTTTCGTGTCTATTAATAGAGGAGTGCTAGAAGGTATTGAGAGTATATATTGATAGAGAGTATACAGAGTACCTAAGAGCGTACATTTAGAGCTGGAAGTGCCTTGAGATGTCATTCAGTCCACTTGGGATGGAGAGAGTTGGAGTGATTGCCCAAGATCATAGAGACAGTAAGTAAGTAGTAGAGCTGGGATTTGGACCTGAGTATACTGATGTTATATTTGGCACTTTCGACTACACTACCACAGACTATTTCCTTGTTGTCCTCTCCACTGCCATTTCCAAACCCTCATCTACCACCACCTTTGAAGCAATGGCTCCTTAAAAGTTTACACCCAACAAAACTAACACGTCTAGATTACTTATTGCTTTGATCCTGGCTAGAATCTCTCTGCTGCTGCTCCCCTGACTCCCTACCTGGGAGGGTTAGAAAAGGTGAAACTATCCTCAAGTCCTTACCAAGACAAAAATATGTGTAAAAGAAGGAGTGTCAACACAGGAACTTCAGCAACTAGAAATGATAGCTGACAGCAGGGGGAAGGGAAAAAAACAACCACCTCTTTAACAACACAGCAATTAGGTGCCACTATTCATGAGGATAAACATCCCCAGGACACCTTAGTAACCTGTCAGTTTCTAAGAAGAAATGTATTTAAGAACTAAAATAGTTGGATAAACAAGAAAAGTTAAAACCCACACAGGCTCTGAAGTGCTTTAATTAAATTCTTAACAAAGATTCTAACTAATTAGTATTACACTGCGACCCAAATTTCTACATAGCAATTCAATTTGAGAATTACTTATACTAATGGTTATTTTATCGTTTAAGCACTACATTCATTTTCTTACATCGATGTGGTTATATCAACTACCTTTTCCTAAACAGGTGGGTAAGATTCAATCTGATTAATGAAACAACTAACTGAAACAAAAGATTTTGCAGTACTATGAATCAGTCACAATTAAGTTGGGTTACATGATTTTGTCTTTGCCAAACTGTACAGAAACCCTTCAGTGACTTAGAAGACAAGAGCACTGATTAAAATAAATCTAGTGAGTAGGTAGTCCCTATTCAAAATGTTTTTTATGCACATTAATAATACATTTTCAACATCTGACAATGATGGAGTAGCAAAAAAAAAATTCAACTAAAACATTTAATTCAATCAACAAACATTTAGTAATTATCTACTCTGCTCAAGGCACTGTTCTAAGCATTGGGGATACAGAGACAAAAAAATGAGAGTCCTTCGTTAGCATCAAGGAAATTTTATATAAACCAGGCTAATCTCCTAACCCAGGTTTTGCTTTATAATATTGTGACAATTATATTTAAAGGGGTAATTCATTTAAGAAATGTATTTGTTAATGATAGCTAACATTTATATAGCACCACTATGCGCTAGACACTAAGAGCTTTACAATCATCATATGTGTGTATAAATATAACTGTGTGTATATATGTGTATGTGTGTGCATAACACACATACACATATATATTATACACACACATACAGTTTAAGGTTCACAAAAGGCTTCTTTAAATGTGTTATCTCGTTTGATCCCCACAGCAATTTTGTGAGGTGGGTTCTATCCCTATTTGATAGAGGAAGGGGTGAAAATGTACTGGAAAGAAGTGACTTACCTAGGATTTACCTAATAAGTGCTATTTCAGGTTTTTGACTCCAAACGCAGCATATTGTGCCACTTCTCAGTCACAGGAATATCAAAAAACCTTTAGAGAATAACCCATCGTGTCCCACACCGCCCCTCACCAGCCTTCTCATTTTTTGGATAATACTCACAGCTTTGACTCCTTTCCTGTGTATATTTGGTAATTAATTACCTTGGATAGAGTTTCTACTGTCCAGAAACTCAGTAAGAATTCGTATTGTCAATGTACTCAGTTCTAACTTTTGGGGAGGTTTATGGTAACTTCTCTAGAGTCACACAGCTTATGTCTCAAGACAGGATTCAAATACAGATCTTCCTGACTCCAACTACAAGGTTTATCCACTGAAAAACCTAGCTGCCTAGTTTTAGAATGGACTATCATAACTATATCTAGAATTTTTTCCCATCAATAATTTGGGCGTTTTTTTTTTAACAATGGAAGCTGTAAACAACCACTGGAAAAGACAACCAAAAATGTATTATTTTACAACTCATAATGGATAACTGGGTAAAAATCCAAAGAGAATTAACCATAGGTCCACAGTGCATAATGCCTCCTCTCCTAACATCCAGTTACTGGCACCTCCTCAACGATGAGAAGCATTGATGAGTGGGAGAAGGGAATATGAAAGGAACATTTTGTAAGGAGGTGAAGGAAAGGGGAATGAATGCCTGAGCTTAAGATATGACTTACTCCCTGCCTCAGACTAAGATTTAACATACAACGCACTCCAAACCATTAACCTGTTGACAAGTTTACCAGTATGGGTACCTCTTGGGAAAATGAAATAAATGTCATACCATTTTTTCACATAACTAAACAAGCTACAAGAACAGAATAAAGCTCATATTAAAAAAAAAATTCAAACAAGCAGAAGATATATTGATTCAAGCACCTAAAAGCTTTTCAATAAAAGAGCTAAAATAAGCAGCTTTTGGTCAGGTAACATAGACAGAACTTTATCAACATCAACTATTTATCATGAAAGTAAAAACTCCACTCTACTCTATTTTGCTAACATTTTTATTTGTATAAGAAACTAAATTTTACTGATAATCAACATTCACTTTATCACAGGGAGAAGATAGCACTACTACAATTTTTTAATATAAATGCTTTAAAATAAAAAAAATTAAGAAAGCTTTTTAACTCCAATGAGAACGATTTTTTAAAAACTGGTTATTGCAACGTGATCTTTTTTTTATACATTGTATCTCAGGATATCTGAAAATAGCTGCCATGGATTTCTTTTTAGAGCCTAGCAAATAAATTCTGATACTTTCTGGGTGTGAGTTAAACATTTAGAAATTACTAACAGTATCTCTTTCTGGTCAGCAATGTACATAAAGGTCAGGAACCAGTTTTACTCAAGGACTGAGTACTCCCACAAGCAAAGTGGTGTTGTTTTCTCAATTACAAAGATTTAGTTTACAACAAACCTATTTTTCAAAAAATCTTTTATTTCTTCAACTCACAAGAAAATTTAAAAGTTTCACATCAAAATACACAACACTTATATTTCTCTATTAACGTAAAAAGGACACTATCCCTGAACGACCAATGGTCAAGAAATATAAAGAAGCAAAGCAGCATTATTAACTGTGATTTCATTGGTGTAGATTACCCCCAAGGTGGAAACCACCACAGTGCCCATCCTCCTATCCACAATTCACCAGTAATTTAAAATCTTAGACAATTGCCTGAGGCACTAACGTTAAGTGATATACATGCCCATGACCACATGCCATTCTGCCCTCTTGTAATCTGTTTGAAGATTACACATACTACACTGCTAATAAAATATTAGGAAATCTAGAAATCAAAGTACCAGTCAAAACGTTAAAAATTAGTCTAACACACTACCCTGGAGAAAATAATCTATCTATTTTGTCTGATGTAGACCAGAGGTCCCAGCACTTGCCTTACAAATCCTATTATTTTTCTATAAAGAGCCTAGTGGCCCTTCTATGGTTTAATAGTTATTATATAGATCATTGTCCAAGAGATGTGTAAACTGACTCATAAGTTACTGTCTACCTAAAGAATTTTTTCCACCTAAATATGCATTATTTTGAATGCTTTTTTGATCCAGGAATCAGGCCTTTAGAATAATTACTATATAACTTGTGTTTTGTCTATCCTAAGGCATGTTATGACATTTGCTGAAATGCAGCTAAGCCTACTGTATAAATTCATAAGATAGTGCACAGTTGGAGAGCGAACTCTTAATTGCAAACTGCAATTTCATAAATACAGGTGGAAATTTTTTGTAATAACATTATCTGACATGAGCTGACATGATAAACAGCATCCAAGTCCAAGAATACTCACAATTCTTTTGAGTTTTGACTTTCAAAGCTGTAGGCACAATCCAATTAGACTATTTTTAAGACTAAAGTTGCAGTACCTTGTTATTTATGGGTACATCCATTTACAGCACTCAAACTAAAATATCCAACCACTTCCACTTAAACATAGTCTCTACAAAAATCTGTCTTGAAGAATAAAGAACCATCTTTGACACTAGCAAGTCAGGTATTCCCTTAACTTAGTTCTTACCCACAAATGTCTATCCTGGTCTGAAATTCTCTTCCCCAGTACTGCAGGGGATGCCTATGACTACCACCACCCCTCACCCTCCACTGACTTCCTAGTTGGCATGGGTGCTTTAGGAGTCTCACTCCTGTGGCTGTAGCCTCACACACACACACACACACACACACACACACACACACACATATGTATATAGACGCACACATATACATACACACATACACATACACACACATGAGATAAGGGGAGTCCCCTGCTCACTAAACTGAGATACAGCGCTGGGTGCCAAGAAGTCTCAAACTAGGGATGGATTTTCCTGCAAAAAACGAAGTTATACTGAACACTGCAATTATAATGACCAAGATAAGAAAATGAACATTTTTCCCTTTTTTGCAGCGATGGGCAATGACAGGTATGGAATGCTAACTGTACACCAGGTTAATGAACTGCTTTCCCTCCCCACAACCTCCCTTCATTTTTTTTTTAATTATTCTTTGTTATACGGGATGCAGCTGATGGATTGGCAAGGTTGGGAAATGCAGGTGGTGAAAACCAAAAGACACTAATAAAAATTACTCAAATACTTAAAAGGAAAAAAAAAGGCATGAATGGTGGGGCTTTTTAAAAAAACTATTAACACTAAAGCTCAACGATATTATCAATAAATATACCATGTATTGGTTAAATTAGCTATTCAAAGATTTAGAGCTGGAAGGGACTTTTGAAGAAAACCAGGACAATCCTCTGTTTTTAATATGCTAGGAGATAACTCATATTTCATAAGTGTTTTTTTCCTTGCAATTATATGTGTCATAGGGAAAATGTGTTCTGAGTGCTAACTAGCCAACTTTAAAAAAAACTTTTTGGAATACAAACTATTTGTAAATTGGCACCTGCTTGCACTGGAATCTATAAAAAACATTTGGATTTCTTCAATTCAGCTTGCATATTACATTAAGTACAATCCTGCAGTTTATGCAAAAACTAATGCAATGTTGATTGCATTTTAATACAACTGAATTTTTACCACTCAAGAAAGTTCTCTTAACTCCCTTCTAGGTTCTTGAGACCAGAAGTTTGAGGTTCTAACCCCTCAGTACTGCTTTACAGGTATCAAGACTATAACCTCTGGTTTAATCAATGTTAGGGTGGAGTAAGGCACACCAGGACTATGTACATTCTCTTTAGGTAGCTCCTCATAGAACATGGAAACTATTATTTTAGTTCTAACAGGAAATTGAAATTATTGTTATAAATCAGGAGAATGAAGAGAACTACACATTTCCTGAAGCTGTTAATTCCAATTGGCCAAAAAGCATTTTTTTTTTTGCACAAGTGTTATTAACTGCTCCATAAGAAAACAAGCAGGGGAGCACGTACATATCCATTAGAATGTGAGCTCATCGGGGGAGATAGGGAGGCTTTCTTTGTATTCCCAGCACCAAGTACATAATAATGGCTTAAAAAATGGGAAGACCCAGTTAGCTCAGGAAAGTCAAGAAGACCAGATTTAAGACCAGATTTCAAGTCTAGCTACCTGACCAATCACTTAACCCTCTCAATGCTCCAGGCACCTCCCTAACCACTATAAACTGAAGAGTAAATTAAATCCGTATTGGGAAGATTCTTCCACATAGTCTCCTACTTGGACAGGAAAAAAAAACAAATTGTTTAAGATACCATTCACTAAAGGATTAGTATGCATTTCCCTAGGATTAAGGTACAGTCTTTAAAAATAAGAAATGATTAAGAAAATAAACCAATTAACTCTCTGACCTACCTTGGAGACATATCTCACTAGTCAGTGCGATAGCGTTTCCATACTCTACACATTATAAGTCCCTCAAATTATCTTTCCTGTCATTTGAGAACAAAGAAGCAGAGAAGACCCAGCAAAAAAAAATTCTAGTTGTATTCAGCCTGGACTTGTGCACCAACTTTGTAGGAAGGATGAATGAATGAAAAAGCATCTATCAAATACTTAGTTTGAGTCAGAACAGCTAGCACACCTTGCTTCATATACCTGGAATGTTTCTGGAAAGTGTAAAAAATGAATTTTTACAATTTGAATCATTTTAAATGCCTTATGACAGCTTGATATGATTGACCCTTCTGGAAAAAAAAAGACTCCTTTTGCAAAATGTACAAATAACTGGTAATGCTTTATAAATTCAGATCTTCATATCTTAATTTGGGGGGGGTGGGGGGGAAAGGTTTTAGGCATATTGCCTGCAAATTCCCTCAACATATTCACACTTCACTTCCTCGAATAGGTTTTCAAAAGCAAACATCTATAGCGAAAACTTGATCATCTGATCCTTAAAGATCTGGTTTCTAATTCTGTAAATTAAAAGGGGATGGGGGGACCCCAGCTTTTTCCCTTTCCTCTCTTTCTGTATGAAGTCTCATGTTGGATCCCAATTTATCATTTTACTCCAAGATCAGCTTCATGGCACTATAATACTATTATTAGACCCTCTAAGATAGTTAACTAAAGATATTTTTATGCCTATTTTACACGTGGAGACACTATAGCTCATATTGTAGTCAGTCAGTCGATAAGCATTTATTAAGCACCTATTATGTACTGAGTACTAAGTTAAGTGCTGGGGATACAGAAAAGGCAAAAAGTGACTTGCCCATGGTCACACCACTATTAAATGGCAAAAATGGAGTCCAAACCCAAGTCTTCCAGACTCTAAGTCAAACACTAGCTCTACCAAAATGTTAACTGGATTAATTAAATTCTATGCTTACCCACAAGGCAAACAGCAAGTCTCTTGCCCCTGACGGGTCATGACTATTTTTAGGAACTCCAGAATCAGACCACAGCCTTTGTTTACTGTTGTTTCCCTGCTATTCTTCTATCATGTTTTGTGTTCGTTTAAAATTCAAGACAGATACTCTACACATAGACTCTAAATTCTTTTTCTTTTTTGACAGGGTTACTAGATTGGTTGATCAGGGGATTGTCAAAAACATTTAAACATGGATTTCAGCAAGGCATCTGACAAAGCACCTCCTGATACCATCGTGGACAAGACAGAGATATGAGAGTTAGATGCAGTAAAGACATGTATTAAGAACTTGTTGAAGAACAATCATCAATGGATTTATGTCAAATTTGGAGTGAATATAATTCAGTGCCCCAGGGATCTGTCCATGGCCCTATTTTTGTAACTTACTTAGATGAAGAAATAGATGGCATATTTCTTACCTCAGATGACAAAACTGAAAGGAATATCTATCTAACTCAGAGGTGTCAAATTCAGCACAACTCTCTAGTACAGGCAGAACGGTATTAAAATGTAATTGGGAACATGTTTAAAAAGTGCAACTTAGATAACATTAATTTGTGCTTTTCTGAGTCAATACAGACACAGGAATCTAGTTCTATTTCAGTCTGACATCACTGAGCTAACCTGCTATATGAGAGGATCAGGATTCTAAAAATACATTTAGTGTGCCATCTCCCCTCCCCCAAAAAAGCGTCGGGCTTCCCTCCATTCCTCAGTCATTGGCCATTTGACATCCAACACACCCAGCTTCCTCTACGCACAGAGACACATACAGACTCTGGACTTGCTGCTACCAAGGTTTTGTCTTTTGCTCCTTTTTTGCCCTACATTTCATCCCCTTCTCAGTCTGTCCAGCTCTTCTGCCTTCCCAGGTGTTAATTGAGGCAACTGGGAAAACTCATTGTACTAATTATACAATTAGGCTCATTGTATTAAAGTGTAAGATTATAGGAGAATCTTGGACTCTTCTCTCCTATTTCAAGGTCACTAGTCCCTTCTGGAGACCATAATAATCATTGGTCTTCCTGCTGTATTTTATTAACTTTAACAACTAAAATAATGAAGATGTATCCTCCACACACACACACAAAGAACTCATATGGGAATGCTTTTGTGCGTATGGATAACTTTGACATGGGAACAAGTCAATTATCAACTTCCTCAGAAGCAGTAATACTATTTTCCCCCCATTCTTTTCACCAACCTGCCTCTTTTCTCCTCTCTTGAAGCACCCTTCTGGCACCAACGTTCTATTATTCTTTGAAATGGGGGGGGCAGGGGCACAGCACAAAGAATCATAGAACTGGAATGGACCTTAAAAGATCATCTAGGTTTTTTTTGTGTCGTGGGCCCCTTTGGCAGTGCAGTTAAGCCTATGGGAATATAAATTTTGATCGCCGAAACGTGTAAGATGTCTTGGGATTTACAGGCTAGATTTCTTTTAAGGACCATGCCTTAAATCCAAAACACTCTGGCTTTCAACGATTGGCCAAGGATAGGTCCTAGTCCAAGGCTAGCTTGGTCACTGTTTGGCTCTGCTGGCTCGGAGTGAGTGTAAATAGCAATTGTTTCTGTTTCAGCCAGAAATCCTGAGGGTCTTCCCCTCCTCCGAGACTGATTTTCATTTTTTTTTAACTAAGTAAAAGAGGCCATTCTTTGTCTCATTTCTTACCTAGCCTTAATCACTGAATGGGTGATCTCAATCAAACTGAGACTTGGGAAAGACCTTAGCTTAAAAAGGTCAAGGTCTCACACTGCTTCCAGGGCCATCTCCAGTCATCCAGATCTTTATCTTGCCACTTGATCCAGACAGCTCCTGAGGAAAGAGTGAGTGAGGCTGGTGACTCTGCACAGACCTCCCTCACTTAAATCAAATTCACTTACAAGTCATGATATCACCTTCCTGATGTCATGATCCTTCAAGAATGAAGGACAAACAATGAAGCCTATGGATCTCTTCTTAGAATATTTTTAAATGCATAAAACAAAAGACTACAAAGGAAACCAGTTATAATGAAATAAAGTTCTCAAAATTTCAAAAAAACACATGTTTGAAGACTCCAGGTAAAGAATCCCTGATCTAGTAAAATACTCTCATTTTGTAAATAAAGAAACTGAGGCCCTGAGAGATGAACTGGCTTAATTATCCTTAACACCTAAAGATACCAGGGTAGCAAGGGACAGATTATGGATTCACTCTCAAGTTCTCTGAGACCAAATTCAGCTCTTTCCACAGAATCACATACTGGAACACTACATTATAAACTTATAACCAGGATATTATCATTTCCCCTAGACTTCCTGTCAATTGCTACCTCTTTCATGATGAATGAGTTTCCCCTGCCACAAAATGGCACTGAATTCCCAACTCTCAAATCCTCTACATCTGCTAAGCTGAAATACACACTTCACTTAGAAAATTATGATTTAAAAAATACTCTTCAATTTACATAATATTGACACTAGACTGATGTTTTCAAAGATTAGAACTTAGAATCTATTAGGGGAAACCACCTATACACAGTAACTTCCAGAGTAAGAGCTGAAGAAGGAGGAGCTTAGAATTAGCACCTAGAAGGATGAGGAAAGATGTCACATAGGAGTTGACACACCATATTACGGAGGGACTGGTAGTTTTATCTTTATTTTATGTTTGCTGCTTCTGAGCCTTGACTGCTTTGCTCGCTCTGTTGAAGCAAAGCTGGGCTAAGATCAGCAATCTTCTTTCTGCCTCACTGTCCAATGCTCTTCCCAAAAGCTCCCCACAATTACCTCATCTAGACTCTGGGTTATAGCTTAGAACAGGTAGCAAGTAAAGGCATTAACTAGAGGCGTGAATGTTTGACAAAACCTTATGTGGATTCTCAGTAATGGCAATCCTTGCGCCAGACAGTTTCCATAGAGACAAGAAAGGTGAACAGGCAGGTTGTTACAACTACCTTTTCTGACACCTTAAAGTCCTTTCTAAGCATCAGTGTTGAGTTATATTGATCACCTATGAAAAAATTTCAGTTCTAAGGCTTAAACTATTGTGCTCCTTATGTGGATAAATAAAGGGCTCCTGCTCGAGCACTGTCTGTTTGACACTCTTTATGAACCCTAAATCTACTTTAAAAAGAAAAGAAGCCAGCTGAATCTTTGAAGCATGACTTTTCATTGCAGAGAAAAGGAAATGTGCTGAAGCATTGGTGGGGAGGGGGAACCTTTAGGTAACTATTTTAAAAAAAATACAAGTTCTTTACTTTCTTAAAGCAGAAAGAAGGTATTTCTTTTACTACCTAGTTCAACTCCTTCTGCTCAACTTTACAATATGAAAGTAAGGAAGAGGAACTGTTTTGTCATAACTACTGTTTTGACATAGTCCTTTACAGCTCATGTACTATGATCCTACCACCCTAGTTCATATCTGTTGAGAAGATTTTCAAGAAAAATCCTGTTTATTTAAAAAGTAACTATAACACATTTCCCATAGAAAATATTTGTATTATACATTAGATTTTTAAATATTTTCTAGTATAGTCCGATTTTAAAATTTTCAGTGATTTTCAGAAATGTTTGGATGGATAGTTCATAAGGACAAAATTGTTATTGACTATTTATGACAAAATCGTTCAAAACTTCACAGATCTGTAATTTCACTGGTATAGGAATTTCTTCTACCAATTCATCTAAAACTTAGTAAAATCTCAAGGAGTTATCAGATGCTCAAATATAACCAACAGTTATACAGTGTCAAAGGCCAAATATGAACTCAAGTCTTCCAAATATTAGGTCCAATACTTTGTCTACATTCAATATTCCAAGGTTCCTCTCGAGGTCTAATATAAGTTTATTAAGTTTGTATTCTGAAAAGTGTGTTTGGCACGCTGTGTTTCATGCTGATTTTAAAATGCTGATTTTTTAAAAAATCTAAAATGCTGATTTAAAAAAAATCTAAAATGAATTCTATCAAAGTAAATAGGTTTATATTCTGTTGATAAGCAAAACAACATATTTGTACCACTGAATTTCTGAACACGCTTTTCCCCTGGGTGGGTGGAAAGGAAGGCCTGGGAACATTCCCTGCCCCACCCCACCCCCGTTAAAAAAAAAGGTGATTAAAAATGTCAAGTCATGGTCAAAGGAACTGAAAGATTAATATATAGAAACATGGAATCATCTCCAAGCTCACTCTACCACTGGACTACTTTCTCACACCCTCGGACCAGATGGTGGCCTTACCTTCCTAATGGCTGGTTCCTTCCAGAACCTCCAATTTAAGGAAACTCAGGTCAAAGACATCTCTATCCCTCTCCAAGCTGCACTGCCGACTCATCTCTAAAAGTCTTTCTTTTTCTAGCATCCCCACCGCTTCCCACTCCCCACTTTTCTTTTAAGCTCTTTTTTAAATGTAATCTTTCTCCAGTAGAATGTAAACTCTTTCCAAGGGCTTAGCGCAGAACTTGACACATAATAGTATGGTGAGACAGTAAATGCTTGCTGATTGACAATCCAACAAGCATTTATTAAGCGCTTATTATATTAACTAGCAGGTGCACTGACCTTGCACGCTAAGGCTTCAGTTTTTTTAGTATGGTCAAAGAGGAATGATTACAAGTCCAAATTGCGAGTTCTTTTATGAACTAGTTATGCCTCAAATATATCACACCTTTTCCCGCAATCCCGAAAAAGCATATAAAGGAACATGATTTTGATTTTGCAGGATCATCAATACTTCACACGCTAATTATGGTACTGGGCTATGGTATGGAGATGACCTCAGGTGCTGCTAAGGTACGTAGAGCTGTTTCCCTCCCCCCATGCTAATAAAACCAGACTGCTAAAAATTTTGTCTACCTTTAAGTTAAAAAAAAAAAGTTTTTGTCTCTTTCCTCCTGGTCAGTTGCCCTTTCTGTGTCAAAAGACTGATTTCTAATAGCTCCCTTACTCATCCTCTAATTTGTGCTTTTAATTTATAAGGGACCAGGAAACTAGGTAAACAAGTTTGTTAAAATGGCCAAAGGGTAAACGTAAGCGTGGACCTGAGGGGGGCCTCATGAGGGGACTTTCAGCCTTTGATTGCTAAGAGGTCTGTTTAACTTACTTCTAGATAGGTATGATACTAGAGAATGAGGCTTTCAGGTAGAGCAGGAAGGGATTTGTGTATTAGGATATGCTTATGTGGGGGCATAGCATTTATAGGAATGCATATATTTATATATAAATGATAGGGAAGCCTGTCATTTCCAATCAGTTGCTCTCTTTGGTTCCGATTCCACAAAACATCAAGCCTGTGTACAGGAACCCTCTGGCCCCAGGTCCCTTTTCATTTTTCTTTTGTGTGTTATCTTCCTCCATTAGATAGCAGAGACGGTCTTATTATTTGTATCCCCAGAACTTAGCACAGTAGCTGGCACGTGGTTGATGTGTAATGAATACTGATTCCCCTGATTCTGATGGTATATAAAATAAGTCATGCTTTTAACAAAAATAATAATAGCTAGAATATATATCATGCCTTAAGAGTTGCAAAGTACTTTACAAATATCAGCTCATTTTATCTTCACAACGATTCCTGGGAGGTATCCCCATTTTACAGAAGAGGAAACTGAGGTAGACAGCTGTTCAGTAACTTGCCCAGGGTCACACAGCTCATAAATTATGAGGTCAGATTTGAACTCAGGCCTTCTTGATTCCACATACAGTGCCCCTGCACTGCATTTTAAATAAAAATAAAAATGGCTTTTACAATAAACATAAAGCTGTTATTTGACTGCTAATATGGCAGGAAATCTGGGCCAGAGCAGTATTTGGCAAAGCCCATGGGAAATAGCATTAAAATTCACAAGTAGCTAACAATTTTCTTTTAAACACTTTTAATATACATTGACAAATCCCAATTTATTTTATTTGAAAACAGTTAAGAATGCATTATACTGTTTTAAGTACATAGAATAAGCACATGTAGGTCCCTTGCAGGGTTATCTTATTTCCTGCTTTAATTTTAGGGGACCTTCGGCCCTACCCCTTCACATTCTGAGTGAGGAAAATGAAGGCAAGAGCCTACTGGCCCTCAGGCTCCAGATTGAGAGGCTGTTTCCCATTCTTGAAGAGGCTATGTTCCAAAGTCCATTTGTAAGTATTGTAGAATTGGAAAGACACATTTTTTTAAGGGAACAAAGTTGTATATGTTGACTAAGTTCTCATCGTAGCCTAGAGAAATTTGTAATGTGCTATGAGACATTATGAGTAACAACCAGGGACGACAGTGGCGGTGGGGATTCCAGCTAGTGGCTTTTCTCAGGCTCCAGAAAGAGACTGTAGAAGTTAGTGTTGGGGGTGGGCTGTGTGGAGGGCTAAGAATGAGGTTTCTGGGGCTAGGGTTAAGGAGCTGTAGGAGGTGGGGCCCGGGCCAATATAAACACCCAGACATACTCATCAGTCAGCTCTGCAGTAACTGCCTTTCTTTTCTCCTCTGGCCCTGGGGATTGAGGCTTGCCAGCCTACAATCTCACTTCTACCACCTGCAGCGTATGACCAAGGTTTCCCTCCTTCTTGGCGCACCACAGAACAGAATACCATATAGCCTCTCACAGCGTCTGCCCCTGAATCCATCACACCACCCTTTCGAGGTTTTCTAAGGCGTTTTTTTCATGCATTTAAGTGCTGGTAAGGCCAATAGTCTCATTCTCTCTCCCCTCCTGAACTATACATAGACTTCAGCAATCATTCCCTCCCACCTGCCACATATCTTCCATCTCATTCATTTATACATATATTGACGGTTGAGGTCCCCTTTCCCTAATATTAGGATCCTTGTGTATTTCAGAAGTTTTTCTGCCCAACACAAACATACCCCTTTCTCAGGAATCTAAATTAACATTCATATGTAGAATCCCAAAGGAAAGCTCTAAGTCCTTCTATCAAAGAACCTTTGTCCTCTCATGCCAAAGGGCATGCTGAGGCCATTCTCCAGATAACAGCCAAACAACTCAACTTAAAGACAGAATTCCCAAGGGACATTTAGGCCCACACTAATAATTATTCTGCATATCTATGTGATTTTAATTGATTTCCTCTTTTTTTGGCCCTTTCCTCCAATAAGTCTTCTTCCCACCCAACCCTTTCCAAAATTAGGACTTGATAAAGAAGTGTATACCAGAGGCCCCAGAAAACCTATTTTGTGATCCCTTTGTGAATGAACCCTTAATGTGGACACAGGGAAATGGGAACAGGAAGTCTCTGTCTCTCATCCTGTTACATATTACGAATCTTATTTATTATCAATTACAAATCTTGGACCCCTAAATACAGATCTATGAGCAGAAACAACAAATAACTTGCTTCTCACCTCATGACTCTCCCCATCTTGCTACAGAATCCTTGACCTAATTCAGGGGTGGGATTTTGTATATAATAGGAGAAAATGGGACGTCATCTTTGGAGCTGCTGCCTTACCCTGTCCTCTTCCTCCCTCCCCCCAACTCAGGGTTATCTAATTGAGAATGAGAGATTTGTAGAATCTCTCCCTACCTACTACTAGGAGTAAAGAAAATCAAATAATTATTAAGAGCATACCAGGTGCTACATGCTAAACATGGAACTACACAGTCAAAAACGAAACAGTCCCTGACTCAAATATAACAGGGGAAACAATATATACACAAAATAAATACAAGTTAATTGGGGGGTGGGTCACTAGCAGTTGGGGGATAAGTCAGTCAATATGCATTAAGAACCTACTATGTACCAGACACAATGTTAAGCACCGGGGAATTACAAAGACAGGCAAAAAATAATCCTTGCCCTTAGAGGAACTCATAATCTACAGCGGGGGATGACAACAGGCATACAAATAAGCTGTATGTAAGATAAATAGGAAATAAGAGGGTGAGCACTAGAATTAAGGACTGGGAAAAGCTTCTTGTAGAAGGCAGACTTTTAGTGGGGTCTTAAAAGAAGCCATGAAGGACAGGTGGAGAAAGATGAGAAAGGGGAGCATTCCAGGTATGGGGGACAGTCAGTGAAAACGTCTACAGCAGAGAGATGGAGTTTTTTATTTGAGAGGAGCAGCAAGGTCAGTAAGGTGTTAGGTGGGGGAGGGGGACTAGGTTATGAAGGGCTCTGAAGACCAAACTGAAGATTTTATATGTGATCCTAGAAGAGACAGGGAGTCAATGGAGTTGACATTTGAGCAACTCTTCAAAGGAAATCTGCACTCATGAGATGGGGCAGTGAGAAAACCACACTCCAACATGGGGCATGACCGCCTGTGCATGGAGACTGGAAACTGAAATATTGCTCATGAACAATGTCAATGCAGACCAATTCAGTTGTAAGTAGAGTCTGTGGAGGGAAGTAATATGCAAAAAGCTTGGAAAGGTACACTAGAATCACACAGTGAAGGGGCTTTAAATGTTCCCCCTCCCCCCCAAAAAAGTCTGCATTTGATCCTATATGCTATAAGAGGTATGTCTGCAGAGGAGTGTGACATGATCAAAACTGTGATTTACGACTATTGATCAATAAACATGCATCAAGTGCCTGCTATGCACCAGGCACTGTACTAAGCACTGAGGATATAAAAAGACAGTCCCTGACCTCAAGGATCTTAAATCTAAAAGGGGAGACATCGTGAAAGCAAAACACAAAGGAAGCTATGTGTATAGGATAAAAAGGAAATAATTACCAGAGGGAAGGCATTAGAATTAAGAGGGGTTGGGGAAAGTTTCTGGTAAAAGGAGGGATTTTAGTTGGGACTTAAAGGAAGCCAGGGAAATCAGTAGGCAGAGTTGAGGAGGGGGAGCATTCCAGGCATGGGAGATAGCTGGAGAAAATGCTGGGAGAGATGCAAAGTCTCATTCCCAGAACAACTAGGGGCCGGTGCAGCTGAACTGAAGAGCCTGATTTGGGGGAGTAGGATGTAAGAAGACTGGAAAGGTAGGAAGGGGTTAGGTTATAAAGGGCTTTGAAGGTAAACCAGAGCACTTTGTATTTCCTCCTGGAAGCAACAGGAAGCCATTGAAGTTTATTGGGGCAAAGGGAGAAAGTGCATATAGTTGGATCTAAGATTTAGGAAAATCACTTTAGTGGCTGAATAGAGGATGGATTAGAGTGGAGAGATACTTGAGGCAGTCAGCCCCCACCAGCAGGCTACTGCAGTAATCAAGGCATGAAGGTCTGTCTATACCACAGGGGTGACAATGTCAGAGAAGAGCAGGTAGTGCATTTGAGAAATGCTGCAAAGTCGAAATCAAAAGACCTTGGCAGCAGTTGGATATGGGGGGTGCGGGTGAAGAGTAAGATATAGTGAGGAATCCAAGATCACTTCTTCTAGACTGTGAGCCTGAGGGACTGCTGCCCTCTAAAAAAGAGAAGGCAGAACGGCGAGAGGGTTTACGGGGAAAGATAATAGCACTTAGGCAACTGTTTGGAGTAAGACTGGAGAGGGGAGAGAGATTTTTGCAATAGTCCAGGTGAGAGGTGATGGAGGCTTTAACCAGGGTGGTAGCTGTGTGAGTGACTTAGTGAGACTTGGCAAACAGCTGCATATGGTTGGTGAAGGTAAAGCAAAGAATAAAGATGCCTCTGATGTTGAGAAGCTTGGGGAGCTGAGAGAACGGTGTGAGGAACATCATCAGTATGGTTCCATTTTGAACTTCCTGATTTTGAGATGCCCAGGCCGAAATGCACAACCAGCAGCTGTGGATGCCTGTTTAGATGGGAGATGATGGAATGCTATGTGTGGGGTGGATGGTAGAGTGTCACGTGTGAGGATGGGAGGCCAGTGTGGTTGGCTCACAGAGTACGTATGAGAGTGCAAGGAATATCCAAATGAGCCTGGTCAAGGCCTGGTTGTGAAGGCTTTAAAAGCTAAGCAGAAGAATAATTTTTATCAGAGGGATCCAATGGAGTCCTTTGAATAGGGAGGAAAGTCAGATTTGTTCTTAAGTGAAATACTTTTGGCTTCAGTGTGTAGGGATGGGGAAAGGCTTGAAGAAGGGAGGCCAATTAGGAGATTGTTGCGACAATTTAGGCCAGAAGTAGTCCAGAAGAGAGAATGTGGTTTCAGATACATGGTGGAGGAGAGAGCAGCAGGGTTTGGCAGCTTTTTAGAAAAAGACTGAGAGGGCCAGATAAAAAGAACCTTGAGGGGATGGTTTCATTAAAATCCTGAGGAGGGGGTTTTGGAAGGAGAAAGTGGTCAGTTGTGTCAAATGCTACTGAGAGGTAAAGAAGGATGAGGAATAACTTTAATAGCTAAAAGTTTGTTCCTAGATTCTTTTCTCTTCCTAGAATACATACTGCTTTACCACAAAAACCATCATTCATAGAGGTATTTGCTACCAAATGTAGGAATACAGATAGGAGAGATTGATCCTTTACATTTTAAGAAAAAAAATCCTATGAAGTCAGAAATTAACACCGATTTAAATTCTATATATTATAGCTATGCTGTTAATCTTATGCCCCTGCCCCTATTAGGTTCTTAGTGCTTATATAAACTTTATTTCCCCACCTAGCAGAGAGCCCTGTATACAGCAAGTGCCTAATGCTGATGCCATATATATTTTATGTATATTTTTAAAATATATCCCCCTTTAGAATGGCAGTTCCTTTCCAAGACGGATTGTTCTATTCTTCATATTTGTAAACCCCAGTGTCTAGTAAAGTGTCTGGCACATGGTAGGATCTTAATACACATATGTTTATTAATTAACAAATGTTCATTGTAACAAGAGGAATTAAATAGTGAGTTAAAAAACTACTTCATAGCCCCTCGCCAATATCAATTTTTTTTTCACTTAGGCTCTAGTTGGGAAAAGTAAGTTGCATTCAAGGGCTAATAAACAGACACAAAAAAAGATAGAAACAAGGTTCATATGCATTTAAGAGAAAAATAAGATTCAAGCCACAACAATGTAACATAGTTGCAGAGATGAATCCTTTTTGCCTCCCGAGCAACAGCCAAGCCCAGGGACAGCTCAGACGTTGCCACCGAGGGAAACTAAGAATTAAGATGGGCAGCAGCTCAGTAAAATGAAACACTGGTTCTAGAATCTAGAAACTGTTACTAGTGTCCAACTCTTCTGACCCCATTTGGGGTTTTCTTGGCAAAGATGCTGGAGTGGTTTGCCATCTCCTCCTCCAGCTCATTTTACAGATGAAGAAACTGAGGCAAATAGGGTTAAGTGACTTACCCGGGGTCACACAGGTAGAAACTGCCTGAGGTCAAACTGAAATCACAAAGTTTATTAGACCTGGCTAGGTTCAGCTCCTTCCTATGAGGAACATACTACTTGTATGACCTTTGGGCAAATCACTAATATTTTCTGGCCTTTAGAGTCCTCACTTATAAAATGAGAAGAGGCCTCTTGAGCTCTCCTTCTACTTCTAGATTTATGAAATCATGAAGGGACAAGGTGACTGAGGTAAGGGTGGCCCTTGAAGGGCTGACAAGGAGAGAAAGAAGGATATATGCGAATCCCAAGCAACAGCAAGGAAAGGAGATCATGGAACCAGTCTGCAGAGACAACTGTTCCCAGTGTCAGATACATCTAAATTAGAGGTCACCAGGTTTCATTGGTATAGGACTTGCAGATCTAAAGAGATCACTTGCTGATTTGATTAGCTCTAGGTAAGAAAGGTAGGTAGGAAAGAAATTAAGAGTTCAGCACAAAAAATATTATCTGGAAATCTTCAATATCCTATAGAGTATTTCAGAGTTGTGGTAGGGTGCTGCACCCTATGAGCAAGGCAGAATTGCAGTAGCTCAAAAGAAATGTGAGACACGCAAATTTAGAGACATCTCCATTCCAAATGGACTATTTGCACCCAACCTGTGGTAAAGCATTCTGAGCTCCTACTAGTCTGGATCAGCCACAATTGAACACACTGTGCCTTGACCCCAGCATACTGATGTCATTTTGGGCCTCTTGGAGAATGAGGGACAACAACCAACCAACCAGGGAATCAATGACTGAATAAAAATGATTAATGTGATTATAGTATTTAAACATTTATTAAGTGCTTACTGCGTCCAGCATTGTACTAGGCACTTGGACTACAAAGACAAGCCAAAGCAGTCCCTATTAAAAGAAATATCTTAGAAAAACTGATTTAAAATAGTAGAGACTACAGTTATTATTGGATAATGGCTTTAATATTATGTGATCTGCTCTCCTGGGTATTTAATTTAGTAATTAGTGTCACTGGTTTAGAAATAGTTTGTCTCTTCTTTATAAATATTGTTTCAAATTTATACTATTACAATGCATGTGGTTTAGAGAATTCATGAAATGACAATCTCAAAGTCAGAGACTATCTAGTCTAAGCTCTCCCTGAATAGGAATTTCTTAACAATTTCAGAATTCCTCAGATGGGCCTCATTCAGCCTCCATCTGAAGACCTACACGATGACCCTTTTGAGACATTCTACTCCAATTTTGGATGGATCAATGCAAGGTAAAGCTTTCTATACTTGGCAAAACTTCAAGTCGCGGGAAAAGACAAACAACTAGTATTCAATGAAAGATTTCTGAAGGATACAAAAAAAACCTAAAATGTGATCTTAGACATCAAGAAATTTGCAACTCTGTCATGGAGGCAGAGCCAAGATGGCAGCTGGAAAGCAGGGACTAGCGTGAGCTCCCCACCAAGTCCCTCCAAAAACCTATAAAAATGGCTCTGAACCAATTCTAGAACTGCAGAACCCACAAAATAGCAGAGGGAAGCAGGGTTCCAGTCCAGGATGGCCTGGATGGTCTCTGGGTGAGGTCTTTTGCGCACAGAGCTGGGAGTGGAGCAGAGCAGAGCCCAGCGTGAGCCGCGTAGACCAACCAGACCAGGAGTTGGGCGGAGCAGGCCCTAGCACCCTGAATCAGTAGGCTGTGGCAGTTGCCAGACTTCTCAACCCATAAACACCAAAGATAAGAGAGAACTGCAGAACCCACAAAATAGCAGAGGGAAGCAGGGCTCTAGCCCAGGACAGCCTGGATGGCCTCTGGGTAAGGTCTATCCTGCACAGAGCTGGGAGCAGAGTGGAGCAGAGTCCAGCAGTGGGCGGCACGGACCAACCAGACCAGGAGCCGGGCGGAACAGGCCCCAGCGCTCTGAATAAGTGAACTGCAGCAGCTACCAGACTTCTCAACCCACAAACACCAAAGACAACAGACAAGGTTAGTGGGAAAAGCTGCTGCGGACAGAGTGAAAGAAGGAGTTCCGGTTTGGTCACCGCCCCGGGGGCAGCGGAGGTGGGGCAGCTACAGAAGTACAGCTGCAGTTGCTTCCGGCCCCAGGCCCACCTGGTGGGAGGAATGAAGTGGCAGATCAGAGCAGGAGTGAAGAGCCTGCTGAAGATCTAAGTCCAGTGAGGTTGGAGGTTCTTGGGGAAGGAAGAGTGCTGGTGTGGCAGAGCTGGCGCATCCCCCCAAGCCTGGAACATAGAACTCTTCACTCTACAAGTAGTCACAACCTGCTGAAAAACTCAAGGGTCAAGTAAGTTGGCTAGGAACATGGCCAGGCAGTGAAAACACAGCCAGATTCAGTCTCAGACTCTGGAATCTTTCTTTAGTGACAAAGAAGACCAAAACATACATCCAGAAGAAGTCAACAAAGTCAAAGAGCCTACAACAAAAGCATCCAAGAAAAACATGAACTGGTCTCAGGCCACGGAAGAGCTCAAAAAGGATTTGGAAAAGCAAGTAAGATAAGTAGAGGAAAAATTGGGAAGAGAAATGAGAAGGATGCGAGAAAACCATGAAAAACAAGTCAATGACTTGCTAAAGGAGACCCCAAAAAATGCTGAAAAATACACTGAAGAAAACACCACCTTAAAAAATAGACTAACTGAAATGGCAAAAGAGCTCCAAAAAGCCAATGAGGAGAAGAATGCCTTAAAAAGCAGAATTAGCCAAATGGAAAAGGAGGTCCAAAAGACCACTGAAGAAAATACTACCTTAAAAATTAGAGTGGAGCAAGTGGAAGCTAGTGACTTGATGAGAAATCAAGATATTATAAAACAGAACCAAAGGAATGAAAAAATGGAAGACGATGTGAAATATCTCATTAGAAAAACCACTGACCTGGAAAATAGATCCAGGAGAGATAATTTAAAAATTACTGGACTACCTAAAAGCCATGATCAAAAAAAGAGCCTAGATATCATCTTTCAAGAAATCATCAAGGAGAACTACCCTGATATTCTAGCGCCACAGGGCAAAACAGAAATTGAAAGAATCCACCGATCACCTCCTCAAATAGATCCCAAAAAGAAATCTCCTAGAAATATTGTCGTCAAATTCCAGAGCTCCCAGGTCAAGGAGAAAATACTGCAAGCAGCCAGAAAGAAACAATTTGAGTATTGTGGAAACACAATCAGAATAACCCCGGATCTAGCAGCTTCTACATTAAGAGATCAAAGGGCTTGGAATATGATATTCCGCAGGTCAATGGAGCTAGGATTAAAACCAAGAATCACCTACCCAGCAAAACTGAGTATCATTCTCCAAGGCAAAATATAGACTTTCAATAAAATAGAGGACTTTCAAGCTTTCTCAGTGAAAAGACCAGAGCTGAATAGAAAATTTGACTTTCAAACACAAGAATCAAGAGAAGCATGAAAAGGTAATGAAGAAAAAGAACAAGAAAAAGAAATTGCAAGGGACTTACTAAAGTTGAACTGTTTTGTTTACATTCCTACATGGAAAGATGATGCGTATGATTCATGAGACCTCAGTATTAGGGTAGCTGAAGGGAATATGCATATATGTGTGTGTATATGTATATATATGTATATATATACATATACACACACATATATACATATATATGTTTATGTGTATATGTGAGTGTGTATGTATACATGTATGTGTGTATGTATATATGTATATATATATATATATATATATATAGAGAGAGAGAGAGAGAGAGAGAGAGAGAGAGAGAGAGAGAGAGCGGGCACAGGGTGAGTTGAAGATGAAGAGAAGATATCTAAAAGAAATAAATTCAAACTAAGGGATGAGAGAGGAATATATTGAGAAAGGGAGATAGGGAGAGATAGAACGGGGTAAGTTATCTCGTATAAAAGTGGAAAGAAAAAGCAGTTCTGTAGGAAGAGAAGAGAAGGCAGGTGAGGGGGAATGAGTGAATCTTGCTCTCATCAGATTTGACCTGAGGAGGGAATACCATACATACTCAATTGGGTATCTTACCCCACAGGAAAGAAGGAGGAAGAAGATAAAAAAAAGGGGGGATGATAGAAGGGAGGGCAGATGGGGGTGGAGGTAATCAAAAACAAACACTTTTGAAAAGGGACAGGGTCAAGGGAGAAAATTCAATAAAGGAGGATAGGTTAGGAAGAAGCGAAATATAGTTAATCTTTCACAACATGAGTATTGTGGAAGGGTTATACATAATGATACGTGTGTGGCCCATGTTGAATTGCCTGAGTTCTTAGGGAGGGTGGGTGGGAAGGGAAGAGGGGAGAGAATTTGGAACTCAAAGTTTTAAAAACAGATGTTCAAAAACAAAAAAAAAAAGTTTGTGCATATAACTAGAAAATAAGATACACGGGCAATGGGGCGTAGAAATTTATCTTGCCCTACAAGAGAGGAAGGGAAAAGGGGATGGGAGGGGAGTGGGGTGACAGAAGGGAGGGCTGACTGGGGAACAGGGCAACCAGAATATACGCCATCTTGGAGTGGGGGGAGGGTAGAAATAGGGAGAAAATTTGTAATTCAAACTCTTGTGAAAATCAATGCTGAAAACTAAATATATTAAATAAAAAAAAAAGAAAAAAAAGAAATCTGTAACTGAGCTGAGACATTAACTTAAAACCAGAATTAAAGTTCCAGAAAACTTTATAAACAATAAGATTCAAATTTTATTTTCAAAAAAGAAAATTCATGGTCACAAGTGACAAGAACCATCAAAATAATTTTTCAAAACACCTATTTTTTCCCTAAATTTAGGGTTTTTTATTTATAAGTTTTGTTTTTAAATTGCATTTCCAAATATATCTATTCCTCCTTCCTTACCCAGCAAGTCATCCCCAGTAACAATAAATAGTAATTTTTTTAAAAAGGCCATTTAGCAAAATCAAAACAACCACAACCAAATCTGACAGGATCTGCAATAATCTCCCATCTAGACTCTTTCTCTCATTAGACAGTGAGTTCTTTGGAAAAAGAAGACTGTCTTTTGCCTTCCTCTATATCCCCAGTGCTTAACACAGTGCCTGGCATATAGAAGGAGGAGCTTCAGAAATGCTTATTGACTTGACTCCTCTCTGAAGTGAAGGAAAGGAAGTAAATTTCCTTGCCCCTTTTCCAAGGCCAAACTTGATGACACTGCACACAGTGCTGGCCTTGGAGTTAGGAGGACCTGAGTTTGAAACTCACTTCACGTGTGCTAGCCATGTAACCTCGGCTAAGTCCCTTAACCTTTGAGTCTCTGTTTCCTCATTTTACAAATGAGGTTAAAAATAGCACCTACCTCCTAGGGAATTTCTGAAGAATAGATAAGATAATACTAGAAGTGGCATCGTATACATGCTAGCTGTTATAATTATGCAACATTCAGTTTCCTTTTTGTTGTTCATTCTGTTTACATACTGTGTATAATTTCTTAAGGCACAACAAAACTGGTACAAATTCAGTCAAAAAACACAATTTAGCTTATTTTGCTATGAATATTTTGGAATATTTGGGCCTTTCCTCTGTCCTTGATCCCTAAGGTATGGTATATGCCTGCTGGTTAGTGAGATCTCAGTCAAAAATGGAATTTTAGTCACTTTTTTGGCATAATCCTGAAAGGCTTCCAACTGATAGTTCCACCAAGAATGTATTACTGTGCCTATCTTTATACAATTCTTCTAGCACTATTTCCGTATTTTTTCATTTTTTCCAATTTCCTGGGCATAAAATGAAATCTTTAGTGTTGTTTTGAATTTCTTTTATTATTAGTGACTTGGAATAGTCTTTCATATAGCTGTTAGTTTACAATTCTCCTTGAGAACTTAAAACATTTAAAGGGATTATATTGAACAAGATAGATATACAATTTATAACTGTTGGGATAAAAGTTATTACTAGATTTGGCTTCAGGGTTTCCCTGAGTCCTTATTCTAAATCTGGAGGGTTCGAGACAATTATAATTGTCCTGAAGCAATTCTTTTTATTATTCATTTATTGAAGCAGTTGTTTTTGAAATGTTTTACTCTTCACATCCCCTTAAAAAAAGCACCCCTCAACCACAAAAACAACTTTTGTAATAACTTCAACATTCAACAAATTCAATTCAAACATTTATCAAATTTCTACTATGTAAAATCAATATGCTAGGCATGAGGAAATAGAGATGACTAAGACATGATACCTGCCCTTAGGTCTTTTTAATCCTGGTTGAAGAATTGACAAGTATATGCAAAACAGCTGTAAAACAAATCAGAATGTGATAACCGTATAAAGCTCCAAGGAGGAAAGCCTCATGCAGGAGATGGTGGCTGGGCCAGGCGTTAAAGATTTTAAATGGAAAAGAAGTCTAGGAATGGGAGATACAGAAAATGGAAAGGCCAAGAAAAGTTTAGGGTCCAATATGAATGAACCATGGAATGTATGAAGGCGAGTATTAAGAGACAAACCTAGAAAAAGAGTCTGGCACCAGATAATGGAGGAGAGAGATACAAAGAAATATATGAATGGACTCTCACCAGTTGGAAAAAGACAGGATTGAAATAAAACACTGAAGAAGATTGAAGGAACAAACAGTTTAAAAAAGCAATACTACGATGCTTACTTACACTCTTTCTCTCCTATTCCATGGTAACTATTTTAGACCCATAATGGAAGTATTAAAGGCTTTTGTGAATTTATTTAAATATAAAAATAAAACAAAAACCACAAACAACTTTGGTCCTGAAAAATAGTGCATTTGTGGCACTGTTTGTTATCATCGATACTGTAAACTAGAGGAAATGGTTACTATGCCTTCATAATTAATATTCCTTCCAATTTAAAACTAAAATCACAGTTCTACAAAAATAACTCTAAAAAATTAAAGTCACTCCCACCAAATCCATTCTTTTCATTGAATACTTAGAATTCTCTTAAATTATTTGTTGGGCATTAGTAGCTTCTCTAGAAGGGAAGACACCGAAGAACAGAGAGCATCAATTTTAAACACAAAAGACAAAATGAAATTGTTCAAAACATATCAGCAATGAACCTCAAAACCTGGCAAATGTCAAGGTTAGCAGGTTAATTGTAGTACTAGGCAAAAAGAGTTTTGATTGTTAAGCCTTCAAAATACAGAAATAAGTGTGCTCATTGATTAACGGAGCAGGAAACAGCCACAGACCTGAAGGGTTTAAGGAATTGTCACTGATGCTACAAAATGCTAAACTGTCATTCGATACATCTCCATAACAATTCAATAATTCTCCCACTTTACTTGGGCAAGATTTAACGTTTACTGTGATATAAACTGGGTAAATATGGTTGTAGAATTTTTGTGATGATCTCTTCTCATATAAAGCCTCCCCCCACATTCTCAGCTAAAGACCTCCCCTTACTCTTTACTGAGGAAATAGAACCCATTCCCCCTAAGATCCTTCTCCACAATTCCCTATCTTAAAATCTCATGATTCCTCATTCTCTCCTCCTTAATACCTGACGAGACCGTCCTCTTCTCTTCTTAACCCTTTGCAATCTGGCTTCCAACCTCATCACTCAGCTTAAACTTCTTTAGCCAGTTATCCACTTAATTACCCAATCTGACAGCTTTCCTTCTTCTTGTCTTCTCTGCAGCATTTGACACCATCACTCTTTCCTCTCTGGGTTTTTGTAACTCTTCTCCCCCTCAGTTCTTCTACATCCTTTCTTTATTGGATCCTTATCCCTATCCTGCCACCCCCCCCCTTTTTTTTACATTCTTTCCTTGGGTGATCTCATCAGCTCCCCAAGGGTTGAATGATCACCTCTATGTCTAAGTCTCTCATATCGAGCCCTAGTCTGTACGTCTCCCAAGACAAATAAACAGGAAATTAATTACTTAGGTGTTAGACACAGTGCTGCGCCCTGGGGACACAAATACTAACAAGCAAGTGGGTCCTTGTGCTCAAGGGGGTTACATTCTAATGGGGAGGAATACAACACAAACTGTGATTAGAGGGGATCAGCAGTGTGGACTTAGCAGGGAGGAGAGATGGAAGCCTGGATCCAGGCAAGACGAGCCAACAGCTCACCCATCAGAACTCAACCTGCCGATCCAGGGAGTCTAAGGTTCTGGTCACATTATTAACTACTGAGATATCTCAAACCTGATGAATGAATTAAAAAGCATTTTTTTAACGCTTACTATGTGCCACACACACTATGGATGCAAACAAAATATAAAACAAGCTAGACCATCTCTGTTTTAACACAGAAAAGAGAATTCCTTGGCAAGGTCTAAAAGGTACTACAGGAAGCCCAATGGGGTGGCCAGGAAGGTGCGCAGGGCTTTGGCAAGAGGTCCGGTGGCAGTGCCTGGGCGTCTGGAGAGATTAGTATAGACACTGAATGTTGCTTTTTTTTTCTCTCCCCCATGCCTCAATGGTGTGTGTGTGGGGGGGGGGGGGGGTGTGAGGGATTGGGGAGACAATGTTCTAAAAGTATTTCTAGCTCAGCATACTCAAAACAGAACTCCCTCTCTTTTCCCTAACACACTCTTCTCAATTTCTGTTAAGTCAAAAGTCATGGATCTTTCCAGTCATGTGATCCCAGTTATCCACTATTCCTCAATCTACAGAGGAAATCAGCTGCCAAGTCTCATCACCTTCGAGAAGAGACCCTTCGAGTCTCTCCTTTCCCATTCTATCCTCCACATAATCCTAAAGAAAAGATCTAACAACATCACCTCCCTGCTGAAACAGCTCCCGTGGCTCCCTAATACCAACACTATCTTTCCTGTGCAGTAAACCAGTCCTTGCAGCAGCAACAGCAACAACACTGGCAAAACCAACCCACATGTTATCACCACCCGCTTCAGGGGATGTGGGCTCAAATTCAACTTCTGATACTAC
Source organism: Trichosurus vulpecula (assembly GCF_011100635.1). Lineage (NCBI taxonomy): Eukaryota > Metazoa > Chordata > Mammalia > Diprotodontia > Phalangeridae > Trichosurus > Trichosurus vulpecula. The sequence goes on along the minus strand of NC_050574.1, from coordinate 237,129,884 downwards.
CCATGTGACCCTGTGCAAGATCATTAAATTCTTTTGGCACCCAGTGTCTTCGACTGTAAATGAAATGAGGTTGGATGGAATAGCCTCTCAGGTCTTTTCCAACTCTTAATCTCTGATACTTACCAGCTGTGTGACCTTGGGAAGCTCACTTCATCTCAGTCTGTCTCAGTTTCCTCAACCATAAAATGGAGTTAATAGCACCTACCTTCCAGGGTTGTTGAGAGAATCAAGATAATTTCTGTAAAGCACTTAACATGGTGCCTGGCATAGGGAAGGGAGGTGCGTGATTTTTAAAAATGCTTGTTCCCTTCCCTTCTCCTTGCTATGAGCAAGAGTCAAATAGCGTATGTAAAGTTCCATACCCTATCTTCAACTCTGCAAGGAAAGGAAAAAGGTATGTTTTTGCATATTTTCTCCAGGGCTAAGCTTGGTCATTACAATAACAGCATAGCCCATGAAGTCTTCCACTGCTCGGAGAACCCCATCATCTCACCATCACTCTGCTACTGTCTCCATCCCTGTAGCCATATTATTCCCCGAAGGAGGCAGGTATGGATATGTAGACCTCCTCTCCAGGAAACCACATCCCAGGCTCTGTGTAAAAGAGGTCTGTCCCTCCAGTCCAGTCCTCATGCTTTCTTTCCTTACAGTTTTCCTTTTAAAGGCTAAATCTAAAGGTATATAACCCAGGTATTTGATTAGCCTTGTCTTTATCATGGGGATGTTAATCACTTTGATTACCAACTCAAGGCTGCTTCAGTTCACCTGAAATTAGGACACAATCACACACTCATTATCAAAGAGGTGATACTGTATGAGCAATCTGTTAGGGCCAAGCCTTTTATCTCATCAGAGGCCATATCAGGCTCTTCCTGGAGTTAAATTCTATTTTAGAAAAGAGCTCCGTAATCTAAAAAGCTTTCCTTTACTTACCTTTGCCCCATACTTCTCAGTTTTAATACTGTTGGGTCCAGGATTTGGCATTTACAGGTAGTCCCACTTCATCATTTTTTTGTAGATTTGAGATGCAAATTGATTAATTTTATGCTACAGAGACTAGGCGGTTAAAGCAGCTAAAGGCTAGGGTTGACTGCGGTATGAACAAGAAGTGAATCATGTCCAAGGCCACAAAGTATAATAATGCACCTGGAAGCTTTGGGGGGGGAGGGGCAGAAAGGACCTTTTGTTCCCTCTTAAACTCTTACTTGGCAGGGGATGTATCTATACCCCAAGGACTGATTGATAACTGGTTGTCTGGGACTAGGGGAAAAAAAATAAGGAAAAAGATCATCAGAATTATAGCTACCATAAGAGAATAGGATCTTGACAAGAGGCCCAGGGATGAAGAGCACCTTGCTGAAGCTAACTGTGGCCCAGAGAGGAGGGCAGGAGCTATACAGCTACATGTTAATAGCTATATAATGAGGTGAAGCAAGAGGACTAAAGATTAAGTGGTATTTGGGGAGGAGAGTTAAGAGATGGGTTTAATGAATGTTCTATGTTCCTATGCTTAAGGGGGTAGTACAGCTAACATGTTCAGCAAGGCTATCCTCATCACAGCTTCTGGCTCGAGTTACGTACGCTGAGTAATGTACTTAGATCATTATAGGTTTTCTCTAGGTCATCTTGCAACCTTGGAGGTCACAAGAGCCAGGAATAGTGTGGGAGCAGAAATCTTAACTGTATAGAATGGTGGGCCTGGAGTCAGGAAGACTCAAGTTCATATACTGGCCAAGTCATTTAATCTGTCTGCCTCAGTTTCCTCAAATCTAAAATGGAGATATTATTTAAGATCAAATAAAATAACATTTGTCAAATCCTTACTTAGCACAGTGTCTGCCACATAGTAGGTCCTTAATAAATGCTTATCCCTTCCCCCCCCTTTACCTGAAGAATTTGGATACAGAGACATGGCATTATTTATAACATACTAATCTACCACTTTACCTAACTGATACGCACAGAGTATTCTAAATATACTAATTTTTTTTTCACACACACACACACACACACACACACACACACACACACACACATACCCAGCTTAGGTCAAGGCCTTTGTAAATTTGGATATGAATAATTCTTTAGAGCAGGGATAGACCCTTCACTGGTATCCATTCATAAATCAGGTGCTAGATAAAGTTTGGATTTTTCATAGCTAAATGAGTGCTTAGAACGCCTTGCATAATCTGCCTCCTTCTTCTGAAATTAAATTTCTCGAATCTATACAAAACATATTCTCCTTCCTCTGTCCACTGGAGTCTACCTGTCCCACTCTCCTCAAATAGCTCTTCTGATCACGTGCGCCCTAACTACCAAGCACAATGGCCTTTTCTCAACACTCATTCTGCTCAATCTCTCTAAGGACACTACTCACCATTCTCCTCTTATATCTCCCCAAGGTTCTTTTACTGTCTCTTTCAACAGCTCTTCTTGCTCTTGCCACTTCAAAAACCTAGGCATTCCCCATTGGTTCTGTCCTTAGCACTCTTTATGTTCTTTCTTCTGGAAATCTCATCTATTCCCACCTTCAAACATTGCATAGAGATGCAAACAAATCACTCCAAAATTTTTCTTTCTAATCCTGGCCTTGCTCCCAAGCTACTTGTCTGATGAGCATTTCTACCTGTATTTTTAAATTGCACCACAAATACAACATGTCTAAAATATAATTCATTATCATCCCTCAAAATTAGGTCTTTTTAATGGTGTCCCTCTTTCTATTAATGACACTGCCATTCTCTCAGTGCCCTAGACTAACACACTTGGGAGTTACCTTTGACTCCTTCCCAACATCCCTAAACCCAAACAATATTTTCAGACAATTCTTTCATAACTTCTTTTCCATCTGTCCCCTTCCACTCTCAATGCCAGTGGTCCCTACTAATGTCCTTAGTATCCCTCACCAAGACTAGTCTTTGAGAATCTAGTCTCTCATCCAGTATTATGGGCTTCGAACAGAATTGTCTTGAATTTTCACTGGATCATTCCCCAGCTTAAAATAACTAAATGGTTTACCAAATGAAGACTAAAAGCCTTAGCCTGACATTCAAGGTCCTGCACAACAAATGGGGGTGGAGGATTGGTGGGAGGGGTAGGAAGGACCCAATCCAATTTCATCTCCCACTGGTCCCATCCCCTCAAATACACCTTGACTTTTCCACACCCACAGTTTCATTCAGCTCTTTTGTCTATAAGACTGTAACCATATTCCCTCTTCCTACCCAACAAAGTGCTAAGTAATCGTGAACCATACATCCTTCAAGGCTCACTTCAAAAGCCTTTCCTCATTATCCCAGTGAAAATGACCTCTCCCTTCTCTGAATTTCTTATGTAGAAATCATATGATAACTTATACTACACTGCCTTGTATTACAGTTTTCTGTATAAGCCATTTCTTCAATCAATCAACAATCAATTATGTGCTAGGCACTGGAGATACAAAGGCAAAAATCAGTCAGTCAATAAGCATGTGCCTAGTAGGTGTTAGGCACCAAAGAAAGACAAAGGACAGTCCCTACACAATGTAATACACATTTCCTGCTCCTCAAAAGCTTACATTCTATTGAGGAAGACAACATGTACATGGCAACACCCAAAATAAAAGCAAGGTAACTTCTGGAGGTGGGGTGGTGGAGAACTGGGTAAGGGCAAAGACAGTATAATATTACTTTGGCTGAGTTTTGAAGGAAATTAGAGGTTCTAAAAAGTTTAGAGGAGGTAGGTGTACGTTCCAGGTAAGGGGAATAGATGGCAAAGACATGAATATGGAAAAATAAAGTGTTGGTGTGAGAAACAAGAAAAAAGCCAATCTGGCTCCACCATAAAGTTCAGGTGGAGAGTAACATACAACGAGGCTGGATGGGTAAAATTAAGGCCAATATGTGAGATTATGATTGATCCCAGAGACTGTAGGGAGCCATTGCAGTTTAGTGATTTGGATATATACTAGCTGCTATGAGGAGGAAGAATTAGATAAAAGTGGAGAGGGGAAAGAGACTCAAGAGGAATTAAGGGACTAGGAAGTTCTTAATTTGGGGTTCATGAATTTCCATAGGTTTTACCAGATGGCCACTGCCAAAGGAGTCCATGACACAAAAAAGGCTAAAAACTCCTGAATTAAAATATTCTCACCAGCTTTCCTTTATCTTTGCCAATTCTAATCTCTTTCGCCCACTCAACATGCTTCAATAAATTATCAGGCTTTATGGTTTTCCCTTGGATAAATATTGCTGTTCTCCCAATAGACTATTTTTGCTTATGTAAGTAGTCATCCTATCCTTTAATCAAGGCTCAACCAACTGATTCCACATGGATTTGAGAAACCTAAGGCTCAAAACCAGTCATCCTCTCACCCCTCCCCCACATTCAATCTCCTGACAAGTCCTATTGATTTTACTTTCGTAGCATCTCTCATAAGCAACCCCCACCCCTTTCTCTTCTGAAACTGACACCATCTTGATAAGGCCCTCATTACATCCTGTCTAGATTCTTGCAAAAGCCTGCTGGTTGGCCTGCCTGCCACAGGTCTTCTCTTTACTTCAGCCCATCCTACTCCACTTCAGCTGTCAAATTCATGTTTATTTCCCCAGGTTTCTCTCTGGATCTCAATTTGATGTACCAGTGTTAGATCACTAACTTCCCAATCTTCTGTATAGTAGGTGCTTATAATAACAAGTTACATATTTTGGCCAATCCTTCCCCAGTTCTAGCCTTGAATTCTTTCAAAATTCTCAGGTGGGTGAAAGCCATCTATTTTTATGCATATTTTGCTTATTCAGCTCAGAACATCTTGAGTATTTGATCTAATACTTATCAGCCAATTTATTTCAGATACTCTACAAAGTACTCAATAGGAAAATTAGAACAGGTAGCAAAGGGCCTCATGCTAACTAAATTACATGAGCTTATCCAGGCTTATATTGATGTATTTAGGGAGAACAGTGTCTAATCAGTAGCTGAAGCAAGACATGCTCTCTGAATTATTGCCACTAAAAATTATAGCAAGTAAATGACATATTTGCTTCATGATAGATGCATAATATATACAGTGACTAGGTAAACAAAAAAGAAAAAAACGACACCTAGCCAACTGAAAAGACTAAGGTTCTATGAATCTAAGCTAAGATACCATACACCAGTGATTGTTTTTCAAATACTGGGTTAAAGAGTAACACACACAGTACTTTCACAGAACATTAAGAATATTATAGAAAAAAAACTTGTACAGTATGTACTAGTGAGAGTCATGATAACAGACTCAATACAATTTGGCCTAATGGCCAGATATTCTTTTTCTGCATAAAAGCAACAATGTAGTAAGAACTTACTGATGTAGCTCTTCCACTAAGAAACATTACCCCACAAAAAATCTACTTAGGAAAATAAGCAAGTAGGCAATTCTGTCAAGTAGATATTTAAAGCCAGGTATCTTAGCAAATGGAGTGATTTTCCAAATACCAGTTAGATAAGTTATGTAATTAAAGCTTTACTTCCTATTTACTGACTGACCAGGAGTTACTTCACCCATTCTATAACTTAGAATAGATCCATGTTATAAAAAAAATAAAATGCAATGATAACACTGGATTTAGTGTTGGTGTTCTGGATGACACAACATTAAATCATGTATTTTCACATCAGCCTAGCAAAGTAGTGTAGGTTCATCATTATGTCCTAACAACCTGTTTCAATTGAAACATTTAAAAAATACATGTTACTCAGCTCCACACAAAAAGGCAATGGATACAAGACTGCAAATACATACACATACACACATAAATGTATGTATGTGTGCATGTATAGGACATGGTCAATGTGGGAATTGGTTTTGTTTTACTTGGCTATACAGGTCTGTAACATTTTTTTCTTGCTTTCTCAAAAGAAGATAAGGTGGGGTAGAGGAGAGGTAGGTGAGGGGAGTGAATGCAAACCTGAAAATAAAATGGAATTTTTTTCTTTAGAGGTAAAAAAGATACTGCCTGATTCTAGAATTAAGCCCTAGAGTCACTGAATACTGCTAACATTCTAATGCTAGACAATAAGTGAAGAAACCTAAAATTAGACCATCAATTTCTCTGAGCTATCTTGAAACAAAAACACACATTACTAGTACTGTCTTAGCTGACTGGCCATTCCTAAAGCAAAAAGTTTTAAATTACATGAGTGAACCAAACAATAAATGCCTCACAGTTTGGAAATGATCAGCACTGTATTTTAAGAGTTTAATGAAACGCCACTAACAGAAAAGGCCCACCTTTTAATACTAAGTAAAGGGTTCCTAACTTTCCTATTACTTGTAAGACAATAAATCTTCCCAGTCAAGCTTTAAAGCTGTCATCCTCAAATCTGTATTCTCTCCCCCTGCTCCCCCTACCTAATCTGTTGCCAAGTCTTGTCCATACCATACCTAGACTATTGCAGTAGCCTGCCGGTTGGTCAGTCTGCCACACATCTCTCCTCACTTCAGTTCATCCTACTCCACCATTTCCTATTCAACAAACCCCACTGCTCCCATCACCCCTAGGACGAAACATAAAATCCTCTGACATTCAAAGCCCTTCCTGACCTATTTCCTTTCCCCGTGTCTCCCTCTCCCTCCTCCCCCACATTTCTGGTCTTCTTATAGCTTATTCCCTTTCCTCCTTCTGATGATCCACTGCCACCAGTCTCCTTACTACTCCTCAAACAATATACTCCATCTCCAGGCATTTTCACTGGCTGGCCCCAAACCTGGAATGTTCTCCCTCCTCAGCTCTGCCTCCTTGCTTTTTTCAAGTATCAGCTAAAACCTGATGTTCTATGAGAAGCCTTTTCATTCCACACCCTCCCTGCCTTAATTCTAAAGCCTTTCCCCTGTTGATTATCCCCAATTTGTTTTGTCCAACTCATTTTACAGATGAGGAAACTGAGGGAAACAGTTAAGTGACTTGACCAGGGTCACACAGCTAGTAAGTGCCACATTTGAACTCACAAAGAAGAGTCTTCCTGACTTCAGGCCCAGTACTCTATCCACTGTGCCATCCAGCTGCCCTCCTGCCTAGCACATAGAAAATGCTTAATTAACACCTGCTGATCTGACCAAAACGTTTTTAATCAGTGTGAAAAATTACATATATACAAAGAAGTGCATATACATACAGAGTGCAACACACAAACATTCAGGACCTGCTTTTTTCTTGGATCTCTGTTCTTTAATTGTACAAACATCCTCTTTGATGAATCAAAAACCTTTTACAGCTACGTAGGAATTTGGAGAGACAGGTCTTGCCTCACTGAAGTGGAAATAAAAAAGAAAAGGCAAAGACACTGTAAAAGGGAGGAAAAGATCGATAACAAGGTAGTTATTTTATGACTTCTGCCATTCAAAAAGATTTCAACTGATAAAAATAGAAGTGAGATCACTTCAACCAGAAGATGGCATGCTTGTCCAGTCAAAAAATGAAACAAAACACAAAGATTATTCTTCACAGCTCTCTCTAATACTTGACATTTCAAATGACCTTACCCTGACTCTTCTCAATGGAATACAAATAATGGATGTGACAGCACCCTAGCCGCAGCTTTTCTTCCCTTCCCTACATCTTCTTACCAGAGGCCCCCAAACACGGAAAAGAGCATCGCTAAGAGGTGGCATGGTGAAGGGAGAAGGGCTCTGGGCCTGGAGCTGGGAGACCTAGATTCAAATCCAACCTTAACCACTAGCTACAAGATTTTTGGGAACTCAATCCCTCAGAGCATTAGTTTTCTCATCCACAAAACAGGGGTAATCATATTTGTACTATCACAAGGTTGTGAGAAAAGCATTTTGTAACCATTAAAGTACGATATAATAACAAACTAAAGAACAGCACCTAAAATTTTGGCATTTCAAAAATATCTTCTATCACTCACATTTTATTCCCAAAGATTTCTACAATTCAAAAAATGATGGTCTTCCCACTGATATTATACACTATAAAGAATATTAAATTTAAGAGCATGGCATGCAGATTTTACTTCTCTGTTATTTATATCACTCACTGAACTACAGTCTAAATACTCTTCCACACTCCATAGCACAGAATTGTGGATAAAACAGGTCTTGAATCCCTCCTACCAAAGAAATTTGTTGGCGAGTCTTACCAAGTTGGAAGTTCCATAACATAGATTCTAAGGACATCATCATGAGACTCCAGTGTATTTATAACAAAAGTCCCAAAATGGCCACTTTAAATCTTTCGCATAGGAAAAAAAAAAAGACTCAAAATTATTGCTTAGAGGAACCCCTTAAGAAAAATAATTGTAATCTTGTATCTTCTGAAACAGTAAGACCTAAAGCTTTAATGGAATTTTCTAATACCTTAGGTTTATTTTTCTTAAATGAAAATATTACTGACTCAAATACAATGTACAGAAAATGTTGAAACAATAAAGTGTTTCATCTGCTTGATATGAAAGTTTAAAAAAAGAGTAATTACCAAATGAATGCTTGGAAATTTGGCATTAACAGAATAAATCACAAAAAACTTAAGCATTATACACATGTTTAATAAAAGTGTACCTCAATTTAAATATTTGTGAAGGCTCTCCCAGGTATTTCTCTCGTGGACTAACTTTACCATGGGGAAACAAACCTCAAAAATAAGTTGATGGTGCTTACACATCAACATTCTGTTCCTTCCCCCAACCCACCAACAGTATGCAAAATTCAGAAAATTTTCCTGTTAAAAGAAATATTCACAATTTTAAAATGTTTTTACTAAGCACAATCTAACAACCATTAAGAGAACATTTCTCCTTCTCATTATGTCTTTAAAACCATAAAATAAATTCGAATGAATACTGCATAAACTAGATTGGTGCCTTAGTTTTGAGTTAGTCCCTTAATGGTATCAAAACATGTTGGCTTTTCAGAGTGGTATGAAACAATACTACATACACAAGGAGAACCTTTGGTTAAAAGTGTTGAATAGTCCTAAAATCTAATCAGAACTAACTTGCTATGCGTATTCTGAAGACAAGACTGAAGGACTATTAAAATTAGCATTCCTGAATCGCACGCAGAGTAGAATAAGGAGACAAGTGTGAAATCTATTAGTAATTTTTAAAAACCTAGTTTATTTTCTTTGCACATGGTAACAACGGTCATGTTACCTTAATCTACTTAACTGTCTGAAAAAGCACAAAATATTCCACTTCTCCTTAGAGACAGCTAGATGGCAATGGCAGATAGGATGCTGAGCCTTTAAAAGTTTCCCACCTAAGTTCAACTTTGGCATCAGATACTAGCTGCATGACCCTGTAAAAGTCACTTAACCTATCTCTACCTTAGTGTCCTCAACTATAAAATGGAGAACATAATAGCACCTACTCCCCATATTGTCTTCAGGATCAAATGAAATGTTATCTGTAAAGCACTTAGCAAAGGGCCAAATACGTAGTAGGAACTTTTAAAAAATGCTTGTTCCCTTCGTTGCAAAGACATCTCAGTGGGGTTCAAGGTAACTAAAAACTTAACAATAAAGTGGTGAACACAAAAATCTGTCAGGCTCCAACCTTTCCAACAAAATTACAAAAAGAAGATTCCGCAAACAAGAGCTAGGCACAGAAATTATGAGTCACTGAAAATATTTCTCCCAAACTTCATCTTTCTTCATGTCCACAGTACCCCTGGAAGAGGCTCCTTTGATTAGGGTCACTTGAGTGACTGAAGTGAAAGATTTCAATGAAAACTATTTAAAACAGAGAACAACATACCTTTATCTTATCGAATGGGAGAAGCTGTTCTTCAAAGGGAAGAATACAGAGCAAATTAGAATTTGGTCCTAGTCATGTGTTGTCATTTCGTGCTTCAGGAACCAGATGAGAGATTCATCTGTCCTGCTTTTCTTTGCTTAGACAAAGTAGAATTCCTCTTCAATCTTAGGTGGTTTCAGGATTAAGGAAGTATCTTTTATCAGAGGGCTTTCCCCCAAGACAAGCTTCTTGAAGTAACTGAGCAATCCCTTGGAAGACCTCAGAAGAGACATTAACTACTTTTTTGGAGGGTTTGTTGACTGGGTTTGTTGAGGTTTAGTCTCTGTCCACCTAGGGCCAAAAACTGTTGCGGCTTCATGATGTGTTGTGGTGGAACCATCTTAAAGAACTCAGAGTCAGACCACCTCTAATCCAAGTATAGGCATTTATTGAGATTGATGCCTTTCACGGAGTGGGCTAAGTTCCAAGAGGAACCAGCAGCTTCAAGAGAAAGAAAAAGGTAAAGATGCAATTATGCAATCAAAATTTCCATAGAATAAAGGAATATGATTGATATTAAAAAGGCAGGAGGAGTTTGTTGAGGGATTAGGCAATGGAGGAGGGGTCCTAGCCTCAGTGGAACTTTGAGGTGTTATCGTAGGGTGGGCCCCTTCTATAGTTTGGTGGTCAAGCATTCTGGTCATGGTGCCTTCCAACTGGCTAGCTACTGTGGTCCTGTCTGATGCGATGGTGATTGCACACCTGTTTTGTGGGAAAGGGTCTGTGGGCAGTGGCTGGGTTTCTATCACATGGACATGCCTGCTGTTTCTGTGGGAACTGAGAGTTCAGGGACACAGCTGTTCTAGCAAGCAGTGAGGCGTATATGACCAAGTTAGAACATGGGGGGAGGAGGCTAGGTAGGTACAGTGGGCTATAATGAAGTTAGAATATTGGGGCTGTGGCAGCTGCATTAGGACTCTATCAGTTTTGCAGTAGCAAAATATCCCATCTGAGGAAATCATCCTTTAAGGGCAAGAATGAGCATTTTTAGGCACTTAAAGGCCTAGCAATAATTTGAGTGCTTAGAGAAGCCAGTGTCACTTCCAGTAGTCCTTATTGGTAATGCACAATATAATGCATTTTTTAAAAAGCTACTACTTCTTAAAGAAAAACCTGGCCACAGTCGAATCGTCTGCCTTGGACAACAGCTGGAAGACAGGTATTTGACCTCATCTGAGCCTGACTCACTCACACACTCTGACTCTGACACACACTCTCTCTCTCTCTCTCTCCCCCCCCCCCCCGGCCCCTTCTTTTTAGGTAAGTTTCCTCTATCCAAGTTATTTTATGAAGATGGTCCCAGTTCTGAGAAGAGAAGGCCTGGATGCAGAAGTTGTGAACCAGTCAAAGCTAATGGGAACAGGTGCTCTGATATACTGTTTTGATAGGGCCCTTTTTTTCTTTGAGGGGGGAAAATAAATTCTTTGAGCTTATGCAGGAGCAGGTTAGTATTCTTTTCAAGGTAGGGAAGCAACTTATCTAAAAGATGAAGAGTAGAACACCAAGAAAATGGTCAAGTCAAGGTGACAAAAGAAAAAAAAAAGATTTGGTTTGGGTATTCTCATCAGTAAATCTCAAGACAGCAACCTGTGAAGAAGGGTGATGAACTGGTGAACTCCAAGGTTAATTATCATTCTTCATCCTCTTTTTACCAAGTCAATACTCTGTTTATAGAACTCTAGACTCTTTGCTAACATCCCCTCTCCAAAGAAAGATCAGGAAGGATTTTTTTTTGGGGGGGGGGGGCAGGAGGAAGAGTCAAACCCAGGGAACAGGATTAGCAGTAATAGTTGTGAGAGAGAGAGAGAGAGAGAGAGAGAGAGAAAGAAACTCAGTGGGAATTAATGCTTTTTTTATAAGTAAAGGAGAGAAGCAAATTTTGGCTTTGCAATATTAGAGAGAGAACTTTAAAGGAGGTAAAATGTGTTTCCACGCTCTTGCTTTCACAAAAAAAGCTATTATAAATTTAAACTAAAATTAGGATGAAAAAATTCTCTATATATCTTCTAACCCACTATTACAAATTTTAAAAATATATGTAAAATCTTAGAGCTTTTATAGTTGTCTTAAAGTTAAATGTTTTTACATCTAGGAATTTCTGGCAAAATCTTTCCACTTAATGGGCCAAAATAGCTCTCCCAGAAGAGTACCTTCAAATTTAATAGGAGTTTTGGTTCCCATTAACCATTCCCCTCACTTCAAATGAAAGGTCCGGATTACCACAAAGCAGTAACTAGATCCCAGACAGAAAAGCAAGGCAGGTTTTTTGTGATAGTGAGATTTTGCTATATGGGGGGGGGAGGGGGAGAGAGGAAAGGGGGGAATCCACATAATATTTTACCATGCTAATTTGAATTCAGTTTTATTTCTCTCAAATGATATTGAATGTTTTAAAATTCTTTATAGGATTTGTGTGGATGTATTGTTACAATAATAAAGTATTAATTTAAAATTCCCATATTATAAAATGGAATAATTCAAAAATCCAATCTCCCATTAAGTTCAGAGTTCCTAACAAGCCTTGAATAAAGTTTCAAATAAAAATTTAAGAATTACATTTGAAAACCAAGGTGAGGATGAAAAAAAATTCACATTACTATGTCCAGAGTCAATGCTTGTTGCTTACTTTCAATGGTAGTTCTCATTTCCCTCATTTTCATTTGTTGTTCTTCAGTCATTTCAGTTGTGTCCAACTTTTTGTGATCCTACTTGGGGTTTTCTTGGCAAAGATACTGGAGTGGTTTGACATTTCCTTCTCCAGATCATTTTACAGATGGGGAAACTGAGAAAAACAAGATTAAGTGACTTGCCTAGAGTCACACGGCTAGAAGTAACTGAAACCAGAAGTCCTCCTGACTCCAGGCCTAGCAATCTATCCACTGTATCACCTCGCTGCCCCAGCAGCATTGACTATTTTTGTTACCATTAAAATAATTGGACCTATAAATGCAAGATATTCTTGACTGATTAGGAAACTTCAGATCAACCAATTTCTGGAAGGTACCACAATGCACATGGAAGATTTTCCCTTGTAAATTTTAGATCGATCATGTCTGCAGCAATCATACAACTCTTATTTAGCAGCACTTCAAATTGCTTAAATCAAAGCACTACCTAATGTCAAACTACTAAAGGTTTACTACATATACAAGCACACTAAAACTAGATGAGGCTATTTGAAAATTAAACAACTTGTGACTGCCCCCCCCCCCCGCCCAAAAAGGTTTAAAGGCACTGTAGGAATCATTAAGTTTGCATTATTTGCCCAGTCATACTAGAACTCGCTGGACACACAAAAATGCCAAGTTCAGATAGCCACGCTTAGTATGTTATGGTTTGTTGAAGGTACTCCACCGCTGTTGATGAGATATATCCCCCCCCCCCAAAAAAAACACCTCCACCACCTTTCCCCTTTTTGAACTGGTTTCACTATAGTTAACACTGGTTGAAATATTTGATGTCTTAAGGCAGTGGTAATAAACTCAAATAGAAACAGGGACCACTAAAGCAAACGTAAGAATTCCCACAGGCTTCATATTGACTTAGAAAACCACATATTAACACGGTAATATTAACATGTTAATATCTATGTTTCATTGTATTTTTATTTGTTTTGTTAAATATTTCTCATTACATTTTAATCTGCTTCACACCTGGGAGTATTGACTCATGCTTTGTGTTTGACAACTGTCTTAAGGTAGTCTGGACATGAGAAACAAAATGGACTAGTTGTGTGACCATGGATAAGTCAATTAATACCATAGTGCTCATTTCACACCAGTTGCTGTAAGATCAAATGAGTATATACAGCATTCTGAAAATTTTGTAGTGTAATGTAAGGGTCCAAGTATATAAGTGTCTTTTGCATTATACAAAATAGACACTGGTGGTGACTCTATCAATTTCTTCTAGGAATTACCATAGGATTTAGGGATGGGCACTGACACCGTAGTTAGGCAGACAAGTTCAAATCCAGCACAGACACTTAGTAGCTGTGTGACTGTGGAAAATGCACTTAACCACGGTCAGTTTCTTCATCTGAAAATAAAGATAATAGTATCACCTTCATCCTAGTGTTGTTGTTAAGGATCCAATGAGATATTTGCAGATGCTCTTTTAAACGATAAAGCACTATGTAAATGCTAACTATTATTATCACCATTATTAAGTTATCAGCTATGAGAATCACTCCCTCTCTACAAGTAAAAGTTACTAGGTTTTCTGAATTCATAAAAACTAAACTTTCAGAACTAATAACTATCTCAGAACATTTAACCCAAATGTTCCAGGAGCTGAATCATTCAAGTTTTTCTTGCTGCCTAAAATTAAATCCAATGAAAACATTTCAGTTCATTTTTTTTTTGGAGGGGGGAAGGCAAGGCAATTGGGGTTAATTGACTTGCCCAAGGTTACATAGCTAGTAAGGGTGTCAAGTGTCTAAGGCTGGATTTGAACTCACGTCCTCCTGAATCCAGGGCAGGTGCCCTGCTCACTGCATCACCTAGCTGCTCCTCAGTTCATTTTTGACACACTTGATTCTCAATAAAAATTCTTTTTACTTCTCCTACAGTCAGCTTACTCTTATTTGTATGAAGAAAAAGCTGAAACTCCTTTGGTGCTATTTAAATTTTAGCATCATTTTTGAAGATACTGCTCAAGGCAATATCATTCACATACCTTTTAGGAAAAACCATAATCCCAGGTAAAACTAACATTTTGCAAAAGTGCCCTCCTCTGTTCTTCTGAAAATCACTTGCATATCAATTTTACCAGTCCTGAGAGACTATCACTTACTTTCTGAAATCAAAAATGAAACTGTGGTATATCAGAATTGATCAAAAAAGAAGCTAAGAATTCAAATTCTGTTTCTCACCTAATGAAATCCAATAAAATCTCACTAAAATGATTCATTATTGCTCATAAATTTAGGATTGTTTCAGCCAGATTATTAATAGGCAATAATGTGATTCAAATACAGCTTTAATTTAGTATAATGACCTCATATTTCAACCATCGCAATGACAAGTTCAATAACACAGGACAGTAGCAACTTAAAATTGCGAACAAAAAGTAAGACATGCCATTTAGCAAGTGGGATTTGGAGTTAGAGGTATAGGATACCATCTCTTTGAAAAAATTTGTTTTCATTCAATTGTTCCTGCTTTCGTAAGAAATACTGCATAAAAATCCCATGGTGTTAGTTATAAAACAAAATTCACACATTAAGACACTTCGATCAATTCTCAGAAGAAAAAAAAATAACTACCAATGATATTTAAGTGGTATTTACCACAAGATCGATCGTGATACTATAAAACATTTCATGAAAAAAAAAACTACAAGATAATTTTAAAGAGGAAGGGTACCTCTGGTTCTCCATAATCAAGGAACCTTACAGAAACCAGGGTGGGATCTCAGGGGAGAAAGGGGTCTAAAGGATGTCAATTCCAACTGGCTTGGTACAGCGCCAGACACGCAGGCCCACCCTCAAGAGTGGCCCTGAAAGGCACTTGACCAGTCTAACCAACTGAAGCTACAGCACATAACAGGTAAATCTCTGCATCGGGGTATATGTTTCCTGGGCTATAGAAAGAGGATATTATTCATTTCATGCCACATATCATTGATTTTCTCTCACTAGACTGATTAAACTTAAGAAGAAACAATCAATTTTCCTTTGATCCTCCCCAAAGCAGCTACCATCCCCATCTCTCTTCTCCCTAACATCACAGCTCAACCTTCCTAAAAAAAGTTTTCTGTTAACAAATGCCTTCATTTCCTCACTACATATCATGACTGTAATTCCTGGAAATCTAGTTCTGCCCCCAGAACACTGAAATTGCCCTTATGGGTCAGCACTACAATCACTGGTATCATCATTGGGCTATGTGTTCTGGACACTGAGCACTAAAGACCTAGGTTCAACTCCCTACTCTGAACGCTACTACTTGTGTGACCACGCTCAAATCTCAACTTTCTAAGCCTCAGTTCCATCATCTGTAAAATGGCAGAAATACCTACTTCGCACGGTTACTATGAGGTTCAAGTGAGATAATGACATACATTAATTGTTTTATAAAACTGAAAGTGCTATATAAATATCAGTTATTACCAGGATTTGCAAGGCACTGTACTTCAAGCGAAGAATACAAGAGACAAAATCAAAATCATCCTTATTCTTGAGAAGCTGTGTCCTGCACACAGTAAGTGATCAGTAAATGCTTTTTCCATGCGTTCTGAAGGAAGATGAGGATTCTGAGAGGCAGAAACGAGGAGTAAGTATGCTCAAAGGACACCATTCAGTGTTGGGTTCAGAAACAGTTCCTTGTACAGCTTGGCTAAAATATAGAGTGAGTGAAGAATAACAGTGTGAAATAAATAAGGTTGCAGAGAGGAGGCTGGAGTCAGCCCGTGGAGGTTCCTGAGTTTGACATCAAGCTGGGGAATCTGTATTTTATCCTACAAGCTATAAGGAGCTACTGAAGAGTTTTGATCAGAGGCCTTAACATAAATGACCATTCCACAAGTTCTGTGCCTCTGGCAGTCATACAGAGAATTGACTAGATAAGGAGTGGTAGAATTAGGAAGCTATTATAGTAGTCCAGGTGAGAGATAATGGCAGTTGTGTGAATGCAAAGGAGTGAACTTGAAGCATGTGTACAGTATAGTTGATTTGTTAGGGCTACAGAATCAACAAGACCCGTCAACTGACTGGCTACGGGGGTGACGCAGAGGTAAGAGTCAATTATGACACCAACTAGGGGCACGGTGACGCTCTCCATAAAAATGGAGAAGTAAAGGAGAGGAAAGATAAGCAATGATTCCCATGACTCTATGCAAGTGACTTCCAAACCAGCCCCTTAATTCTGGGCTTTCCTTAGGTCTAGCTCTACAGCTGCCTACAGAGTGACTGGAGTGGGATACCTCAGCAGCACCTCAAACTCAACATGACCAGGAACAAACTCACTAGCTTCAGAAGGAACCGTTGTCTACTGATGCCTCTGAACCGAAGGCTAACTGAGTTTTTCTCCTAAAAGGTAACAAAACAGTTTTTATGATTTAAGTGGTCAGTGTCACCCAGGACAGGTTTCTGACCAAGGATACCACCCTAGCAAAAGAAGAGGTAGAGTATTAACGCCCTAGTGAAGCAATGATTGTTGTTATCTAAGAGGGTCTCATTTTGTTTTAATCCCAAACCCGAAGAGCTAAATTGGCCTGAGTAGGGCCTGGCCCAGGACGTTGTCTTATCCCCTGAAACACCTTTTCTTTCTGTCTAGATTGATCGTTTCTGTCTGCAGCAGCACTATTTGTTAAGTTTTCCACATCTGAAACCTTGGCGTTAGGTTTGATTTTTTTTCCCTCTGCTACCTCACCTCTCCTATCCAGTCACCAAGTCTTGCTGATTCCAGTTCTAAGACGTATCTTACACCAGCCCCCTCCTCTTTAATTCCACTGCCACCACCTTGTATCACACACAGGCCCTCAGTATTCCTTACTGGGCTACTGAAACAGCCTCCTACCTCTAACTCTCTTTACAGAACTTCCAAAACAATCGTTCCTGACATTTAAGGCAGGCCACAGTCTGGTGCCACGCTCACTTTGTAGTCTTATCTCATCTTGCTTCCTCCATGCACTTTATACTTCAGGCAAACTGGACTTTGCTTTGCTTTCTGAACATGACCTGTGCTCTTGCCTCGATTTTGACACCTACTTGTGACATATGCCCTCCCTGTGCTGGGGATGTATTCCCTTTTCCTCATCACCTTTTGATTTCACCATCAATTTCCTATTCATCCTTTAAAGTTCAATCTGAATGTCACTTTTTTGATGAAGTCTTCTGCGATTTCCCCTCTTTCACTTAGCAATAATCTTCCCCCTTGAGACCTCACATAAAACTTTGTTTTGCATCCCCCTTCAAGCTATCCTGTAATAATATGTATTACAGTGACCCATGTTTGTATATTATTCCTAGCTACACTGTAAGCTTTGTGAGAATTAAGAATGATTTATCTAAACTTTCCATTTCTTCCAGTGGTATGCACATAGTAGGTACTTAAATACTAATTTAAAATTTGTTGCTCTTCTATTTTTAATAGAATTTTCTCAACTGAAAATTCTATATCAACACACTTAACTGTTTTTAGTAGATATGCTAATGCTAAATGCAACTCCCTTTAGAACCTACATTATCTGATTTACACATGCTACTAATGATGCTACCTATATGAAAATAAAATTAGAGCTTCATTTTATTTTTTATCAAAAAGTGAAACTGCATTTCTTTTCAAAATATATGATTTCACATTCGTAAAACTGTTATATCAAATCACTCTCACAAAACTAAATCTCACAAAAAATTGATTCATCTCTATAAAGCAGACTATCACTATCATTTCATCTTTATAATGTCATCATATGCATTACACAATCAATATTATATTGAAAAACAAAGTTAGAGAGAAATTTCAAGACAATTTATATTTCTATAATTCTTTTTAGTTAGAGCAGCACTAAATGGCTGGGGAAGACACTAAATGATTTTTCTGTCTTTGGACATGATAAACCCATGAAACAAAGAAAAATACACAATGCCCTCAGTTCCCAGGGTTCCCTGTCTGCTCCTACAGTGACAGTGAGCAAAGAAAAGGGAGTAGGGGATGCTAAGATTTACATAGCTTTTATATACCTTTTATTGATACATCAGTACGAGATCCATGTCCAATGATCTCTAGTTGACTGCTATAGAAAATTTATCAGAGAGTTAGGAAGAGTGCCCCACCCCCACTCCACCCCCGCATGTTGGACAGACCCTCTGTAAAAGACATTGGGAAGGACAGAAATGATAGCCACACATAAGAAAACAGGGGTGGAGTACCTTCTTCACAAAGACATTAAGTAATCAAGTATAAGTAATTTTTTGAATAAAAACACATATTTTTGATAATTTTAAGGCAGTATGGATTAGTGGAAGGAACCCTGGATTTACAATCAGAAAAGCTAAGTTAGAATCCCAGCTCTACTATTTAGTACCTCTGTTGCACTGGGCAGGTCATTTTTCCAGGTCTGTTTCCTCACCTGTAAAATGATGAGCTCAGGCCATCTAAGGTCCCTTCCAGCTCTAAAACCTATGAAATAAGTAATTTCATGAAAAGCTTTATTTTTTCCCCATACAATTTATAGGCAAGCCCTGTCCAAGCTAAAAAACTAATACTCAGATAACTGTATCGATTTTTAAAAAGCCAAATCTTAGTATAAGAGAAAATAGCATATCAATGAGTAAAGTCCACAAAGCAGTCTTCTGATTACTATATGAATGTAGCTTCTAAGTTAGATAGACAAGTAAGTGAGCTTTAAAACACCTGGAATATATAAAAGTCATCTATCTGCTAATTTCACATTCAACAGCTCCTGATGATCAGAATTGTGAACTATAGGAGTACCTTGGGAAAGATGCTCACTGACTTGAATTGGTTGATGATTACAGATCAGGAAACCTTTCCTTTACCATTATCTCTGTAGCAGAATATAAGCTCTTTGGGAACAGGAGCACTCATTTTCATATTTGTATTCCTTGCCCCTGGCAGTATCCTGTACATGGTAAGGACTTAATAAATGTTTGCTGTACTGAACTGGTGAATCAAATTGAGGACTGTTGTTCTTCCTTTGGAGAGACCAACTTTATCCTCTCACCTTTGGCAAGTCTGATCTAGCTATAGTCTAATATGGGGCAGTCAATAATAATGCCCTATCATAGACCACCCTTTCCATCATCTTCCTTCTCTGGAAGAAACCTCACCGTCTTTTTCCCCTGGTGGCCAGAAGGCTGTCTGCAGAGTGGCTAATGCAGAAGTAAAAGGCACACTTCCTCAAAAATCTCTTGAAGATAGAGTTCAAGTGATATTGGCTAGACATATTACCACTACAGAAGCAACAAGACTTCCCCAAGACAACCTAACTTCTTCTATTTGAGAGGTTAAACAAGAATGAAAAGGACATTTCAGTTCCAAAGTAGGACAAGGCTCCTATGTTAAACAATACCTACACTTGGCTTTCTGGTCCATGGGTGGCTTTGCTATCAGATATATTCTAAAACAAGTCAATTTACAGAAAGAGGAAAATTCAGCTCTGACTCCACATACTTAGCCTCTTTAATCCTCATACTGTACAGATACTGAAGGATGGTAAGGAAGGCCAAAGATCATGCAGCTTTCATTGAGGGTTGTGCTAAGAGAGTTCTGTGTGAAACTTTCCACTGATATAAGCAACTGGAATACAGATGGAAACCTCTCTCACTGGGTGAGGGTCAAATAAAAATGCGCTGTCAAAGTATTTTCAAAAAAATGTACATGAAGTGATATGAGCAGCCAAGGTATTTTCAATAAGAGCTGCTGAAGCAGGGGAGGAGAGTCCTGGGTAAGAACATCCAAGCTGCTAGAGATGGCTCCTTTGCCCCAGTGGACTCAGAGCTAACTGTTCCATGCCCTGAAGTAAATTCCCTGGCAGCACAATTAGGACCAAAGCACCAAACCAGCTAAGTGGATAATGCAAAAAGATTTAATAGCATAAATATGCATCAACACGAATTAAAGAGAGGAAAATGAAAGATGTCTCCTGTTTCCATTCTATTCACTCAATTCCACTCTATTCTCAATCAATTTCCCATATTAATATAATAAGTTATATGCACCTATCAAAGTTTGGAAGAGATCCTTGTCCAGATCACACCTTCTAACCTTAGGTGTTCCCCAAGGCTCTGTCCTGGGCCTTCTTCTCTACTCTCTCTAAATTACTTCACTTGGTAATCTCATCAGCTTCCATGGATTTAATTATCATCTCTATGCTGATGATTCTCAAATCTACCTTTCCTGCCCCAACCTGTCAGCTGATCTCCAATCTTCACACCTCCAACTGCCTTTCAGACATGTAAAACTGGATGTCCAGAAGACATCTTAACCTTACCACATCCAAAACAGAACTTTCCCCCTAAACTCTGGGCCCTCTTCTCTATTACAAGCAGTCATCCTTCCAGTCCCTCAGACTCACAATCAAGGTATCATCCTCAATTCCTCACTATTTGGTGGCAGGGCCTACTGATTTCACCTTTGCAACATCTCTCAAATACTCCCCCTTCTCTCCTCTGACATGGCCAACACTCTGGCGCAGGCCCTCATCACCTCATGCCTAGATTACGGCAATAACCTGCTGGTGGATTTGCCAGCCTCAGGTTTCTCCAATCCCACCCTTCGCTCAGTCACTAACACGATTTTCTTAAAATGCAGGTCCAATCGCATGTCTCCTCTACTCGAAAAACTCTAGTGGTTTCTTACTGCCTCCAGGAGCAAATACAAAATCTTCTGTTTGGCATTCAAAGCCCCTCCTAACCTAGCCACCTCCTATCTTTCCAGTCTTCTTATACCTCAATCCTTTGTCATGTACTCTTCAATTCAGTGATACTGGCTTCCTGGCTGTTCCATGAACAAGACATTCCATCTCCTGACTCAGACATTTTCTCTGGCTGTCTTGATACCTCATCTCTACCTACTGGCCTCCTTTAAATCTTAACTGAAATCCCACCTTCTATAGGAAGCCTTCTCCAACCAGTCTTAATTATAGTACCTGCCCTCTGTTAATTGTTTCCTATCTATCCTGTACATAGCTTATTTGTACATACTTGTTTTCTTCCCTCTTAGACTGTGGGCTTCTTGAGGGCAGAGACTGTCTTTCTGTCTCTTTTTGTATCCCCAGAGCATAGCACGGTGTCTGGAACATAGTAGACCCTTAATAAATGTTTACTGATTGACAGACAAAATGTTAATCCAATGATGCCTCCCACTAGTCAATATTATTATAGAACCTTTTCTATTAATCTTCATAATATTTTAGTGAGATGTCGATATTGAGTTTGAAACTTAAATTCCATATAAAGGTAGAAAATTGTTAAGGGATTTGCTGATGGTCAAAAAAAGCATTAAATGTCAGAGCTGAGACGTGGTCACAGAACTAGTGACTGCTATGCCTATATTTGGGCCAGCTAGGTGGCACAGTATGTAGAGTCCCAGGCCTGGAGTCACAAGACTCATTTCTGAGTTCAAATCTGGCCTCAGACACTTACTAGCTATGGCTGTGTAACCCTGGGCAAGTCATTTAACCCTGTTCACCTCAGTTTCTTCCTGTGTAAAAATGAACAGGAGAGGGAAAAGGCAAATCACTCTAATTTCTCTGCCAAGAAAACCTCAAATAGGGTCATAAAGAGTCAGATACAACTGAAAACTGACTGAACAACAAATGCTTGTATTCAGCAGAACAAATATGTCAGGAATTAATAGAATATCATTCCTATATTTATTAACTTCCAACATTTTGTTAATATTCTTACACATGTAAAGAACTTCATAGTTTTCAATGTTTACACTAACCACACCCTAGTTGATTCTCATAGCCAGCCAGTGAAGAAGGCAAGAAAGGTATTATTACATCCATATAATGTCTAAATAAGACAGGCAACATAGCACAGTGGATAGACTGGATTTAAGTCGCCTCTGGCAATCACTATGTTTAGGCACACTGGCAAATTACCACTGTCCCCAATACTTATTCAACAGGTTGCTTAAATGAGATGCTTTAAAACTTTATAAAGTATTACAGTCATCATATGCTCTCAGATAATAAAAATGAATGTCATTTCCTCTCTGTTGGCTTAAGGGATAATTTTATTTTCAAAAAATGGGAAACTATGCATATTCAAATCTTCTACTTATTTAAGCCAAGACCTTTCAAAATAAGATTCTTTAGGCTTAATGGCTAGAATCATAGACAGATTTCCCTTTTGCTTCTTCAGACTATGACTTCTATTTCAATGAAAGCAAAATCATAAATCAAATGATTTGTTAAATCAGAAGCTCCAGATTTAAGCCGCATCCTGAATTCTGAGGACAATGCTGCTATGCTTTGGTGGGGAAAGTTTTTATTAGTGTTTTTTTTAACATCACCGTAATTTCTACAGTATCCTTCCTCATATAACAAACAGTACTGTTAAAGACACACAACACTAAGGGTGAGGTTGTCTTTCCTTAGCTTTTGAACTATGTCTGCTTCATGTAATGTTATGAGATTCACTTTTTATTTTTTTTTTGGTGGTTCTTTCTGTTTACATTATAATACTGTTTTCCTGGCTCTGCTCGCTTCACTCTGCATCAGTTTATGAAGATCTTTCCATGTTTCTCTTTATTCATCATATTCACCTTTTTTACAGTACAGCAATATTCCATTCATGTGCACAATTAATCCCCCAATCAATGAGCCATCTACTACTTTGTTGCCAAATCTTTGCTATCTAAGATGTTATAAATATTTTGGTATAACTAAATTTTCTTCCTTTCAGTGGTCTCCTTCGGGTAATGGTATGTCTAAATATGGCCATTTTAGTTCTTTATTTGCTAATTCCAAATTGCTTTCTAAAATGATTATATTCATTTCCAGCTCTAACCAAGAATGAATTAGTGTGTCTATCTTCCCACAACCCATCCAATATTGACTGTTCCTATTTTCAACTTTGCCATTTTGCAAGGTATTATGTTTTCTAACAAATAAATGCTCGTAGGCAGAAGCAATTGCTTATTTCATTTGACTAGAGCAACAAAATTCTTTCATATGTACCTTTGAGGTAAAAATTTGGAGTGTGAATCCCTGAACTACATATTTACTTACTTATAAATTATATATGTACTACACTATACTAATTATGTGCATTATAAAACATATATAAAAATAAACATCCCCAAGGAATGACAGAAATTAAATAATACATTTGAGCCCAGGGTTTACTGACTAAGGGGAGTGATGAGGTTAGACTCATGCTTTGGAAATACATTTTGGTCATGTTTGGAGGATGGATTGAGGAGGAGACAGACTTAAGACAGAAAGACAATCGGGAAGCTAAATTTTTTTAAAGATCACATGTGAAAGAGGTGTTGAGAGTATGAACTAGGACACTGGCTGTGGGAGGGGACAGCAAGGGTCACATAAGAGAGAATCTGTAAAGTAGAAATCTCAAGATTTGGCAGCTGATTAGATCACATACCCTCTAAAGTCAGGTCATGGTTTCCACTTTGGAAACCACTAGGCCATATAAAAGCCAAACTTAATTCTCCTGATAACACAGTTAAAATTATTCTTTCAGACAGTAAGCACTTGTTTGCCAAAATCAACCAGCAAGCATTGATTTATTAAGCATATACTATGTGCCAAGCACAGTGCTACAAACTGGCGATATAAACACAGAAATAAAGCAGCCTCTGTTAAAAGTTTACACAGAAATGGATTTGAAGCCACTTTATTCTACATCCACACACTTGACCCTGGCCAACTGTGTACAAGAATATTATTGGTTAAAGGTGGATCAGGGGACAGCAAAGTATACTGATTTTATATAACTGCATCTTTTTTTTTTAAAAAAATACATCCTCTACTAGTAATGAATCAATAGAGTCATTTATAAACCAAAAATAGTAAATTACAAAAAAAGAATATAACCACCCTCCCCAAGAAAAATGAATTCATAATGATTTGTACGGAAAGATCCCAAATTTTGTTCTAACTTCAAATTATAAAAAATGACAATTCTGAAATATGTTACTTCTAGGGGGAAAAAAATCCCACTTGATTAATCTTCTATTTACCTATAAGAAAACCAAAATCTTGAATGACCTCCATAAATAGATAATAGATTCCACTCCAATGTAACATATGCAAGTGCACACAGGCTGGCATATTGCTTTAGCAATGATCTCACACACATTTCTTCCCTAGTAAAACCACCTTTCCAGAAATAAGCACAGCTTTTCAGATACAGCAGGCTATAAAACAGTTCAAGAGGCCTCCAATAACCTTTCATTAGTTTCAGATGCAAATGCATTCAAAATATTGAAACATTTCCAAATAAAGTCTTATGAGACAGGAAGGGTAAAAATTCCCCTTTCTTTCCCATCCTCCACAATTCCCTGAATCAGAAAACTTAGTAAAGATTTTAAGCTGTATTGTCAGTTACTACTATATCTTTGGATTTTAAATCCACACTGGAAAATCATGACATTTTTATTGGACTGTAAGAGTTTTCTAATTCTTATCGCAGCATGGCAGTCTTTTACATTTCACAGAGAGAGCTTAGCCTTCCTCTTACTTACACAACTAGGCCTCATTCAGAACCCCTGTAACCTACACATTGTCCTTTTGACCACATTCTCAATTGACCTCTCTCAGAGACAAGGGGTGTTTAATACATCTGGCAAGCAGATGGATAGGGGGTGTGGTGATACTACACAATCAGAGGCCAAGATGACAGCAATCCAAGTTCCAATATACTACTTGCAATGTAACAGTAAGCCTCCCCTCAATTCTTCTCCCTACCATGCCTAAAATAGAAAAACATGTATTTTTTAAAAAACCAGATACATACTCCTTCCTCACTTCCTAATTGAAGATGCATTTATTCATTCTTTCCCTTTGTCCCCACCCCCACTCCACCTGGTCTATGTACATATTTTGTTGACAGAATTACCACTGTCTCAATTTCTGAGAGGTCCTCAAACGCTATTACTCCTTTGAAATTCAGGGTACAAATCAAATGAGATAATACGTAAGCACTTTACAAACTTCGAAGTGTTATGTAAATGCTATTAGTTATTATCATTATTATAAATATTAAGTCCATGCAGCGTAATTACTCCAACATGGTAAGGGGTAAAACTATACACTGTACTTTTGTCCACAGGTTTATGCTCAACTTTTAAAACTCAACATGTTGTGTAAATGTAAATGAGTACCCTGAAGTCAATGATGCACAATTTTGCTGCCTTGCACTTCTCTGGGGCATTTTCCTTTGATTTGCTGTTGATCAATGATGCACACTATTCGGATATGCTGCAGCAATTTGTTTTACCTGAATTATAAATCTCAGGCACCAGCTTATCTTCTAGCAAGAAGACACAGTTCTGTCCCGTTATAGAATGGGGAGACACAATTTCTGGACCTCACTTTAAGAAATAAATCAGACAGACTTCTGTATCAGTATTAGTCCAATATTTAGAACTTGGAGGGTGGGGGAGGACTAGAGGGAAAAGGCAAAGGGCCAGAGATCAATGTAGGAAATCTACAGATTACCAAGGCAAATTAGCACCTGATCTTCCATTCAGTCCTAGAGTTGCCTGGGGGTAGTGAGAAATTAAGTAGTTTGCTCAAAGTTACATAGCCAGCATATGTCAAAATCTGACCTTGAACCCAGGTCTTCCAGACTTTTGAGTCCAGTACATTATTCACTTAGATACATAGCCTCTCTTTACAATATTACCTGTTTTTACAAACTTTCTATTTGGGGTTGGATCTCTGCAGAAGATGCCTTAAAAAACCATTTTTTACCCCAGGTAAAAAGGTTACAAATGTCAAAGTCTTCACACTCTTAACTTTTTATTGTTAAGTAAATGACTATTGGAAACCAGCATGCACCACACATCTAAACGGTATTTGTGACCAATAGCAACAGAGAAGGATGTAAATAAATGCTTAACTGCCTACTCTAACATGAGCCCCGTGGTACAAAGGCAAGTCATATACTGAGGACAAATTGTTAAATTTTCAATGTGAGCATTCACACCTCAGAGATTGGCAAATGCTACCAAAACAGGGTTTGATTTATTGTATTGTTAACTGTCTAGACTCAAGAAAGTGGAGAAAATGTTAATAAATGCAGATTAAAATTAAAGTGTATAGTGCCTACATTTCAGAGGGCTGGTTGTCAAACATTTACCAGCACATCACTCACTGTGAAGGCTATTTAGACATAGTGAAACACGACAGTCGGGGTCTGGGCAAAGGAAGGAGAGTATGATAAGTAGCAGGAAAGAACATCATTGGACATTTAATCCTCCAGGAGGCCACTGTTGACCAAAACATTAAATGAAGACATAATCTCACTACGAGGAGGGTTGAGGTGTATGTGTGTGGGGAGGGGGGGGGCAGGGTGGTGGTGGTGGAAGAGAACAGCAAGGGAGGAAAGCAAAAGAAGTCCAAAGAATAGTAATTCCTTGCCTACCCTGAGCCAGCATTTTTCTTCTTCCACCCCAAAGTAAATAGTGTGAGAATTGCTTTTCCTGGGTGGGAATAGCAGCATTCCTGTCTGAGAAGACTGAAGGAATAATTGTTTCTCAGTCCCATTCCTACATACCTCTACCCCATTCAATCCCACAACTCAAATCTAGTATGGGACTTAAAAAAAAAAAAAAACTGCAGTAATACCCTTCCCCACCCTCCAAATTCCTGGCTACCACCAGCCCACCTCAGCCTCAGTCTAAGAGTAGAATAATCCTCCCAGATCATTATAGCACTTTACAAAAGCACTAGGCAGACAGAAAGAGGCACCTAGCCAGAAAAGTATTTTGAATTTAAATACAATTTAAATTTTAAATGTTTTCAAACACAAAAGAGGACTCAGGTGGGACTAGAGCAAGTACTACACAAAGCCAAAGAGCGAGTGATCTTTTTATAAAAGGAAAGTTAAAAATCAGATCTTAAGAGAATAATTAAACCCTTCAGCCACACAGAGGGAGATAATCAGGACTAGCAGAGATCAAAGGGCTATGGGGTGAGTAGGAACAGCCTGGGATCGTGGCCTTCCCTCAAGAAAGCATCTATAATTTTGTTTTGACACAGTATTGTACATATATATATATTTGCTTTTTAATAATTGTGGATGCTAGGGCTAGAAGGGACTGCAGAGGTTACCTACTCAACCTTCTCATTTTACAAATGAAGAAACTGAGGCCTGAGAGATTAAGCGTCACACAGGCAGGAAGCAGACTAGGGACTGAATGCTGATCTCCCCGCCTGCCAATCATTTCACTATACCACAATATGTATACCAGAAACTCAGTTTCTTATACAAGTCTCTTTCTTGCTTTTTGCAAATTGGAATTTATATTCATTAATGACTGAGATCACATTAAAAAAGAAAAAGCATGTGTTAACTGCCACTATGTGCCAGACACTGCGGATAATGAAAATGAAATATTCTCTGACTTCAGGAAGTTTACATTTTATTGGGGAAAACACACGCATAAACATTTATAAAATACATGAGCAGTAGTGTGAAGACGGTGCCAGGAAAGGCCCCATGTAGAAGGCAGGGCAAGTCACTGTACCTGTCTAAACCTCAGTTTCCTCATCTGCAAATTTAAAGGACTGGACTAAATTAATAATGATAACAACAATAACAGCCAATATTTATACAATGCATGCCACATGACAGGCACTATGCCAAGTGCTTTACAAGTTTTATCTCATTCCATCCTCAGGACAGCCCACCATGTCTCCCAGATGACTCCTGAAATCCCACTGGTTCTTCCTGCTACCAAAAATTCTCAAATGTGGAAAAGAATTTACCTATGCGGCTTACCTTTTATCTTCTGCATTCTTCTTTCTACTGAGGGTGGAGAGATTAGAGGCAACAGACATGTAAATACTGTCTTCTCTCCATCCCCCCTCCACCAATGGTTAATAACAAAAGTTTATGGGCAAGAATGCCCCTGTGCAAACATTGTACTTGTGAGGTATGCTGTCCAGCGATTACAGCGGAGAATTGTGGAAACGGATCCTGTCAAGTAATAGTCACTCGTCTCATTTAATATGAAAGTTGCATCACCCCACTAAGTGAAGATTCATCGAAGTGGGATTCACTGAGATGGGGAACAGATGGGAGAAGCTCTGCTCTGCTTGGTTTTGTACACATTTTGTGACAACTAGCTTCTGCTTGGGTATGATGCAGCAGCCCAGGTGGTATTATCTGGGCACTCAGGTGAATGAGAAGGAGAAGAAAACATTTTCCCCCTTGTTCTATAGAAAACACAGTAACTTCAAAAATCCCATATCAAGCCTGCAAACTTGTTTTCAGAGCCTTTGATTGTTGCCTCAAAAGGATCTGTACCAAGGTAAAAAGAAAAGTCTTTCTATAAAGATTTCAAAGTGTTGGAAAGAATAATATAACTTTCCTCTCTCCTTTTAAAATTCTTGTAACCCTTTAAGTCCAATTTCACTCAGGTAAACTACACATTTTCATGCGTAGCTTCATCATTTCATCACTTACGTCTTACGAGAAGCAACCTGATGCAGTGGATGGAAAGGTGGCCTTAGAGACAGGAAGACCTGAGTTGAAATCCCCCACTCTGACACTTACTGGCTCTGTGAACCTGGGCAAGTTAATTAACCTCTCAGTGACCAAGGCATCTCTCCAAGTTACAGAAAAGGTGAGAACCTGCATGGGTTAAAAAGTTTCTTAAACCAACAAAGTCATAGGTCTGGTTTCTATTCTTTGTCTCTGTTAGAAAGCTCATCACAAAATGACCGCTGGTGGTAATTATCTGTCATTATGGCTCAGTGGATAACAAGTCAGCCTGTTGAATGGAAAAACTAGGTTCAAATCAGCCTCTAGCAGGTATTAACTGTGTAGCTACGGCTAAGTCACAGTCTCTTAGTGCAACTAACTGTAGATCCATAAACTGTCTTTTTGCATTGTTTTCCCCGTTGGGAGTTCACTATTCTGATGAAATCAGTCTTGGACAATGAATGGATGAATGAATGAATGACAATACCATTACTGCCAACAAAACCAATTACATAAATAAGGTGCATTTCTATTGCAAACCTACAGTGATAGAAAAAGACCACGAGACCGTTGGAGGGCATCTGAGGGATGAATTATCTAAGGATCCCCAGGTAACTGTTCACATTCTTAAGGTGCTTAAAGCACTTTCCACACAACATCTCTGTGAGGAACCAAGTATAATCATTTTTACAGGTGAGTAAACAAAGTCTTAAAAGGGGAAACGACTTTCCAAGAGAGTTGGTGTCACACAACCCGCCTCAAAGCTAGAATTCAAACCAGGTCTCATGACTCCAAGTACTTCTGGACATCAGCACTTTCTGCATTACAAGGAATGAATAGTCCTTAAAATCAGCACTCTGTCACTTCTACAATAAAAATAACTCAGAAAAAAATACTGAATTTGCAGTCTGAGGACTTGGATTTGAATCCCAGTTTTTCCACTTGGGCAAAGTCATTTAACCTCCTTACGAGCCAATGAACATAAGACAATCTCTCAGAAACAAGAACTTAGTAGGAAGTCCTAAGGGGTGGGTGCTAAAGGTGTGCTAAAATTCTGAAAGAATTTGGACTCTGACTGGCCAACAAGAGGAGCCAACAAAAAGCAGGGAAAGGGGTATTCCAGAAAATATTAACAGCAGTCATTAGGACAAGTTCACATAGTCCGGATGCCTGTCTGTCTGTCTCTTGCCATCGAGTCCCACATCATCAGCTGCCTTTTGGACATCTGGAACTGGATGGCATGGAGGCATCTCCAATTCAAAATGTCCACAAGAGAACTCATTTTTCTCCCCCAAACTTGTTCCCAAATGTCCTATTACTGTTGAATACAACACAATCCTTCCAGTCACCCCAGCTCACAAACTTCAATGTCATCAGACTCCTCACTATCTAATCCTGTGCCAAATCTTATTTTAAATTTGTTTCTGCCTTCACACATCTCTCATGTACATTCCCCTTCTCTCTACTCAGACAGAAACCCACATCACTTCTATCCTGGACTATTACAAACAGTCTAACTAGTTTCTATGCCAGGACTCTCTCCCTACTTCCAATCCAACTTTCACTTGCTATCTAAAGCACAGGTCTGGCCATGCTACACTCGCCCCTTCCTTTCAATTAAGTTCCTATAGTTACCTATGATCTCTAGGATCAAATATAAAGTTTGTTGCTTAGCATTTAAAGTCCTTCACAATCCAGCGCCTTCCTACACTTTAATCCCTTTCATGAACTCTATGATCCAGTTGTTCCTCACAAAGGACACGCCATCATCTGACAGGTGCTTTTGGACTGACTGTTCCCTGCACCTAGAATGCTTTCCCACCTCACCACAGAGCCTCTTAGAAATCCTGGCCTCCTTCAAGACTGCTCAAATCCCACCTTCTTCAGAAGGACAAGGTAAAGCATATGTAGGGTTTTCTTTCCCACTAGAATATTCTCTCTTTAAGGGCAGGGATAATTATTTTCTTTGCATCCCAAAGTTTAGCACGTAGAGAATACGTAATGTTTCCTGATTGCTGGGAAAATAAGAAAAAAAATGTTTAACTTACTCAGAACAGTTTCTTGAGCTCTCACTAGGAAGGGACCTCAGGCCATCTAGTCTTAGCCCTTCATTTTACAGATAAATCAATTAATCCATAAACATTTATTAAGCACCTACTATGCGCCAGGCAGATGAGAAAAGAATGAGGTTAAATGACTTTCCCAAAGTCAAAGAGGTAAAAGCAGATTAAAAATAGCTGACACATATATAGTGCTTTATACAGGTCTTCACAACCTTTTGAAGGAGGTAGTTCAATATTTTATGAATAAAGAAAATGAAATTTCAGAAAGTAAAGGGACTACTAATATGTGGCTAAGCCAGGACTTGAACCTGAATCCAGAAATTTCCATCATATTATGCTGCCTCACTCTTAAGTAATTAGTGAATTAGATGCACCCACAAATCAGCTGGATTTAAGCTCCAGCATCTTTTTAGTCAGCAAACCCAACAACAGACACTCTCCAACCAACTACATACAGACCGCTACAAAGCTCTAACAACTTTATTATTGTTTCTAAGGTTACCATCCATCAATACTAACTGAAATGCTAGCATCCATCTCACTTCTTGCAATTCTGTTCAAAATTTAAATACCTGCCATTTCTTATGGACTTTAGAAATATCTCTCTTCCTACTTATTATGCTTTAGACATTTCCTCATCCATAGAGATTGAGTTTTGGGGGAAAGGTTGGTCCTAACTCCTTGTTTTATAACCCCAACTCTCAATTTTTCTGGCAACTCCAAATCTATATTTATCACTACTATAAGTTTTCAATGCCTCTCCATTGTTCCTTCCTAGTCTTCTAGGAGTATCATTTATTTTAGTTTCTGTGATTTTCCTTTTATCCCCCCCAAATAAAATCCTATGTTTTGCTCTACTTGGGACTTAGATTTAAATTTAATGCAGAACTTAAAATACTGAAGTGCAATAGCATTAATGTTAACTGTCAGGCTCTACACCTACATTTTGCCCCAATAAATTCTAAATTTACAGGCAACCTTTAAAAACAATTACCAAAGTAATTACCAAGTCTTCAATTCTGTTTAAAAGGTACACACAAAAGCTAAATGATACAAAGCCATGCAGACTGTGAAGCCCCCAAACCCTTAAGACATAAGTTAATGGGACTGCATATAGGGGCCACACTATTTGCTTACTATGTCATGTTTTGACAGTGTGGCAGTTTCCAGTTGTTCCTCCAGGCCACCTTAGCTATGTATGTATTTAGGCGGCACCCCTGGGGCTCTGCCCTAAGTGCTCTTTTAACCATAGGTACAGAAATGCATACATTAAATATGCATTTTAACAATTCTCATTATCAGCTCTAAGTATACTCTGATTAAAAACACTGCCCATGATAACATTTCACTTTTATGCTAATATGCAATGCCACCTAGTGACTAGAGAAAGACTTAATTTATTAATCTATTACCTAGCTCTCAAATAAATAAGCACATGTTATCGCTCATATATTAAATTCATTTGAAAAGCCAAATCTTCCACACTGGATACTGCCTAATAATAAAACATAATTACTTTGTGAACATTACATATAAAATAGCTTACATTTATACAGTCCTTAATAGTTTAGGAAGTGTTTTCCTCACAATGGTTCTATGGGGTAAGTAGCGGAAGTATTTTTATTCTCATTTTACAGATGAGGAAACTTGGACTCACAGATTGAAGTGACCAGCCCAAATTCTCCAAGATAAGGCAAAAACTCAGGGCTCTAATCACTAAATTTGCTGTGTTTTCCTTTAACTATGCTTCATTGCATACTTATCTATAGTTACTTAATCACTCAAGTTCATCTGCACTAAAGAACAAAAAAAACTAACCTTATTTATAAGAAAGGGTTATTAAACTATTTAACACTTACGGCAAATAACTTGGAAATACCCTAAATACAGTTACAACCATAACTTTTGTCAATGACAGCTGGAAATAACTAACTAGCAAATGATTCTAAGACAACTGCATATGAAAATAAAAGAACATTTACATAAGTTAGAATTAAAATGTGTGCTGGGCTGTTTTATTAGATCTGTCAAAACACTGTACTGGCAAAAAGAACCCATATCAGTTTTGTCACAAGAGAAAGCAATATTTAAATAATAATATCATTTACTGTAAGTAGCTCTTTGTAAAAGGGGTCAATAACAATTTTTCCCCATCAACTGAGCAAACCTGTAGTTGAAGCCCTGTCAGCCAAATTGGCATCTCAATGCTGGAGATCACAAGAGATAGGAAATGATATTTTTCTGTCATCCATTTGGTCTCAGAACAAGCAATTCAAGAACAAGACACATTCAAAAAATTTAGGTGTGTCATCATGACCCTAGGTTCTTAAAAACAGGGATCTGTGAACTTTTAAAAATATATTTTGTTAATTATTTGAATATAATTGGTTTCAACAAAATGCCAAAGGAATTCATGATACAAAAAAAGTTATGGACCTCCTGTGCTACACCAATGAAGTAGAAGTTTTGCTGGTTCTAAGATGCTATAGTCTTTTAGTATGACCCTTGTAACATGTCTTTCTCACAGGCCTATTCTAGTTAACTACAGGGAAACATCACCCTGCAACACCTTGAAATTCACATCTCCTCTGTACCTTGCTGCCAGGGACTCCCCCTTTCCTCTGATTGGAAAGCTCTTCTCAGATCCTCCACCATTTAAAGGGATCTCCCAGAGCAGCCATATGGCAATTTTCCACCTGGCTACTTGTACCTCATCATCCTCTCCCATTCTTTTTATGCTGTCTCTCTCCACCCCCATCCCCCATTAAATTGTAAGGTCCTTGAGGGCAGGGACTTGTCTTCTGCCTTTCTTTGTACCCCCAGTCCTTAGCACAGTGGCCTTAATAAATTTATTAACTGACTTCACAATAAAGATGGCCACCTAATAATAACTGGGGGGAGGAGGTTGCATGGAAACCCATGAAAT
The DNA here is from genome assembly GCF_011100635.1 of Trichosurus vulpecula. Lineage (NCBI taxonomy): Eukaryota > Metazoa > Chordata > Mammalia > Diprotodontia > Phalangeridae > Trichosurus > Trichosurus vulpecula. The sequence goes on along the minus strand of NC_050574.1, from coordinate 237,095,968 downwards.
AAAAAATTAAGAAGCAAATAGAAATCATGTGCCCATAAAAATCCACAAAACAAAAAAATCAAATCATTGAAATAAATGATAAGAAAAATTCATCTCTTGCTTTCCCTAAAAGCCATTAGAGAAGAAAAAGAAACAATAGGATTTTTTCATTCACTTTTAATTTGAGCCAAGGGGTCTATGTTATGTCTATCTTTCTATCTCTGGAGCCTAGAACAGTGCCTTTTATATGACTGGCACTTAATAAATGTTTAATTCACTTCAAAAGCAGCTATAAAAACAATAATGGAACATAATGTTATCACATTATATACTTCAGCATATAATATAATCTCAGTAGTTAAATTAAGCCTCACAATCACCCTTTGCGAGCAAATGCTGTATACCCCTAGAGAAAGGGAAAGGTGGAAGTGCTCAAGCTTCACATCAGGTAACCATTATTAGAGCTAAGAACTAAAGTGCTTTGATTTCCTTTTCTTTTTTAGGTCATGAGACATAAAAAGAGAACTAGACTAGATGCATTTAAAATTCTTCATCAATCTACCTTTTCAGGCTTATGGAACATCATGCCCCTTTACACAGTCTGCATTTTAGTCAAACCACCCTACTGACTATTCTGTTGAAGCAGAACCAACAAAATTAAATTCTGCAAAGCTTTCTATAATGTCTGGCCTCTATATTCTCTTTGTCCTCTTCTAATTATGTGCATAAGGATATGGTTTTGCTTAGAATTTTTTTTTAGCAGTGACTATATCCTTCTGTACTTTGAAGAATATTTATAATCAAAATTACTTTCTATACGCACATTTCTGTATATAACTATATTAATGGGTAATAATTGGGATTTCTGTGTACAAGCATTTTATTGCCATGTAATCTAAGTAGCATTCCAGAGGAAAAAAGCCCCAAACCACTTCTGCGCTAGACACTCCTCTCTCACTTGAAAGAGCAATTTCTGGTGCTTGCTAGGTAACTGTTATGTATCATTTAAATATTGTCTCTTGGTTTTTTTGCTTCTGCCCTTAAAACCTGCCAAGGTCTCCATCTCTTTTCTTACCAACTTCACAGATAAAATGTCTACCTAGACCCAAAAAGCCCCATGGCACCTGGAGTCATAGATAAAACCCTCCCCACATTCCCCCTTAAGTAAATCAGGTAACATTCCACTCAATTAATTACTGTACTCAAAGGTACCAAATGCCACATATGGAAACAGAGGTGGCTGATAAACCCTGGAACCACCATTTTGGAAACCCTGAAAAGGAAAGTATATCTCTAGCATATCAGAGATATTTTCCCCCATACGGAAAATGGAAAGCTGAGAAGCCGTTTATGAAGCTGTCACACCACCACCTCAATTTGGAAGACTGCAGTTCCCTGGTTTGATCTCCAGTCCTCTTATGGCCTTGACTCTATAAAATATCCTTTAATACACTCAAGTCTGGTGTCAAGGTTTCCTTTCCCCCTTCTCAGGGCTGATCAGGGTTACTACATAATCATTCATTTGGAGAGGCATCTCTAGTGATGTGCAATGATTGAAAGGAACTGAAATGAGTACTAGAATATGAGTCTCATCCTCATTTTTAAACTTCTCCAACTCAAGGAAGCTTCATTCAAAATGCCAAAGGGAGAGGCCCCAAGTTACTTGCCTACAAGATTCCATCTCCCATCTTGGTACCCCTGCACAGGCTGCATTCCCAGCAGAGAACATCTCTTAGGATCCCTACCTAGCTCCCTTCAAGACAGCTTTAGTACAACTTTCTATAAAGAGACTTATATCCTGATGTCCCAAGTTGTCAGTGTTCTCTTAACTCCCCTCCCCTAAATGATCTGTACAAATTTTGTATTTACATCTCTATGTACCTGTTGTTTCTTTTTCAACCACACATACCCCCTTCCCCAATCTAAGTTTCTAGAGGGTAGGGCTAATTTTACTTTGTTTTGGGTAGCCCAGTCACCTTAAAATGAATAAACGGCCCTGTCACTAGCTCCACTGTGTAACAATACTGAACATCTGTCCTCCTTGGCCCTGAATTTGTAAACTAGATAACTCGGCTCATGATGTCAATTCTCAATATTTTGATGGTTCAGTAGCAACTAAGAATTGAGTTGATGAGCCTATTAATTGATAATTTGATGAACCCAATTTAAACAATTTAAAGTGGGCTCATTGTTTTTAAAGTAAGAGTTTTCCGAGCACATTGCTCTCTCACAAAAAGATGCAAAACTTGTGTATAAGCAAAGACAGATTGGAGCACTACTTTGTACATGGATGGGAAGTAAAGGCCAAAGGGGAAAGACAATTTAATGAAGATGGATGGCAGGGGATGTACATACAGCTTTACACATCACACCTCTTTTTGCCAAAAGCAGTTTTTCCCTAAGCTATGCACACCAGCCAAGTGATGTTTTAATAATTAAGGGTTGATAGCTGGAAACCTTCCTTTACCTACATCTAGGGAAAACTAGATACATTTTGCTATTCTGGCTTAGGGAGCTATATAGAAAATGAAAAAAAAATCATCATAGGAAGTCACTGAAAAATTATCAAGATCCAGCATGCATACTACAAATTGTTAAGACTCCCATGAGGAAACTTTCTCCTCTGGTTGATGCCCTGAGAACAACACCTGCATTACTTTTCACTACTAGTTGTAGACCTGAAGAGAAACAAAAATTAACTACCAGAGCCCCCAAACTAAGTCAGACAAATACTCAGAGAAGTACCCCATCGTTCAACAGAAAGAATCAGTTTTGTAAAAATAATAGAAAAATGGGGCAGCTAGGTGGCACAGTGAGTAGAGCACCAGCCCTGGAGTCAGGAGGACCTGAGTTCAAATCTGACCTCAGACACATGACACACTTTACATGACCTTGGGCAAGTCACTTAACCCCAAATGCCCTGCCTACCCCCCTCAAAAAAAATACAAAAATAAAAGTTGCCCCTAGAAGTAACCTAGCCTGGAGGGAAACCAAAAACCTATGTACTACAGAAAAACAAATGCCTATGAGCATACACACTGTTTATTGACACTATTACCAGTTCTGGTAAACTTTTTTTCCCCCTCTGCCTTAAGAGATTAGTTGGAAGTTTAAATGACAGGAAGAAATACAGTAATATAACATACTATGTGTGTAATTTTCAAATACCTGTCTTTTAAAGTTGAAATAACTTTTAAGAAGACTTAATCCAGCAGTTTCTGACTGCTGTTGAAAAGAAAGAGGGAGAAAAGGGGAGGGAAGAGAAGAAAAACACTGACACGCCTACAATATGACCACTTCTATCTAGTCTTGTGCCAGATATCTTGTGCACATCCAGCAAAGAGCAAAGCACACTAAGAAAGTAGGTAGTCAATTGAGCAAAGTAACCTAAAACAAGTATAACTTGAAAAAGTAAGCCAAGGAATAATTTTAATGACTAGAAAGCACTAACATGGATTAAGAGGTTTGCTGCTTCATGAGTGCTTTTAAACTTCTGGTAAGGCTTGATGAGAAGGCAGTGTGACATTACAGACTGATGGGTAGTCAGGTATACCAGGGCATGAACTGCACCTCTTGCCCTAAGTATCTTGTGTGGCCATAGACAAGACACAATCTCTCTGAGGTGATACATGACAAATGATTGTTGTATAAATGATTAATTCAAAATAGCAGATGACCTACTGATTTTCTATTAGATACTGGTCCAAGGCTGAGTTAAACAGAATAAAGAAAGCCCATTCAATGTCTACCTCAATTTCAAGAGAGTAAAGACTCTAACTAAGCAGATAAAGGGAGAGAGACTCAATCTGGGAAAACACAGACTGAAAGGGAATAAAATCCAAGTCTATAAATCCTGAAAGATATGAACAGAGTAAATACTGCCTTGTTCACTAAATTGAACATATTTAAGAAATAGCAGACACACCTTTTTTTCTTAAGTTTTGCAGTAAATATATGAATAGGAATAACGTATTATTCTTTTCAATGTAGATTTCTAGAATTCATACCATAAAGAGATGACATGGGCACAATAATTTTTTTTTAATATTTAACAGCAGAATTGTGTTTTTTGAAGTTTAAATTCATGAATAGTGATATCCCCCAGGATCTCAGTACTAATCACTTATCAATGGACATTTTGGACCTCTACCCTGACCCAAGGTAGAGGTCAAAGAAAATAAGCATGCCTTCCCACAATAAATGAAGGCACAGAATAGGCTAAATGGAATCTGACCCAATGTGATAACTTTGGAATCAAGCTTACATGAAACAATCCAGTAAAGGTTCAATCGATATGACTAAAAGTTATCCTAGCAAGCCCTTTGAAAGTGTATTTAACATATCCTTCTTAAAAAAAAAATCACTTTGCCTTTTAATATACCAAAGATAACTTGGTAACTCTGAAAGTATTTTGGAAACATCCCAAAGGTGTTAAAAAAAAAAAAAAGTAATGCAGACCTTAAGACTGAACAGCAAAAAAACCATAAACAGCCCTTTTAACAGATCTGTTAACAGGAAAGATAAACTCCTAGTTTATATCTGAAGTATTTTTAAATCATTTTCGTAGTAGATACGATAGTCTGCTTTAAAATGTGACATATAAACACTGGCCTTCAATTATGTAATTGGCAAAAGGCCAAGAAGAGATAGGTCATGGCTGTCACTTGCTACAGAATATATAGATGGTTACTTTGGCAGGCAAAACTGAATTCAATAACAGCGGTGTGTGTGTGTGTGTGTGTGTGCAAAACTGAATTCAATAACAGTGGGGTGTGTGTGTGTGTGTGTGTGTGTGTGTGTTTCCCCCTTAAACACCAGAAAGAATCTTTAGTACTGAAAGCTTTCAAAGACACCTAAAGCACCAAGGTGAGTTCGGAACCAATCATATAATTTATTTAGTTTAATACTAGTATTACAGTGTTTCCCCCGCAAAGAAACTCAGTTGCACGGCAGTCAGTTCAACCAATTAAAATTCATTTTCGGAGAGAAAGATTAACAGACAGTACTTTAGTTAATATGAGCACAGCCTACCTAGGAATCAGGAAGAACTGGTTCCAGTCCTGACTACGACCTCACAGGTGAGAATCAAATGACATCTTGAACTGGATGTCCCCTAGTCAATGCGTCCAAACCGAGCAAATTGTCTTTCCCCCAAAGCCTCCTTTGCTCCCAGCTTCCTTATTTCAGTAGAGGGTACCACCATTCTCCCAGTCCCCCAAGCTCACCACCTCGGTGACTCCCTGAACTCCTCACTCTCACACTCCAGGTTCAATCAGTAGCAAAGGGCGATTGTTTCTACCTTCATAATATCTCTCACATATACTTCCTTTTCTCCTCTGATAACTCCAACCTCTCTGATAGAAACAATCATCACCTCACACCTGGACTGATGCAACAGCCATCAGTCAGCAGATTGATCTCCCTGCCTCAAGTCTCTGCCCTCTCCAGTCAGCTGCTAAATTGCCTCCCTAAAGCACAGGTCTGACCACATCAGCACATTCAATAAACCCAGTGACTATTACTTACTCCAAGACCAAATGCAAAATCTTGTTTGGCTTTTAAAGCCCTTCACAATTTGGTCCCTTACCACTTTTCGAGTTTTCTCACGTTACCCCCCTTTCCATGTACAATGATCCAATGCCACATGCCTCCTCACATAGTACGCTTCATCTCCCACTCCGAATATTTTTAATGACTATGCCCCAGGCTTGGAAAACTCTCTGCCTCCTAGTTTCCCAGGCTTCTTTCAAGTCTCAGCTGAAGACAACCTTGTTGTAAGAAGCCTTTTCTAGCCCTTCATGCTAGTACCTTCCCTCTGAGCCTGCCCCCAATTTCCCCTGCATATATCCTGTTTGTACATAGTTGTTTGCATGTTGTCTCTCCCACTAGACTGTGAGCTCCGCTTTGTGAGAGGAGGGACTCTCTCTTTTGCCTTTCTTTGTAACCTAGCCATTTTGCATAGTGCCTAGCAAACAGTAGATGCTTAAGCACCTGGAGCAAACATAGTGCTTAAGAAAAACTAGAAGACCAACAGATGAGATAACACATGCAAAATTGTTTTAACACTATATTAATGCTGGCTATTATTAGCTATTATACTAGCAATATGACCAAGCACAAGTCACCGATTCTCACTGCCTCAGGCCAAAATCTCTTTGTTAATAAATTAAAGGGTGGTTGATCTACATTTTAAAAGTGCCGTTTTGGCCGGTCACTAAGTGATCAAGGGTCTGTACCCCATAAAAATAAAATAAATCTTTAAATATTTTTAAGATAGGTCATTCACTTGTATGTTAAAATATTAGCATCCCACTTCATTAAGTAAAACAAAGCCTGAATTGTCAAACTAAAGACCACTAGCATAAAACATTAGAAACTTATAAAAGAGAAAAACATTAAGTTCAAGCTTTCCATCTTGACATACTTGAAAACGCAAATGTTTTGGAGTCAAAGAACTTGGGTTCAAATCAGACTCAGCTATTTACTACCTTGTGATCTTAGAAATATATTTTCAACTCTCTGGGCTTCATTTTCTTCATCTGTAACCTCTGAAAGGGGGAGAGAGTAGGTGGGCATTTAAAATGGCATTTTTGCAGGACAAGACTTTTTATACTTATACGTTTTTGTTCCTCCTACAACTGTCAAGTACAAAAGCAAACATACTGGGTCAGTCGTTTTTCAGCCATGTCCAACCCTTTGAGACCCCATTTGGGGTTTTCATGGCAAAGATAGTGAAGCAGTTTGCCATTCCCTTATCCAGTTCGCTTTTTACAGATCAGAAACTGAAGGAAACAAGGTGAAGTGACTTGCCCAGCATCACACCGCTAGTAAGTACCTGAAGCCAAACATTGGAAGAGGAGTCTTCCTGACTCCAGGCCTGGCACTCTATCCACCGAGTCACATAGTACTCAACAATTTATTTGTATGTGGCAGTAAGAGACATTAGGCATAATTCATCACAAATCTGCAACTGAAAATAAGTGACAATGGAAAAGTATAACACTACAAATAATCTTGGAAAAATAAAGTTCAATTCATGCTAGTGAATGCTAAGAAAAAAACAAAAATTATTTGTATAAATCTTTATTACGTTCAACTTTGATGCTTGAAAACAACACTAATTACATGGTATTAGTAAATAATTCAGACACCAAAAAAATACCTACAGGATACTAAATAAAATTCTACGGTAATTTATACCATGCTTACATGCTGAAACAATGAGGCAATTCCTTCTGAAATTAAGTTATTGAAAAGAGGACAAACAATTTAATGCAAATTATTCATGAGGCATCCCTAGAAATGTATGTTAGGAACCTTATCATAAGGTTAAGATAGATTCCAGTGCAATCTAGGGAGTTATAATTAAGAGTATTGCCTCCTCTTTATTTAACTAAGACTGGTCAGGGTAAAACATCATCACTAAATAAACAAGATAAAATAATTTTGATGCGGTTAGGCAAGAAGCAGCCCAGGGGAAGGGGGATAGCTAGTCAGCTTTAGAGCCAAGACGACCATCTCTGACACCTACTGGCTGTGTGACCGTGGGCTAGTTACAACTTCTCGATGCTATAGGCAACTAGAGGAGACTTAATTACAGAGAAAAGGCAGATCTGATTAGTAGAGTGAATTTCCTCACCAGGGAGGCTCCCCATACCAGTGAATCACTGGTCTAGCCACCTATCGCCCCCATGCAAGTAGACAACTTTTGAGGGTTTGATCTGAGTCCAAAAGAAAATCCATTGGCTCATTACTAAAATATCGAAGAAGATATTTTATTCTGAAAACGAGATTCAGGAAGTTACTACTTCTGGGAAACTTAAACACAAGTGTACTTCCTGTCACAAGAAAAATTAAAGTGATGTAATAAAAAGATACCCTCTCCATTCTCAGGGGATATGTTCTAGATACAGAAATGTGCAAATCTTGTTGTAGTGTCCCAAGCTACAGGCAAAGAGGAATTTATTCATAATAAAGACTTATGAGTAAAGAGGGATTTTTTTTTCCTAACACAAAATGTGTCTACAGATGACAGTGGTTCATCTTTTAATTCGGGGTTAAATGACTTACCCAGGGTCACACAGCTAGTAAGTGTCTGAGGCTGGATTTTAACGTTTTTTCGATTGATTGCCTGACAGAAAGGGAAGGGGCCACCTCCAGTCATCCTGATCTTTATTTTGCCACTGGACCCAAAAAGCTTCAGAGAAGACAGTGAGGCTGGTGACTTTGCATAGCCCTCCCTCACTTAAATCCAATTCACTTGCAAGTCATGGCATCACCTTCTTGAAGTCATGGTCCTCTTTGAGAACGAAGGACAAACAACAATTCTTCTGATCCAAGAATATGAGAATACTTCTAACTCGAGAGTACCCCACTTCTAGATTAAAAAGCTCTCTCCAGCCCATCTTTCAAGCCTCAGAGATTCTGACAGGTCTCCAACTGAGGAGAACTAGTAATCTGCCTTTTAACAGGGAGGGTGTGCCTCAGCTAACTGCCTATCTGCCGCCTGCAAGCAATAACGTAAGAACTCTAGGGGGATAGTGTTAGGGAAATTAGAGGCAGCTGAACCCATAATGGGCTGGCAGGAGACAACATAAACATTCGCAACTTTTCATCCAGAATCCAAAAGGTTTTCTACTATATGTTTCCTCTTTTAAACGTAGGCCTGATATCTTTCTTTAGTGCATGAAAAACATTTTTATGAATGAAAAAAGTGCTATTTTTTATTTTTGCTATACCACGTCACCACTTTTCCCAATCACTACACCAATAGCAGATAATTAAATAAGCTTATAGACTAAACTGGAGAAGAAAAAAGAAGGGGGAGTTGCTAACACAAATGTAGGTGATATCATGATGAAGGCATCCGAGGCTACACACGTTCTCATCTTGCTAAAATAGAAACTCATTGAAAGATCTGGACACTGTAACTTAGGCCAAGCATGAAGTCAAGTTAATCCCTAGAATTACAGTACCCACTGAGCCTTAGGTTTGCAAGGCCATCTGTGCCTCCTGTGGATACCACCACTGGTCTGCCAGTTGGGCTTTTATGACGACTTTATTGAAAGGCCTGCTGTTCCTGTTGTTTGGACACCTGTGTCTCCCCAGCTGGAGCGGCTGTAAAAAGTATAGTATACTTGTAAACTTTAACCTATTAGAGATCAAGGAGGCACAAATCTTACTAATATTTTTTTGGGACCAAAATGACACTAAAGCAAGGTTACATAGATTCCAAGGGGTCAGTGAACCTGGATGGGGGAAAAATTGCATCTTTATTTCAACGTAATTGCTTTCCTTTTTTTAAAAAATCCCCCAATTTATGCGCATTAAAAAAATTATTCATAAGATTCTACAAGACTGCCCAAAGGGTCCATGACAAAAAAGCGGGGGAGCAGAGAGTTAAGAACCTCTGCACTAAAAGAGATCCTAAGTTCCTTTGATAACTTTTTGGGCAGTAGTAAATATAAGCATTATTATTAGTCTTTTCTAAGCCAGAATACAGATTATTTTTTAAAACTTCCTCCCCTTGAAAGCAGTAAGGTAATAGATTTGACAGAATGAATTTCTTTCAGATAAGTCTTTCTAATCATCAACCTCTGGCAGTTACTACAATCAATCTAATCACAGAGAACTCAGTTAAAGAGTAATCTATTTCAGCCAAGTCACAATCCCTCTTCAAGACCTCAACAGTGCCTTATGAATCAGGATCTTCACCTTCGGTTTCAAGAGCCCTCATCGGGCCACTCTAGACTTAACCCACTTCATTTCCTCTACTCCCCCTTCTTGCTTCACTCCACCACACTTAGACAAACCCACTTATCCGCAGTTCCATCTTCCCACTGCCTTCCCTTACGCCTTCTTGCCCAGGGCAACTAATTTCCCCTCCAATCCTCAGCCACAGGCACGTCAAACTCACAACTCTCAAATCTCCAAAAGTCCATCAAGTTTTTGTTCTCTCTGCAATTCAAAAAGTTGTGGAAATGCCACCTTCTTCGGCAATTTCCCAACTTCCTGTAAACAGCATAGTGATTTATTCCTGCTCCCACCTTTTCTGATTAATTAACTAATACATCTCACCTCTTCACACTCCCCCACACTAATTTACACTAATTGTACTAATGTACATAGAATCATAGAGTAGAAGAGCTAAGGAGAACCACCTTAAAGACCATCTAGCTCACAGAATGAAAAATTCCGCTCTGAATCTAGGAGACAGCCAGCAAATTTGGGAAATTATATTTTTGTTCTTCAGCTTTCCAGGAAATTACGGCAAAAAGAGGCAAAAAAAAAAAAAAAAAAGGAACATTTTGCCTTGTTTGCCTTATGATGTTGGTTTCCAACATCAGATCAGGTTCAAAAACAGTGCTAAATAAGTCTAGCCAGAGTATTTCTTACTTCTCTAAGTTATTATAATAAATTATGAAAGTAGACAAGAGCAATGAAGAATCCTTCTATTATTTCAGGTACAACTTCACTAGCAATGAAGCTGTTAGATTATCATGGTGACTCATTTTGTTGAGGAGGAAACTAAGGCAGAGAGAAACTGACCAGCATGCTGCTTGTCCAAGGTTACACAGCAGCAAAACCAGGACTGGAAGCCAGGTCTCCAGACTCACAGTATTGTGCTGCTAATAATAATGATGATGATGATGATGATGATAGTAACATTTACATAGTGCAAAAGAAAGAAAGATTTTCTCAGGGCAGCTAAGTGACACAGTGAATAGAGCAGCCGCCCTGGAATCGGGAGGACCTCAGTTCATATATTCGGCCTCAGACACTTGACACTAGATGTGCGACCTTGGAAAAATCACTTAACCCCGACTGCCTCACCTCCCCCCATCAAAAAGAAAAAAAAAGTTGGTGCTATGTATGTGTAGGTGTCATATACCACACTGAAATATTTATTCATTTTTTTAAAGTATGTTTTCTGACCATAGTCTTCAAAAGATGAAATGTAAATTATCAAAAGGCACATTTTTTAAAAGCTCCTAATCATTAATGAGAGAAATTCAAATTAAAACAACTGTAGTTTCACCACACACCCAAGTAAATTGGCCAAGATGACAAAAAGTGTTAATGTTGGAAGAACTAAGAGAAGTCAGGCACATTAATACACCATTAGTCAAATTGTGAGACACAGGGTTGGGGAAGAGTGATTTGTGGGCCAAATAGTCAGTCCAGGGGAGCAATCTTTTCAGTCTTCCAGAAGACTGGGTAGAGGCTAATTTGTGAAGAAATCTAAATGCCAAATAATAGTTTGTATCTGATACTAGTGGGAGTAAGGAAGTTGACAGGATCAGACCTGTACTTCAGGAAAATCACAAAAATCACTGATGGGACTGGAGCAGGAAGAGTTTAAAATGGTGTGGAGGCTGTGCGAGTAGGGAGAAGGGGGCAATTGCAAGAAACGTTATGGGGCTAAAAATAACGAGCCTTTTCTAGCTGCACCATTAATATGTTCTGGTTACGTATTGGCGTTTGCACTCTAATATGTCCTTGAGGATATTTATCAGTAAATTATTCATTTCAGTGTCTGGGTTGCCGTGGCAAAGAATTCTCTGTCAAGTAACCAGCCTACCAACCAACTCCCACCCATCCCCACCCCAGATTTAGTTAAGCTCAAAAATAAGTATTTACTGCCTTCATCAAAGGCTGTTAGCCTGTCTAATGAAGCTGTTAAACCCGGCAAAGGCCCTGAGTGCAAAAGGGTGAATGTCACTTAACACAACTTTTGGTGGGCTAAGAACCCCTCCCCTCCACTTCCCCTACAAGAGCAGCTATATAATTATTAGGTTAAAACTGGAAGTCTAATACAGTCTGCCACTCTGCCAAAAAGTGATGGACAACAGACAGTGCAGAAGTAAGAGCTACAGTTTTATTAAGACTATCCCAACACAGCAACAAGGAAGAACATTAGCATGCTTTCCTAGTTTACATCCTTTCATTTCCATTGGCTCCAATCATTTCTTTGAATTACATTTTCTCGCCCTTTATCTCATTATATATCTCATGTAAAAACAAACACATCCAATTTTTCTTCTAGAGACACCCATTTAATTTTCATTGTCACACTGCTTATACTCAAAGAAATACAGGGTAAAGAGGACTCTTCCGGAGTTGGGGGCCAATGTTCTCTCTCTATGAGAGCCCTTACCAATGGGAATATAACTCACACAGTGTAAAATGCCCTTCATAATTCAGACTTCCCCTCAGAAAGATGTGATGTCCTTTTCCCCAATGATCTCATTTTCACCATCACACTGCAAGTCCTAGAGGAAAGGAACTCTACATAAAATTAACTGCCATTTACGCAGGGTGTCCCCAAAGTCTTAGGGCTACTCTGAGATTTGGGGATCGACAGGAAAAAAAAGGACATCACATTTTGGGGGGAAAAATCCAAATGATGAAGGGCACAGATGGCATTGAACCCCACAATACCCCAGAAAGACAGGTACTACAGGTACGATTGCTCCTATTTTAATGAAGAAGCTAAGGCCCGATCAGATAGGTTAACTTGGCCCTGGTTCCCTTAGCTATTAAGTGTCAGGAATAGGATTCTGAACTCAAGTTTTCCTGAATCCATGACTTCAAGTACGATAAATGTTAAAAGAGCAAAGTGGTAAGGGGAATCAATTCAATCTGAGGTGGTCAGGAAAAGGAATATGGGTTGGACCAGGAAGAATGGGCAGCATTTGGATAAGGGGAAAGGGGAGGAGGAGGAGGAGGAGGAGGAGGAGGAGGAGGAGGAAGGGATCCGGACAAAATCAAAGAAGCAGCAAAGCATACAAGGTGTGCTCAAGGCAGGGTGAGTGGGCTGGTTTGGCTGGAACAGAAGATTCTTCTACAATGGGATAAATGGGAGATAAGCCTGGAAACACAGATGGGGCCAGAGGGTAGAAGAACTTGATGAAAAGCCCTTGGGGTTTTCTGAAGCAGAAAATGGCATGATCAAAGCTATATTTGGGGGAAGATTAATTCGGCAACAGATAAAAATCACAGATCTAGACCAAAAAGAAATTGGCAGCATTGTAAGGGAAAAATTGGCACTGGGACAAACCAGAAGTGGGAAGACCAGTAAGATGACTATTTTAATAGACTAAATTTATAAAGTAAAGAACTCGATTGACTTTGCAATGGATTACAATGAATGGATTGGGGGGGGCGGGGTGGACAAGTAGCTCTCTCCCCTTTCCTCCTTCTTCATGGTCTCTTCTTTGGAGGTGGCCCTGATGTGCAATACAACAGCAGAAAATTCAGTTTAAGGAGAAGGTTTCCAGTGGGAGTAATGATGTTACTTATAAAGAAGCCATCAGGAATACTGATAATCAAGATATGATGGCACATAATTTTTTCATTGACCTTTGCAGCCTCTCCTCTAGACAAGAATCTTATGATTTTAAGCACCAACAATACAACCTTCTGCATTAAATTCCATCTTACTGTACTGATTGCAATCCCAATGCAATCCTAACTCTGACTTTTAAGAAAATAAAAATATCATGAAACCTGAATATGACTCCCTATAAAACAGGAAAGAAGCCAAACTTGTAATAGGCCAATGGAAACGCTGGCCAACCATGTTTGAGTAAGTTGCAAATGAGGATGCATCAAGGAGTTTGGAGGAGGGGAAGGAAGGGAGGGGGAGGGGAAGGGGGAGGAAACGTGAGGGGAGGGGGGAGGAGGAGGAGGAGGGGGAGGAGGGAGAAAGAAAAAAATTTGGGAAAGGGGAGGAAGAGAGGGGAGACAAATTACATCTATCAAGAAATATTAAAGAAAAGTAGATAGCAGAGACAAGATAAATGTTAGGAACAGAGGGAGAACAAAACCAGAGGTCCAAATTGTAAAGGAACAGTAAGAGAGGTGATCCTAAAGCAATCGAAAAGCTACAAAAAATAATGTAAAGAAGACAACTTCCTAACTCACAAGCACATCAAAAAGTAACCCTTAAAAGTAAGACTTTATAATGGAATGGAGTGGAAAATCCAGATTACCATAGATAAAATAACTACAGAGCATAAAAATGAAGACAGCAGTTGTAGAAGAGTCAATCCATCTAGAGATAAAGAGAAGAGAATGTTGAATGACAGAAATAATTTTTAATAAATACAATTTATTAACAGTAAAATAATTTTTATAGACTTCTTTCAATTGTCTAGTAAGCAGGAAGAGGTTAATAAAGTGGGAAAGAGGTTAAAGATAAGGAAAACAGAACAAATATTTCAAAATCTGAATCTGGAAGTTTGCATGAAAAAATCTTGTGTAGAGACAGCTTTTTCTACAGGTAAAAGCCATTAATAAATAGCTCAAATGAATCTAAACATAAGCACACACCTCCGTGTGTGTGTGTGTGTGTGTGTGTGTGTGTGTGTGTGTGTGTGTGTATAGATAGATAGATAGATAGATAGATACACACACATATGTATGTGTTTTTAATTTCCTGTAGGAATCCAGAGTTTAAGAGGGTATGAAAAATAAGAAACACAGCTTGGGGAAGAAAATATAAGTTATGTATATAAAAAAAAATTGTGTAAGAATCAAAATCTCTCAGTTTTGGGTATGCACAATGCTATATTTTATATACAAACAGTACCGCGACATTAATAAGTATTTCCAAATATCTTGTTGCAATCCTAGAAAAAATTATATTCATTACAGAATTATGACTAGCATTTCAATATTGTACTAGACATAGATGAAGGCCCATATTAGAATGAGATTGTATGACTGCTCCACTATCAAAGCATTTGGATTCCATTTTTGTGACAAATTAATTTTATTCCAATAAGAGACCTTACCTTCCACTTTGATTTGTAGCCTAACTTTAACATAAAACAGACTTATAGTTCTAATAAAGATGCTCAAATTATTCAGTGCTAAAACCTTAGGAACAATACCTCGGCAAAAGATGAAGAAACATGCTAGATTGATGGGATGCACGTAAATGGCAGGTTCAGAAAGTGCTCGCCTCTCACCCAAGGTGTAGGGGCCATGGTAAGTTTAAGAGATGTAGTAGCTACGGTATTTTGCTACCAAATGTTATATTTTCCTTTTTACGCATCTATGTTTTCCTAAGGCAAATCATGTAAGGTTCCCCCTAAGGTTCAGAGTTAGAAAGGACCTTAGTAATCTACTCCAAGGGCTTCTTAAAGTTTTTCCACTCATGACCCCTTCGGCGTTTCTTAAACTGTGAGGAGAGCCACCACTCTAGTCCATTGATAGAAATTAAGTGAACAGCTGTTAGCAATGAGTCGGGAGTCAGGAAGACCTAAACTCAAATTCAAGCCTCGGACACATACCGTCTGCGTGACCCTGGGCAAGTCGCTTAACCTCTGTTTGTCTCAGTTTCCTTAACTGCAAAATGGGTATAACAACGGTACCTCCCCCACTGGACAGTGAGGATCCCATGAGATATCTGTAAAAGCGCTTAGCCCAGGTCCTGGCATGTGACAGGTGTTATAACAGTGCTTATTCCCTTCCCTTTCCTCCTAATTTGAGGTCATATAGTAAGTAGTATGATTAAGTAACAGAGTCTGGATCGCAACTCAAGTCTTTGGTCTCCAAATCCAACCTTCTCTTCACTGCACCTCGTATCCTGGCGGGGAGACAAAAATCACTCTCCTTTAACTTGTTTATGTTAGGTTGGGGAAAGGACTATTTGGCGTACAAATTTCCTAGCAGCCCAAGGCTTCTGGAGACAAATATGGGGGGAGGGAGGGGAAGGGAGTAAAATTAACCTCTCTTAAAATGACTATGAAACAGAATAATATCCCTGTAATTCTACGGACCTGTGCATCTGTTTGTACGGCAAGGCCTCCCCGGAACCATTCAGTTCATAGCCAAACGTCCCACAATTGTGATTCCACACCAAATTACAAGAAGTCGATTTGTCAAAGATGCAACAGATGAGACAACGATCCTCAAAAATAAAGGTGAAGTGTGAATAATGTCTGAAAAAGCTCAAGTTCTACAGGGCCTTCCATTTCCTAAAAGTAAATAAACTAAGGATACTTTTGAAAGTTAACATCACATGTGCTTGTACACACACACACACACACACACACACACTCACACTCACACACACACACACTCTCACACTCACACAGAGTCTTCTGAGATCATTTCTCTTGGGTTCCTAAAATAGATGGATCCCCTGATCTACTGCAATTTAATGTGTAAAATAATCCATTTATAAAGGGCCTAAAAGATTGTAAAAGGTAAAACTACAATTACCACCCTCAGAAAATGAACAAATGATGTTTATAAAAAGCCAGGGATGTTAGAGGTCAAGGTAGGTTCAAAAAGATGATTTATAAGTCAAGAAAAACAAAATAAAAAGTAAATGAATTCATGTTTCCCTGGGCCTTTCTTTCATTCAGACCAAATGATGTGGAGCTATGCTCCCAAAAAGTAATTTCAGTCTAGAGATGTCTTTATTTTCCCCTAGACAAACTGGAAGTTAAACAGGATGACAAAGTATATTTGCTCTGGGATAGTGAAGGAACAAAGAAACTTGTGAATGGCATTACTGGTACATCTGGCCTGAAATACCTCCAAAATACCGAAGCAGACACAATCCCAGAAAACGAATTGAGTATCACAGTTCTATCCAAAGGTTTTACTACTAACCATAAAATTAAAACACTAGGCATACACACAAAAGGCCAAGCTGAAACAAGACCAGGATTAAAATAACTTTAAAAACAAATTATACTCCACACAGATACTATTCTTCACGCTACAGATGCTCACTGCCATCAGAGGTATCACCATCATGACACAAATAGACACTTAAAGGAGCAACTCATAAGTGTTCACCTCTTTTTATTAAATTTATGGATTGTCAGCATACACATAATTTCAATGCTTTTCATTTTTTCTCTTCAATGCTCTACTCTGGTGAGACTGCAGACACAACAGATTAAAGATTAAAGACAACATATTCATTTGAATCTACAATACCACTAACCTTTTGAATTATTTCCACCAATCTAAAAAGCATCACATAACCCTGACAGTTCACTCTGGAATATATTAGGAGTGTTTTGCTAAGTGGACCAGTGAGCTAATGTACTAAATGTGCTAAAGTACCAAACGCACTAAAGAAAACAACTTACCATATTAAAATAATAATAGGAAAATCTCACATCCACATTTTAGAGAAAAACAGTATTTCTCTGAATTAGCATGGAATACCTCTGACAATACAAGAAGTTTCTCTGCGATATCTAGACTATAAAAAAAATAATGTTGAGACGGAATTGCCACCACATTAGATAGGTAGATAAAGCAGAAGAGTGTATATATATATGTCTATGTTTCAAGGCATAACCTTTAAAAATTCAAGAAAATCCCAGGTGGTCAAGTGGTTTTTCCCTAAAACATATTCTTAATCTCTAGGAGTTTCCCATCCTCCAAGCAATTTACGAACAACTTCAAAACACCCCAGGGAGAAAAGCAAAGATAGATAAAATTTTGCTTGACATAATTTATTCAAGACACATCAGCCATGTCTAATGAATGGAAGGGCACCAAAGTCCTCAATACCACACCACCATACTTCCTCCAATAAAGACAACATGTCACAGAATCTCTGGATTGGAAGAACCCTCAGATAATTATGTTAACTGAAATCCTATCTTCAATATACCGGACAAATGGTCACCCAGTCCCGGGTCGGAAGACTTACGGAGTCATTTGGGAAATTTGTTCTAATCTGTGGTCTCCCAGGTTTCACAATTCTCTTCTACTCCACACTCCAAAGCAAACTTTATTTCCAGTTTTAACATGCTTTTAAAGTATTTCATCTGTACCTCTTATTATGGTTGCATTACTTGTGGTCTCTGTCTTATCTCACAAATTTGAAATTGTATTTGCATAGTATTTTGTACTTTTAAAAGTACTTTTACATTTATCATTTCATTTGAAACTCATAACTACCCTATGGGGTAGATAAGTTATATCTATGATTGAAAACTTTACAGAAAGGTACACAGAAGGATAGTCGGGCCTTGGTATATTCATCCAAGGAGTCTATTGCAAAAGGGAGTCCCCACATAATATGTAACATGCTAGAGGATGTCAGCCTCAGAAATGTTACATATTATCCCAGCTTTGCTTGGTAACCAACTGTAATTCCGTCACTCACAAGTGTATCCAAGTAACTTTTCATATATTTTAAATATCACCTTTTTGAGAAATGAGCTCCACCAAATTTATTACTAACCATGGAAAGTATCACTTCCTTTTATTGGTATCACACTTAATTGATCGCACGAGCGCGCACACGCGCACACACACACACACACACACACCCTCTAGCATTGAGACTGAATCTGATGTTCACCAAAATATGCCACAATCACAATTTTAGAGATTTCACTTGGTCTTCCTTTAAAGACCTTAGATTTTGTATTTCCTCATAGATGGGTCTCCTCTACTTTCTCCAATACTTTTAAATTGTCTTTAGACGACTACCTTGAGGGGGTGATTCTGAAATGAAAAGCTGTTTATGGGTAATGAAGCTAATACCCACCCAAGGTGACCCTCCTCCACTCCTCCAAAGCCATCCCTCAGAAATCACCTATTCACTGTCTTCCTCATTAGAACATGATCTCTAAGAGGGCAGGGAACCTTGTTTGTCCTTTCTTCGTGTCCCTAGCATTTATGACAATGCTTCAAATGTGATAAGCCCAGAATGAATGTTTTTTGGCTGATGGGACTGATGGTTCTTGAAAACTGGAGATAGGGAAGAAAAAAATAAAAACAAACCTCCTTTTGCTCTTCCACTGCCAGTACTAAGACTTTGGTGAGCAAAGAACTGACTTCAAACCCTTCCTCAGTCATTTATGAGCTCTAAGACTTTGTAATATACTTGAAGTACTACCTCACAGGGGCGTTGTGAGGCTCTGGTGAGATTATGTATGTGCATTAAAAGCATTATGTAAATGTCAATGTTACTATTATTTCTTTTCTCTTGCAAACCAACATGGCACACTGCCAAGAGAGACATACCCTTAGCACCGATGAAAGGCTGGGCTAAAACCCTTTGTGTATTTTAGAGGCCTTTTCCCAGGTTACAAGTGATCAGTTAAATTTGGGGGGGGGGGGGAGCTATATTAGCCTTTATAAAATCCTACAAATACCTTTTGATTTTATTAGTGAAACGCAGACAGAATGGGTTTTATCCATAATGACCACAGCCCTGTGCTTGACCGTGAAAGAACATTTTCTCAGCTATCTGAACTTTGTGTTCTAATCCACATCCAGGGGTTAAAAAAAAAACAGCATGCATTTTGACCACAAGATGTTACAAGTGATTAAATAAAAAAACTTGAGTCTGGCATTTGATGGAAAAGCATAATAAACCTCAATAAAAATATCATGAACTCAAAAAGAAAAATTAAATATCTAACATTCCATCAAAGGGGGAAAAGGATAATTTAAAGAAGTCTGTGATCAGGCCATCAAAATAGTTAATAAATACAATTTTAAACTAAAATCATGATAGGAAAAAAGGCAATAATCTTGAAATTTAAAAACAAAAACAAAACTAGAGTTAGTTATTAAGAGTTAGGCTTAACAAGAAAAAAAAGTACAATAAAGGAGCAAAATACACTATTCCAGTATTAGTTAACCATTAGTGGTAAACTACGTTCTCCTAAAATGGTCACGTTAATTCAGCAATGACAAACTTCAACAGGTGCATGGAACAGTCATGCCTAAGGCTTTACATATGAAACGAAACATACATATCTCGGGTAACAACAAATGTTCTCTGGTGAGCAAGGGTGAAGAGAAAGACAAGACGCTCTCTGAAGAAGGGATAAAGGGGCATATTCTCTGCTGGTAATCAATAGACATACAGATGTTAACAGATAAAAAGGTCATGCAAATAACCCCCTCTTTTTGTTCACCAAAGTGTAGTATCTAGGAATAGCTTAAAGGCAAAAGAATCAAGCCTGTTCCTTCCAGAGTTTAATGAATTTCGAAACAACAAACAACAACAACAAAAAAGAACACCCTACTTTATCAAAATAGTTAAGAAAAAGTAACCATTTTTCATTCCTTTTATAGGATTCCAGGACTCTGTGTACCCTTGTTTTGAGCACCAGAACGCTAAAATGAAAGTTTTTCATAGTCCAAACTGACAAAAAAAACTTAGGGAGCAAGGAAAAGGCTAGTGACTGTATTGCTCAGTAAGAATACCAGGAAGAGCTCTTCCAGATCTTAAAAGTTCCTGAAAATCTTCAAGCAGAACTAGAGCGGGCCACCAATGTAGTTGTCACTGGAAGGAGGCAATTCAACAAATATTTATTGAGCGCCTAACGTGCAAGGCCTTCACTGTGCTAGGTACTGGAATTAATTTGGGGGTTTTAAATAGCAATGCATTAGTGAGGTTAACAACATTACTAAAAGAGAACACAGAGTCTCATCTGCCGATTTCTCAGTTTTATTCAGCTCAAATTTTTTTAATAACAAAAATCTCAAGTATTTTTTTTGCAACTTTTTTCAGTTGTATTCATGGGGTAGCTCTTGATCGTGTTAATGCTAATTCTTACTGTTATCCTCACAGGTTTGGTAAATAAAAGTTCTAAAACATAATTTTATGATCCTGTTCATAAGAATGGAGAAGTTTAATTTACTAGCCAAATCCTACCAGATAGGTAAAATTCTCTTCTAACTATTATCATATTTTAAATAAGTATTTCAGTGAATATTTATGGCCCAGAGAGCCTGAAAAGTGAAGACTGCTAAAGATGAGTAATTACTGAATAAAACTCTGATGTTCAGCATGATTATGGAAAAAAAAACATATAATAAAGGATGTAGGGCTTTCAACAAAGCATGCAACAAGTACAAACTCCCTCCTTTGCATGCATAGACATGGAAAGTCTATGGCAGTCTGATGAACTGAACATTCAAAGAAATGCAATTATTTGGGTTTAAAAATAATTTTATGTTAACCACATACTATTAAAAATCTCCAAGATAAGATGCAAGATGGTATATTATGAAAGAGGGCCTGGGTTGCAATCTTGGCTCTGCAAATAAGGCCTCAGTTTCCTCATTTACAAAAGAAAGTTGGGCTGGACAATCTATAAGGTGTTTTTACTAATGACCAAGTCTTCAATAAAACTAATTATCACTATTACAACTTTTGAAGTTTATACCTAAATGTATTCGTGAGCTCATCAAAAAGTTCCCTCCAACCAAATTTATATCCCATTTTGAACCAATGAAAAGAACTACTCGGTGACTTTCAGCAAATGAATTAACTTCTCAAAAGTCTTAAATTTTCTCAAGAACAAAACAAGGAATTGCACTAGATGACCACAAAGATCCCTTTCTATCGAGCAATCAACAAACATTAAAATCCAGCCTCAGATACTTACTAGCTGCGTGATCCTGGGCAAGTCACCTAACTCTGCCTCAGTTTTCTCAATGTAAAATGAGTTGGAGAAGGAAATGGAAAACCCCATCAGTATCTTTGCCAAGAAAGCCTCAAATGGTCTGACACAACTCAAAAGACTCAACAACGAACGTGAGGAGAACTGCAACTCCACAATCCAATGAAAAGACCTCACAACCTGAACCCGGCTCAGTTACCTAACAGCCGTGTTTATAAATACAATAAGAACTAATTAGAAAAAAAATGAAGAAAATAAAGCAGGAAAGAAAATCAATTATACACAATCACCAAAGACAGATCCTTTAAGATCCCATGGGAAAGCCCTATTTTCAGAGGTTCATCCTGAATTTCTGAGAAACAGCTCACGGCAACTAAGGTGCAGCAGTTAAGACAGTCTTTAGTAGCATATGGACTTAATAGCAAATGAAATCAATCTCTTACTGATCGGGCAAGGAGAGCCAGTCAGAGCTTGGCAAGCCCATAGGAGCTTTAATTGTTTCTTAACCAGAAAGACCAGGGCCATTTGCAAATCATCTATTACAGTAACTGCTTTCAGATCTTTCAAGTATACCCATTCTTAACATTCTAATCAAATGCTGTGAATCAGCCATGTCATTCTCATGTCAAGTAACTGGCCACCTATGAATATCCATGTTCATCCAAACACTAAGTCTGTATAAATTTCATAGAATGAAAAGTTCCACTAAGTCATATATTAAGAAGCTTTCAAGGTACATTCCTGTCACTTTTCCATTTTTTAAAACTAGCTTAATTTAGGGTTAAATTATACACACCATTCCAAACATCTCTCATGTTTCAAGGCTGCCAGGGTTGGGGTACACTCTGATTCTCCTTTTTTTCCCCAGACTGGCCCTGTGATTTCTATGATAGGAAACTCCTTCAATCAATGCAGACTGATGCCCTCCTCAGCAACTTATCATCTTAGTGGCATGCAGCACTTAGAGGTTAAATGATTTAGTCAGGGTCACACAGTCAGCATGTAGCAGAGACAGGATGTGAACCCTTATCTTCTTAATTCTGTGGCATCAAGGTCAAATACCACACTAATTCACTAATACCACACTAATTCAAGGTTTTCTGCCAGAGCCCAGAAGTGTCTCTGCTCAAAATTAAATATTCTAAATATACTGTAAATGCTCAAGGTTAAGTATGGTTTTATAATGCCTAGACCATCTAGAATATTTTTGAGTCCATACTAGGCACTCATCAAATACCTTTTGATTGACATTGCTATGCCATAAAAACCATTATTTTTGTACCGAACACATGACCAGTACAAGAATTTAACATCATAATTGGACATTCACAGATTAGACTCTTTCTAAAATAGTCATCAATGTGTATGTCATGAATGGAAGTGTTTTATAATAAATTTAGGCAATATAATATAACCTTATCTAAAAAATGATAGAATCATTACTATTAAGAACATACCTTAGTTCTCCTCCTGCCCCTAAATATATCAGTATATTTAAGTTACAGGTTCAAATGTGATATGTAAATTGGAAAGTCTCACTGACAAGAATTATTAAAATATTATGTACTGAGTTATTAAGCAATTTTGGCCTGTGTTCTTCCATCACTCAATAACTGTAATTATGAAACAGAAACATTTGGAGTACAGAAAGAGCCTCTTTATCTCATATCTTCATATCACTCATGAAAAAAAATAATTCTCATATATGAAAATAATTTAAAATATCACATTTAATTCAATAGTGAACTTATTGCAGAATGACTCAAATGAAGGGATTATACAAAAGTTGTGTAACTCAATTAAGAAACTTTTGTTAAACATTATCAGAGTTGTAAGGAAATATCCCTTTTTGGGAGATGACTGTTCAGCTAGTTAAAAAAATTTTTTTTTTATAATTTTCTCATTCGATTCAACTGTGTGTAGAATGTATATGGTTTCAAATTTTCATTTCTTGGGGGAGAAACATTTAAATTATTAAGATACAAACGATATAATGCAATGGTTAGAGGGGTTTGCCTTAAGAGTCAGGAACACCTGGGTTCAATTCCTGCTTGGCATACATTAGGTTTAAGACCATGGGCCAAGTCCTAACTTCCCCATAACCATGAAAAAACTCTCTAAGCCTGTAAGTTACAAATCTGCATCAGTGGCTGGAGTTTCCATACCTAAGTTTTCCAAATGGATGAAATCACAAGCCTGGACAAAAACAAAGGACACTGAATTGGCAACATACCTTTGGATTAACTCAACACAGCAAAATGTGGCACAGAGAATTATACGACTTAGAGAAAGGCACTTTTGAGGTCACTGAGCACAAACCCCCTATTCTACAAAGGAAGACACAGACTCAGAGGGATTAAGTTTCTGGCCCAGAGTCACATAGGTAGTAAATGGCAAATCCAAGACTTAACCCAACCCCATATCCAGTCCCCTCTCCAGTTTACCAGGCTATCTCCCCACAACGCAACTCTGCCAGAGCCCCTGAATCTCTCCTCTAAAAACTAAATATGCCAACTAAACCACTAAACATCTAAGTCTTCTGCTGGGACCAACATAGTTTTTTTTTTAAATTATTTACTGATACACTGAAATGCTACAAATAACAGTTTTGGCACTGAAAGTAAAGAGCCCAGGAGCTTAATACGTATTTAAACATTCACATGTTAGACACAACCTTAAAAGAGTGTTCTCTTTCCCAAATGGTCACATTCTAGAAGTGATGATCCAATAAGCATAGGTATGCTCATCAATTTTCCCCAGAAACATATTTAAATATCTAAGAGCCATCAATTGATCAGTATGGGCAATCTATGGAAACAGTCTGCAATCCGTTCATACCTGATGAGTGATTGTGAGTTTCTGTGGTCAAAAAAAAGTCATCACCCAGTAACAAACTTTCTGGTAATGAGCCTCTCTGAACTCGGCTCTTGGACAAAAGATACAGACCAAAGCCTGGCCCACAATCGAAGCCTTTCCAGCTTGACAGGACCCACCAGAGCTTAGGTTCTGCTGACAAAACTTTCAAAAACCCAGGATCACACCTCTACGCTTCAGCGAGGCAACTGAGTAGGGAGAGGGTACATACATATACAATAAAACAAAGTATAAACCCAAGTATATAAATGTGTAATATACGTATTTGTGTTTGTGTATTACTTATGTGTCACCCAGAGATTTACCCATTAAAAGAATGGGTGAAAAAACAATGGAAATAGTTCATCATTTGCATTATTAAACATATGCTTGAGTTTGTGATGTGAAAGCAGAGTTTAGGAAACCTGTTCCTTTTCACAAGCAAGCACATTTAGTTCATTTCACCATTTTGCTAGTCTAATAATTAAACTTGAAGTAGTAATTTCATTGTCTTGAGTGAGCCTCGATCGAGAGAGAGAAAGAGAGAGAAAGAGAAAGAAAGAGAGAGAAAGAGAGAGAAAGAGAGAGAGAGTGTGTCAAAAGATCAATGGACCCTGCTCTCTAAAATAACTCTCAATGGACTTTTGGATATATTTCTGACTTTATCAAGTCAGATAGACTTCTTAACTATTTTAACACCTAACTATTGCTGAAGGGCATGTCACACTCCTACATTATACAAAGAAAACATACAAATTAGTTTGTATCATTAGCAGATGGTAAGAATTTTTTTTTTGAGATTTCTGACTTCCCCGCCACTTTGAAATCCTTAAATGGCTTTAATCAGTGCATCACTGATAGACAGACAGATAGACAGATAGATAGATACATAGATAGATATAGGTATCTTTTTTCTTGGTAAAAAGAAAAAAAACAAAGCCAATTCTAGAAACTGTAACTCTTCTAACAACTCCAGACACCACAGACAATTAGGTAAAAAAAAAGTCAATACCATGGCTACAATTTGTCCTTTAAAGTCACATTCTGAATTCTGACATAAGGCTGCCTATTCAAAATTAGTCTGTGTACTCACTTTATCAAAAAAAAAAAAAAAAAAGAGAAGATGCTTTTTCTTTTCAGCTCACCTGAAATGTAAACCTTATGCGCTGAAAAGAGATAATTCATAAAAAATCACCACCAGATAAGCTGGGATCAGATCACAATGATCTTAAGATCCAGTTAACACATAAAACACAAAAGTAACTGTATTGCTCTAAGGAGTATGATTCACAGATTTCAAAGAAAGGTCTCCTCTTTAATAGTATAACTGTTTAGATGCAACAAAGATACAGCTAAAAACACCAAAGCATCATGATATCAAAACTATAAAAATTTCTCCCCAGCAACCCATCATCTCTTTCTTAAATACAAACACTAGAAGCTGAGTATTTACAGTAGGATATACTTCTAAAGTTTGAGCAGTTATAAATCGGTCACATTCTAAAAAACCAAACATACTTTAAAAGGATGACCAGTAAAATGGAAAATATTATTAGCTAATTTTATTTTTTAAAACTTATTCTGCTAATTTACTTCAATTTAGCTTTCTTAGGCTGCACTGAAAGTAATTCTTCCCATAACACTCACTTATTTTTAATCAACACATTTAAATCAGCTGGATCACCAAGAATTCTCCCAAGTAATGGAGACATTTGTTAAAATGTAAATAAATCCAACAATACAAGCTCTAGTAACAACTAAACTCATTATTTTAGCACATAAAACGTGTCCTTCAAGCCACACTTCCCTGAATAAATCAAACAGGAACACCTACACTCTGTACTTTACATTTTTCTAACTTTATAGTCACATTTTCTGCACTTAGGTCAGTTAAGATTTCACAAAAACAGTAAACTTTAAAGCCTAGACAATTTTTTGAAGTTTTCACAATATTCTTTTGAATTTGACACACTCAACAGCACAAATACCACAATAAAAAACAGCACCATTCATAGTGATCTCCCTTAAGAGGTGCAAAATCAATGTCACAAATCAAAACCGCATGACATTCCATCAAACAATTTTTTTCTCTCATAGTTATTTAATTCACCTTGGACAATCTTTATTTTACAATAATTCACCTACAAAAGCCAAAAAAGAAATGGCTTGCCTGTTTTGCCCAACAAACATCTAGACACATTTATTAATTTCTCCACATTGTCCCCAATTTAAAAAACAAACAAAAAATTCCTGTTACATACCTGCAGTTCGGAGGTGGATCAAGGGTTATTTCAGCTAGCTCTTTCTGAATTCTGTTGGTGAAATGAGAACAGACACAAAGCATTGGAGATAGTCTATAGAATAATCAGGGAATTACACTGCCCTCTACCAACATGCAGTTAAATGCAAGACTGGCTTTGCCTTCAGTAATGCTAACATGGCTGCTTCCTCTTTGTTCTCAGAGGCATAACCCAAATCCCATAACAGAAACTTTGCAGCTTTTTTCTTACTTACTACTATAAATAAATGAGACGTCAGTACCTGATTTGGGTAGTAATCTTCCACTAGCATTGAGTAAAGTGAATAAAATCCATTTTAGAACACTTTTTACTTAAGAGATTCTCCTTCCAAGCTTATATGCAAATGAGACAAGAAGGGAGGAGGGAATGCACTAGAATATTTGACAATGACTTTAAACGAGTTTTACTGAGGCAGAATTAACAAGCTACAGCAGGGAGCATACAAATAGTTTTGACAATATTTTATCTGTTTCTTTGTACCTAAAAACGTTTACAAATCAATTTGTGGAAATTTGCAAACATTATCACATGAACACTTTAAAGGATTTTTACTTTTAACATTTGACTGAATCTCTTTCCCACATCCTAAGTACAGTACTGAAATGTGTATTTTCAGATTACAAACTAAGCATGTGTTGCAGCTTCCGTCAACTTCAGAAACTTGACTTTTCCTTTCTATCTCTGTCTTGTAAAAAATGTTAGATGCTTTGATGACTTTAGACTTGTTTAAAAAGTCCTCTGACAACAGGCTACAACAAATGAATCATTTATGTCAACAAATTTAACCATTTCAAGTACTGCACACATTTAACAAAAATGATCTCCAAATTAAGGTGACTTAGAGAAAAGGTAAATAGGTGTGAAACCATATAAACAATATCCCTGAAGCCCTGCAAAACTATCACGTTAAATAATCCTTTCCCCATTTTCTACATAATTTTACAAAGATTTAAAAAGTACTGCCTACAAATAACTTTAATGTTGCTTAATGATAGAACTGTGTGAGTCTTCAGAGACAAGGAATAATCATATGGGTTAATGACTCTCTTCTGCAGTTTCACCAACATTAATGGATTTCCATTGGAGGAATCTGTTTTTCACGCCCATCAAAGTGTAATATAAATCAGCAGAAAACAAATGCTTTTTTCCACCCAAAATATGAAAATATGGATTTTTCCCCCTATTGCAGATCCATGTGGATGTGGATAGTCAAGTGCAACCACAACTTTCTTACTGAACAGGCAAAGGGGCAATGTAAGTTCTGAAATGACTTCTTAACTGGAAAGCTTATGTTTCACAGTTTTATTTGCTCTTGCATAATAAAATGCAGGATAATTCTATTTAAATGCAAAAAAAGAACTATAGAGCATTTTAGAGACAGTCTCTCTTTTCCAAGGTTGAAGGTGATGACTAGTTTAACTATAATGATGCCCAGTATTTTTTAGGACTTAACAGTTTTTAGAGCAAACTAATACATTTTGCATGTCAATAGGATCACAGAGAATTCCAAAAGATTTCTGAAACTTTAAGAGTTACTGCTGACCTGAGTCTCTATTATATAGAAGTTGTGAAGGCAGAGTAAAAGAGGAAAGGCAACCTCAAAGCATCATCTAATTTGAGAATACATAGTTTTCCTTCAAGAACTATTTACTAAAATAACAACAAAGGTGAGAGTATATGACATTATATCTCTACATAAAGACTCTTTTACTCAAGCCAACACATTAGGGAAGTTTGCTTTAAGGTGTCATTTTTAAAAGGTTTTCTTTATATACAAACGTAGGGAATGACAACTTTTCATTTAACAACAAAAAAAAAGTTTGTAACTTAGTATTTTGGTTTCTGTCTTTAGAGATAATATAACTGAAGTCCTAATCCACTTAAAATACAGTTTACAGACTGTGCTTTAAAAAAAAAATCACCTCTCATAGGTATTACCTTTTAGCACTAGTAGATAACTTAGCAGTGGTTTTGCTAGAGAGTTTGGTGTTTTTCTTCTGCTGGGTGGCAGATGGTTTTCTTTCTTCTTGTTCCTCAGGTTCTGGAGCTGCTGGGTCCCTCTGATCTGCATCTGAACTACCACTGCTGGTACTTGGACTTTCATCATCTGACCTTTGCCTATCACTGGACATCTTGGTCAAGTTATTTCTCTGAAAACTTTTAAAAGAGAAGAGAAAAAAGGGGTTAAACCTGAAGAACAAATTACACATCATTCCTTTCTGCAAAATGTTTCCTAAAATCTGTCTTTTAAATGATAAGCCTTGAAAAGTGTCTATACACTTATCTCATTGTTACTGCAAGGTTACAGAAGGAGGTGATGTATATACCAGAATGCCAATATTTAAAGATTTACAGAACTCAACTTGGAAAACCCACTCACAATTTTTTTCGTCCCTTGGACAATCTATCAATTGTCTACTTTCTCAGAAGGCACGAAACAGATTTGCTAGGGAACTTAAGCAATGAACATTAATAACATATGACACATTGTAAATAACAGACCTCGCTGAAAAATGTTAAAAAGTCACTAATAACGTCTAAATATTTACACATTTACGTTGGTCAGAGCTACCAAATTCCCTCTCTGAAGGAAAAACATGTCCTGTTAATCACCCATATGCTTCCTAAACGTGGCAACAACCCCTTTCTCTTTGCATTTAAGCCTTTAAGCACTATACCTCCCCCCTCCTCCCCAAGGAAAAAAAAGGGGGGGAAAACTAATAAGCAGCCTCCTTCGTTTACACGGCCAGCAGCAAAGATTCATTTGGCCACCACAGGGCTGCTCCACAGTGAAAAGCAAAATTCAAACTGCACCTTCTGCAAAGCTCCCAATGCCACCGTTCCTTGCTCAGTTTTTATATTACAGACCGACATTTTGGCCAAAAAAAAAAAAAAAGGAACAAAGCCCCCACACCCCCAAAAGAACTCAGAACAGAATTTGCAAAAGAGAAAAAAGAAAAGCTTTAGATAGGAAATTGCAGCAGCGGCGGCGGCGGCGGCGGTGGAAATGCAGCTTTGCAGCCCCCTTTGTGGGGAGGGACAGGGAGAGGGTTTGTTATGGTAGGAGGCAGCGCTCCAATATCAGCATGGTGTGTGCACCAAGTGATGCGTGAAGTCAGTCCTGGCTCCTTGGGCTCCCGGAGACCGACAGGGCGAGCGCTGAAAACAAGAACAAAGCTCCCTCTGCCCCCCCTCCCCCCCTCCTACCCCCACCAACCAACCCCAGCTCTCCCCGGCGGCGGAGGCTGCTGCTGCCGCTGCCGCTGCCGCTGCTGCTCCTGCCGCCGCCGCCGCCGCTGCTGCTGCTTCTGCCGCCGCCGCTGCTGCAAACCACCCCCCCATCTCTCACCGCCCCCCCCCAAAAAAAACCTTCCAGCTTTACCTTCACCGCCGTCCTGTCCCGCTTACACGCAGCTAAGATGTGGGGGAGGGAGAGAAAAAAAAAACCCTTCCTTAAGGAAATGGAAGCAGCCGGGAGGGGGGAAGGGGGGGGAGGAAAAAAAAGAAGCAGAGGAGGCTCTGGCCGGGGAGTGTGGAACATTGAAAGTCGGAGGGGGTTGTGTAGTGCGGCGCTCTGGCCGGAGGGTGGCGCCGCCCAGCGCCTTTGCAAAAAAAAAAAAAAAAAAAAAGAGAGAGGGAGAGAAAAGAAAACGGGGGTGGGGGTGGGGTGGGGGGCGGAGGGGGGAAGAGGAGGAGGAGGAGGCGCCGCTGCTGTGCGAGGGCGCGAGCTCCCCGGGAGCCCAGATGGAACGGGGGAGATCCGAGAGTTCTACGGCCTCCCCTGTCCCCGCTCGCCTCCCGATCGGTGCAGTCAGCAAGTTCCCTGCGAGCTGGGAGGGAAGGGGAGGGGTGCGGGAGGGAAGGGGAGGGGGAGGAGGAGGAGGCGGCGCGCGTGCTCGCTTGCCTGGCTGTGGGGCGCGCGCCGGCGGCCCGGGCTGGCTCCCTCCCGTCGTTCGCTCGCGCTCTCTCTCGCTTGCTCTCCCTCTCTCTTCCTCCCTCCCCCTCCCTCTCTCCCTCTCCCTTTCTCTCTTCCTCTCCCTCTCTCTCTCGCGCTCGCGCTGTCTCTCTCTCTCTCTCTCTCTCTCTCTCACTCACTCTCTCTCTCTCTCCCTCGCTCTCCCTCTCTCTCTCTCCCGCACCCCCCCCTCCCGCTTCCCTTCACCCGGGGGGCGCACGCGTCCGCCCGCCTGGGCCGGCCAAGGACAAAGAGTGCGCCGCCCGCCGGGGACAGGGGCGGACTGGCCCGAAGGAATGCGCCGGGCCGGCCAGCCAGCCAGCCCCGGGGAGGGCGGGGGCACCAGCCCGAGGGGCCAGAGGGCCGATTTTGCAGCAGGGTGGTTTCCGGCCTGCACCACTCAACTCTCCCTACCCCACCGCCCTTCCCTGAGCTACCCACTGGGCTACCCACCCCTCGGGTCTGCGCGGGGGAGGAGGAGGAGAGAGCTCGCCGTCTGGTGCACCTCGGCAGTGCCAGCAGGGAGGGTCACCCCCAAAGGATCTCCTCCCCCCGCCTGGCACCCTTCCCCCAGTGCAGGAGGAGGCGGCGGTGGCTCTGGATTCTAAAGGGTTGGGTATTGGGGGAGGGTGGATCCTCAGGGCCCAGGATCTCGGCCCTGCCACCCCAGACCTTTAGTTGCTGTCGGAAGCCACCCCGCCGCCTCCCTCCTGCCCGGGAAGATTGATTGATATTTACTGAGGAGTCCAGGGACTGTGGAAGAGCCATCTTCTCTTCCCTGCAATCCGAGTGGGAGGGGATGAAGGGGAGGGGGGGATTGGAGAGGAGGGTCCTGGGAACTGGGGTCAAGAAAGGATTTAAGGGGGTTTGGTGACCTCAGCGCCTTTTCTGCCCTTCCCCTTAACCTCGCTCCCCCACGGGACGGGGTTCCGGATGCCTCGGAAACTTAAAAGGGGGAATAAAAAATTTTAAATGTCCCGCTCACGCTGGAAAGGGGCGCGACCACGGCACATTTTCTGCATCGCGATTCTGACATAACATGCATGCAAGACCCCAGCCCCGCACAGATGCACCTTGCTAGCAGCGTTAGTTTGGGTTGATTGCCCAAACTCAAGATAAACTCTTTTCCTTCTCCCTCCACACTCCCCCCAAGTAGTTTTGATTAACCGTTCATTTTTGGTCTCCTGGCAGTCGGCCCCAGGCCCAATCACAAGGTGGCCAGAAATACAAAAACTTCCTGTTTACAGCCCAGACCTGCCCCTGCTACTGAGCAGCCCTGGTTCCAGTGATGGAGCCCGAGAGGAATTTGTGGATTCCACTCATACAGATGTTGGCAAAAGAAAAAAAGAGAGATCAGAGTACTGGGCAGTATGGGAAGTTCCACAGAAAGAACATCAAAAAGGGAAATGAGCCCCCACACTGGGCTGATTATTTCTCTCCCCAAATAGAAAGGTTTTTGTGAGAGGTTGCCCTCACGTAGATCTGATCAGTAAATAACATTCGAATATTTACTCAAGGACACAAGTTGGGGAAAAAAAAGGTATTTCTGGGAAAATAGACTTTGACCCTAGCTAGGAGTTTGGACTTTGTTCTGGCAGCAGTGGGGAGCCATGGAAGGTTTTTGTGCAGGGAGAGTGGGTTGATAAAGTGTGCTTTATTTAGCAAGATGAATGGGAGAGGGAGAGGCAGAAACACCACTGGCAAGGAGACCAGTTGGGGGTTATCTGGCTGTGAATTGTAAAAGCTCTGGAGTTAGGTGGTAATAGTCAAAATGGAAAGATGTAGAAAGTTGTGAAGAAAGAAATCAGTAGGACTCGGTGACAGGTTATAGAGAAGGATAAGAGAAGGAAGAATGTAAGATGATTCAGTTTTTGTGCCTGGGAGAGAGAAATAGGGCAGTCAGGTAAAGGACTTGGTTTGAGGGGAAAAGATAAATTCATGGAGATAGAATTTTATAGCACAAAGAGGATTAGAAGTCTGGAAAGGACATAATTTGGAGCCATTAAGACGTGGACTCAAGGCCCAGCCAATTTTGCCATTTACTGTACTAGCTCTGTGACCTTAGGCAAGTCACTTAACTTCTGAGTCTTAGTTTTTTCCTCTGTGGATTCATTTAAATATGGATGGGCTTTAAATGAATAATTCCTGTTCTGTTTACCTTAATAGGGCTATTATGAGAATTAAATTAGTTTACGAATGTGAAAATATGAAGACAGTTTATAAATTCTAAAGGAATATACAACTCACTATAAGGTGAGATAGTGTGATTATCATCTCCCTCATTTTACAGAGTTGGACCCAGAGTTCTAGCCAGTGATGAAGTGAAAAGAACAGTAAACCATTAAGTTAGGTGACCCAAATTCTAGTCTTTGCTCCCTCTAAAGCTAACTAAAGGTAAATGGCATCTTTTCAGAGTCTTAGCTTCTTGGTCTGTAAAATCAGCTGGCATCTAAAGTTACTTCCAACTCTAAATTGATGATTCAACTCTAAACCTCATGTCTGTTTTGTGTACCCCGAATAGATTAGGTGTTGAACTTTCTCCTCTTCACTTAGAATGTACACTGCTTGAGGGCAGGGACTTTTATTTTTATCTTTGTAGTTCCATTTATCAATGAATTCACATATCCAGTCCCTATCCCTAGTCTAAAGAGGGCCTCCCATGAAAGGGGCACTTAATAAGTGAATATCTGTTGTTATATTTTTTGTTTCTACTATCCTTCCTCTAGCCAGAAATGTGAACCTTTTCAGATTTCACTCATTCTTCAAGACCCAGTCAAAATGCCATCTCTTTTAAAACTTAGATCCGTGATGTCCTCCTCTGAACTCCTAGAGCACTTAATCCCTATCTTATTCATCCAGAAATTTGTCATGTAGTTCCTTTTGATGATTTTTAAAAATATTTTTCATATTTTCATTTCATTTCCTCCCTCTAACATCTCAAATATCTGTATCTTATATCCCTAAGCAGACTTAACTTCGGAAGAAGGACCTCATACCTGATATGCCCAAGAAGGATTAGGATAGTGCAATAAGTGTTTGTTGATTGATCTCTTTTGTTGATTTGAGCCTTTTTTCATTCTTTTCAGGTGCCTCCTCAAGCTCTCTCATTGTTTCTTCTACTCACTACTTACTCTTTCTTTTTCTTCTTTCTTTCTCTTTTTCCCTTCTTTCCTTCCTTCTTCCCTTCCTCCCTCCCTCTCTCCTTCCCTTTTTTCCTTCTTTCCTTCCTTCCTGTTTAGTTTTTAGGAGCAGCATGATGCATTGCAAACAGTACTAGATTAGAAATTAGGTTATCTGAATTCTGGTTAGTAGAACTGGGACTGTGTGACCTTGGACAAGTCACTTCATTTCTCTGGGCCTCGATTTTCTTGTTTGCAGAATAAGAACCCTGGACTAATTAACTAAAATCCTTGCCAGCTCCAAAATATTGTGATATAGGTATCCATTTACCTATACCCATCCTTCTCTGTGCCATCAAGGCTATACCAATAAAATGTAGAAATAGAGAAATTTTATCCATCAAAATTTTATCCATCAATAGAATTGGACTGGTTCACTAGGAAGGCATTGGGGGTGGGGGTGCTTCAGGTTATAAAAAAATCATTTTCACCCATTTTTACCTGAAGTAGTGAGCAGCTCATTTCCATTTTTCCCCAAAATAGGGAACTTAAGGATATTTTCTGGAAGAACAATTCCTCTCCTTTTTTCAGAGAGTTTTGAAAAAGAGTGGATGAAGTGGATCCAGTCTCTAGTTCCCTCCTTCCAGGTCCTCGGATGCCTTCTGTCTTGGAGGATTTTGATAGAAAATGAAAAAGGTCTCTTTTTTTTAAAATCAGTGATGCTAATAAACAGTGTTATTGAAGCTCTTGGAGGTATAATTCCAGATTTAACATTCTAATACACAGTTTTGATCATGTCACTGCCAGGTGACTACAGTCTTTTCTTGGCATTTAAAGTCTTATATAATCTGGCTCTAACCTACCCCTCCAAGTTTGTCTCACATTAGTTTTTCAACATATTTCCCCTCCAGCTTAATGTGATTATTCACCATTTCCTAAAATCATACCCAGCTCTCCTCATCTGTGCTGTTTGTGGTGTTTCCTAATATCAATCAGAATGGCAAAGAACCTAAAATTCACATCCTATGAAGAACAGTTGAAGGAACTGGGGATGCTCAGCCTGGAAAAGAGAATGTTCAGAGTGGAGGTGGGATTGTGAAGTAACGTGGTTGCTGGCTTCAAGTATTTGAAGAGCTCTCATATGGAAAGGGGACTAGACTTTCTCTTTGGCCCTAGAGACAGTATCTAGAATGATGATTGGAAGTTGCAAGGAGGTCAATTTAATCTTGATGGAAGGGGAAAAAAGTCAAAAATTGGAGCTATACAAAAGTAGAATGGGCTGCTTTGGATTATCAGGTGTGTTCCATGAGGATTCTTTTTTTCAGATGTAGGTTGGATTAGTCTCTTCCAGCTCTGAAACTGTAATTCTGTAAACTGGCTTTCAGTGAAGGGAGAGAGAATATAAAACAGTTGAGACGACCAGCTGTTCCCAGATAAAGATTCCAACCCCAGTACACATAACATTTCTTTTTCCACTTGAAAATGGACAATGTGACTTGAGCCACATTGTCTCATTTCTCTTTCTCGCCCATCTACGCTCCCTCCCCCCACCCCTACCCCTACCCTCCTCTAACTCACTTGAGTACCAGTAAATTCAAATGTGTAGCCTAGATACAACATTTGTTTGAATAGTAGAGCTCTGAGTAGTTTGAATAGTAGAGATCTGCATTTTCCAGATCAAAAAGGCAGGCTTTAATGGCATTCTTATTCAGTTGCTGGCCCTTCCAAGCAGTCCTCTGTTTGAGACCAGGAAAAAAAAATGGATTAAGAAAAGGACAAATTCCCCAGAGGATGGCACCTAGAGCTTTTCTAGAGCACACAGGAAAAGTGAGACTTTTACCAACAAAATAGCTTTGCAAATATACATTTTGGACACTATTCATTTTTTCTTCTGTATTCCTTCACATATTTGTCTAAATTAAGGTTACCCAATAAGAAATAATAGGTGTGCATCCAGAGTTTTGAATTAATTTGATTGGCATTCAGTCTTGTGGAAAAGATTGCAGACCCGAAGCCATTAAAGAAAAAGAAAGAAACTGAGTTACACAAGGTGGATTGGAGAGTTTTATTATGGCTAAAAAAAAAAAAAAACAGCTGATAGAAAACAAAGATTAAAAATAAATATATCTTTCTTGGAGAGACAAGTGTTAAAAGTGGGTACTTTGGGGATCTCCACTAAGAAGAGTCTTTTTTAACCTTTTGGTAAGTATTCTAGAAGAGGGCATATACAGTAAAATTTCAAAGTACAAATTATATTAGCCCTTGCAGGTAGTAAAATCCCAAGTGTACTGGGATAAAGTAAAGAGGTCATCAACCTACGCACGCCAGTGAAAAATGGCAAATGAGCTTCATTGCGGGTAAACGTATACAGAAAAATCTAACATGCATTTAAGGGATAGCCTTGGGGCTTTGAGGTATAACCTTAAATTCAGAAGAACTGAGTTCAACTTCTGGCTCAGCCAGTAACCATAGCTGTATAACTTGGGACAACTCAACTAATCTGAGTTACTATGGGTACTTCATAAGGTTGTTGTGAGTCTCAATGTAAAATATATGTGTGTGTGTGTGTGTGTGTGTGTATACTAAATATTTTAAAAGTTACATAACGGTAAGCTTTATTTTTTAAGCATTTATGACCTAGGAAAATGTTCTTAAAGTCATGTGACCTCTTTGTTGCATAGGACCAATGGCTTATATCCCAAAACCCCAACCCTGGATTTATATGGACTGAGTCGAATCTTGGAGACTTCTCCCAGAAATTTTTCTTGGGCTCATGCCCCTACCAAGAATTTCCCTGGAAATATGTAAATGTGGCTCCTGTCTAGGTCTCTACAGAGAAATTATAGGGTCCTCAGCTCCCATGCAAGGACTCAGGCTAACAATACCTTGAATGTAGGACAGACTTTATTTTACTTAATGGAAAATTCACCCAGGTCCATGAACAGTCATAAAAACTCTCCTTTCCTCTCCAGTGGATTTTTTTTTTTACCTTCCTATGGCTCTAAATTGTCCTACAGACTTGTATTATTTTTCTGAGTGGGATTTTCCTGGAAAAAAAATAAAAATAAAAAGCACTTAGTGGCCTATAAAATCAAACTTTCCCTCTGGTGAATTTCACCTTCCTCAGTAACTATGTAGTTTCCCTATAATGAAGTTCCACTCCCCCCAGAAGGGGAGAGCATGAAGGGTTGCTAGAGGGCTATTATAACCTCCATTTTCAAGATGAGGAAACTGAGGTGCAAAATAGTTATGTGATTTGCCCAAGGTTAAAAAGCTAGTAAGTGTCTGAGGAAGGATTCAAACTAAGGTCTTCCTAATTCCAAGTCCCATACTCTATCTACCCCACCACCAGCTGCTTCTAAGAGAGAGACAGACAAGAAAAGTGGGGAGAGAGCAGGTTACAAAGGCCTTTGAATGTCAAACAGAATTTTTTGCCCTTCCTTCCGTTGAGCCCTCTCTCCACCAACACACATACCTTTCCAGGAATCTATACAGCTCCTCAAACTTAGAGAATTAACCTGTTTGGGACCTACCACAAAAGAGAAAAGAATTCGAGATCATTAGGGAGTGCCCAGGACGTTCATAGCCAATACAATTCATGATGGGCAAGGTCTGGGTTTGTACTTTTTGACTGATTCTATTCCATTTGCTTCTTAGCTCCAAATCCTACGTGATCCAGAACTCTGTTTGGTGTAAAAACTCAATGTTGTCCAAGAGTTTCTCCATAACCTCCAGTGGTTCCTTATCACCTCTAAGATCAAATAAAAAATTCTCAGTCTGACATTCAAAACCCTTTATAACCTGGGTCTCTTCCCACTTCTATCTCTTTCTTTCTGTCTCTCTCTTCTCTGTCTTCTATCTCTTTCTGTCTCTCTCTGTCTCTCTCTGTCTCTCTGCCTCTCTGTCTCTGTCTCTCTCTCTCTGTCTCTCTCTCTCTCCCCCTCCCCCCCCCCCCCTTTAGGAAGTCTCTTAACCAGTTTATGTCTCAGTTCCCTCATCTGGAAAAATTAAGGTGATTGTAGCACTTACCACCCAGGGTTCCTATAAGTTAACATATGTAATGCACTTTGCAAATCTTAAGGACTACATGAATGCTAACTATTATTATTCTCTGCTCTCCTTACTAAAGGACAAGTAAAAGGGTGTGGCTCAGCAGCATGACTAACCCTGACTCAATCAATCATCCTCCATAGCACTAATGGGGATGTTTACACCTTATGTAGGGAGCCTCTTCAGTTCCAGAACTAACCGCATCAGTAAGCAGCCAAGAGTAGCTAGGATGATAATGCCTGGATACATACACCATAGCTGCAGATGAGGAAACGGAAAACTTAGAAGAGATAAGTGATTCACCCAAGGCCGTGTGCCTAACCAGAGGAAGAGCCAAGACTAGAATCCAGAACCCACACCCCCTGATTTCCAGGACCAAGCCTCCTAGTCTTCATATTTGTTCCATGTAGATTTCAAATTAGGCTAGTGTCAAAATGACTAATAAAGTGCTAATTATCATCAGAAAATTCTGGGAAACAGAAAAAGGAAAACATGCCCTTTCTTGTGGTATAGCACATTCTTACATGGAGTGCTTCAAGCACTTAAATAAGGGCAACTAAAATGGTCTAGGGGGTAGATGGAATTTTGGGTAAGTATAGACTAAAGCATTCAGGACTCTCCAATGTAAAGGGTAAACATAACTTGTTCACCAAGCCCTTGTAATGCTCCTGCCAGCATCATCAGCCCCTTGAAGCTTGAAGGAGGTAATTTTGTGACACTTTACATTTCACACACTAGGCAGTAAAATCTATCCAAGTGCCCTAAGAAGTGGTATAATACCATAAGATAATGAAAATAAAAATAGATTAATTAAGTGTGTAAACAACATCCCAGAGGATAGACCTATACTTAAGTGAAATAGATGGAATTGCAATTCTGACTTTCCTCAACTTTTTGATTTAATGTCATAGAAAGATCCATTGCTAAAGACCTACTACAATGCCTTATTGTGTTCTGAAGGTAATCCTGGCTCTTTGAAGTCTCTGCCAAGGGAGTACTTAACCAAACTGGAAAAGCTTGGGATATCACACCCAGGGATGGAGTCTATGTCTGTTGTCCAAGGACCAATCTAAGTTCAAAGAGACTCATTATCAGTGATTAATTTTTCAGCCAACACAAGTCTTAAGACTGTTTACTAAGTCGTAGACAGATTAGTCTGAGACAGTGGAGAAAGTATCTACAATGACACAATAACGTGCCTTAAAGAATGAGTCTTCGAGGATCGCTCATCTGCTCTTCTACATCTTTGAGCCAGTCACTGTCAGAGCATATTGGACTGATACAATTCTGGTCTGGTCTAGGATGTCATTTCTTATGAGCAGCTAGGTGACGCTAGGAGCAGCTAGGTGATAGTGTGTTAGGCCAGGAGTCAGAAAGGCCTGAGTTCGAATGTGACCTCAGATAGTAGGTATGTCACCTAGGCAAGTCACCTCTGTCTACCTCAGATTCTTCAACTGTAAAATGGGGATAATGTGGCACCTATTTCCCAGGGTTGTTGTGAGGGCCAAATGAGGAAATATTTATACAGCGTGAAGTGTCTGGCACACAGTAGGAGCTTAATAAATGCTTCTTTCCTTCCTAATGTTTCTTGTTTATTCTAAAAGTACAAATTTAGGAGAACAGACACTTCTTCATATGGTTATTTTTTAAAGTCTACATTAAAAATAATCATGTTATAAATTGGTAAAGTTAAATGAAAGAGAAAGTTAGGGTTAAGAACCCTAGGGGAAGAAAGATACTGTATACAATTCACACAGCTGTCCTCAAACATTAATTACCACAGCTCCCCACCTTGCTATAAAAGAAGCATCAGGATAGTCTCCTGATGCTAGCAATCAGTGGAGTAGTCATGTTAGGAAACTTGACCCTGGTAGTCTGTGATAAAACGTAAAATAAAGTTTGAGCATGCAGAAAATGAAGAGTTGATATTCACATTCTTTTTTGTTTTGTATGAGATATTGCTGAAAAGAGGGGTATGAGGTAGAGGGTGTGAAAGAAGAGAGCATGTTATGAGTGAGTGGATGTGAGGTCTAGTACAGACCCTAGGCAATTTGAGATTAGGTTTTGGGCCATTGGGTGTCATTCTTGGAGGATTTGGGGTTGACCCTTAGGGGTAACCTACCTCTAAAGGGAACATAGGGATAATGAAAATTAAGACAATGAAGAGCAACAGGTTCCCAACCTACATCTATCCAGACCCCCTAGTTGCGTCTCCACAGAAAAAGAGAGCTCCAATTTGAGGGGAGGAGGAGGGCAAACAGAGACAGCATATTAGCTATCACATTGTTTGAAATGCTAGTCAATAAATCTTGTCAGTGAATGCTAGTTTGGGCAGCTAGGTGGTACAGTGAAATGAACACTGGGCCTGGAATCAGGAAGTTGTTGTTAAGTCAATTATTCAGTCGTGCCCAACTCCTTGTGACCCCATTTTGGGATTTTCTTGGCAAAGATATTGGAATGATTTGCCATGTTGTTCTCCAGCTTGTTTTACAGATGAGGAAACTGAAGCAAACAGGGTTAAGTGACTTGCCCAGGGTCACACAGCTAGTAAGTGTATGGGGCCGGATTTGCACTTAGGTCCTCCTGACTCCAGGGCTGGCACTCTATCTACTGCACCACCTAGCTGCCAAAACCTGAGTTCGAATGGTGAAGAAGAATCGACTGAAAATGACTCTACAACAACAAGCAATACAACGCTAACTGTCAACATGCTAAATGGAATGGTAACTAATTCTCATGTTCAGTGAACGTAAATGCTTTGAGGTTACTTGCTTTAAAATTAACCAACCTCAATCAACTTGAAAACCCCAAAACACCAGACAGAGAGAGTTCATAAGTAACTAACTGAAAAGAAAACAGCTACGGTATATAGTGGTTTCAATTTTATCAATGTAAGGGCAGGAGAAAGGAGCACTGTGTAAAAGTCCCCTTCCCTTTTTCCTCCTTGAGCATTAGATAATTCTCACTTTCTTGTCTGCTCCCACTCATGGTCAACTTCTTACCCCTTTTTTGATCCGGCTATTGTGAATAAATCACTTAGTCTGCATGTTAGCATTAAAGGAGTGTTACCAAGAAAGTACATCTTCAGCTAACATTCTCCACTCCTCTTTCCCCAAGTTAACAACCTTATCTCTTTCCCCCATGCCAAGGATGGAAGGTTGTAGGTCCATCTTGTTCTTAGCTCCAGTTCCAAGGCCAATTAAGGAAGCTTTAACATTGAGACAACTTGCCAATCACCAAAGAAAAACTGACCACAACTCTCAGGAGGTGAGATCTGCCTAAGGTAGTGCTTTTCCAGTAAAGGCCTGAGTAGGCTTGCAGTTGCTGCATTCCTCACAAGGGCTTTTGAGGACTTCAGAGTCATATCAATATTTTCAAATTTGACAGCTGGAACAGGTGGACTTTCTGCTGAGGTCTGCCCCCAGAAACCCAGGACATCAAGAATACTCTGGAACCGGCTAACACTGTCTCCAGGCTAAATTTTTGGTGTGAGCATTTACACTTCGGAAATCTGCAAATGGTATACATCCGGGTTTGATTTGTTGTTTTGTTCATTGCTTAGACTTAAGAAAATGATAGGGGGTAGGGGGAAGAAATGCCAATAAAGCAGATTAAACATAAGAGTGAG
Source organism: Trichosurus vulpecula (assembly GCF_011100635.1). NCBI lineage: Eukaryota > Metazoa > Chordata > Mammalia > Diprotodontia > Phalangeridae > Trichosurus > Trichosurus vulpecula. Next base: position 237,054,674 of record NC_050574.1, on the reverse strand, counting down.
TCCTGAGGCTCAGGAGAGCTCATTGTTTTACATTTTCCAGCACACCATTTTCACACTCGGTCTAGCTGGCTAATGCAGAGCTTACACCAGCACATGGCTGTAGCTGTTTTACTCCTCACTTCATTGTTCTCCACACCTTTCTCATTTACACAGAATTCCTTTTAAAAGTTCTCTCCCCAAATGTCATCACTTTAAGCCCCAGGGCCTTATAGTCCTTGCCAACCCAAACATGGGTCTGCTCCAAAGCCTTTGGGTGATATCAGTCCTTTACATCAAGTGTGTGTGTGTGTGTAATAGAATATAGGAGGTTATATTAGTTTATCGGATCAAGTTTGCACTGTGGTATTACCGGTACAAAAATCTGGGGGGAAATATTAACACCATTACTGTTACTAAGAAAAGAAGCAGCCTAATGTAAGGGATAGAGAGCAGCCTCCAAGATAAAACAGCCTGAGTTCAAGTCCCATCTCTGAAATAACCTGACTATGTGACCTTGGGCTCACAGATCACTTACTCTCAGTCTTTGGCAACTTTCAAAGGCTTTAAGTTGCAGAGAAGGAGCTGGACCAAGTTAGTAGCGGTAATATCCTGAGTGGGAAGTTCTATCAGTGAAATAACGGGACCACTACCTACCCTTGGCCCTAGACATGTACCAGCTGTATAACCGTGGGTAGAGCAGTTAACCTTTCAGCCTCAGTTTCCCCATTTTTAAAAGGGAGGTAAGCTCCTACCTCCCAGAGTTGTTGTGAAGATTAAATAATATAACACACGTAAGGCCCTTCACAAATCTTAAAGTGCTAAAAATGCTAGTCATCACCAAGAAGCATTAATTAAATACATGTTGCTGTTGAGTTGTTTTCAGTCATGTTTACCTCTTTGTGACACAATTTGGGATTTTCTTGGCAGAGCGGTTTGCCATTTCCTTCTCCAGCTCATTTTATAGGTGAAGAAACTGAGGCAAATAGTGTTAAGTGACCTGTCCAACGTCACACAGCTAGTAAGCGTCTAAGGCCAGATTTAAACTCTAAGAAGACGAGGCTTCCAGACTCCCGGCTCAGCACTCATCCACTGTGCCACCTAGCTGCCCAATTAAATATATTGAATTGAAATATTGTGCTTTCTTCTTAGGAGTTTATGGTATAAAAGAAAAAAAAAGTTAAATTAGAATATTCTGTTGTGTATCTTATCAATGTTCACATTTTTCACTTTTTTCCTCCTCTATCTTACCATTTCTCCCCCCTGTCTAATGAAGCGGGGAGATGAACCCCAAGGGATTCTTGCTTCTGGTACCCAGCACCCAGTAGCATGAGAATGCATCCTCCTCACCTTGGTCTCTTAGAAGCCTTTGATTCCCCTCAGGTACCATAGGTTAGTACCCACTTCCAGGTACCTTCATTTCTCCCCACCCCTCTCCCCCACCCTCCCTCCTTTTTAAACTTCCTTTCATGTGTTGTCTTCCCCTATTGGAATGAAAGCTCCTTGAAGGCAGGGACTATCTTTCTCCTTGGATCTGTATTCGCAGGCTCTTAGCACAGTGCCTAGTGCATAGCGAGCATTAACAAATGTTTCTTGCCTTCTCTAGTGTGTATGCCACAGTACTATGAAGTTTCTTGAACATAATTTGTTTTTTTTTCCTTTGTATTTCCATCACCTAGTATCATCTTTTTCCACATTACAGTCAGTGATCCCTTAATAAATGTTGAATTGAATTAAATTATGGATCAAATATGGGGTAATGGAGTGCTGAACTTGCAGTCAAGAAGTCTTAGGTTTCAGATTCTGCCTCTGAGAATGTTAAGTAATCATGGACAAGTCACTTAACTTCCCTAACTAGCTAGAACTTTCCTAGTTCTTTAAGGTTTCCAAAACACTCCCAAATATTCTATTATTTTATTCTCACAACAACCTTGGGAGTGGGAAGTGTGTGTTGCTATTAAGCCCATTTTACAGATAAGGAGGTTCAGCGACCTGCCCTGGGTACCACAGCTAATAAAGTGTCTAAGGCTCAGTTCCTTCATTTCTAAAGTTGGGATACTACTATTTGTAGCTACTTCAGAAAGTAACAGGGACCAAATAGGACATTATGTGTAAAATTCTTAGCAAACTTGAAAGTGCTATGTATTGTAAATGTTTGTTATTATCATTAATTAAGAAGAAAGAGGATTCACCCCCTCTATAGGAACGGTAGGCCCCTGCCTTTGAGGAAGAAATCAATGGTGACCAAAGCGTGGGTTCCTCACAAGTGAAGTAATAATAATTATAGTTTATAGTAGTATAACAGGTAGTGTTTATATAACTGTTTAAGATTTGTAAAATGTTTCGTACATATTCTCTCATTTGATTCTCACCACAACCCTGTAAAGTAAGTGCTTTGAATATCCAAATTTTCAGGATAAAGAAACTGAGAGGTTTCAGAAGAAACCAAAACTATGCATAGTCATATGGAAAAATGCTCTAAATCACTATCAATTAGAGAAATGCAAATTAAAATAACTCTGAGATATCTCCTCTCCCTTATCAGATTGGCTAAGATGACAAAAAGGGAAAACGACAAGTGATGGAGGAGATGTGGAAAAATTGGGACACTAATACACTGTTGGTGGAGCTATGAACTCGTCCAACCATTCTAGAGAGTAATTTGAAACTGTCCAAAGGCTATACAACTGTACATTCCCTTTGACCCAGAAATGCCATTACTAGGTCTGTATCCCAAAGGGATTAAAGAAAAAGGAAAAGCACCTACATGTACAAAAATATTTATAGCAGCTCTTTTTCTGGTGGAAAAGAATTGGAAATCAAAGGGATGCCCATCAATTGGGGAATGGCTAAACAAGTTGTGGTATATGAATATAATGGAATACTATTGTGCTGTAAGAAATGAGAGCAGGATGGTTTCCAAAAAAACCTGGAAGACATATAAACTGATGCAGAATGAAGTAAGCATAACGAGGAGAACATTATACACAGTAACACAATAAAGTAGTACAATGATCACCTGTGAGTGATATAGCTATTCTGATCAATGCAATGATCCAAGACAATTCTGAAGGACTTATGATGAAAAATCCTATCCACTTCCAGAGAGAGAACTGATGGAATCAGAGTATAGACTGAAGCATAATTTTCTCACTTTATTTTTCTTTTCTGCATAGTTAATATGGAAATGTTTTGTATGATTTCACATGTATAATTGATATCACATTTCTTGCCTACTCAATAGATGGGAGAGGGGTGGGAGGGAAGGAGAGAACTCAAAACTCAAAATTTAAAACAAAAGTTAAAAATAAATAAACATTTTCTTCCTTTTTATAAAGACTCTTGCCCAGGAACACATAGTAAGTGTCCTGAGGCAGGATTTGAACTCAGTTTTTCCAGACTATAAGTCCATCGTAGATGGCATACCCTCCATAGAAGAGGGGCTAGCTCAGTAGAAAAGGACATTGTTTGTAAGGAGGGGGGAAATGTCTGACTATGTGACAAAAAACCAATGCTTTTATTTCAGACTTGAAAATACCCACAACCCTCAACTTAAAAAGTTGATAGTTCAGCTTCCTTGTAGGACCTCTTCATACATAAGGCAAATGCCCACTTAGGTGGCAGAGAGGGAACTGTCATCACTAATACCAACTGAAACTGGTGGTGATTGGGCCCAACTTGCCTGAGGTTGGAGGAGAGACTGAAAATGGTTGAGGATTGAAAACCTATCCTAAAACAAACCTTCGAAGACTGAGATTTTGATCAGTAGTAGGAGGGAAAGGAGTTTGGTAGAAAGCAAGAGCTGTCTGGCCCTGAGGAATTCTGCTTCCATTGGAAGAGTTGAAAGGGCTGAGGTGGGCTGCAATACTGATAGCAGTTTTCCGAAGGTTTGATATTGTCCAGACCTCACCTGGGAGGAAGTGAGAATTGGGGAGAGGAAGGAGTAGGTGGAAAAGGTTGCACACTGTCCCCCTACTTTCATCTCTCCTCCTTATGTCTTTTCCATTCTTTGTCCTTTTTTTTCTTTGTTATCGGGCTTACCTGGCTTGATATAAACTTGATATATTGAAAATTATCATATTTTTTGAAAGAAGTTTTCTTTTAATGTTCCCTTACCTGAATTTTAAAAAAAAGATGAATGAAAAAAACCTTTATTGTGTTTACAATGTGTATAGTGTCCTAAGCCCTGGGAATACAAATACAAAAGCTAATGAAAACGCACTTAGCACAATACCTGGTACTTAGTAGGTATTAAATCAGTGTTTGTTAATTTAGCTAAGATAATCCCTCTCCTTAAAGAGCCTATATTCAAAACTGAAAAACTATAAAATGGAGAGTGGTAGCTCAAGGAAAGGGTAGTTTGATTTTAAAGATTACAAATATGGTGAGTGGAACCATAGGGGAGTAGGTTGACACCCCTTTCCAGTAGTAATGGCAGTATTTATTTGATTATGCTTCCAGAACTAGAAGGGGAGAGGTCTTCTAAGATGGTCTGTGAGTGACTAAAGTGAAAAATGGGTGGGAGTTTCTAGTGAGCCAGATGAGACCTTCACCAAACATTACAAGGGGGAAAGGATCAGAAAGTGAAAGTTTCAGAAATGGTTAAATCATCATAACGTTGATACAATTTGAAGATCTTCCTCACCCCTTAATAGGCCTACGTGACCTGCATTGAACCTGAGTCACGTGGGAGCCTGATATATATGTATATGTATATGTATATATATATGTATATGTATATTTTTACTGTGAGGTTAGCATTTTGCTTTGGGGCTCACTCATTGGAAGAGTGTTCATGTGATGTAGTCAGATGAGATTCTGGGTAGCCATTAAGGAGCCTCCCTCCCTCCCCCCACCCCCCTGACTTTGAAAAACCCAGACTTGGTGCTTCTCTCTCTGGTAACTATGTATGTGTTGCTTTCGGTCAGACAGTTGGAAGCCCTGTCCGTTGGTCTTTGCTGTTTGTATTTGCTCTATTCATATAATTTCTGCTTATAATTTCTGTTTGTATTTTCTCTGAAGTTCAGGCTATTGACTTTTCCCCTGAATTGTGAATTTTATATATATATATATATATATGTATATGTATATATATATATGTGTGTGTGTGTGTGTGTGTGTGTAGTGTGTGTGCGTGTGTGTATGTATATATACATATATATGTATATATATGTGTGTGTATGTATATACATATATATACATATATATATGTTTGATAAAAGTGAGATTGTTAACCCCTTAAAATTGCTTTCCTTTAGAAAAGCAGACCAAAGAACCTGTGCTAGCAGCCTTCCTGTGTGCTGGTGTTACTGGTCTTATACCCCCACAGCCAGCATTGCCGCTACAGTCATTCAGGGTGAGGCCTCTGATAGACTAAAGATAGTGCATTCTATGCTTTATATTTCTCTTCTTTAACTTACTTTCTTAAAATTAGTCAATTGATTTTCATTTGATTATGGCCCTTAATTTTATTTTCCTGTGAATCAGTGACCTTAAAGAGATACTCCCACCCAATAGAGCTTTTAAGTAATAATGCTTAACTGTAAATGTTGAGCATATCACTAAAATATTTTTGAGTTAATAAATTCTTGCATTAAAATTATTTGTTAAAAATTACTACCTTAAAATTTTAAAAACACTTAGTAGTAATTATATCTTTTTTTTGGAGGGAGGGAAGGCAGGGTAATTGGGGTTAAGTGACTTGTCCAAGGTCACACAGCTAGTAAGTGTGTCAAGTGTCTGAAGCTGGGTTAATTATATCTTTTTTGAGGAAACTAGGAGGCAAAACAGAACAAAACAAAATTTATTAAGCATTTATTATGTACCAGGCATTGTGCTAAGTGTGGAAAATATAAATACAAGTAGAAAGAAAGACAGTCCAAGTCCTCAAGGAACTTCATTCCTTTTTTTCCTGTGAAATAGTTTCCATTTATTTATTTTTCTTTTTAAAATAGTATTTTATTTTTTCCAGTTACATGTAAAGACAATTGTAACACTCATTTTTAAATAACATTTTAAGTTCCAAATTTTCTCCCTCCTTTTTTATTCTCCCCCTTCCTAAGACCATAAGCAATTTGATATGGATTATATATGTGCAATCATGTAAAAACCTATTTCCATATTAGTCATGTTGTGAAAGAAGAACTAGTTTGCAAAACAATTACAGTTTGCAAAAGGAAAAAACCCCACAAAAAATGAAGTTAAAATAGCATGCTTCCATCTGCATTCAGACTCCATCAGTTCTTTCTCTGGATGTGGATAGCATTTTCCATCATGAATCCTTTGGAATAGTCTTGGCTCATTGTATTGCTGAGAAGAGTTGTCAATCATAGTTGATCTTCAAACAATGTTCCTGTTACTGTGTACAGTGTTCAAAGAGCTTATTTCTAACAGGGAGGACAACATATTAAATGAGAACATACAAGATAAATGCAAAGTAGATGGAAGGTAACTTTAGAAGGATTGGCACTAGTTTCTGGGAGGGGACCAGGAGATGGCCTTTGAGTTGAATCCTAAAGTAAACCAGGGATTCTAAAGTTGGTGGATGGGAAATGAAATATCACATGCCAGGAACAGCAAGCAGACTGGTATATCTGGATTGCAATAGTCAGAGGGGAGCAGAATGTAAGAAGATTGGAAAGACGTGTTGGGGTTGGGGTTAGGAAGAATTTTAAATGCCAAGTATCTATCTCCCCACTCCAATCCATCCTCCACTCAGCTGCCAAAATGATTCTTCTAAAACTAGGTCTGACTGTATTAACTCCCTGCCACCCTCTACTCGATAAACTCCACTGACTCCCAGTTGCCTCCAGAATCAAAAATAAAGTTCTTTGTGGGAATCATCTTCATTTAAGTATTTATGTATGGTATGATGCTAGATTGTGGCAATAAAAAGACAAAGATGAAAAATAGCTTTTGCTCTGAAGGAGCTTCTTTTCTAATAGGTTGGGAGTCTAGAAGCTTGCCGGGGCGGGGGGCAGGGGGTGTTACAAAATGCACAAAAATAAATAAGTAGAGAACACAGAAAATCGAGGAAAAAGACAACTTTATGAGCAGAACCAGGAGAATATTGTATACAGTAACAGCTATAGTGTGCAATGACTGATTTTGATAGACTTAGCACTTCTCAGAGATGCAAGAACCTAAAACAATTTCAAAGGACTCATGATGGAAAATGCTGTCCACATCCAGAGAAAGAACTATGGAGCCTGAATGCAGAGCGAAGCAGACTATTTTCTTTTTTTGTTTGTTTGCTTTGTTCCTTTCTCTTGGTTTCTCCCATTCATTGTAATTCTTCTACATAACATGACTAATGTGAAAATATGTTTAATAGGAATATGTATGTAGAGCCTATATCAGATTTCAGGCTGTCTTGGGGAGGGAGGGGGAGAAAATTTAAAACTTATGGAAGTGAATGTTGAAAACCAAAAATAAATAAATTAACTAATAAAAAATAAAAATAAAAGCCTTCAGGAAATAAAGATATTCAATTGAAATAGTAAAAAAAAAAGACAAAAAAATAAAGGAAGTTTTCACAATGGAAAATCAAAGGAAAACAAGGATTCTCAAAAAGAAGGATGTGGAGGCAGTGCATTCTGGGCATATAGAATGGCTTGTAATAACAATGTCACTCTGAGAGAAAGGGAGGAGGGCATACTTAGACAATTGTGTTGAAAGTACCCTATGAAACAAGCCACATAGAAGGTAAAGATACTAGAGAGTTTTTTCAAAAGCAGTCTGGAACCAATTCCTACCATCTGAGGCCAATCTGCTTAGTATAAACAGTCAATAGCTCTATTTGAGCCCACTTCTTCTAATTAATAAAAACAAAATGAAACAAAAAACAAGTAGATTTTAAAATAATCAATCCTTATTGTATAGGTAAGCCATTTTCCTAAAGCATGGAAGATAATGCTTATTAGTGTTGCTGCTTGTTGTTAGTCTTTCGTTCTCTGAGGGGACCAATGACATCAGGAGGCTGAGGTCTTGACTTGCAAGTGAACTGGATTTAAATGAGGCAGAGCTGTGCAAAGTCATCAGCTTCACTCTCTTCTCCAGAGTCATCAGAGTCCAGCGGCAAGACATAGGTCAAGATGACTGGTGATGGCCCCAGATGCAGTGGGAGACCACAGCCTTTTTAAGCTGAGGTTTTTCCCAGGTCTCAGTTTGTCTGTGCTTGTTAGTGTAAAGACTTTGAGAAAATGAAGATCAAACATACAGTATCTTTCAAAAATTATAAATAACATGTAACGTATTATGAATAGGCAGGAATGAAAAAAATCAGTAAAAATATGAACATGACAGGCCAAGAAGGAACACATTCATATGAACTTTGGTGTTCAAATCAATACCCATTCTTTGATATTTGTGTGACAATTCTGATGTAAAATCCAAACAAAAAATCTGTTTTTTAAAAGACTTTTTGGAGGATTGATGAGATGATATTCAACTTTCTCAGTATCTTCTTAAAGCAAACTTACTTCAGGAACTTGCCCCTGTAACAGATGTTTGTTTAAATGAATGTTCTTTCATTAACCTGAAGTTCCAATAGGTGACACTTTCCTCATGAGAGGTCATGTTTTCCTCTTACAGATTGTTTTTTATTGCTTGGCCAATTGTCCGTTTCAAAGATATGACATTAAAGAGGTGTATAAAGTATTGATGTATAATGACATAGAATCCGAACATGAGGTAAAAATGCTGATTAGAAGCAGCAAGAACACTAGATATAACTATCATGGAGACATAATTTATCCTTCTTGAGAGTATTTTAATAGCGGTTCATCAACCAATTATGTATTTTCTTTTCAATGACCTCATTACCACATTGCTTGTGTTTTGAAAACATTTATTTAAGAAAGAACATTTTTAAGAAGTGTGCTGACCAGATTCCTAGAGGACTGAGGTTAAAGACACATAGATATAGAGCTGTAGGAACCTTAGAATCTAGTTCATCGTCTTCATTTTGCAGATGAAGTTAAGTGGTTTACAGAATGGTTAAGAGATTTGCCTAAGGATACACAGGCAGTAAATGGATGATCCAGGATTTACACATTGGTTCCCTGATTCTGAATTGAGGATGCTTCTCATTGTACCATGCTGTCCTGGTGTGGGAACATCTTCCACTCCTATCATTTAGTTTACTAAATCCTGCTCTCCTCCAGATCCATTTTTTACAGAAAATACAGCAGTATCAGAAGTAGATAGCCTGTTGCAGTTATCTCTTACATAAGTTCATGCTCTCTGGATTGCACAGCCTACCTAAAGTTACTTTGGCTATGTAGAAAGTTATTTTGGCAGGCGTGTTATCAGCGGGTCAGATTGTTTTTGAAGCAACTTGGCTAGGATTACTGGCCAATACTATAAGTTATAAATTCATCTTTAGAACAAAAGTAGACACATTCCCCACACTGCATTTATTCCCAAACAGTAGAATCACTGAAATTGTTTCTGGTGTGGTGACTCCAAATGCACTTTGTTACAGAGCTCCAGAAGCAAGCAAGATAATATTATGGGTATTGCTACAATGGGATAGTAATCTGATTACAGGTCATGCTCCATAATGAGTGGGGAGAATTATCACATAACAACACAGCCAAGTCTTGATTTTCTATGGTGTTGGGGTGGGGGTGAGGGACAAGGCAGAAATAACATATACATTGGAATCTGTAGCTAATCCAAAAATCTCAGTGTTAAGCCATTTGTTTCAGCATCCATCAAATTCACTGCTTTGAATTCTTCCCATTCTCTCTTCCTACTCACCCTCTGGTGGGGATGCCAAAAGGCAGCAAAATGAGAGAACAGTAGGAAGGAAGAAGCAAAAATATATGTATATATGTGATATCCCTTTTTAAACACCTGCCATTTCAAACATCACTTTGGTTTCATTTATTGCACAGTGATACGATTAATCCCCAATCACTATCATATTAACACAGATTACTTTTGATTGGTTGGAATTTTTAAAAGATAATTTTAAAAAATTGTTTCTTTGAATTGATCATTATGAAAGATTTAGTATAGTGTTTCAGGACACCATAACACACAAGGTTAAATGTGTGACTATCATTCAGATTGGATAACTTTCAAATGGCAGAAGTTTGGGAAAATGTCCTTGGAAGGTTGAATTCAGACATTTTGAGCCTTAGGGAGGAAAAAAAGTTTCAAGTAGATATTTTGGATTGCTTCCTAGTTTTTATGTATTTATTTTTGTAAAAAAGCATTATCAAATAGATTGTGCCAGAGGCAAGTAAATCCTTCCTCAGGTCTGACTTAATTTAATTTGTATCTCCTAGTTTGTGTTATGTATCATTTTATATAATTGTTAGTATGTGAATTTTGGTAACCTAAGCAGTATCAATAGAAAATCATATTTCGTTTGGATAGTGAATGGTACATTAGTCAAGTTTTAAAGGAAAGTATACTTGGTAACAGCATAGTATATGCTATCATTAAAAACTTAAGCTTTCAAAATGAATAGATCTTCTAATTTATACTAAATTTGGAAGCTAAAGATTGTAATCTTTGAGTCAAAGAAGGATTTGGAGCTATGATGGCAATATCATTTAATCTACACACTATTTCTGCAAGACGCTACAAAGCCCCTTTTCATTTTTATATGAGCAAAACTCATAGTACATGTTAATGCAAAAGGGCAACAAAGTCAAATATCTTAAATACATTTTAAAATGTATAGTAAGGAAGTGTATATTGAAAATTTCTTTCTGTTAATGATTATTTGAAAATTCATATCCCCCTCATTAAAACCAAAATTCTGAAAGCAAAGCCTTGCTCAAAGGATAGGAATTATTCTAGTTTCAATCATCCACTTATATGACCTAAAGTCTAGACATTTCTCCACAGGTGGTAGCATTATTGGTACAGTTTTCAAAGGTCTTTATAGGAAGAATTAGCCCTTACAATGCACGTGTCTCATGTTCAGCTGCACTTCTCATCGTGTTGTCTTAACACCTCCTTCCTCAAGGCACTGAAGGTTGTTGCTATCCTCTCCAAAAGTGACTGTTTGCCCTGCATCAACATGACACCATATTTCATCGATAGTGACACTAGACAACAGTCATAATCCACTTCCTCTGCCAGGACTGGACCACTCTCTAAAGCTAATCAATTAAAGGGGTCATTTTACCTTATTTACAGAGTTGAGAGTGTGCATTGGCACATTTTATGACTTGTAATAATGTGCTTTACATTGAAAGGGGTTAGAATAAGCCAAGAGAGCAGTAATTCTCAAGCCTTTCTGAGTTATAACACTCTATTATTTCTTGTATAATTTTTGACACCTTCCCTTTCTGCCACTCTCTGAATCCCACTCACATATGTCAAATGTAATGGGAGATTGAAGAAGTGAATTGCAAGGGCTAATTCCTAAAATGAAGAATCCAACACTGCCAATAATACATCTGTGCTCTCTTTAATGTCAAGACACAATCACAGTCCCATGTGATTTTTTGACATGTCCTGGGAAGTTTACCACAGGGAGCCCACCTAACTTACTGGGGTTCTTCCTCACATTCTTTGGGCATTATGAGAATAACAGTGGAGCATATGGGGCTGTCAAGTCAATTTCACCAACATGTATTGAGCAATTACTATGTACAGTACACTGTGCTAAATGTTGGGGATTCAAAGATAAAGACCAAACAATCTCTGTCTTTGAGCTTACGTTCAACTAGCATATACAAGAAAGTAAATACAGTACTTATTTTAGTTTAGTTTTGTTTTGTTTTGAATATAGAAAACTCCCAGAGAGGGAGCTCCATATAACAACACAGGTTGGCATATGTTCTACAAATTATAATCTTAGAGTTTTGCTTGAGGGCACTGAGAGATTGAGAGATTGAATGGCGTGGCCAGGGTTTTATAGTGTGTTAAGTGGAACTAGAACCCACTACTTTATATATGCCCTAATATAATGCAAAGAAATTTCAAGAGGAAGACCTCGCTAATAACTGAAATTGAGGGACGGGGATGCTTGGAATCCAGAAATGCCTCAATGTAGGAGGTAGCACCTCGACTGTGCCTGGAAGGAAGCACTCTAGGAATTAGAGTGGGGACATTGTATATTTTGGACATGAGGAACCATGTGTACTAAAGCACAGAGGTGTAAATTGGGAATAGCTAGCAGACTTGAACGGAGAGTTCTTGAAGAGGAATAATATGAAGTAAGAATGAAATTGCAGGTGGGAACTAGACTAGGGGGTGTGTGGCAAGAGGGCTGGGCTTTAAATACCAGGCTTAAGGGTCTGTAATTTATCCTAGAGACCACAGAAACCTATTGAAGATTTTTGAGAGTGGGGCAGGGACAGTGACGTGATCAGATCTGCTTTTAAGAATATCATTTTGGTGACTGGGTAAAGGATGAATAGGACAGGGGAGAGACTACACGCAAAGAGAACAATTAGAAAGCTGTTACAAGAGGTGTTGAGGGCCTGAACTATGGTGATAATTTTATGAGTAGAGAGAAAGGGATAGATGTAGGAGATGTGAGGTTGAATAGATAAAAATTTGTGACTGGCTAAATGTGAAGGTCAAGGAGAGTGAAGAGTCAAGGATGACTCCAATTTTGCAAACCTGAGTGACTGAACCAATAGAGATGCCATCAACAGAAATGGGGAAGATTGGGAGAAGAATGGATTTGGGGGGAAATGAGGTCCATTTTGGACATGCTGAGTTTGAAAAGCGTGGAGGACATTCAGATATCTGGGTAGCAGATATCTGGAAACAAGGGAATATGCCACTGGGGTTCAGGAGAGAGATTAAGACTAGATTTATAGATTTGATACTCATATACAAAGAGGTGATAATTGAACCCATGGGGTGAGGGAGCCAAGGGAGAATTATCTCCTTGGGGTTTCCAATTATGCCTCATTTTTGCGATATAACTAATTCATCTTTTTTTTTGATCATGCATTTCTTTAATGACATCATTTACTTACCTCATATAATTCCTTGTTCATAATCTGATACTACCTTATCATACCCACTTTGCTTCCCTTCATTGCCCTTTATGTGATTCTCAACTTCAATTTTTCATGACTGACAGTCAGGCAACATCACCAGAAGAATATTGTTGTTAAAAGACAAGGTGGACCTTTCTCTCAGAGAGAAATTTCAAGTCATCAAAAGAAATTTTATATATACATATGTGCATATATATGCATATACATATATGCATACTTATATACACACAGACATATTTTATATGAATAGGGTTATGTGTTTATAAATGAATTCTTTAAGTTGTTCTTTCAACATCATAGTCTAAACAATAGGTATTCTTTATCCATTAAGTTTTTCTTGTGTGAACGATTAGGCCAAATTCTTTTGAGTGATTATGGGTCTCGTCTGGGAGCTTTGCAGTGTTCCAGAGTTTAAGGCAGTCAACACAATGTCATCCACAAACAGGAGTACCTGGAATCAATAGGAAATTCCTCTTTGATTTGGACTTTCTGTTATATCTCCTCCATGACAGTGGCAAACACCCCTGGGGAGAATACATTTCCCTGTTTTGTGCCTTGATTGATGCTAATAATAAATGTCATCAAACAAGATCATCTCATTACCTCTTTCAAGTAATCTTATACCACTTTTACATATTCATCGGAGGTACCTTTTTGAGAAGAACTTTTGAAGCTGAGTTTTACTCTATCAAATCAAATGCTTTTTAGAAAAAATAGTCAACAAACATTAAGCACGGTAGGGTCTTGTGTTCTCTATATCTTTCAGTCAATTTGTGATGGCAAAGATTTGGCCTGCTCTGGAGTATCATGTGCAAAAAACCTGTTCCCTTCCAAATGAAGATTGGCTCTCAATGGATATCTAAATTGTTCTCACAAAAATCATTATGTGGATGGGAAACTTGGCATAAGTGATGTTTTCTCAGTCACTTCCTTTGATAATGTCAGAGATTTTTTTTTAACCTCTGATATCTTGCCTTTCTTCAGATACCTTGAGGATTGATTCCCCAGTGCCCTCAAATATATCACCTTCAGTACAGACCTCCTCTGTGCATTCTTGGACTGAGCCCAGGTGCTTTCGCCCATCTTGGGTTTCTTCATTGTCATGCTTATTACCTCAGGAAGCCACTGCTTTGGGCTCTGCACTGGACTGGATGTGCTCCTTAAGGAAGAGGAAGACACCTGTTATAAATTTTAAAAGAATCCTTCTGAGGATTCTTACTTTTCAAGAGGGATGCACAAGTTTTAAGTTGGGAGTCATACTCCTAGAGGACAAGGAACCAATCTGTTAATGATTCACTCTGTACTGTGTTTATCATTGCACCAAGGACAGCGCCATATGACCTTAAATACTTTTGATGATAAAAATGTTAGTCTGTCACTTTTGTAGAATGCTCTCCAAAGAATCATTCTCTTTTCCTCTCCTTCGTGGGGAAAAACAAAACGAAACATGTTACCTATGAGTTTTCCATGCAATTTATCAAGTTCTGGTGCAAAAAAGCCCCAAATTCTTAGCACAGAGCAACATTAGAGCCATCAGAAGGTCCCCTAACAGTTTGACTCTGCTCCTCTTTCCAGCAGCTTACTCCTGACACAGCTGTGATTTAAAGGAACTCTGTGGAGTTGTTCTTCCCTCTTGTGAGGTGGCTACAGTGCTAGACTTGGACTGAGAAACACCTGAGTTCAAATCCTGTTTGACACTTTCTAGCTATGTGACCCTGGCAAGTCACTTAACTTGTCTCAGACTTAGTGTTTCCATCTGTAAAATGGAGATGATAATAGCACCTATCCCACAGGGTTGTTGAAAGGATAAAGTGATACATGAATTCTGGTTATTATTAATATTGAATAGATTTTCTTAACTGTAGGGGCAGTTGTTTTGGAAGAAGTCAAGGAGGAGAGCAAAATCCTGAGGGATGACATTTAATCCATTACATCTATAGAGCACTAAATGACACCCTAGTGACATATGAAACAGTTACTGTTCCTTCAAAAACAACAAACGTACTATTGGGGACCGATCTGGGTACCAGGGATCATGTGACTCAGTAAATGCTAATTGATAATATAGGGGTTAAATACCTAGTCATATGCCATAGTGTTTTTAAAAAAATTTTCTAAGATGTTGTATCAGGAGGGCAGAGTTTATAATCTCAAAGAGGATCATAAACATGTCTGAAAGGTTTGGAACCGCCGGATATAAGAAACTCTCAAAGTAGAAGGCAGAAGAATCAAAACATTTATTTAGGCTCCACAGTAACCAACCCATGAACCAGAAGCCCCATTTTGATATGTTGATCATAATCTTCCAGGCCCAATAAGTACGCCTTGAAAGAGTAACCAGGAGGCTACAGAGAAACATGATTGCGTAAAGCAAAATCATGTTTCCCCCTTTTATGGTAATAAGATTACCCACTGGACTGAAGTCTTTGTTCAGCTTCCTCCCGTAGATCAGCTCTGCTACTGGCAGCTCCTGCCTCAGCTGTGTCTGTGTCTGTAACTGAAGCTGCAACTGTAACTGACGATGTAACGGTCGCTGTAACTGACGTAACTGTCGTAACTGTCGCTGGCTCCAACCGGAAAAGGAAAAGAGAGCTCTTCGAGCTGTCCTCTCCCCTCTTATAGGGTTTTTGACATCATCAAGCTCCGCCCAAATGACCAGGGCTGATTGGTTCTTGACTTGGCCCCTCCCCCTAGGGTAGAGGTCAACACCTCCCCTCAGCCAGCCCCACGACTCCTCACACAGGAAGCTGTCTGCTTCCCGGCATGCTCCCCGGGCCTCCTGCCCCGGAAGAGCAAGCCACAGTGTCCAGAGGCTCAATGAGGCAAGCTGAGCCATTCAAAGAAAACAAAAGCCATTATGGCTACAGATGTTTTATCAATGTCTTTTTTATACCATATTTTCTTTTTTATGTTAGAATTTTATTTGGAATTTTAAACAATATTTGGAATACGACAAGACAGAATACACCTAGATGAAATAAACATTTTAAGGAAATGTTTCTTGAAATGCCCCAACTTCCATACCTGAAAGAATCAGTGATTTTATTAGTGTTGGTGTTCTCTCTCCATCAGTACTGATCACAGTCCCTCTGCAATTTTGTAATGAATTTTCATGACTAACTGTGGCCAAAAATACTCATCACCTGTTGATGAACTAGGTTGATCCTAGGGGCATTTGTGTAGGGCTTGAGTGGTGGCCCATACCCATACACAGTAATTAATGCTATCCCATGTGTGATCACAATCACGTTAACTTTATTCTCTCTCAAAGTTCTATTTGCAATTCTTTTCTTTGGTCTGTTCTAAATTGTACAGATATCATTTTGATCTGGCATGTGTAAACCTATTTATAGGTCTGTAAAAGCCTAAAACCCACATTTAGGATAAATTTTCACACTACACTTATTTCTAATATCTTTTCTTACCCTAGTTCCTACTGTTTCCTCCATTATAACAAAGAAAAAACAAAGAAAACAAAACCAAATGACCACATCTGCAACAATACACTTCAGGATTGTTGGAGTCCCCGCAGCTTCTTTACTGAGAGAAGGAATAGATTTTTCATCATTTGTTCTCTGAGACATATATATGTGTATATATATATATATATATGCATATGTATATATGTATATAATTTGTATGTGTGTTTGCGTATGTATACGTGTATATTTATTCATACATATCTTGCAATTAATCAGAATCTGGGTTCATTTTAGAACTGTTTATATTATTGTAATCATTGGGTATATTGTTTTCCTGGTTCTGTTTATTTTCAGCGACTCAATCAGTAAGTATTTATTAAGTGCCTACTATATATCAGGCACTGTGCTAGCTAGGGACCTGAAATATGTAGGTACTGTTTTCGTGTAGCTTGTATTCTTTGTTTCAATTGTCCCTTCTTTCTCTGAAGTCCTCATTTGTCATTTCTAATGGCAGAAATGATAGTCATATACTAGAATTTGTTTAGCCATTCCTCAGATATTGAAGATCCCCCTCATTTATAGATTTTTTTTGCTACCTTAAAAGTACTGCTATAAATATGATGGTATACATACAAGCTTTATATCTTTAATTTCCTTGGGGTTTATTCCTGGAATAGTTTAAGCAAGGAAATGGTCTACATGAATTTAAGATATGTTTCACTCTCTGTTATATCCATGCAGACACATGCATGATTCAGCTAAGATTTATATTCCTGAAAAGTCTATAAAGCAAAGCTATGAATATCAAATTGTATCATCCCATTACATTAGATTAATGGTAGTCATTAGAGTGTAAGTTCCTTGAAGTCAGAGAATATGTTTTTGACTTTCTATCTTCAATACTTTGCATAGTTTCTGGCACAGAACAAGTACTTAATTATTTTTATTTGTGCCTTGTTGAGTGGAAAGAATCGTGATGTTGGCTTGGTGGGTACTCCCTCCACTGAGACAGATCCTAGCCCTTCTAGAGCTATTTTGGTTTTCCAGAATTGCCACGATAGGAAAATTCATTAAATAGTTTTTCTCTGAGAAAGTCCCCAAATAGATTAAGTTAAAACTTTTTTGGGAAAAAAAACTTTTTGTCTTCTTCTACTATGTTGGACATTGAGGTATTTTAGCTGTATCATCCATGCAATAGTATTGTCTCAGGTTCATAGGATTTAGAGTTGGAGACAAATTTAAAGATTGTCATGTCCAGCTTTGTTATTCTACAGATGAGGAAGTTTTAGGTAAGTTAAGTGACTTACCCATTGTCACACAGGTAACAAATAACCTGAATTTGAATGGAGTTTCAAACCCAGGTCCTCTAACTTCTCTAGCTCTAGTTAGTGCTTTTTCTAGTTCTAATCTATTTTTCAATTTGGGACATCTCAATAAAGCTACTTCTCTCTCCTGTCTTTCACCCTCTTTCTGTTCCTTTTCTGCTTCTACTTTCCACTGTATTCTCCCTCTTAACCTTCCTCCCTTCTCTGCCCTTTCTTCCTTCCTTTCTTTTCCTTTTTCCTTAGCCTCTCTCCTTCCCTCCCTTTCCCTCTCTCTCCTTCACCTTTCAATCGACTGTCCTACTTTAAAAAAATAATGAACAACACCTCTATGTCAAGGGTTCTTAATCTAGGGTCTGTGAATATAAAAATATATATATTTTGATAACTGTATTTCAATAGAATTCATTTCCTTTGTAATCCTATATACTTTACACATTTAAAAGTTTTATTCAGAGAAGGATCCCATGGGCTTCACCATACTCTTAAAGGCTCCAGGACACAAAAGTTTAAGAAGTTCTGTTCTACCCCATAGCAAAAGCTAACTCTGGTTGCTGTGAACATGTATAAATTGTGATGGGGGCCAGAGCAAGGGGACTCCCCTTAGCACTTTAAAAAATGATATTTTTTAAAATATAAATTTTAGTTAATTTCCATTGAGACATACTGGTATATACACAAGCATGAGGAAAGATAATAAATGGACATAGCAGCCAAAATAAGCAAAAAAGATTATAAATGATTACATTCTATTTTTATCATTAACCCCACCACAAAAGATGCATATTAACTTTCACACGTTAGCACCCAGAGTTACATTGCTTTGCATATTCTTTTGACCTTCTCAACTGTGTACAACATGAATTTGTTGCTCTTTTAACTTTATCCATATGGCTGTAGTCTGTGTGTACAAATTTTTTTGTGTGTAAGGGAGGGCAGATCAGTAAGGGCCTGGTCCTGGGGCAGAAGGGACCCACATAGATGGTAAACCTACTTCTAGTAAACCCATTGCTGGAAGTGTGTGATGCTGCAGAATGGAAAGGCTCAGCTTTCTACTTCCATAGTATGGGAAGTGACCCTTTCCTCTCTGCTTCCTGAATGGAAAGAAAATTCTTTTGATTGGCTCAGGAATTGGACCAGAGTATGTGTAGAAAAGGCATTAACCAGTCAAATTGTCTTTGATTTTTCTTGGAGGCAACTGAGGCAAAGTTTGCTGTAAAACTCCTAGTGGGGAGTGAGAGAGGTGGACCAGCATCCTAATCTCCTTACCTGAGTCTCTATGTAGCCTCACAACCATGTAACCTTGCTATTGCTTGTGTCATCATTGTATAATCTTTCCTTTTATTAAGTGAAGAAAGATTGGAGACAGAATGACTTTATGAGTTTCTAAAGGTCAAAAAAAAATAACCAGAGTGTTAACAGTTGGAGTCTCCCCCACCCTGAGGGGCAACCTGCTTGACCCATCCCAACAGGCAATCAAACCAGGGCCATAGTAATGAGAGTGCTGCCTCCTAACCACTAAACCACTAGAAAATATCTCATTTTGGCCAGTGAATGCACTTTCTATGCACACTCAGTCCCAGCAAATGAGCCAGTTACAAATCTTTTCTTCACCACAAAGTCAGGAGATAGGAAAGAGCAGGTAGCTTGAAGGTGAAGTGGATAAAGTGCCTGGCCTGGAGTCAGAAAGAACTAAATTCAAATTCAGCCTCAGACACTTAGTAGCTGTGTGACCCTGTGTAAGTCACTTAATTTTTGTTTGTCTCAGTTTCTTCATTTGTAAAACAGGGATAATAATAGAACCTACTTTGCAGGGTTATTGTCAGGATCAAATGAAATAATAATTGTAAAGTACTTAGAACGTAGCACCATATAAATGTTAGCTCTTATTAGCCATATAGTACCTGTGCAGTGGTGAATCAGGCCCCCCCTTGGAGGAGGTTCACCAGTATCCAAGTGGGTCTCTTGTACATGCCCCTTTAGCGAAGGGGCCCCTTGGCTAAGCTCCCTTTAGCCAGACCCTGATCACATTTCCTTTTATTTTTGTTGCTCCACTTTACTTCATACAAGTATTCCCATATATTTTTGAATTCTTCATTTTCATTGTTTTCTTATGTTACAATATTATTGCATTCCATTTATGTACCATTTAGCCATTCTCCAATTAATGTCTTCCTAGTTTGTTTCCAGTTTTTTGTTGTTAGAAATAGTATCACTAGGAATGTTTTCTGTGCAGATAGGATCTTCTGTTTAATAATCTTTTTAGCTATATACTCACTGATACTACCACCAGGCCAAAAGGTATGCATATTTTTATAACTCGTTGTATAATTCCATGCTGTGCAAATGATCTTGTTAAAAGTATATATTTATACAAATTGTGACTGATAAAATATGATTTATTTCCTAGTTAATAAAAATCAGGATAGTTTATATTTAGTAGGGGATACCTGTGTTATTTTATTTTAAAACTGTATAAAATTTTAAATCAATGTATATAGTTTTAAAAATATAAATTAGTTATATTAAAGCTATAAAATTAATTTACATGAATAATTAGATATGAAAATATTATCTTAAGCTACTTACCCATGTCTAAAAATGTATTCATATTTATAAAATTTATTTTAAAAAACACCTCTGCTCTGCAAATTCTAAATTATTTTAAGTTGCCTTAATTGACCAAGAGAAAACTTTATTTTAATGTTAATTTTGGCTGGTAAGTTTTAGAAAGATATTTATTAGATAATATAATGAGAAGCAGCCTAGTTTAGTAGAGAGAAGGCCAGCCTTGGAGGCAAGAAAACCTGGGTTCAAATCCAGCATTTCATATGTATATTTTATATATATATATATATATATATATATATATATATATATATATATATATATATATATATCAGCTGTGTGGCCATGGGCAAGTGGCCTAATTTCTTTGTGTCCAAGTCAGTTCTCTAAGATTATATCTTAAGGAAGAATCGCTAATCTTCATAAGTTGAGTTGTCTACACTTCTGAAAGCACCATCTCTTCCCACCAGTTTGAGTTCAATTTCATCAGCGTAGGCAATTCGGCTGATCCATATCAACAATTTATGTGAGTGTGTGTCTGTGTCTGTGTCTGCGTCTGTGCATAAACATACATACATATACGCGCAATATATACATATATAATATTAGACATATTACACACATATGTATATATATACACATGTATACATATAATTGATAGACAGTACTAATGAGGATAACCAAAGAGTTGTGTTTTGCTAAATGGTATTACATATATGATGAAATAATGCTTTCATATATACATATGTATGAAATATATATATCTTCTGGAGAATATGTATATATATAAACATATATGTATATATCTATTTATATGTTTATTTACATGGTGGGAGGAGAGTGTGATTTCAGCACATATGTAATATCATTTTAGCACAACTACAACTGATTAATTATACTAATTAGTACTGCCTATCAATTATATTCATGTAATGGAAAACTACAAAATTCCAATTATTACTGGATACTTGTAGACATCCGATACAAACTTTACCTAAACTTACATGGAATATATTGGACAATCAGATATTACCTAGGTCAAAAGTGTATTTATTATTTCTAGAAAAATCCTCCTTTGTAGCTCCATAAAGTTTCACAAGGACAGACTCTAATTGTCTTCCCCTGGAGAACACTGAAGTATAACTGTCATCACAGTGAGGCACTCTGATAAATCTGCTGAAAATCAAGAAATGCACTTTTAAAATTTTCTTTCCTGAGTGAATTATGTGTCAAAAGCACTATTTTCTTATCTGTTTCTGTATGATAATTTTTAAACTGCTCCTTAAGCTAGAAAGTCTCAAAACACAAATATATGTGTTAATACAATAAAGAAAATATAATTAAAGCACCATTAGCACCTACATGTCCAACAGTTAGAGGACAGCTGAATAAATATTAATGTAATGGAATATTGTAGTGCCATAAAACAATAAATTTGGAGTCCGTAAAGAAATGTGGGAAGGCCTATATGAAGTGAGAAGAGCCAAATTAAGGGAAACAGAAATGTGTGCACAGGCTGCCTGTCATTACATAATTCAGATAGGGAGAAAAAGACAAAGGTAGCAGAATTTTGGAAGAGGATACAGAACAAAAACATTTTCTTGTTTGCTATTTGTTAATTTGTTTGGTCGTGCCTTGTTAAGAGCTAAGGCTTTTGGGTTAAAATTTTACCCCAGTGTTTTACATGTTTATTTGGTGATTTTTAAATTAACAATTAATTGTAAAGTTTATAATAAAAGCATTTTTAAAAGTACATTGCAATATTGCCTGCATTTCTTTATTTAAAAATGAGAATAATATCTATGCTATCCTTTTCACAGAGTAGGAAGGATGGGCAAATTAAATAATAGATGTGAAAGCACTGGGCTCATCAATTCTTGGTGTGGAATCTTCCTCCACCCTTCAGATTTGAACTCATTTGTAACTTTTAGTCTTAGAAAGTTGGTTAGCCACACATCTAGTATATATCAGAAGCAGCACTAGAACATAGGTCTTCCTGACTTCAAGGCAAGCCTTCTTTTCGCTACTGGGGAAGATGTAGGCAAAGAAAGGACTGCAGGGACCACTATCTTATAGGAATAAGGCCATTAAAATGAGACTCCAGAATGAGTTGTCAGGGAGTTCAGAAAAGAATGTCCTATGAAATGAATGAATGAGATGTATTTGTTAAGCTTTAACTACGTGGAAAGTGTTGTTCTAAGAGTTGCGGATACAAATAGAACTATCAAACAGCTTACATTCTAATAGAGGAGACAATTTCTATAAGAGGTTTAAGCTGCGAGTCAGGTTGAAAGGCTTCATAGACCCTAAGGAACAGTGGCAAAACAGATAGTAATGCATCTCATTTAATGTTATTTCTATTAATAAAACCATATAGGTTTCTGATGTCAAAACATGTGTCAAGGACTTTTGTGTTGAGAACTTTCTTTCCTAGGTCTTCAGTAGTTGTGGCTGCTGAAGAGGTGAGAGCTTCAGCACCTGGAGAGGAGGTTGCCAGGTCACATTTCTACAAGGATTCCTTCCCTGGACTGTGGCTGTGGGGATCTAACTGGAAGAAGAGCAGATGGTCTGCTGTTCCCAGGGCATTTGACCTTACATATTTGGAAGTAATTGCTGATCCACTATTGGTGTTGGCGGTATTAGGAATGGCTTAACTCGTTATAAGGATCACTCCTCTCACGCTACAAGGGACAATCTGGAAGTAGGGGTGAAGTTGTAGGTATTTCCAGGATTCTTGGGTTCAGGATCCTGGGCTATCTCCATTAGAATTTGAGGGGAGATAGAGGTTAAGGTGATTTGAACCTCCTGGTCATACTTCCTCCTGTCTCTTCCTCAAAATGCCTTGCTAGGCTGGTTCACCAACGTTATCTGGCATTTTGTCTCTAGTCGGTGTCGATATTGGTGGAATGGAATTAAACGGAAGATATCCTGAGTTATAAATTTGGACACTAGTATCAGTTGCAGGACATCTGATTTCAAACTTAAAAAATGATTTATAGAAGCAGACTATTTTCTAATGGGCTTGTTTACCTAGAACCTAATTAAATTTTAAGCCTAGAAATAAATCTATAAATGATATGTTTCAAAATTCTATAGTTGCTCAAGGTTAACTCACCTAGGCAAAGAGAATATCTTCATTCTTCCTCAAAGTCTTAAAAGGAGTACCTTGCAGTGCTCCAACTTAGAGGCTACAGAAACATTTATATGAGAAATGCATCTCTGTTAGAAAAGAGTGCTAACAATCTTTTTGTAAATCCTTACTGCAAGTCACTCTTGTTCACACTAAGTTTCAGTTTGCTTCTTAATCTCATCCTGCTATCTCCCCTCACTGTGTATTCTTTCAAGCGGCTGAGTACAAATGGAAAGAGCAGTAGATCTGGAGTAAAGGCCTTAAATTCTAATCCTGTCTGAATCTTGATCCCTAGGTGACTTTGGATAAGCCAGTCAACATTTCTAATCCTCATTTTACTTGTTTGTAGAATTAGGGAGCTGAACTAGCTGGCCTTTTATGTCTCATCTAGCCCTAAATTTGTGGTATTCTGATCCCTTGGCCTCTGGTATTTGCTCCTCCCTTATTTCTGCCTGTTGGAATTGTTTTCTTCCTTCAAGGTCCCCTTCAGTTGCCACCTGTTCCAGAAAGCCTTCTGTCAGCAAGGTGGCATGGTGGATATAGTGCTGAAGGTAGCATCAAAAAGACATGAGTTTGGTCCCACCTCAGTTACTTACCTGACTTATGACTCAAGGGAGTCCCTTAAGCTCTGTCTCAGCCTTAGCTCCTTTATCTTCAAAATATGGATAACAATAGCATTGACTCCACAAATGACAACCTGAATTGGTAGAGAGGTAAAGGGAATTCCCTATACCAATTAAATCACAGGTCTAGTCCCCATCTTTACTGTTATTTTCTAGCTGCTCTAACTTGTTCTGGAGTCTCACTTTAATTCCATTCTGTACCTGCATCTCTGCCAGATATTTGTGACATATAAAACCTGACTCTTAAGATTACATTTTTAAAAAAATTTAGCTGAATGTAGCCCCCAATACCTCATTCTTTTAAAGAAAGGTCTTTGGGAAGAAGGACTTGAATTGAACTTGCCATGTGACTATAGTGGCATTTTAATGCAAGGAGAAGCCTTGGAGAATTCATGCCATTTTATAAATGAGGAAACTGAGGCCCATCTTTGTTTAATTTGCTTTCTCAAGGCAATATAACCGTTCAGTGCCAGAACTGGGTTTGGAATACACATCTCTTTAGCTCTGAATAACTTGATAAGAAAGATCTTCTTTCTTGTATGAGTCACATCGAATAAATAATATAGATGCACCAAATATTAAGGAACTCTTCTCCCAGTAGTCATGTGCTAAATCAACAAGGATTCTTGAAATAAAATTTTTCAATTGTAGAAGTTTTGAAAATTTGGCTCAAAAAGCATTTTACTGTCAGCATAATAACCAACAATTATGGTCAAAGGACAAATTATATGGCATTTTCAAATTTATAGGATGTTCATCAGACAGCATTTGGTGTTTGTTTGTTTTTTTAAACTCAATTTTGGGAGTAGTAGCATGGTTCATCATCCTAGTCAGGATTTTAGAACACGTTTTTATCACATCTTTTTAAATGGTGTGGTCTTGAGAGTAAATAGAGAACTTCCACTAGCCTCCCTAGAGATACAAATTTGCCCACATCACATCTAGCACAAGGGGGCATCAGAGGCTACTAAGGTTGGGAACAGGATCTGTCTCTGAAGTGCAGGAAGTATGAATAGATTCTCTGAGAAGACAACATCAAAAGTAGCTGTTTCCTCACAGTCTCTAAAACTTTGTGTTAATGGCCAGATGCTTCAGTGACTCCAGGAAGTTAAGAAAACTAAAATGTCCATTATCTGCTTACTGTAATGTTCCCCATAATGTTCACATTTCAAAGATATAGAAAACGGTGATACTATAGAACTGCTAAGACTATGGAGAACTCTATGCAAACTTAAGTGTAAAAAAAATCATGAATTAAGAGTAAGGC
Source organism: Trichosurus vulpecula (assembly GCF_011100635.1). Taxonomy (NCBI): domain Eukaryota; kingdom Metazoa; phylum Chordata; class Mammalia; order Diprotodontia; family Phalangeridae; genus Trichosurus; species Trichosurus vulpecula. The sequence continues at coordinate 237,029,386 of NC_050574.1, read as the reverse complement.
TTTGAAATGGTAATATTTTGGAGCAAAGTTATAATACTGTGAGTTCTAAGACAATATATTTTATATTTACTTCATATTTCTTATAGTGAGGACATTAGGAATTATGTAGTATACATCACATTTTGGGAAGCATGGGGTTATTTGAGAGAAATGTTTATACACAAATTCTTTGCAGAATTCCTATTCCTAAAACAATTCACAATCCTGAATATGTACTTTAGCATTAATTAATATGGATGTTGTCTACACCATTTCAATGCTAATGTTAGCCTCATTTGAGTTTTCATCTTAATTGAAGGAGAAATAATACCCTCCTAATTATTGTGTTAACCACGGTATGCTTATATGATAGATTCAGTCTCTAGGCAGTTCCTTGTGACACCTTAATATAAAGATGCAGGTGAGTTAACATCACCTTGAAATGTTGACCTTATACTTTTTTCTGACATGTGCTTAAATGTGTAAACATTAATTTAGTTAACAGCAACTTGTCTTTAAGTCTCATGCTGTTCACAAAATCCCTCAACAATTAGATGAATTTTGCTTATGATTGACACATGGCTGAATTTCCAAACCTTGCTTAGAGACAAATGGCCATTATTAGCTCTATCTGTATTTAGCATTTCCCAGGATACAGAAACGGTAGACTCAAGCACTGGGGAGGATTTAGGATCTTCTCAATCTGGTTGTTCTTTCCAAAGATGCAGATTGAAATCCATTCATGCTGGCCCATCTGGTGTGGCTCTTTCCCATGTACAGTATGTTCACCATAAGGGATCCTCCCAACCCTCTAGATGTCTTCCTTGCTTTCTCCTGACATCCCTAGGATAATGGTAGAGCACTTAGTTGGCTATCTGCTATTTCTTGCTCTCACTATATAACCAGTTCATCTTTTTTAATCATATATTTACCTGATCACACCATTTATTCTAGTTCTCCTTTTAAGTGATTTCTTGAGTACAATGTATTCGTAGGGATATTGGCAGATAGTATAAGACACTGAGACCAGATTTTGGAGGATATTGAATATCAAAATAAGGGATTTGACTTGATTCTGTAGGAAATGGGAAGCTATCAGAGATTTTTTAACAGGAGGATAACATTTCCAAAATATGCTTTCAGGAAAATAAGACAAGCTCTGATGTATAGTATGGATTAGCAGGAAGTATAAATTAGAGATAGGGAAGCGAGTGAAGAAATTATTGCAGTAGTCCAAGGATGTGGTAGTAAGGGCCTGAATCATGGTGGAAGCAATGGAAATAGAAGGGAAGAGACAGATGCAAGACATGCTAGAAAGGAACAATTAACATATTGATTTAACAAGCCCTGCTAATCTGGCCAATAGCTAAAGGTTAGCAAAGGAGAGGGAGGAACCAAAGATTATTCTGCAGTTTCAAACTTAAGTGGTTTGGATAGTGATGTCAGAGATAAAGAAGTCGGGGAGAAATAGAAAGGATGAGGTGTTTGATTTTAGATATGTTAACGTTTGAAGTGAGAAATAGAGCTCTTCAGTAGACAAAAAAAAGACAAAATAGGCAAAAACTCCATGCACACAGGAAATCCATATATATTTATATGCATATATATGTATACATATAATTTCTATTGACCCTGCCACATTTTAGGAAAATTTTATCTATTTGGTTTATATTTCCAGAGCTTCTCTGTTCACAGATAAGTATAGCTAATTTCCCAAAGGTGATCACTGCCAATATAGTCATTTAAGTGTACCCACATACAAATGACTTTGGAATCAGGACAGGGGATGGTGGTAGTCATCCTCAATCATAGGTCATTAAACCTTTAGGATGATAGATTTGGAGTTGGAAGAGACTTCAGAAGCAAGGTAATATAATCATATTACTAACAAGGACACCGAGGGGCCACTAGGTGGTGCAAGGAATAGAGCACCAGCCCTGGAGTCAGGAGGACCTAGTTCAAATTCGACCTCAGACACTTGATGTACTAGCTGTGTGACCTTGGGTGAGTCACTTAACCCCAATTACCCTGCCTTCCCCCCTCTAAAAAAAAAGGAAACTGAGACCCAGAGATATTAAGGAATTTGCCCAAGGTCATTCAGGAAGTAAATATCCAAGCCAGGATTTAAAACCAGACCTGTGACTCCAAACACACCCTTCTTACCACTTTATCCTCATGCTGACACAGTAAGAGGTTCGGTCTCTCCAAGGTGAGTTAACTGTGAATGTCTTCATTTGGCACCCTAGTTTCCATCCTGGCAAACATTTGTTATCTTTCTCTGCTTATACTGCATGCAGCATTTGATTATAGTGGCTGTGTCACTTTTGTTATCTTTATTCATCATATATTCCTGAATTCTGCTTTGATTCTTCCTCTACCGAGCCATATATCAAAATCGACTATTGAAGTAACAATACTACATGTAAAGTTTATGATCAAAAGAATTCTTCACTCACCCCACTCCACCCCCCAAACTACAATTTAGATTAGCAAGCCAAAGCACATTTTCCTGTGGCTAAGTTCCTGTATGCAATGGTTACTATGCAACAAACTCTTAAATTTTCTTTCATCATCCATGTTTTCAGTTGGGAATGTATCTAATTAAGTAGCGTTTACTGTACTTGTGACAAAGTGACCTTTCTCTTACTGTGGAGAGAAATTGCCTATGTTATTACTGTACATGTAAAGTCACTCAATTATTGCAAAGCTGTAAGATGAGGTTCTAGGCAAGGACTATTTCCCCTGTGAAGGTTGGAGGGTTGGAGAGAGACTATCCTAAAGATGACTCATTGACTTGAGAATATTGTGAAGCAGGTAAAGACAAAACATGCAGCTGGACCAGGACAGCTATGAGGAGGTAATTGAATATAGGGAAGTATTAGTACCGCCTGATCTTCAAACAAACCAAATATAAGGTCCATATAAAATATACTGTAGCTAGACCATGGTGGGAGGTGTCAAAGGGAGCACCAGATTTGATATTGGAAAAGTCTGTTCTGAGCACTGGTGATAGAACTATATGAGGAGGTGGATTAGCGCAATCAAAATACCAAATATCAGAGTTGGAGGGGACCTCAGATGCCGTCTAATCCAGCCAATGACTGAAGAGGAATTCCAGCTACAACATCTTGGACGCTATCCTCTGAGAGTCCATTCTGCTTTCAGACAGCTCTGATTGTTAGGAAGATTTCCTTCAGATGAACCTAATTCCCCCTCTAAAATTTTTACCCTGTAGCTTCTCATTCTCTTCTCTGGGGTCATGCAGAACAAGTCAATTTAAAGGATAATCCTTCAAATGCTTGAAGACAGTTACCACGTTCTCACAATCTTTCTCTTCTCCAGAATAAACATTCCCAGTTTCTTCAACTGATTATCATATGATAGGATTTCTAGTCCCTTCACCGTTGTAGTTGTCTTCCCCTGCATAGACATATTCTAGCTTATCTTCACAAAATTTGTGTCTAGAATTGAACATAATATTCCAGATGTGGTGAAGTGCAGTGGGGCTATAATCTCTTTTATTTGCCCCCTTTTAACAATGCCTGTCTTAGCTTTTTGGTTTTTTGGGGGGGGGCTACTATGTTGCTCTTTTGATTTACATTGAGCTAAAACCCCCAGATCTTTTTTGCATGACCTGTTATCTAATTGTATCTCCCCAAACTGTACTTGTGAGGTTGGTTCCTTGATTGTAAACATGGATCTTTACTTTCATCCATACTAAATTCCATCTCATTCTTTTGGGACCATCATTCTAATCTGTTAAGATATTTTTGCCCTCTTTCTCTGTGAACTATTCCTCCCAGCTTCCAATTTGATAAACATGCTATCTTTGTTAAAGTCATTGATAAAAATATTAAATGGAACAAATCCTTGGAGCACGACATTAAGATGTCTTCCTCCAAGTTGACACAAACCCACCAATGACTCTACTCTTTGAATCTGGTCATTTGATTAGCTCTTTTTCTACTTAACTGTTATCTAGCCTACACTCTTCATTTTGTCCATACAGACAGCATGAAAAATTAGTTAACTGGAAGGCTGACATGCAAGTATATCATGTTTATGACAGTCTCTTGATCTATGAATCTAGTAACATTGTCAAAAAAAAGAGATGAAGTTAGTCTAGTGTATCTTGCTCTTCATGAAGCTCTAGGTAGCTTTTATTTACCCCCTTCTCCTTTCTAAATAGTAACAATTCCTTTAATAATATGTTCTAGAATTGTGCATGAAATTGAAGATAATTTCATCAAACCATAGTTTGAAGAATCTATCCTTATATTTTGCTTCATTTTGTTTCTCATCTTTTGTGATTCCTTAGTAAAGCTTTGTAAAGCTGACCTTTTCTCAGTGGGATTAGGAAAAGGAAGATTTGCCAACACATGGCCCAGGAAGGCAGGGAAAATGATTAGGTTTCCTCTGGGGTCAGATTAAATTGGTGATAGTTGGGGAGAGAAAAAGAAAGGCCTAGTGGGAGAAATTAGAGGTTCAGTGGTGGAAGCTCCTTCTAGCTACCAATTGCTTCATAGCAATCAAAAGTATGAAAATGTTAAGTTCTAGACAGACAAAGATTTCTAATTTTCTAAAACCAGAAGCATACAATCAAGCCACAAGAAAAAACAGGGAAAACCCTTCTTGTTCTCTTCTGTACACCTTCCCATCCAAGGAAAAGAAAGAGAGGGGAACTAGACAGAATGGAAAGGAAAGAAAATCCAAGATAGTAAAGCAGAGTAAGGAAAGGCAAAAACATGGCATTAAACTGACAAATACTACCACAGGTGCAATTTCATAACATGATTTAAAAAAAATCTTTAACCGTTTTGTCTGAAATAAAGTTTTTAACTTTTTAAAAGTCTCTCCTATCCCTAAATTATAGCAATGTTATTCTTAAAATTATTTAAATGTTTTCACGTAGCCTGGAGTAGGTTGTTTCCCCTACATATTTAGAAACTTGATCATTGTATAGATGTTTGAAAATTGCCTATGAGTAGTGCATCCGTTTCCACTTAAACACATGGTTGCCATTATATGTATTTGCAGATGTGAATCTTAAACACGGCAACTTTTCCTGTTTGACACAGGGAATTCTCTTTAAACTCATGGCAAAGTAAACCATGGTTTGGATTAGGCAACTGTTTAGGTTGCCAGGTCTTTTTTTTTTCTTTTGGGATATTAAAAGTTCATCAGGATATTCTATTTGATTTTAATTTCTAGTCAGCTTTCTCAGTAGTCAACCCCTAGGGGTGGGGGTGGGGGGCTTTTTTGATTACTACCCACCCCTGCTAGGTATTTAGTCCTAATTATAGGTTAGAATTTCAAGGGACCTCCAAGCTGATCAAGTGTAATCTCTTCATTTTGTCTATAAGAAAATAGAGGACCAGAGAAGTTAAATCACTTGCCCATGGTCATGCAGGTATTTAGTAGTAGGCCTAGATCTAGCTCTTGCCTCACCATTTTTTCTAACTTTGCATTGAATTAATTTACACACTAGTCAAGTTGTACAGAAGAATTATGACCAATGGAATGAATCATGAGAAAGAAGAAACAGAACCAAAAAAAAAAAAACAACCCAAAAACAAAAACAAAAGAGAGAAAAAAAAGGGGGGAGAAAAAGGTGAACATGAAGTGTGCCTCAATCTGCATTCATACTTCATAGTTCTTTCTCTGGATGTAGATAGCATTCTCCAACGTGAGTCCTTTGGAGTTGTCTTTGTACCTTGTACTGCTGAGATGAGCAAAGTCTATCAGGGTCAGTTCTCACAGAATCCATATATCTGTGGTTGTATATAACGTTCTCCTGGCTCTGCTCTGTTCACTCAGCATTATGTCATGCAGGTTTTTCCAGGTTGTTATGAAGTCTGTATCATCCCCATTTCTTACAGCACAATAGTATTTCATTGCCTTCATATACCACAGCTTGTTCAGCCATTCCCAAATTGATGGGCATCCCTTTGATTTCCAATTCTTAGCTACCACAAAAAGAGCTGCTATAAATATTTTTGTGTATGGGTCCTTTTCCCACTTGTGTGATCTCTTTGGGATACACCCCTAGAAGTGGTATTGCTGGGTCAAAGGGTATGAACATTTTTATAGCCCTTTGGGCATAGTTCCAAATTGTTCTCCAAAATGGCTGGATCAGTTCACAACTCCACCAGCAATGTAACAATATTCCAATTTTCCCACATCCTCTCCAGCATTTATCATTTTCCTGTTTTGTTATTTTAGCCAATCTGACAGGAGAGATGTGGTATCTAACAGTTGTTTTGATTTGCATTTCTCTAATCAGCAGCGATCCAGAGCATTTTTCCATATGCCTGTAGATAGCTTTAATTTCTTCCTCTGAAAACTGCCTGTTCATATCCTTTGACCATTTCTCAATTGGGGAATGACTTATATTCCTATATATTTGGTTCAGTTCCCTGTATATTTTGGAAATGAGGCCTTTATCAGTGACAATAGTTGTAAAGATTTTCTCCCAGTTTTCTGCTTCCCTCCTAATCTTTGTTGCATTGGCTTTTTTTGTACAAAAACATTTCAATTTGACATAGTCAAAATTATCCATTTTGCATTTTGTAATGCTCTCTGTCTCTTGTTGGGTCATGAATTCTTTTCTTTTCCATAAATCTGATAGGTAAACTATTCCTTGGTCTCCCAAATTGCTTATAGTTTCAGCGTTTATTCCTAAATCATGAACCCATTTTGACTTTATTTTGGTACGGTGTAAGGTATTGGTCTATGCCCAGTTTCTGCCCTACCATTTTCCAATTTTCCCAGCAGTTTTTGTGAAATAGTGAATTCTTAGCCCAGAAGCTGGCCTCTTTGGGTTTATCAAAGAGTAGATTGCTAAAGTCCTTGACTTCTCCATCTTGTGTACCTATCCTATTCCACTGATCCACAACTCTGTTTCTTAGCCAGTACCAGGTAGTTTTGATGACTGCTGCTCTATAGTACAGTTTAATATCTGGTATTGCTAGGCCACCTTCTCTCGCATTTCTTTTCATTAATACCCTAGATATTCTAGACCTCTTGTTCTTCCAGATGAATTTTGTTATTATTTTATCCAGCTCTGTCTTGCCCTACCATTTGCAGAATAACAGTCCAGGGCTTTTGGTTATTATAGTAGTCTATTCATCTAGTTTACTAATATCATCAGAAGTAATATAATTTGCAAAAGACCCCCAAAGTCTGATAATAATGCCCAGTTCATTGCATACAATAGGCACTTAATGTTTGCTGAATGGGTTTTATTAACTGAATGAATATATAGAGTGAATATAGTGGCTTTTCCCCACCATAGTATACTATTCCATTGTATACTCGTTTACCAAGATTATCAGAATTAATATAATTTGTAAAAGACTTTGTAAAAGCATTGCACACTGTAGGCACTTTTTTTTGGCTGAATGAATGTTTTATTAAAAGATGATTTGTGTATACCAACTCATTTAATCTATTATTCTTAAAACTGTTCTCTCTCATTATGCAACACATTTTCACATATTATTTCCCAATGTCCCAAGAAAGCTTTTATAAACATCTAGTCTGTTTCATTTTTTTGAGGTATGATTGACAAAAATTGAAGAACCCAACTTATTGAATATATTACAGTAAGGATTCCCTGTGTGTATAGATTGGATTAGCTGATCTCTGAGCTCCCTCGTAGTTCTCAGATTCTGTGATTCTCTCTTCTGTGTCTTATTCGTGTGTGTTTAAGCAAAGAAAAACAGAATGCCAACTGACTAGCAGGGAAGCACTGTTACATTTCTATCACATGTGTCAGAGATTCCTGAGGTTCCAAAGCCCTGGGTTACTTAGACGAGTATTATTCTCTCTGTCTCTGTCTCTGCCTCTCTCTCCCTCCCTTCTTCCCTCCCTCCCCCTCCTCTGTCTCTGCCCGTCTGTCTGCCTCTCTCTCTCTCTCTCTGTCTCCCCCTTCTTTCCCTCTCCCCCTCCCTTCTTCTCTCTCTTAAAAATAAGTTTTTGTTTTTTAAATATTACCAGCATTTCCCCCAGCATACCTCCCCAACCTTTCCCAGAAAGCCAACCTATATAATATATAGCATTCTTAAGACAAAAAAGAAAAATACAGAAAAAAAAATCAGCATAACTAATTAACAAATTGAAAGTTTGAAAATATGTGCAGTTTACAACACTAACGGATCTCCCACTTCTGCAAAGGGAGTAAGATGGAGGTATCTTCTCATTTCTCTTTTTTGAGCTATACTTGGTCTTCACAACTTTTCAACATTCACTTTTGATTTTGTGTTTGTGGTTGTTCTTTCCATTTATGTTGTTATAGTCATTACATGTATTGTTTTCTTGACTGCTGATCCATGTAAATCGTTCTATGCTTCTCTGTATTCAACACATTTGTCACTTCTTACAACACTGTAATATTCCATTCCATTCATGTACCATAATTTGTTTAGACATTACCAGGTTGATGGGTATCTACTTTGTTTCTGATTCTTTGCTATCACAAAAAGTGCTGCTATAAACATGTTGGTATATAAAGGGACCTTCTTGCTATCAATGACCTTGACTTATAAGCCTAATAATGGAATCTCTGAGTCAAAGGGCATGAATATTTTAATCATTTTATTTGTACAATTCCAAACTGCTTTCCAAAATAGTTGTACTGATTAATAATGTACTAGTGTGCTTATCTTCCTGTAACCTTTCAGCTTTGATGATTCCCATTTTTTGTTGCGATCTTTACCAATTTTCTGGGTGTACAGTGAAACCTCAGTTCCATTTGAATTATTTTTCTCTTATTTTTAATGATGTCAAGTATTCTTTCACATGGTTGTTAAATGTTTGCAATTCTTTTTTGGGGAACTGGGTTGTTTTTTTCATATCCTACGACTACTTAACTATTGAGGAATGGCTTTTGCTCTTCTGTTAATTGTTTATATATCTTGGATACCAACCCTTATCAGAGAAAGTTGATACAAAGATATTTTTCCCATTTCATTTCTTCCCTCCTTTTTCTAGGTGCATTAATTTTGTTTGTGTAGAAATTCTTCAGTCTGAACTTGTTTCAATGGGCAGACCAATAGCTACAATCATAGGATCATAGATTTAGAGCTAGAAGGGACCTTAAAGATCATCTATTCCAGGGATTCTTTACCTTCTTTATATGTCATAGACCTCTTTGGCAGTTGGTGAAACCTATGGATGAGAATAATGTGTCGTTGTTGTTATTTTTAAAATTCATAATTGAAGCGAATGCCAAATTTCAGTTAGATTAATAAAAGTAAAAATCTAATTTTTTTCCCATCCAAGTTCATGAACTCTTGGTTAAGAACTCTGATACAATATAGCCTTATATTCTACAAAGGAGAAAACTGAAGCCTAATTGACTTAGGAGCACAGATTTATAACTATAGGGCTAGAAGGGACCTCAGAAGTCATCTAGTTCAACCACCTTATTTTACAGATGAGGAAACAGAAGCTCAGGGAAGTCGAGTGACTTTCTCAAGGTCATACAGATAGCAAATGATGGGTAGTATCTGAACCCAGGTCCCCTGACTCCAGTCAGGATTTAGATGCAGTTATTTGGAATCCAAATCCAGCACACTTTCCACCTCATCACACTCGCTTTGGTGTTGGCAATTGAGCAAAGCATGGGGAATGTCATTTACTCACTCCATTCATTCAACAGTTATTCATTCAACAATTCATTCACCATCAAGGAGGTTGACCTGAAATATACTGCAAAGAGGCAGATCATGTGATGGTTTTGATTCCTTTGAAGAAGACACCTAATATGAGGGCAATGAAGCGTGTGGTCCGGATTAGCAGTCTGAAGGTTGAGGTGAGATAGAGAAACTTGAAGCAGTCTCATTTGATAGAAGGTTAGGATTCTCGCGTTCTTAGTGAAAAATCAGTACAGAAGCAGGATGTGGTGAGACTGAAATGGACTGGGGCCGTTTGTCTCCTGACTGTGCTTCATGGACTCTGCCCCACCTTGTGATGTCTCTAAGTGCAGGTGCCTTTACATATTGTCAGGTTTACAACAAGCTTGCCTTACAACTTTGTAAAAGTGTTATTATCTCCATTTTACTGATGAGGAAATTGAAGCTAAGGTTAAAAACATTTGAGCCTAAATATCCTGACTCTGTATCCAATGATCTTTCCACTAAGCCGTGTTCTCTCTGTCAGGGATCTGATAGCATCAACTTCCAATAGCTAGCATGCTAGGCACAGTTTCTTTCATTACAAGAAAAATGAAATTGTTAACAGGAGTGCTGCCACTTACGACAGGGAAATCATAGTGACATAAAGTCCCACAGTCTTTCATAAGAAGTAATCACCATTAAGGTCCACTGTCTGCTACATTCCCACAGTGGGCAATAAATAGATGCTTATCGATTGATTAATTAGTTGCTACTGTCTTCTAGTTGGTGGCCTCTTTCAGTTATTCAGGGCACCCCGAGGTCCAAAAGGAATCCTCAGTGTTAGCAGAGAAAGCCTAAAGCTTCCTTTCCTGATCTAAGCAGTAATTACTTCTCTTCCAATAGAGCCTCTAAATTGAAAAATAAGGTGCCAGATTAGGGATTTCTGGTTTATTACTTGTGTTTAAAATTCAAAAGTTGAGATACAGGCAGTTAAGTTCCTGGACACATCCCTGTTGTATTGCCTTTGTGCTTCCTAGGGCCACTTTTGTACTTCAGGTTACAGGAGAGCCAGCAGCATTGGCTCTATTTGTAAATGGGTTAACCTTAAATTGTCCCCTATCCTCAGATCCTTTCTACCTCTACAATAAATAGTGTGGGAGGCAGCGAGGTGGGGAAGTGAGTACAGCACCGGCTCTGGAGTCAAGAGGATCTGAGTTCAAATCTGGCCTCAGACACTTGACACACTAGCTGTGTGACCTTGGGCAAGTCACTTTACCCCAATTGTCCTGCCTTCTCTCCTTAATAAATAAATAGATAGATAGATAAACAAACAAACAAATAAATAAATGTATAAATAAGGGTTGGGCAACCCCTCTCTGAGAGACTACCAATAAACCCCAGTCAGGTATCTCAACTGTTCTTCAGTTTGCTCTACTAGGAAGAAATAGTCAAATAACCTAGGGCTCTTATTTACAAGAAGGGATTCCCGGTACCCATTCAAGGATAAGCTGAGACCCCAGACATTCCTTTTGTGTGCTTGCCTGGAGACCTGTCTACACTTTTTTCTAATCATCTTGAAAGAAGGTTGAGTTGAAAAGTCAAAATCCTTGCTGACCTACTTCTTTTTCCTACTGGGCAGTGTTAGGCAAGTCTTCTCCAGGGTTCTTTGAAACCAGAGCACCTGTTTCCCCTTGTTCTTTCTATAAAATGATGGAAAAGCAAGAGCAGGGGAGCCACCCAGTTTTATGTGACGAGTTTTGAATGCCACCTTCTTTGTGTGTTTCCTTTTTCTCCAGGCTCCAATACACTAAAACAATGACACATTTCAAAGGTTTTCTTTTGTGCAGTCTGGGCAGAGTAGACTTACACATTCTGCTGGGAAGTTTCCAGTTTGTGAATCTTGTCACCTGTGTCTCCAGAGCCAAACATTTCCATCTTCAAGGCAAGTCCAACATAGACTGTCAAACTTGACATTCATAGCACATATGCTTTTGATGTCCAGAGGAGCAACCAAAGTAAATTCTAGGGGGAAAGATGATTGTTTCTGGACCAGATTAATTTCCTAACACTGGTAACTCTGAGGGACTGGATAGAGAAAAATTTCATTTTGCCTTAATTTGTTTAATACTATCAATCAATTCATAGAACGAAAGAACTCTAAAAGGAGATCAAACACTTCAGAAGAATGCATTATGGATAAGCATTAAGATTTATTGGCCATTTCAAAGAAAAGAATCAAATGTGATCCCATTATGGTTGAATGGGGGAACATTTGCGTTATGCAAGCACAGAAATAATTCTCGATACAAACTGGGACAGGGAACATTGAGGCCTGTGATTTCATTGGTGGAGGGAACTCCTAGGGAGGGACTGCCTTTCTTAATGTGAATTGCCACCTGCTCTGTATTTTCTAGATTTTGAGAGTTGTCAGGTGCTGGGAGATTAAGTGATTTTGTGTCTTTTCCAAAGTCTGGCAGTTAGTATGTATCAGAGGCAACACATAAAGTCAATTTTCCTAACTTTAAAGCTAACTTTCTGTTCATCCACCATATTGTGCCGTCTCTACTGAAATCACAGATCTGGCCAAAATAAACAAAGAAGAATACCAAAAACCCATCAAAACCTAAGAAAAATTCTGAGTCATGAAACAGTGTGCAAAGCGTAATAATTTGTAAAAAAAAATCTGTGGAAAATATAGTTAAATGAAGTATCTTCTTCAGCAAGAACTAAGTGAATGCTTGCTCCATAGACCCCTATAGCCTATACTAGCCACATCATTTGCATTGCTATAGGAACCACTCAGTGGGTATTGATGCTATTAATTTCCATAGCGTGGTTTAAGGAAGAAAAATAAAGGTGCACTGAAAATACAGGTGCAGTCGTGGACCAGTATCATTATAATAAAAGGATGGAACTTCAAGAGAAAAGAATACACTAGACAAACGTTTGTATATGCAGACTTCCCTGACTTGAAACCTGCCTTTAACTTCTCAGACCCTTGAACTTTGGAATTTCTGAGGACCTCTGGTTCCTGATTTGGCCCATTCTCCTGTTTATAGCCCTAGCTACAAGGTCAACATGATTTTCATGATAATATTAAGACATTTTATTTTCTAATATTGATAGATATTGGTAGATATCGATAGATATAACTCACGTAAAGAAAAGGTCTTTTGGAGGTCCTCAGCAATTTTTGAGAGTGTAAAGGAGTCCCCAAGACCAAAAAGTCTGATGACCATTTTCCTAGGTAAACCCCAATTTTGACCTTATTTCTCTTTCTCCAGGGTACTAGTTTTCCTTAAGGCCAATCACTACCCTGTTACTCATGTTTAAATTTTTTAAAAATTAAATTTATTTATTTATTTTTAGTTTCCAACATTCAATTCAATAAAATTTTGAGTTCCAAATTTTCTCCCCATCCCTCCCCTCACCCACCCAAAGATAGTATGTAATTTGATATAGGCTCTACATATACATTCATATCAAACCTATTTTCACATTACTCATGTTGTAAAGAAGACTTAGAATCAACAGGAGAAACCATGAGAAAGAAGAAACAAACAGAAAAGAGAGAGAGAGAGCAAATAGTCTGCTTCGATCTGCATTCAGACTCCATAGTTCTTTCTCTGGATGGGGGTGGCATTTTCCATCATGAGTCTTGGAGTCGTCTTGGATCCTTGCATTACTAAGAATAGATAAGTCTATCAAAGTCAGTCATCGCACAATGTGGCTGTTACTACGTACAATGTTCTCCTGGTTCTGCTCCCTTCACTCAGCATCAGTTCATTCAAGTCTTTCCAGGTTTTTCTGAAGTCTGCCTGCTCATCATTTCTTATAACACAATAGTATTCCATTACATCCACAGACCACAACTTGTTCAGCCATTCCCCAACTAACGGGCATCCCCTCAATTTCCAATTCTTTGCCACCACACAGAGAACTGCTCTACATATTTTTGTACATTTGTATCCTTTTCCCATTTGTATGATCTCTTTGGGATACAGACCTAGCAGTGGTATTGCTGGGTCAAAGCGTATGCACATTTTTGTAGCCTTTTGGGTATAGTTCCAAATTGCTCTCTGGAATGGTTGGGTCAGTTCACAACTCCACCAACAATGCAGTAGTGTTCCAATTCTCCCAGATCTTCTCCAGCATTTATCATTTTCCTGTTTTTTCATGTTAGCCAATCTAATAGGTATGATGTGGTACCTCAGAGATGTTTTGATTTGCATTTTGCTAATCAATAGTGATTTAGAGCATTTTTTCATATAACTATAGATAAATTTAATTTCTTCCTCTGAAAACTGCTTCTTCTTATTCTTTGACCATTTATCAATTGGGGAATGACTTATATTCTTATACATTTGACTCAGTTTTCTATATATTGTAGAAATGAGGCCTTTATCAGAGATACTGGTTGTAAAAATTCTTTCCCAGTTTTCTGCTTCCCTCCTCATCTTGATCGCATTGGCTTTGTTTGTGCAAAAAGTGTTCAATTTAATGTAATCAAAGTTATCCATTTTGTATTTCATAATGTTCTCTCTTGTTTGGTCATAAATTCCTCCATTCTCCATAAATCTAACAGGTAAACTGTTCCTTGCTCTCCCAGTTTGCTTATAGTATCAGCCTTTATATCTAAATCATGTACCCATTTTGACTTTATTTTGCTCTATGGTGTAAGACGTTGGTCTATGCCTAGTTTATGCCATACTGTTTTCCAGTTTTCCCAGCAGTTTTTGTTAAATAGTGAGTTCTTATCCCAGAAGCTGGAGTCTTTGGGTTTATCAAACAGTAGATTACTATAGTCATTTACTACGTTACCCTATTTACTCTTGACACTAATAATTGCTTCCCCACCTTAAAAAATTACCTTGTATTGATTTCATATAGATCTTATATACTTATAAGTATATATGCATATATACTTAGGAAAAACCATTAATATAATTTTTAATATGACAATAAATTATTAATAGTGATTGTAATATGGACTGCCACAACCTCTTAGTTCTCTTGACAATGTCAAAATTCCAATAATGTCCTTACATTCCTTCCTTTAAGATAATGAGATTATGTTGAACTGAACCAGATCTCAAGTCCCATCCTGAGATATTGCCTTGTGGGGGAGCCCAGCTCAAGCTAGATCTAGACTTCTGATGTCCTTGCCCCCTTCTATTAGGATTCATGGCATGAAGGGCAAAACAGCTAGAATGAAGTAGTTCTCCTTGCTTGGATTACTGGAGGCAGCTGGGATCTCATGACCAGGACATGATACCTCATGACCAGGCCTTGCTACCCCATGCTGCCTCCTCCTTTTTCCATTCTAAGAGTATAAAAGACTTTTCCACGAGGCTCTAGTTTGGGGAATTCATTGTGCTCTGCACTCATGGGGCATCCCTCAGGGTGCTGATTTGCTACCCTGTTATCTCAATCAAAGATGCTTTATTCCCCAATTCATAACTTTGATTTATTTCAAGACTTGTTGCTTTTATTTGACTATGTCTTTCCTGATAGAATGTAAGCTCTTTGAGAGCAAGAACAGTTTCATTTTTGTCTTCATACCTCCAGTGCCTGGTACATAGTAGATATCAAATCATTGCTTATTGTTTCATTGACTGAAGGGAGGAAAGTAATTTCAAATAAAGGATAAATGGCCTGGGAAAATAGGGAAGATGGAGGGACTAAAAGTTGTACTGAGGATAAAGAATGACAGTTTTAGAAGAGCTGAGGCTCAGGAATACAAAGAATGACAGAAAGGTAAAGATAGAATGTAAATTTCAGAATTGTGAAAAATTCAGATTGTGAAGCTTAAACATTTGAGAGTGATTTAGAAACCAAGGATAGTAACAGCAGATCATGGGAGTTAAGGATGATGACAAATTGGCAAATAAGGCTATTTGAGGGGGAAATTAACATGTAGGTTAAAGTCCTAAAGTATAAGGGTAGGGGTTGAAAGGGAGGGTGGTTGGCTGTGAGTTGAGCATTGAACTTCTTGAGAAAGGAGGCAGAATTACCAGGGGACTGGGATAGGATCATGGATTCAGAGTTGGAAGAAAACTTACAGATCATCTCATCCAACCCCTTCATTTTACAAATGAAGTAACTGAAAACCAGAAAGATCCCAAGAAAGAATGCCCTAGGTTATCCAGGTAGCAAGTGGAAGATCCAGGGTTCAAAGAGGGGCAGTTCAGGAACCCCAAGGTTCACCCTTCAAGTGGAGCCCTCCTTGTATGCACTGGTCTACTTCCTAGTGGATTACAGCCACTAGGATCTGGATCAGTGGAACAAGAAGCATGCCCAAATTTTTTCCTGGCCCAGGGTTTGGAGGAGGAATGTGGATGTGTAATGAGAGGTTTATTCAGTCCTAAGGAGGTTGGCCAGGGATGTTGTGGCTTTTGAGGAGAGCCAGGTTTTTATGATTGCAGGATGGAAAGAATTCAAAAGGCAGCTTTTTTAAAAGGCGGGGCTGGTAGGTGGGAGGATTACAAAGGGCACAGTGGAAGGGGGCAGTAGAGTGGGAAAGGGATCCAGAAAAAGATAGAACTAATATGGATGGGAATTAGGGAGTAGAGAGTGATAGCCAGAGAAAGGAGCTTCTGCCTGGTTTATGGCTGAAACTGACATTATGAGAAGAACCAAAGGCAGAAAAGATGTCACACTATTCTCTACAGTAGTAGCAATTTTGACTCAATTATTATTCAGTGAGCAAGAGATAGATAGGGGGAGGGTATGCTATGCTGGCACAGCCTAGCAGATGGCAAGATGCCCTTGTTGGCTAGGCCTTGGTCCAGTCAGAGGCTGGAGACTAGACAGAATGAGGCTAGACTTTCTCCTTTGTGATATTTCAACCAAATTATCACCTAGTTGAAATTTCTTTGGCACTTCTTTCTTCTGCTTTTTTTCCTTCTCTCCTTAGACTTCTTGGTAAAGACACTTATTAGTAGATTACTGTTTGCTTCTCTCAGAGACTTGAGTTCTACCAGCTAAGAGTCACAACACCAAGGACTCTTCTGCCTACTTGCTTTATCTACATATTTCCATATCCAGGTGCACATTTTGAAATAGTTGTCCCAATGAAACCTCTGGCCCTGTTCTAATGTCATAATTCCCCGTATTCTTCTACAAGGTGTTACATTTTGCCTTACCTTAGAAAAATTCAAGTAGGTAATTTTGGATTTCTAGGTTTAATAATAAGAAACGTTGAAAGATGCCTTTTCTGGTTCTGTAGAATAATTTACAGTAACAAACCACTAATAAAGGTTCAAGATACTAGAATATCAAATATGGAGAAAAAACAAACTTGGACTATGGTTTATCAAGTATAAAGAGTAGGTAGAATTTTACAGTGACCCCACTGGTTATGGCAATATTTGCATTTCTGTCATGGCCAACTTGTCTATCATCTATGCTCAAAATGTGGGCTGATCTCTCTCTTAGAAAAGAATGTAAAGGGTTTGAAGACTACTTCTCAAGATTACTAGGAAGAATGAAGTGTTTATTTTTTTTTAATGGAAGAAACTGAGATTCCTTGCTTGTTTCAGAAAGCTGGGCAGAAAAATGTTCCAGAGAAGAGAAAAGGAAGAAGGGTCACTTGGAGCAAACACTTGGAGCAAAACAACAGATACAAAGCTCTTCTTCCTCAGGGAGAGGAGAGCTGGAGCCTCTAATGAGGAAGCTGCTACTTGCCCAGTAAAGAATCACGACATAGATTCCCCTGTTTCTAAAAGCTTACAGACCATTGAGTGAGGGTCAGTAGTGGTTGCTGGTGACTGACACCTTGCTGCAGGATCCTGAGCAATGATAGAGAGGTCTCCTGCATTTTTGAGGCAAGAATCTAAGACATGACAGAGAATCTCCCCAGAGTTATTAAACAGGATGACTCTGATAACATGCTTCTGATGATTTACGTGGACACAAATACTACTGCCAGAAGGAATGTAGGAAGCATCACTAAAGATTGTAAAGTCAGGAGCAAGAAATGAAAGCCCTAAAGAACACAGATAGTGTTTTTTTTTCTTAATCAGTACTGCCTATCAAAGGTAAGAAATTCAGAAGAGAAATAAAGATTCAAGAAATGGACAGCTGGTTTAAAAATGGTGTCCAAAAATAGGATTTGGTTTTCTGGAACCCCATCATAAAATATAGTAATGAAAAGCCCTTACTCAAGGAGGTGGTATGCCTAACAAGGGCTGATAAGAATATATTTGCCAAGTGCATTATAATCTGACCAAAAGGGTTTTAAACTAGAAAACCAAATGATAGGAGGAAAAAATTACTATACATAGCCATCAAACCTAGATGCCATAGGGAATTGCTGCAGTGTAAGAAGAAGAATAAATGTAGAGATAGCTTGAAATTCAAAGGAGATGAAATATTAAGAGGGGAGCTTTAGCAATAAAACCTTAGCTCCCTATACATAAATGCACAAATTACGGGGAACAAATAGGATGAACTAGAGATCCTCATCCAAAGAAGCAAATTTGATTTTACAATTATAGATGAGACTTGGTGGAATGAGACCCATGACTAGAATTTGGCTTTGAAAGGGTATACCATATTCAAAGGAAACAAAACAACATGAAGTATAGAGTGTTGTATTAAGAAGATGTACCCAAAGAAGGAAATTCAGGAACCAGAGAGGGTAAAGAGTGTTTGAGTGAAGACCAATAGGGACTGAAATAAAACTGCCATTGGAATAGGCTGTGTGTGTGCGTGTGTGTGTATGTGTGTGTGTGTGCGTGTATACACACATATACATATATACACATATACATGTATACACACACACACATATATATACATACATACATACATACATATGTATATGTACATACTACCTGGACAATAAGATAAGATGAAATAGAGAAACAGATCACAAGCCTATCACAGTGATGTAAGTAGTAATGGGGTTTTTCAGGTATTCAGATCTTTGCTTAAGATCTTTCTGTCAAAGAGAGAATAATTAAAAAAATTTAAATCAACTGTATGGTACTTTCATCATTCAAAATACGGAGGAACAAATAAGGGGAATTTCTATTCTGGATCTGATTTGACAAACATGGAAGAACTGGTTACTGGAATAGAAAATGATGAGAACCTTGGAGGAAAATAATCACTTCATCTTGGAATTCATGATGGAGGAGAGGAAGGCCAAACATAGTTTGTTAGGCACCCTAATTTTTGCATAAGCAGATTTCAAAGGCTTCAGGAAAATATAATTAGGATCTCATGAATGAAAATTCTACAAGGCAAGCTAATCCAGGAGAGCTGGGAAGATCATAACAATGAAATATTGAAGTCGCGAAGATAAAGAAATCCAATGAAGAAGAAAAAGGGAGTTGTCTGAAGTTGACAAATGTGGATGCACAGTTATTTATTACAAGAGATTTTTTTCCAGTGGTTGGGCAGAGATGGGACAGAAATAGGGGCCAGGGCTAGGGTTACCAGAATAAAATTTAAAAAAAAAGAAAAAAGAAATAATAAAATAGGGTTGCTGAATCATTTTTTAATACCCAAAGGAGAATAGAAGGAAGGCCAGAAAGGATTGCAAACAAAACAGCTTTGAAAGTTTACATGTTGAATTTATTATATACTTAAAAAGAAAAACAATTGTACATAATAAGGATCTGAAGTTTCATATATAATCTTTGTTCTGTTCTACCATGTATATAGAGGTACTCATTTTATTTGATGCTTGTTAAGTTCAGAATAAAACAATAAATAAAATACAGATACATAGGAAACTCATCAACCAACTTAGATTTTGAAAAGGAGAGGCAAGTGGAGGATGAATGCAAAAGTATGCCATAATTATGTGTTGAAGTAAAGGGGGAGTCAAAGCTGATGAACAAGGCCAAGAACAACCAAATTTGTTTCTAGGTGCTGTTGGTGAAAATAGGAAGCAAACAAAGAACAAACAAAGTGACCACAGATAGTCTTATAGAGATAAGAAGCAGAAAAACTAAGTAGACAGAATATAGACTGTAACTGCCAAAACCATTATAGTACCAAAAAAAAAACTCTGTATAGAGATCAATAAACACTGTTTTAGAGGCTATTATGTGCCAGGCAGTGTTCTAAGATGGGGATTCAATTATAAAGAATGAAACAATTCCTACTTTCAAGGTGCTTACTCACCTTAAAAGGCCCCAAGGAAATGACTGCATTAGAGAAAAGTGGAATAATTGATATTTAATGAAACTCGTGAAGGAGTAATTGGGAAAATGAGGTTTCTGTTTTTACTCTACCACTACCTGGTTGTGAGATGTGTGACCTTAGGCAAGTTGCTTTATTTCTCTTGGCCTGAGCTTCCTCATCCATAATATTAGGGGATTGAATTAGATGATCTCTGAAGTCTTTATTAGCTATAAAATTCTGATTATGTTGTGACCTCAAATTATTAAAAAAAAGGTTAAATTACATTCAGTAGGTTCTGTAAAAGGAAGCGTGAAATTTATTTTAGAAAGATTTCCATCAAAAATTATTAAAATTATAATAAAAAAGTTTTAGGATTTAAAATACTCACCTATGCAGCGAAGTTAAGAATGGCTCATTCCCACAGGGTTCTGAATAGCTCAAGTATTTAATGCATTTTCACTTGACTGATATTAGAAGTGTTGGTATATTCTTTCATTTCTTTTTATTCCCTAATAGTTTCTCATTTACTTAAGATTGTGTGTGTGTGTGTGTGTGTGCGCATATGGGTATGTGTCTAACCCCACATTCACTAAGATATAATGTGTTTATTTCCTTGGTTTGACAGATAATTTTCACAAGCATTTCTAGGAGAGAATTTTTTTCTCTTTGTTCCTCAGACCTGCTCTAATTTCCATAAGAGAACTGTATGTCCTGTTGTGTTTGTATTTAATTCAATGAATGCTGATAGTTATGAAGTTATGAACCTCTAAAAGAAGGTCAACACAATTATTTTTCTTGCCACTGGAAAATCGTGAGAATTATCTTTTTTTAAAGAAAAATCAAAATTCTCTTTCGTGTTTTAGGTCTTTATGTTAAGGGGATATATTGCCCAAGTACTATTTTATCATGTAAAGAAACACATAGATAAAAGAGAATCAAACACTCACAGTTGGAAAAGACATTAGAGAGTAGACAATAAAGCCTCTCACCTTTAAAATGCTATGTAAATATTAGCTAGTAATATTAATACAGGTTTGCCCCAATAATGTCCCTGACTAGCCATCATTCAGCCTCTGCTTGAACACTTTCAGTGACTACGAGCTCATTGCCTCACAAAATAGCCCATTTGATCTTTTGGGTAGCTCTTATTTTTACCAAATATTCCTTATATTGAATTGACACCTTATTCCCTGTAACTTCTTTCTCTTGCCCTTAATTCTGTTCTTTGGTGTGCCTGAGAGAAAATGCATTATACTGGATATACTTGGAGCCAGGAGATGTAATTTCAAATCTTATTACAGCTACTTACCACTTGTGTAATCGTGGGCAAATCACTTAATCTACACAGCCTCAATTTCCTCATTTCTAAAATGGGGACAAAAGTATTTGCTCTACATATCTTACAGGCTTGTGGTGGGCAAAGTGCTTTGTAGACCTTAACGTGCATATCCATATGAGAGATGCCTTTATATATACTTTCTAAACTCTCTTCCATAGGCTAGCCCATCAACTATTTTAAGTCACTGAGCATGACTTCTCATGCTCAAGTCTTCTTTTTCTCTTCAGCTACATGGTTTCTGTGTTTCTTCAAACCCTTTTCACATGAAATGGTTTCCAGGCTTTTTCCCATCCTGCTCATCCAGGACTCGATTCAAGGTTGTTAATGTGACTCTCAAAACATTCTATCAACTCATCATACTCCAGATGTGTTCTGACTGGCATGAGATTTTTTTTTTATCTACTTTGACCTGCACATTCTATTAAGAATGCCTAAGATTACATTTGGTTTCTGATATCCATGTCTGCTCACAATGCATCTGCAGTCAACTGAAACCTGTCTCCAATGCCAAAATGGTTGTTAAACCAGATTTCCCCATCCTTACAGAACCTCAGATTTAGAAGGGATTTTAGAACACGTCTGACTAAACCTATAACTGTTCCTCTAAAATCTTCTTTTTTAAGGCTAAATATTCCCAATCACTTCAACATATGGTATGATCTCCAGTTCCTGCCATTTGGGTCACCACTAGCTTCTGCACATTTTCGAGTTTGTCCATGTACTTCCTAAAACACAACATCTAGAACTGAACACAACATTGCAGAGGTGGTTTGACAAAGGCACAGAGCAGGGAGACTATTTTTGTATGTTCTTTTTAAAAATTCAATTTAAGAAATATTTATTAAGTGCCTACCTATGTGCCAGGTACTATGCTAAGCACTGGGGATTCAAAAAGAGGCAAAAGACAATCCCTGCCCTCAACCTAATTGGGGAGACAACATGTAAACAAATAGACGTAAAGGCAAATATAGGATAAATAGGAAATAATTAAAAGAGGGAAATTAGGAGGAGTTAGGGAAAGAAGGTAGAAGTTGGGATTTCACTTGGAATTTAAAGGCAGTCAGGGTAGAGGGGGGAGAGTGTGCCAGGCATTGGGAATAGCCAGAGAAATGCCTGAATCTATGAGATAGAATGCATCTTCTTTGTGGAACATCCAGGGTGCCAGTGCCATTGGATCTAAGAGTACTTGTGGGGAGTAAAATGTAAGAAAGTAGACTGGAAAAGTAGGAGGGGGCTAGCTTATGAAGGGCTTTGAATGCCACATATACTATTTTGTATTTGCTTCTGGAGGCAATAAGAAACCACTGGAGTTTATTGAGTTGAGGAGGGGTGGAGTTGACATGATCAGGCCTCCATTTTAGGGAAATCTCTTTAGTGACTGAACAAAGAATGGATTGGAGTGGGGAGAAACTTGAGGCAGGCTGACCCACTATTAGGCTGTTGCAATAGCCTGAGGTGACGAGGATGATCTGCCCTAGACTGGTGGCAGGATTATTGGAGTGAAGGAAGTATGTTTGAGGGCTGCTGGAAAGGTGAAATGGACAGGTCTTGGCCACAGATTGGATATGGTGGTGGGGAGAGACAATGAGGAATCCAGGATGACTTCTAGGTTGGTAGCCTGAGGGACAGGATAGATGGTATTACTCTCTACATTAATGGCGAAGATAGGAGGTGGGGAGGAGGGTTTGGAGGGAAAGATGATTTCTGTCTTGACACTGTGAATTCTTTAAAGCTATTTAAGATCACATTACTGTCACTGCTGACTCACATTGAACTAGTAGTTCCCTGAAATATCCAGGCGCTTTATCCCTATTACATTACATTTCAGATTTTTTAGGCATGTAGGTGGCTGCACTGGGAGTCAAACAAATATGAGTTCGAATCCTTCCTCAGACACTGACTGTGTGACCCTGGTTTGGTCACTTAACCTCTCTCAGACTCAATTTCTTCATCTGTAAAGGGAAGGTAATGATAGCACTAGTCTCACACTGTTATTGCAAGGATCAAATGAGATATTTGTAACATGCTTTTCAAACCAAAGTTCTATTTAAATGTTAGTTATGATTATTTAGCCTATAGCTCTAGGTCATTATGATTTTTTGGACCCTGACTCTTGTTCAGTGTATCTCAATTTTCTGTCATCAGGAAATTTGGTAAGCAAATCATCTGTATCTTCAGTCAAACCACATCAAGAACAGATCCTTGGAACATGCCACTAGAGACCCCTTTTGAAGTTCAAATCAAACAATCAATGACTACACTTAGGGTCAGGCAACTCAACCATTTCTCAAGCCACTTTACTATACTTTCATCATTCACATGGTGGTCAGAAGAAGCAACAGAAGGACACTCTCAAGGTCTCCCTCAAGAACTTTGGAACTGATTGTGTGACATGGGAGACGCTGGCGCAGGACCTCTCAGCATGGGGTTCCCACATGGGAGAAGGTGCTGTGATCTATGAGCAAAGTGGAATTGAAATAGCTCAAAGGAAACGCAGGAAGCGCAAATTTAGAATATCCATCCGAAACGTTCGCGTTGACTATTTGTGCCCGATGTGTGGTAGAGCATTCTGAGCTCGTATTGGTCTGATCAGCCACAGTCAAAAACATTGAAACTTAACTCTAGCATGGTGATGTCATTTTGGTCCTCTTTGAAAACGAAGGACAACAACCAAGATACTTTCATCCAACTTATATCTCTTCATCTTATCCCCAAGGATACATGAGTGATTTTGTCAAATGTACTTCCATTTTAAGGAAAACACCCAGGCCAGCCTTGTCACCATTTTTCTCCAGGCTGACTCTTCAGACTTTCTACCTTGTGACAGAAGCTTTCTTGACCTAAAAGTTCATTGTACGTCTACCAGAAGCACCTTTCATTCCTTTCCCTCCTCTTCTGCTAGGCTGGTTCCTCTTAGAATTCACATTTTAAAGAAAGCACCCAGGTCAGCCATGTCATCATTCCTTTCTGAGTTCCACTTCTCACTTTTAGATTTGGACTTTCTCTACTATGCCCCCAGCTTGCATACTATCTCCCTTTAAGCTTCCTTTTATTTGTTGTCTTTCTTCATTAGAATGTAAGCTCATTGTGGGCAGGGAACTGTCTTTTTGCTTGCATTTATATTCCTAGCTTAGCACAGTGCCTGGCATATAGTAAGAGCTTAATAAGTGCTTGTTGATATAACTCATTAATTTGCAGTGTTGAAATTTATACATACCCATCATCTACCAAACTAGTAACCTTATCAAAAAAGGAAATGAAGTTAGTCTTCATTCAAGTTAGTTTGCAATACTTGTTCTCCATGAAGCTATGCTGATTCAGAGTGGTCACTGTTTATCCTTCTAAATACTCACTAACCAGTTCTTTCATAATAAATTCCACGGTTTTTCTGGAAGCAAAGCGAAACTCACCAGCCCAGGACTTGCAGATTCTGCCCTCTTCTCTTTGAAAATCATGGCATTTTCCCTTTTCTAGTCTTCTGCTGTCTCTTCTGTTCTTCACAGTCTTTGAAAGATGAATGATAGTAGGTCAACAGTCACAATCACTTATTTCTTCCAGGACTCTGGAATACTGTTTGTTTGGGTCTGGTGAAAAACTCCCTTAGGGAAGGTAGACTCTCTCTCTCTTACTATCACTTCACTTATCATTGGTCTCAACTTTCTTTTACTTTTCATTTTTTTAAATTCTACACTTCCCAGTTCAAAAATCATTCTCTTTGGTAGAGAAATAGATGGGGACTGCATCTATGATTCCATTGGTATGGGGAACTCCTGGGAAAGGAAACTCCTACCAAAGCTGCTCATCAAGTTAGGGAATTGCCTGAGGTATAGACAAGTTAAGTGATTAGCTTAGGGTCACATAAACAGCAGATGTGAGAGGCAGGACTTGAACCCAGATCTTCCTGGCTTTGAGGCCACTTGCTCTACTGCCTCTAGAAGACAGAACAGAATACTTTTCTATGTTGTCAGTTATTATCATCCATTTCACTTCTTCTTGGTCCCAAAAAAGCTAAAAGGAGCCCCCTTTCCCACTCCACCCCCACACCTTTTTTGGTAGTTCTCTTTCAAAACTAGCCTCAGCTCATTCTGGATTTATTTTAATCTCAATTCTATCTTCCACCTTTCATCCTTTGAAGACTTGTGCCATTCCTAGATTTGACAGGTCTGTTTTACAGATCTTTAGCAAAGGAATTTATAAAAATGGCAAATGACAAATTACATAGCTCTGTAGTAGTCCACTAGAAATCCAGTCTAATGTTGACAAGGATTCAATGAACACTTCTTGGGCTATTTTTTTTTTAGTTGTGAAACCAAATGGCTATTATCATCTAGTCTACATTTCTCCATCTTGTCAACAAAATATCACAAAAGACTTTTAAAGATGCTTTTCTGAAATAAATATACATCATGCCCATGATATTCCATATCTACTCTCATGGCATTCTAGTACACTATACCTACCAGAAGGGAAGCTACCAGTTATAGAAATCATTACTGAATTCCATACTCATTTAAGTTATATATTGTTTTCTGTTGGATTTCTTATATTTAACACCTCTATAGACTTTATAATTAATGCCTCCTGAGAAATCACTGTCATTCAGTTTTTTAGTTTTGTTTCAAATATATGTATTGCTAAACAAACAAACAAAAAAAAAAACAAAAAAAAACCCATCTAGGAGAGGGGACAGAAAGGAAGGGAAAACAATGAGTGGCCACAAGATAAGCTGAACATCATTTTAAGTGGAGCGTATACTAGGCAGATAAACTTGCTTGTGTCATTCAGTATTTATCATTGTGCTCTAAACATTCAAAACTTCAATTTGGCCAATGGGAGAATCCTAACAATCATTGTTCCTCCCGGAGGACCAGCAAGGACAATTCAATCAAATGATTGGCTATAGTTGACTTCCATTTTTGACAAGTGTGTCACAAACCATGTCAAGTGACGGTTAAAGCATAACATTTGAAAGAATAAATTGAATGTTGTCATGGTCATTAGGAAAGTTATGAAAACTTGGCTAAGCTTTTTTTTCCTTTTAATTTTTAACCAGGCAATGTCGGTCTATGTAACAATTGGTCTTGACCCTCAAGCAGACAGTGCCCTTGAGAGATATGCAGCCTGCAAACCCTGGTGTCTGTGTAGAAATCTTAGCTGAGGACTATCTACACATGCAAGCAAATACCTTATAATGCCGGGTGAGTGGTATCCTTATTGCATTTCTATTGTTTTTCCCAGTCTCCAATAAATGGTTTTAGGATTAGAAATCAAGCCTGTATATTACTTATATAAGAATTAATGTATCTACAGGGTTAGCATATTTAGGGACAACAGGGTGAGGCATTTGGGATTAGCAATGTAGGCTGTTTAGTCATTGTCCCAGATAGGTAACTGAAACCTGGATAGAAGAAGCCTGCCCTACTACTTTTTCAAAGGCAGTCCACTACCAGCCCAGAATATTGTGGGCAAATTACTCTTTCCTCTAAATCTTTCCACTTATCAATCAGCTAGTGAGAACTCAAAGGCTTGGAATGGCCAAAAGTGGTAAAGAATCAGGTTCTGTTTTTATTTAAGTAAGATCAGATCAGTGATTGCTGGGACAACTAGGTGGTGGATAGAGCATTGAACTCTATGGGGAAGATTAATTTTCATGAATTCAAATCCCATCTCCTAGCCATGTGACCTTGGGCAAGTCACTTAACTCTGCCTCAGTTTCCTCATCTGTAAAATGATCTGGAGGAGGAAACGGCAAACCACTCCAGTATCTCTGCCAAGAAAGCCCCAAATGGGGTCACAAAGAGTCAGACATGACTAACACAAGTGTTGTGTTGTTCACAACAAAAATCGGATACCATATTTCAACACATAGTCATCACGGATTTTTGTGCCATTTTTTTTTTTTTTTGCAAAAAAGCGGGGTGTGATCATTATGTGAAACTTTAAAAAATTGTGCTGGTATTACTTAAAAATCATTTATTACTAAATTGTACCACTGGCAGACAAACTGTAAAGTTTAGCTAGTATTGGAAGATGCAAGTCTAACCACATCACATGACTTTTTCATGGCAGCTTCACCTGCCTGCCTGCTTCTCTTGCACCTAGGGCTCTTCTTTGGGTCTGCCTCGAAAGAATTTGATCACTCAAGCCTTCTTTCGGTCAGAGTAGCAAGGTTTATTATAGCACCAGTTAGGCAGGTGAGATTCTGAATCTGAACTTAAAGGGGGTGAGAATGATACTTTTATACAAAACAAAGGAAAAGGGGTCAGTGAAAAGATCTTAATAGGATTGAAGAGTGTCAAGTAAACTAATTAAGCAATCAAGGTGGGCTGGAGTGAGTTAGATGCCTCAGGCTAACACCAGGGACTGGGTTTCTGAAATTTGTGGGAAAATTCAGGAACTTTTACTTTTAGGGGTCCAGATCCCATCCCCCCACCGACAATACCCTTAGTACTGCAGCACTCTAAACAAACCACACAAGTTGGCTTTGGGAAATATACTGACAGAGGCTTTACACTGAGAATTCTAAACTTAAGGTTCGTAATGAGTGAGAGATAAACGCGTGTCTGTCCATATGGCACTGGTGAATACATTGCTGCTCTGTTTACCTTTTAAGCATGATAAACAGAATTATACCATGCAATGATTATGTGATGGAAGGTTACAAACCAATTTTTGGACTAAAAAAAAAAAACAACCCAGGGTGAGATGATTATGCTGGGGGGATGATTATGTGGTGATATATGGTATGATTCATGTTTGTTTCCCAGGGGCAGCTAGGTGGTACGGTGGATAGAGCACTGGGCTTGGAATCCAGAAGACTCAGCTTCATAAGTTTAGACATTTACCAGCTGTGTGACCCTGCCCAAGTCACTTAACCCTGTTTGCCTCAGTTTCCTCATCTGCAAAATGAACTGGAGAAGGAAATGGCAAACCAGTTTAGAATCTTTGCTAAGAAAACCCTAAATGGGGTCATGAAGAATCGGACACGACTGGAATGATTCAACAACATCAACAAAAGTGATTGCATTGGAAGGAAACTTTCAAAGGGGAGAAAGCTCCTCTATCCCAGAAGGCTCCTCGAGACTGCTCTGCAGCTTGTCATCTTAGAAAGTTTGCTGAAAGAATGAAAGTTTAAATGGCATGTCCGGAGTCAAACAGCCAGCAGACATCAGAAGTGGGACTTGAATCCAGGTCTTCCTGAATGAGGTCAGCTCTCTATTCTCTATACCATGCTGCCTTGCTATCATGGTCTATAAGATAGCAAACTGATTTAGGCAAAAGCTTTTATATAAATAATTACCCAAAATACGAATAGTCTATGAGAGTTAGTCTGTCTTGAATTTATAGTCAAGAGAATTCCACTTAAAGTCCTGTTCCAGTCCCTCATTAGGGGATGGAGGTGATCTTGTTTTTTTTTTTAATATGATATATATGATTTTTTTATTATATCTCTATTTTAAATAAATTTTTGTTGCTGTCTTATGTTTTTTGCATAACCATAGTTATCTTAAGTATTTCTCCATTTGCCCTTCCCAGAGAGCCATCCCAGATAACAAATAGCATTTTTTTAAAGACAGAAAAAATTCTGCACAAATGACAAATACATCGGAAGAGTCTGAAAACACGTATGATGTGTAATGTGTAACACCGGTGGAACTTGGACTTCTACAAAGGGGTGAGTTGGGAGTGTTCTCTCACAGTGACCTTGGTTTTATGAAAGCTATATCAATTGAGAAAAAATTTTAGTAAGCTAGAAAGTCTCCACTTAAGGGGTCTGGCATGAGGCTGCTTGTTTTTCACATCAGGACCTGCCTAAGTTTGGATTGACTGTAGTCAGCACTTATGTTGTTGTTGTTGGCCAAAGAAACTTTTGAAGATTATAAACCATGGAGGGAGGGAGTAGCCTCATGGGTGAAATCACACTTTATTAAAATATTTAAATATATTCAAAGGAACCATTGGCTCTAAGATGTGTTTCCAGAGAGACAATTGGAGGTGAAGGAGAAACTGAGAAAACTTTAAAAGTTGCATGACATAATGGATCATAGAATTACAAAATTAGATCCAGAAGAGACCTTAGAGATAATTGAATCCAGTCCAGTCATTTTACAGATGAGGAAACTGAGGCTGATCATTCTTTTTATAATTGAAAAATTTTCAAAATTATTAAAATAACATTAAAAGTAGGATTTTGAACTAAGAATCCTTGATTCATTTCCTACCATTAATTAAATGTAAACAGATTTAAAATAAAAAAATAATTTATTCATAACATTCTTTTTAAATTTTGAGTTCCAAATTCTTTCCCTACTTCCTACCTCCTCCCGCATTCATTGAGAAGGCAAGCAATATGATATCAATTATACATGTGAAGTCATGAAAAACTTCCATATTAGCCACATTTTTTTCTAAAAGCAAGAAAAATAAAGTGAGAAAATTATACTTTAGTTTGCACTGAGTTGTTTAGTTCTCTCTCTGGAGGTGGATTACATTTTGCCATCATGAGTACTTTGGAATTATCCTTGCATCATTGTATTGAACAGAGTCACCAAGTCTTTCCCAGTTGATCATCATTACAATGTTGCTCTTACTCTTCAAAATGATCTCTCAGTTTTTCTTACTTCTCTTTGCATCAGTTCATACAGTTCTTACCATTTTTTTTTCCAAAACCACCCTGCTTTGTCATTTCTTATAACACAATAATACTCCATCACAATCATATGTCACAACAGCCATTCCCCAATTGATGAGTGTTCCCTTGATGTTTGACTCTTTACTGCCACAAAAAGAGCTGCTATAAATATTTTTGTATATATAGGTCTTTTTCCTTTTTCTTTGACTCCCTTGGGATACAGAGCTAGTAGTGGTATTTCTGGATCAAAGAATATGCATAGTTTTATAGCCGTTTGGACATACTTCCAAATTGTTCACCAGAATGGTTGGATCAGCTCACTACTCTACCAGCAGTTCATTAGCATACCTATTTTCTCCTCATTCCCTCCAGCATTTGTCATTTCTGATAGGCGTAAAGTGGTACTTCAGAGTTGTTTTAATGTACGTTTCTGTAATCAACAGTGATTTAGAGTATTTTTTCATTTTACTATATATAACTTTTTCTTCTTCTGAAAGTTGTTCATATCCTTTGGCCATTTATGAATTTGGGAATGGCTTTTATTTTTATACATTTGACTCTGTTCTATGCTCAGCATATATCTGAAAAATGAAGCTGTACATTTTAATCTTTGGTACCTTTTAGCATAATGTAGTTTTCCCTTATTATGTCTCTTAATTAAGTTTATTCTTGCTTTTGCTTTGTTTATGATCATGACAGCCACCTTGGCCTTTTTATTTAAAACTTCAACAGAAGCACAGTAGATTCTGATCCAGCTCTTTATTTTAACTCTGTGTATGTCTTTCTGTTTCAAGTGTGTCTCTTATAAATAACACATTGCTGGGTTCTGGTTTCCAATCCATTCTATTAACTACTTGCATTTTATGGATGAGTTCATTCCCTTCACTGTCGGAGTTATAATTACTGATTGTTCATTTTCCTCTATCCCATTTTCTTCTGTCTGTCTGTCTCTCTCCTCTTCCTCTCAAAAGTCTTTGTTTCTCACCACTGTCTCCCTTAACCTGCCCTCCCTTTTATCATCCCTTCTCTTCCTAACTTTCTTTTATCCCCTTCCCATCCTATTTCTCTATTGAGTAAGCTACATTTCTATATACAATGAAGTGTGTATATTCTTTCCTCTTTGAATCAGTTCAGATAAAAACGAAGTTTAAGCATTGCCTGCCACCCCCCTCTTATTTCTCCCTTCATTGTGAAAATTCTTGCTTGTACTTCTCTTTTGTGTGAGAAAAATTTCCCCATGGGGCAGCCAGATGGTGCAGTGAGTAGAGCACGAGCCCTGGAGTCAGGAGGACCTGAGTTCAAATCCAGCCTCAGACATTTGCCCAGTTGTGTGACCTTGGGCAAGTCACTTACCTCAATTGCCTTGCCTTCCCCCCTCCCAAAACAAAGCAAAACAAAATAAGAGAAAAATTTCCCCATTCTACCTTTCCCTTCCTCTTTCTTCCAATGCTTCACTTTTTCTTACCCCTTCATTTTTTGGAGATCATGCCAATATAATTGATTCATACCCATCCCCTCTGTCTATGGAAACTCCTTTTAACTAACCCAATAATGTTAAAGTTCTTAGGAATTACATGTACCATCTTCCCATATAGGAATGTAAGCAGTTTGTTTTCATTGAGTTTCCTATGGTTACTCTTTCATGTTTTCCTTTTTATGCTTCTCTTGAATTTTCTGTTTGAATGTCAAATTTTCTATTTAGTTTTGGTCTTTTCATAAGGAATGGTTGAAAGTCCTTTATTTCGTTAAACATTCATTTTTCCCCTGAAGGATTACATTCAGTTTCATTGGGTAGGTTACTCTTGGTTGATATCTTAGCTCCTTTGCCTTTTGGAATTTCATATTCCAGGCCCTCTGTTCGTCTGTGGAAGCCACTATATCTTGTGTGATCCTCACTGTGTCTCCACGATATTCGAATTGTTTCTTTCTGACTGTTTGAAGTATTTTCTCTTGGACTTTGGAGCTCTGGAATTTGTCTATACTATTCCTGGAAATTTTCATTTTGGGATCTCTCTTACCATGTGATTGGTGGATTCTTTCCATTTCTATGTTACTCTCTTGATCTAAGATAGAAAGGCAGTTTTCCTTGAGAATATCTTGAAATATGATGTCTATACTCTTAAAAAAATCATTGCTTTGAGGTAATTCAATAATTCTTAATTTAGCTCTCCTTTATCTATTTTCTAGGTCAGTTGTTTTCTGATGAGATATTTTACAATTTCTTCTTTTTTTAAATTCTTTTGACTTTGATTGTTTCTTGATGTTTCATGGAGACATTAGCTTCTACTTGCCCAGTTCTAATTTTTGAGAAATTATTTTCTTCAGTGAGATTTTGTACCTCTTTTTCCATTTGGCCAATTCTCCTTTTTAAGGAGTTTTTTTCTTTATTGAATTTTCTTTTCTTTTCTTTTCTTTTCTTTTCTTTTCTTTTCTAGAGAAGGGAAGGCAGGGTAGTTGGGGTTAAGTGACTGGCCCAAGGTCACACAGCTTGTAAGGGTGTCAAGCATCTGAGGCCGGATTTGAACTTAGGTCCTTCTGACTCCAGGGCTGGTGCTCTACTCACTGTGCCACTTAGCTGCCCCTCTTTGGTGAATTTTCATGCCTCTTTTATCATTGGACTTATTCTATTTTTTAAAAATGTGCTGTTTTCTTCAGTATTTTTTGTGACTCTTTTACCAACCTGTTAATTCTCTTTCATAATTTTCTTGCATCACTCTTATTTCTTTTCCCATTTCTTCCTCTACCTTCTCTTATCTCTTTAACTCTTCCAAGAATTCTTGTTGAGTTTGGGTCCAATTAGCATTTTCCTTGATGCTTTTTTGGTATCCATTTTCACATTGCTGTCTTCTTCTGAGTTTGTTGTGGTCTTCCCTGCCATAATAGTAGCTTTTTATATTCAAATTCTTTTTTGTTGTTTGTTCATTTTTCCAGCCTATTTTTTTGACTTTGAACTTTATGTTAAAGTTGGGCTCTGCTCACATAGGGATAAGAAGGCACACAGCCAAACTTTAGGCTTTTTTGCAATGCTCTTTTCAGAGCTAGTTCTGGGTGTCTGCAAGTTTTTGGTGCTTTCCAGGTGGTGTGATCCTGCACTGTTCTCCTGGTTTGCACTCTGGTTTTTACACAGGAAAGGCCCCTTGTCTCTTGCAGCCACAAGCTCCTCTCTATTTTAGAACTGTGACCAGGGCTCTTGCTTGCTCATGACAGACTACCAGTGTTCCTTTCCACCCTAGAACTGCAACCCAGAATTGCTTATGGGCAACAGAGTGGCCAATCAGTGTCAGCTGTACCCAGTGTCAACAAAAGTTCCCCTATAATCTCTTTCTGATAAGTTATCTAACTTCACTTATTGTCTAGCCTGAGAGCTCCTGAAGCTACTGCTTCCATCACTGTGTGTTTGAGCTCCAGACAAATTTCTAGCCCCTTTGTCACAGACTTCTCGTAAGAATCTCTCAAGTTTTTTTAGGCTGCAAAAATGTCTCACTCTGACCTTTTGTCGGCTTTGCTCAATTTGAGGCATTACTCTAAAGATGTTTGGAGGGGAATGTTGAGAGAGTTCAGCTGAGTAGCTGCCTCTCATCTACCATCTTGGTTCCCACAAATAGATTTTAAAAGGCAAAAGAAGAGATAAGAAATTAAGAGTTTTGCAGAAAAGAAATCATTCCAGTTAAGGCTAGAAGAGAAACAGTTAAAATACTTTTGTAGCACATTTCTCTGATAAAAGTCTGATTTCCAAGATATCTAAGGAATTGATTTAATTGATAAGAATAAAAGCCACTCCTCCACCAACAAATTCTCAGAGGATATGAAGAGACGGTTCTCAAGTGAAAAAAAAAAAACTATCAATAACCAAGTGAAAAAACATTTCAGATCACTAATGACTAGAGAACTACAAATGAAAAAACTACCTGAGGCAAGCAGGTGGTGGCACATTGGGTAGAGCATTGGGCTTGGATCAAGAAGAATTGAGTTCAAATCTAGCTTCAGATACATAGTGGTTGTGTGGTTGTTTAACCTATCTATCTCAGTTTCCTTAACTGTAGCACCTATCTCCCAGGGTTCTTATGAGGATCAAATGAGATAATATTTGTAAAGTGATTAACACAGCATCTGGCGCATAATAGATACTTAACAAACATTTCCTTCCTTTCTTCCTCTGAGATTTCACCCTCATACTCATCAGGTGGGCAAAGTTGACAAGCTGCAAGAAAATTGGCAAAATAATGTTTTTTTTAAAATTGAGTTATTAATTGGTCCAGCCATTATACAAAGCAATTCGGAACTGTACTCCAAAAGTAACTAAACTTTTGATACCTTTTTGACCCAGCAATAGTAGTTCTACATGTCAAATAGATCAAAGAAAGAGGAAAAGCAGGTTTTGTTTTTTTTGTGTGGTGGCAAAGAACCGGAAACTAAGGAGGCACCCATCAATTAGGGAGTGTCAAATAAATTAGGGTATATGAATGTAATGGAATACTATTTTGCCATAAGAAATAATGAAAAGGGTTGTTTCAGAGAAACTTGGGGAACCTCGTATGAATTATTGCAGAGTGAAGAGAGCAGAACCAGGAAATAATTTATACAATATAACATCAGTATCGTAAAGATAAATAACTTTGAAAAACTTTAATATTTTGGATGATTACAATGATTAATCATGTTTCCAGAGGACAGAGAATGATAGATGCTACCCACCTCCTGGAAGAGAGGTCATAAACTCAGGTAGAGATTGAGATATATATTTTTGGACATGGACAATGTGGATATTTGTTTTGTTTGACTATACATATTTGTCATAAGGGTTTTGTTTTTCTTTTTTTTTAAATTGAGGGTGAGGGGAAGAGAAAACAAATGCTTGTTAATTGAAAAACAAAATAAAAAAAAAGATAACAGGAAGAGTGACAACAGTAGAACCAAGAGTAAATCAAGGACAAGAGTAACAGTTTTCAAACTTATGGTAATTAATAAATTCATCAAATGCAGAAAAAATATAATCAGTGATTATGCTTTATCTTACATGTTGTAAATTTATTTAGAAGTAACATTCTTCTCTTTTGTCAACCACTTACTTGATACCACCTTAGAACTAACCAGTTTTTTAGCCATTATACAATTTTGCATCTTAGCCTGCTTCCTACATAAAAGACAATGAGATGTTTTCAATTGTCCAACAGTGTAGAAAATGTTAATATTCTTAAGTTTTGCCAACACCTACCTGCGTCAAGGACCTGCTATACTCTATGTGCTAGACAGGGCATTTAAATTGCTTCTTTTAGCTGAATGTCTCTCAGGTCCTAAGTCTTGATACAGTAATCCAAGGTGTCGATATGCTATAATTGAATAGTTCTGAGGTTTCTGTTTTTCTTTTCTTAAAATCTCAACTCAGAAAACATTATTGACATTTTTTTCCAGGATGCTCATCTTATAACATCTTCCTTATTCATTAGTAATTGCATTTTCAAAGTGGTGTGAGCAGAATTCTTATTTCAATGTCCCCCAATGTAGTAAAGAAGCTTTTAGCTCCCACAGAAGTATTAATGCAATCTCTTCCCAGAGAGATGGATTATGAGTGAAAATGAATGACAACATTTTCTAACAATAAAAATAATGGGACCGACAGGACAAAAATAATGACATGCTGGAGCATAATCTCAGTAGAAAATAACTAAATCACCTTAAAGGAGATAAATTGTTACCAAATACCATACTTGTCTAATGTGAATTGACAGGTAATGACAACATCCTTCAATGGAATGGCAGCCTGTAGTTCTATATGCTTTCAAGGGATCAAAGGGTGTGACATTGACTGCCAGCCCTACCAAAACAGAAAACAACTCAATGCTCTGTGGGTGGATATTTACTATATGATATTATTTCTGGGAAAAGACAGCTTTCTGGGGTAGTGTGATAGCACTTTTCCTGTATATCCTATCTTCTCTTAGGGTAGGAGAGCAAGAGCAAATCTAACCAAAGCTATCCTTGGGACCTAAGTCAGTCATAAATCTTTGACAAGCTTGGGGCATTGAACCACAATATAACAAAATGGTTTTAGACTTAAACCATGGCTGAGCAGATGGCTTACAGATTTCTATTTCCTATCGATTTATGTAACACTGAAAAGAAAGAGGCAGAGAGGGAGGGACAGGAAAAGGGAGAAGGAAAGAGAAGAAAGGAGGAGAGAGGGAGAGAACCCTTTCCATCTATCTCACAACCATCACCATAGTTCATTCTAAGTATCACAAAGATTGTAAAAGAGGTTAAGATAATAGCATTGTGGAAAAGAACAAAACTAACTCATAGGATGGCTAGTTGACTTAGGCCCTGATGGTAAATTAGTGAAAGTGCTAGGATTAGAACTCACAGTTTATGAATTTCTAATATTTCGTTCTGTCATCTAAACATTGCTAAGCCTCATTTAACATTCCCATCAGTTAATTTTCTCATTTGTTTAATGGATTTTCATTAAACATAGTGTAACTGAGTATTCAGACCAACTTCCCTGAGGACAAGGAAAATCTATGAAACTTAAATGTGTGAATTCTGGGAATTGTAGTCCAGGAGAAATAGCATTCTTTTTTCCCTGCCCTGGGAGGGACATTCTTATGGGAATGTACAGACCAACTTAGAGGAGATGGAGCTCAGATTTTATTTCAGTTCTGAGAGAGGAGGGCAAGCTTGGCAGGAGCAGTACATTGCTTGACTGAGAGAGAGAAGCTCCTGTAGGTATTTTGCAATGTTAAGTTCAGAGTCTAGAGTCTGGAAGTTGCAAGCTTGGCTCCAGTGGCCATAGCCTCTGTATACTTCAAAACAACAACAAGTTTCTGGTGGCCCGGCCGATAAACAGACTGAAGCTCACTAATTGTTGCTGCTTCTAGTGATCTGTGAAAAGCCAAGGAGGGCTTAATTTCTTCCTCTTATTGCTGAGAAATTAACTTCCCAATTTCTCTTTTCTTTAAGCTGTTTCTAACTACTGTTTTCTTTTTTCCTATATAAAATTGCAACAGTCATAACTTCCATCTGATTAATGTCTTATCAATTGTTAAAAGAGGGAATGCAATGGAAGGAACTATTTAATGACCTGTAGTGTAAAGAACTAAATGGGACAAAGATTTGAATCTATCTAAAATTGCTAGGGTTCTTTTGTTTCATAATAGCTTGGGGGCTCAGAGCTGCAATAGTGAGAGTTTTGATTTTACAAATATCTCTTTTTTGTTGTTGTTCAGTCATTTATTTCAATTGTGTCTGACTCATCGTGGCTCTATGGTTTGCCATTTCCTTCTCCAGCTCATTTTACAGATGAGGAAACTGAGGCAAATGGGTTTAAATGAGTTGCCCAGCTAGTAAGTGGCTGAAGGCAGATTTGAATTGAGGAAGATGTCTTCTTGACTCCAGGCCTGGCACTCTATTTACTGCATCACCTTGCTGCCCTAATATCTCTTTTAAACTTCAAAATTTTAGAGATTTAGGGATTTAGAGACCAACCATTTGATTCAAGACTATTTAAATAGAGTACTACCTCGTATTTAAATAGACTGAGGTATTAAGATGCTGAGCCAGCATGGGCAAACTTTTTTCTCAAGTAGCCCAGAACAAGTTCACTTTCCACCTATTGTTTCTTTTCCCTTTGAAGCTGGTGGCCCCAGGTGAGGGAGAGAACAGAAGATTGAGTAGGAGAGTCAGGAATACCTCCAGGGCGTTCTTAAGGGAGGAGCTGGCAAAGATTAAGATCTTATTCCTAAGGTGGTGACAATGAAGGAGTTCCTCTTCCTTTCATTTTCATTTTTTACCTATACTTCCAAATTTGCCAGATATCTCCACCTGCTGGTTACAATGGAAAGGCATACTTGTCAAAACGTCCCTGACGTTAAGTCTCTTGATTTAAATTCACTACAAAAAATCCCAAGAGACAATATGGTAGAGTGGATAGAGAGTTGACCTTGAAGTCCAGAAGACCTATGTCCAAGGTCTGCCTATGACATGTACTAGCCATGTGTCTGTGGGCAGGTCACTTTTAACGCTCTAATTTTTTAAGTTATAGTCAAGTCACTGATGTGCATTGGTGGAGAGATTTCTTTACACCAGTGAAATCACAGAAGGACAGAAAAGCACCTTCCCCTCCAAAGAGCAAAAAGCAGTACGGCCTATTTCTGAATCTGAGCTGGTTCTCCCTATTACACTGTTTTCCCCCCTGATATACACTCCTGTTCCTGGAGGGTGATATAATTAGGGAAAATACAACCTTTTTTTCACCTAGGCAGTGCCTATTCTTTCCAGATGAAACTGTTGTAAGATTCCTTCAATGGAAAATTGCTTCAATGGCATTCTTTTTTTTTTTTTAAACTTTTTAGGATAAGTCCAGCCTCCTATAATTCCTTCTCTGTCTCTCCCTTTGCTTGCTCTTACCCAGCTCTTCCGTGGCTCCTCAATCTTACTGAGCGACCCAATAAATTATTATGCCTTCTCTTTCATGATCAGACCAAGTAGTACATTTTCAGCTCTTCCATCTCTTTCCTCTCCTCTTCTCCCTTA
This sequence comes from Trichosurus vulpecula, assembly GCF_011100635.1. NCBI lineage: Eukaryota > Metazoa > Chordata > Mammalia > Diprotodontia > Phalangeridae > Trichosurus > Trichosurus vulpecula. Next base: position 236,991,153 of record NC_050574.1, on the reverse strand, counting down.
AACAACTTCCACTGTATTTTACCCCACAAAGACATTGATTCATTTATAAGCCAGTGTGACATTTAGTCTATGTAATATTAATTCTGTTCTTTCTCATTCCTGTAGACTGAGTCTAAATTATCTTTAAATTTTTAGCTCTTTAAAGTCTACCCCGCCCCCACCATGGTCCTCTTTAATTTTTTTAACCACTCAATTTGAATTATTTTCAAAACAATATTCTAAAACAATGAAAACATTGATTTAGTTGTTTAGTCTTTTCTGGATAATCGTACTTATTTACCAGTCTTGTATTTCTCTTGTTTTGGAATGTAAACTAGTTAAGTGATCTGTTCACATCAGACTTTTTGTTCAAGAGCAATTATTCAAATGCTTCTCTTTTCAATCAATCAGTTAGCAAATATTAATTAAGCAATTACTTAGTGCCTGGCACCGTGTTATACACTGGGGGTACAAATATATAAAACACACACACAGTCCTTACTCTCAAGGAACTTACACTGTAACATGAGAGAAAACAAATACCTGTGTAATATATTCCCAATGAATACATTTTTGAAAGTTTTATCCTTTTTCCATTGATGATTAGGTTCAGTTTTATAGGATATGTTATTTTTAGTGCACTTAAAGCTATTTTTTCCTTTTTAGAAATATCATCTCTAATGTCCTGTAAATAAGGAATAATCTGGGTATATCCGAATTGACTTTCCTTCATAGCTGAAGGCTTTTTTCCTGACTGCTTGAAAAATTTATTGTTTGGCATTGAAATTCAAGGATGACTCAGAGGTTGTGAAATTAGATGGTTGAAAGGATAACGGTGGGCTCAAAAGAAATAAAAAAGTTTGTGGGAGGGCTGAGATTTAAGTAAACACAATGAATTCCATTTTTTGCTGTATTGTATTTGAGATGATGCTAAAAAATCCAGGTGGAGATATTGAGCAAGGAGTTGGTGACATGGAGAGATTAAAGCTGAATACGGTGATTTGGGGGGGTCATCTACTTGAACCTACAGTTACTGATATAATCACCAAAAGAGAGGGTGGGGAAAGAGAGGAGGGCTCAGAACAGAGCCTTGGGAAGCGGTTTGGGGGGTGGAGAAGAACCTCTCTCTTTAGGAGTAGAGATGGAGGATGATCCAACGAGTAAGTCTTAGAACTTGGAACTGTCATTTGGCTACTCAGTCATTTTCTCCACAGCTGTTGATTCTGGGTCAGAAAACAAGCCCTGGAGGACTTAACTCCTTTTTTTTTTTTTTCCTGTGCTTCCAACCTTAGGAATTGTCCCAATCAACAAATGCCTCATGTGGCCCAATATATCTAGTCACACTCCAGCCATGTTTCACTTTATCACTTGGCCATATTCTTAACAGTTGTCCTCTAGTCACATGCTTTTCCTTCCCCCATTTTTCACCCTCCACTTTCTGGTTCTGAGACCATAATCAATTCAATACTGCCATTGCTTCTAGAGAAAGTGTGTCAGTCTACTCTCCTTTGATTCCACTCACAAACCCTATAATTTTCCAAACAAAAATATACCTACTTGGCTATTTCATTTCCATAAGTATTGTCTCCCCCAATGTTTCTTGAAAGTAAGCAGTATCTTCTCACACACCAACACACACAGTACTTAACACAGTATTTGGCACATAATAAGCGCTTTTTTATTCATTCATTTATAGGAAGAAAACAAAGAGTGAGTATTGTTACAGAGGTCAAGGGATAAGTGAGTATTCCAGAAGAACAGGTGGTCACTTGTATCAGAAGATCTGGAGAGGTCAAAAAGAAGGCCATTGAATTTAGATGCTAAGACATAATTAGTAACTTGGGAGAGAGTAGTTTTAGTAAAGTGATGGGGTTCCAGACCTGACTGCAAAAGGCTGAGACACCTGTTTTACATGAAGACATGGCTCTTCTTGTGAAGGCATAAACTTCTACATGTATCCTTGATCCCATTTCATCCAATCTTCTGCAGTAGATTGCCCTCTCTATTATCCCTACTCTCTCATTAATCTTTGAAGTCTCCCTCTCTCCTGTCTACTTCACTGCTGCCTATAAACATTCCCCTGTCTGCCCAACCATAAAAAAAAAAAAACAACCCTCACTTGATCTGACTAGCTCTGTAAGCTATTGTCCTATATCTTTCCTCCCTTTTGTGGCTAAACTTAAGAAAGTCCTGTATTATAATTTGTACTTACACTTCCTCTCCTATCATTTGATTCTAAACCCTCTTACAGTCTGACTTCTGATCTCAATCATTCAAATTAAAGTGTTCTATCCAAAGTTATAAATGATCTTAATCACCAGATCTAAAGGCCCTTTCTTAAGATGAGCTGGGCTCCCCCAAAAGGATTAAGCATTTGGAATTAAGTAGAAATCAACTTCTTACATCCTGGATGGGACCCAATGTACCACTGGCCCATGGTCTTTTCAAAGAGCTGCTTGTCTCACGTGGATCAGTTTTAACCCTGGAAACCTAAATACAAATGGACTTGGTGTCTTTCTTTGGTTCTGCCTTCACCAGAATAAAAAAAAACTCCAAGGAAAATTTTAATGTGAAGCTTAGGTATGGCTCATGTCTAACCCATCCCCATGCATAAATAATAGAAACCCCTCTCACAAAGGTGTGCAATGTAATATACAGGTGTCATTTATGTATCAGGTTTTATTTCTACAGAAGATGCATAAAATGCAGTGAAATTCACATGAACAAATACAGGAGGCACAACATACTTAATAGCCAATTATATTCATTAAGCTACCATGGAAGACCTAGACTCTTGGTAGATTTGCTGAATGAATACTTCACATTCACCTTAGACCTGCACCATTTGAGTAGCTCATAGCAATATCATGGAGGATTAACAAGGTCCAGAGTTCCTTGCCCTTGATGACACTGCTTTAGTCCTCCAATTTCAAGGTTATTCTCTTGATGCTGCCTTTATTCCTCCTCCAAGAAGTGTGCAGTTAAGGAGATCTCACAATAGGAAACTGATTCAGACTCTCAAACTTGGGACCTCTCCAACTCAGGGTTACACAAGAGGTAAGCCAGGGTTGGAACTGTCTTTTTTCTGGATTGCCAATTTCTGAGATGTCCTCAGAAAAGGAAATGGAAAGACGGAAGAAGGGAATCAGGAACTTGAAGTCCAGAAGTTCTATTCTCAGACTCTCTGAGTCAAACATAGGGCTAGCCTTCTGCAGGTCATAACATTTAGTTCTTGGAGGGGGAGAACAGAGAGAAATTCCCTTTAACTCCTTGCTTCACTCAGTTCTGGAAGTCAAAGGAAGAGAAAGCTGAAAATAAAGGCTGGTAAAAGGCATGGAACCATTTTGTAGTTCACTTATAAACCAGAGGATAGTTTTTCTGACATCTGTTCCTCTGGACCTTGGTCAACTAATCATCAAGCTGAGGGCCAATCAGATGAGTGCTCTCAGTAGGAACACTTGTCTTGCTTCATGGAGGGTGCCCTTCTGCAGACAAGTCCATGAACAATAATTTCACCAAATTGATTAAAAGAATGAAATATGATCAAGTTCCCCCTAATTAGCTCCCATTACAAACAGAAATTATATAAGCACTTAGGAAAGAATAGAGTCAGATATTAGTACGACTTCTTTAAGAACCAGTCATACAAAACTAACTTCATTTCCCCATCTCCATTCTTTCCCTACCCATCAAATAGTCATACATTGTTAGAGCAAGTAAATTCTATAGAGATAGTATACTCACCTTAGCAAAATATTCAATCTGTCATCACATCTTTGTGGAAAAGTTAATGAAGTATGGATTGGATAATATTGTCAAGAGATGGATTCAAAGCTAGTTTAGATAACCATACTCAAAGTGGTTGTGGCTTTACATGGATACTTTTTTAGGTGGTCGGTATGACCACAAGATCTTTTTTCATAGTCAACTAGAGAGTGTAAGGGAAAGGGGAGGAGGGACTCCTCTGCTCTTTCTGCCACCTACTGAGACTCCAGGGTGGCTTGCATTGCTAGATGTCTATATTGCTTCCACCGTTCCATAGAATAAGTCAACCATGCCCCCAAAGTATTGATTAATGGCCCTGAATCAACCCAGAGGGAGTTCTCTAGCAAATTTTCACAGGCTTCTCTGTCCTTGGACTTGTTCCATTGAACATTTTTATCAACAACTCAGATAAAGACACAGAAGGTTTACTTTTTAAATTTGAATTGGTTACAAAATTGGGAGGTGTAGCTAATATGATTGATGGCAGAATCAAGATTTGAAATGATCTGGACAAGGCTGAAATACTAAATCAAAAATAAGAAGAGGAAATGTAAGTGGGACAAATGTAAACTCTGCATGTAGAAGGTTAGAGAATAGGATTATGGAGCTTGAAGCAACCATAGGGATCATTTCATCCAGCCTCCTTAGTTTACAAATGAGGAAACAGAGCCCCCTTTCCCCTTAAGTGGTTTTCCCAAGGTCACACAAGTAGTTAGTACTTAAGTTTAAAATAAAAATCTATGATGGGAGGGACCTTTATTAGCAAAAGTTCATGTGAAAGGAATTAGATGTTCTAACTGAATACAAACTGTATGTGTGATATAGTCACTAAAAAGTTGACACAACTTTAGTCTGCATTAATAAAATATAACACTCAAATCATAAAAATAGTCTCATTTAGTCCCAAATAGTCCCATTATACTTTACTAGCCAGACTGCCCCTAGAATATTGGGTTTAACTCAGTGTGCCACAGTTTAAGAGGGCCATGGACAAGTGAGAAAGTGTCTTAAGGACTGAAGACTGATAATCTTCAAAGAGACGTTAGATGTGTTGTAATGGGAATGTGTGTGTGTGTGCATGTGTGTGTGTATATGTGTGTGTGTGTGTGTGTGTGTGTTAGACTAGATAGTTTTTGAGGTCACTCCTAACTCTGTATTGTGTGACTCTATTAGGGTGACTAGGAGGTTAAAGAAGCTGAAATTCATGTCCTACAATTGAAAAAACTAGTGTTGTTTGTCCTGGAAAAGAGAGGACTAGGAGGAATTAAGTTGTAACAGACTGTATAGTTATAGATTATTAGAATCTAAACCTCTTGTTTTAAGGATGGGAAAACTGAAGCCCAGAGAAATGAAGGGATTTGATGACGATTGCACCGGTTACATCAAACTCAGAATACAAACTCACACTTCCTTGTTCAGATTTGAATGCTCTTTTCATCACAACATGGAAGGAAAATTAGACTTATTATTTATCATTCCAGAGAGATGAACTAAGACTAAGATGGTAGCTATAGGGAAGCATATTTCAGCTTACTATGAGAAAGAACTTTCTGACAACTAAAGATATCCAACAATGAAATGGGATGTTTTGTGGGAAAGCAAGTTCCCTATCACTGCAGGCATTCATGTAGAACCTGGAGGATTAACAGTAAGTGATGCTGTCAAAGAGATTTCTGCTTTGGAATGGGATGTTGGATTTGATAACTTTTAAGTTCCATTTCAAATTTAAGTTCTTATTATTCTAGAATTTTTTTAAAAGTATTGTCTGTCACATTTTAAATAATTATCTTTACTTTCTTGCCAAATAGGCATTAATAAAAAATTTACAGTAGGTGGTTTGTGTCCTGTAGAAGTTTAAAGGATTTAGAGCTGGAAGTGACCTCAGAGGTCATCTAGTCCAACCCCTTTGTTTTACAAATGAAGAAACTAAGTCTCAGAGAAGAGAAGTAACTCATCTGGGGCCACATTCCTATAAGTAGCAGAGCCAGAATTTGAACCTAGATCTTTTTATTACAAATCCTGCATTTTCAGCACTCTGTCTCTTCCTATGATGTTTGTAGTAATAGTAGTAGTAGTAGTAGTAGTAGCTTTAAATTTACAAATATAAAAATGTTTGTATATTCAAATCAATAAGCATTTATTAATTGTCCACTATGTGGAACTGTGCTAGGCACAAAGGACATGGAGATAGATGAGCTAAAGATACTATTCTCAAGGAGCTTATATGCTAATACATATGGATATTTATAGGGCAGTAAGTGGTGCAATAGATAGAGCAGTGGGCCCAGAATCAGGAAAACTCATCTTCCCAATCTGGCCTCAGATACACTTACTAACTATGTGACGCTGGGCAAGTCACTTAGCCCTATTTGCCTCAGTTTCCTCATCTGTAAAATGAGCTAGGGAAGGAAATGGTAACCTACTCTATTATCTTTGCCAAGAAAACCCCACAAGGGGTCATGAAAAGTTGGACACAACTGAAACTGAACAAAATCGATATTTATATTTATTCATAAGAGAGGCAGCACAACATGGGAGGACATGGCTAGCCTTGGAGTCAGGGAGATGGCCTCTGAAACATACTTGTTGTGTCACTTAATTTGCAAGTCACTTAGCTACTCAATAACCCCAGATTCTGCTCTGAGGCAGCTAGGTGGTGCAGTGCGAGGAGCATTGGACTTGGAGTCAGGAAGACTTGAGTTCTACTTCTGCCTTGGATATTTCCTCACTTTGTGACCTTGGGCAAATCATTTAAAGCCTCAACTTCAATTTCCTCATCTGTAAGACCGGGCATAAAAATAATGTCCATCTTCCAGAATTGTTATGAGCATCAAGAAAGATAAAATAAGTAACATACTTTGAAAACTTCAAGTTGCCAAATAAGTGTTAAGCTATTTTCATTCCTGTTAAAAAGTTCAGAATCACAAGGAAAATAATGGGGAAAAAAATGAAGGAAAACAGGAAGATAACCTTTCTAGACCTCAAACTATATTTTAAAATAATTATTACAATATCTGGCACTGATTTATAATAAGGCAATGAGTAGAATAGACTATGTAAGTGAAAATCAGAAACAATCATACTTAGTGGCCCATTGTCCATTAAGTTCAAGAGTATGAAATACTTAGGGAAGATTCTCCATTTGACAAGAAATTCAACAAAAATTAGAAAGCAATTTGATAAAAAATAGGTTTAGACCAGATTAGCATCTTATGTCATATATCACAATAAGTTCCAAATGGGTATGTAATATAAACGTCACAATAATATATATATTTTTAAAATTAGAACAAAATGGAAGAAGGCATCTTTCACAACTATAGTCAAGGGCCAAATGCACACCCAAACAAGAGTCAGAGATCACAAGAGATAAAATAAAGTATTTAATTATGTAAAATGGTAAAGCTTGTGTACAAACAAAATCCAAACAACAAAGACCATAAAAGAAATTTTCAATGGAGAAAAAAAATCTTTGCATTAAATAGATAAGTATTCAAGGATTATAAACAAACAGTTCTCAAAAGAATTTTGAATTATTAATAACCATATGAAAGATTGCTCTGAATTACTTATAAGAGAAATGAAAATGAAAAGAATACTGAGGTTTGTCTCATATCTAGAAAATTGGTAAAATGATAACAAATGAGAATTGGAGAAGGAAAAGAAATGCATATACCCAGTATTGGCAGAGCAACTATTGTGCAACTATTTTGCAAGATAATTTTGAATGATATGGGAAAAGTGACTAACTCTTCAGACTACTTAATCTAGAAATCTTACTGGTAGGTATACACACAATGAAGTCAAAGACAGGTTCCATATTAATGAAAACATTAATAGCAATATTCTTTTTGTAGTTGCATAGAATCCACAACAATATGGATAGTCATTGGCTGGAGAATAGTTAGGAAAAAACATATAATATGAATTATAATGTTGTCCAGTTGTTTCAGTTGTGTTTGATCCTTCATGATCCCTTGTGTGGTTTTGTTGGCAAAGATGCTGGAGTGGTTTGCCATTTCCTTCTCCAGCTCATTTTACAGATGAGGAAACTGAGGCAGACTGGATTAAGTCATTTTTCCAGGCTCACACAGCCAGTAAGTGTTTAAGGCTAGATTTGAACTCAGGAAGATGAGTCTTCCTGACTCCGGTACCTTTGTTCTATCCACTGTGCCATCTAACTGCCCACGAATCATAACATCATATTATTATATCATAAAAATTATGAATTTGAGAAATTCCAAGAAACATGGGAAGGTTTAGATGAACTGATGCAGAATGAAGAAAGTGGAATCAGGGAAAAATAGATATAGATAAATAGCTCTACATAGATATAAACCTCTCTCTTTCTCCCTCCCCCCCCCCGCTCTACCTACCTACCTACCTCTGTCTCTCTATCTATCTAGACTACAGCAATTTGAACAAAAGGAATAATAAAGCAAAATTTAATACTATAATTATAGTAACCAAGCTTGGCCTGAGAGGATACAAATTCATGCATCTCCTTTCCTTTGTTAAAGAAGTAGAGGATTATGGGCTTGGAATATTGCATATGGTGTCAGACATTATTGCTTCATTGGTTGGTTTCCTTAATTTTTTTCTTTGTCCCAAGGAAAGGACCCCTGGGAGTAAGAAGAAAGGAACCATATATCCTGAAATGTCCTTGATATTTTGTTTTGTTTTCTTTTGGGGAAAATGTTAATAAAACTTTTTGAAAACAATTTTGGGTAAATGAAAAGTAATTCCTCACAAAAAAATTTGCACCCCATTTGTCAGGTCTTCAGAATGCTATGAGAAATTGAAAAAGCTGTGTACCTGAGACTGCAAGAGAAGTTTGAGTTTCCCTAGGCAGTGATTTAAAATTGTCAGGAAGTAGTCCTAAAGTTGGAGATAGTTTTGGATAGTTAGCATGGAGCTTGAGTATGAGAAGGAAGGAGAAGAAGTACGTAGACTTTGTGTTTGTTCAGAATGTATGAGACTCACTGTGTTGAGAGAAAACAGCATCATTAGCGAGAAGTAGTCTATTGTAGGAGGAATGTAAGAGAGAGAAGAGAGAAGTTGCAATTAGTGTGTATGGCAGAAATTGACAGTTATCAAGCTTATGAGCTTCAGAATATATATTGACTTACGGAAACTAGCAGTATATTGAGCTCTGGTCTGGAAAATATTGTCTTTTACAGACCCAAACACCACACTTATTCATCAGAAACTCTCCCTACTCTGAGTCTTCCACATTCTGTCTAAGTCAGTTGGTCAGTCAGTCAACATTTATAAGCACTTAATATGTGTCGGCCATTGTGCTGAGCACTCATGATACAAAGAAAGGCAGAAGACAGTTTTTACTCTCAAGGAGCTCACTTAACGAGGAAATGACATGCAAACAACTATGCATGATCAAGATAAATACAAGATAAGTTAGAGATATTCAACAGAGGGAAGGCACTTGAACTAAGGGAGATCAAGAAAGCCTTCTTATAGAAGGCAGGACTTTAGCTGGGACTTGAAGGAAGCTAGGAAACCAGGATGCAGAGATGAGGAGAGAGAGAGCATTCCAGGCTTAAAAGACAGTCAGTGAAAATTCCCAGATTTGAGAGATGTAGCATCTTGTTTGGAAAATGGCCAGAAAGTAACTAAAGAAGTTACAGAGAGCATTACAAAATGTAAAATAGATAATTTTGATTATGTAAAATTAAAAAGTGTTTGCACAAACAAAACCAATGCAATCACAATTATAAGGAAAGCAGAAAACTGGAGCAGGGGATTACAAGTATCTCTGACAAAGGCCTCATGTCTTAAATATATAGAGAACTGGATCAAATTTATAAGAATACAAGTCATTGCCCAGTTGATAAATAGTCAAAGGATATGAACAGGCAGTTTTCAGACAAAGAAATCAAAGCTATCTATAGTCATATGAAAAAAAAAATACTCCAAACCACTATTGGTCAGAGAAACACAAATTAAAACAACTCTGAGGTACTACCTCACACCTAACAGATTGGCTAGTACGACAAAAAAGGAAAATGTTGGATGTTGGATGGGATATGGGAAAACTGGGAAACTAATACACCGTTGGCGGAGTTGTAAACTGATCTAGCCATTCTGGAGAACAACTTGAAACTATGCCCAAAGGGCTCTAAAACTAGGCATACCCTTTGATCCAGCAATACCACAGCTGGGTCTATATCCCAAAGACATCCAAAAAAGGGAAAAGAACCTATTTGTACAAAAATATTTATAGCAGTTCTTTTTGTGGTGGCTAAGAATTGGAAATCAAAGGGAACCATCAATTGAGGAATGGCTAAACAAGTTGTGGTATATGATTGGCATGGAAGATTATTGTGCTATAAGAAATGACAAGCAGGATAATCTCAGAAAAAACTTGGACTTACATGAACTGATGCATAGTGAATTGAACAAAACTAGAAAAATATTGTATGCAGTGACAGCAATATTGTTTGATGAAGAACTATGAATGACTTAGCTATTCTCAGCAATGCAATGATCCAAGACAATCCCAAAGCACCAATGATGAAGCCTCCAGAGGAAGAACTGATATTGTTTGAATATAGACTGAAACATGCTATTTTTCACTTTCTTTCTTTCATTTTTTCTTTTATTCAAGTCTTCTTGTACATAATGACTAATATGGAAATGTTTGACATAATTGCACATGTATAACCTATATCTGTTTACTGTCTCAGGGAGAGGGGAGGGGACAGAGGGAGGGAGGAAGAGATAGGATTTGGAACTCAAAACTTTAAATAAAAATGTTAAAATATTGTTTTAAAAAAGGATGAGGATTTCTGAAAGACCATTCCATTTGGCAATTAAGAGACAATTAGTAACTTCAGAGAAACAGTTTTGTTTGAATGATGAGAAGAGAAGCCAGACTGCAGAGAGTAATGAAGAGATTTGAGAGGAAAGGAATTGGAGGCACCTGTTACAGATAGTCTTCTTAAGGAGCTTAGCCACACACAAAAATAGGAGAGATATTTAACAATAGCTAGAGGGGTTGGATAAGTCAGATGGGGGTTGGAGACATGGATATGTCAATAAGTAATAAGAAAGCAGCCAGTAGACAAGGAATGATTAATCAGTGAGAGAGTAGAAATGATAAAGGAGGCAATTGGCTGGAGAAGACTGGATGGAATGAGATGCTTGCCTTGGCAAGGAGAAGGGTTACCTGGTTATGGAGGACAGGAGTGAAGGGGGAGATAGTGGCAGAAGGCATCTGGGTAATGTGAGGGGAGGAGGAGAGGGGGATAGTTCTCAGTGACTGGCCTCAGTTTTGTCAGCCTTCCCTTATTCATGCTCATCTATTGGGGCTCAAAACATACTGACTCAGATATGTGATATGCGATACAAAATCTAATTAGACTAATGGCTGCTCATCATTACCCATTTACTGGAACTGCTGCAAGGGTGGGTACTACAACAAGTTTGAACCTAATCTTCTTTGCCCAATTCCACAGGCAAAGTTCACCTGACTTGGTGAAGACCTAGAACCCATTCTCCATGTACCCCAAACAAATTTGGCTTTGTTTCCATGCTAGAACTTCATAGATCAAAACTGGAGGGGAAGAGGCAATCTAGTCCAAACCTCTTCTTTTTAGAAATAAAGAAAACGAGGCCCAAAGAAATTACCTGAGTTGCCTATAGTTATATACGTAATAAATCAAGGAAACAAAGCAAAGGAGGCAGCCTCACCTGGTTGCCTTCCTGTTCCGTCCACTACAAGTACCTCCACCAAGTCAGAGAAGGGCAGCTAGCTCTGTCCCCAGTCTTCTGCCCACCCCTGGTCAATGAAAAGTGGAAGGTTACTCGTACTCTCTAAAAGCAGGATGAGAAGAAATAACTGAGAGCAAGTCATCTTCTTTTAAAGTTATCAGTTCTTCCTGTTCAGTGACCAATAAGGGAATTGCTTCATTATTCTCACAATGCCTTTCAGCACTGAGTTTCACATGGCCAGCCAGAATCACCCAAGGGTTTTATCATCTCCAAGGCCCCAAGTGCTGAGGTAGCTCATGTAGTTGAAAGGAATCAGGAAGGAAAACTTTGGGCATGTCCTCTAACATAAGAATAAGAGACAGAATTTCAAGCTACGAATAAGAAACCTATATTTCACCCTATAACACCAGTCAGTATTCTTTCCCCCCCAAAGCATTTTATTCTTTCCAAGCTATTTACAAAATTCTTTACACTTTTGTTGAGGTGACACTCTTTCTACAGGAGAACAAAACCAGCTGTCATACAAATATGCCCACGGCATGCAGGTAGAAAGCCTGGATAAAACACTAGGGAAAAAATTGAAATACTATGTTCTGATAAAAGTATTATGCTACTGTATACTGCCACACATATAACCAAATATTTAGAACCACAGTATTATAATGTGGAGACTCTCTGTGTTATAATAAACAATTGACAATAATTGGAGAAAAAATTAGGCTCAGTCTGGGCTTTTCAGCTTGTACTGCTCTGCTGCTAGTTTTCTTCCTTTCATTCACTCTCCCTAGAAGTATTGCCTACCCCATCAGCAGGCCACCAACTCTTCCTCCCCATCCCCCATTCTGCTCTGCTCAGTAAACACTGTGCTCTGTGTTACAAACATACCCAGGTTCTATTTTTCCTCTTCAAATATCATTGCATGCCTGTCAGAAAGACAGCCAGGGACCAGATCTCACACCCCACATACCAAACCACACAGAATACATTTGGTGGGATGTCTTGAATGAATGCTTTTTTTACAGCCTGGGGGATAATTAGTGATAACAGACTGCTGCTTTATTTAATATGGCATTTCCCTTGCCTGGTTGTCCGCCTTTCTCTGAGATTCCTAACCTTAACACAGCATTTAAAGGGAGGGAGAGGGGGAAGAGGAGAACGTCATGGGGGTGGGGGGCTGGGGGGATATAGTCCTAGTTTCTCTCCATCCCCAGTGTTTATATACGGGCAGGAGACAAACAGTGATGAGGGATTGTTAATTAGATGAGTATCATATCATTTTCATGAACCAAGCATTTGGTGAGCTTCTATGTTTTGGGAAGAGTGTGCCTGGGGGGCTGGCAGAGGAAATAGGCACTAGTGTCGTAGGGCAGGTGGCATGTATGACTGTGAGTGACAATTTCATGATCCCTTCCATTAATCTCTTGACCTTTGGGTAAGAAATGCAAGACTAGGGAAAGGATTAGAATGAAAAGAAAATAGTACAAATAATCTCCTATGCACTTAAGAGTGGCAAGTGGAGTCCAACTCTTAGCTATCCTATATGTCTACCTTAAAATGTTTTAAATTTTATATGCAGGATAAAAAAATGACCAAGGCATGAGATGAAGGATTTGATCTTATTTTTTCTTATTTTCCCATTGACAGTCTTTCATCATCTGCTTTCTCCATCAGGGATTATGTGTAACAGTGTTTCATGCTTAGCATTCTCTTTAATTGCCATCCATCTGTTTCTATTAAGCCTCTAAGCCATCCATTTCATGTTAAATATCTTACTCCTTTTCCTTAATACTTCAAACCAAATTCTGATCTCAAATATTTACACACAGTTTCCACAGATTTCCCTTTCTGAGGGCAGTTTTATGTGCCATTTTCTCAAGGGTGTTATTCAGCACCTCTCACACTGTGAGTGCTAAATATGCAATTTTTATTACTTTGATAATACAGTAGTAATAAACAGTTAAACACAGCCTTAGTTTTATTCTTTTATCATATAATCTGTAATTTAATTTGAGAACAATAACATCTTCCTCTGATCCAACATTGCCATGTTACCGTCTCCTTTTCATATTTTGGTTTAAAATATGATTAAACAATATCTCTCAGTTGGAGGTATAATAAACTGATAATTTTTGAATGGCAAAACTGCCTTGGAGTGAAGAAATCAATCATCACATGTCCTTCTCTGTGTTTAGAAAACCTAATCAAAGAAGGACCCCTAGGCTCCCAATTGTATCTTATGGCACATACACTGAAGGTCTCAACAAGAAATCAGGAATGAAGAGATTACATTAAAGATTCAATGTGATGCCAAACCAATTAATGAATATTTTATCCTGAAATACTCTGATCTCTTATGAGCAAAACATTTTCTGTCTCCCACTTAATAGTGCATGTATGTTTCCATCCATCCATCCATTCCTCTTCTCTACCCCTCCTCCAACATGCTCCTATATACTTGACTTTCCATATTTTCAAAACAACTGTGTAGTCTGGGCTGCTAAATTGTGACTATATGATGTTCAATCAACATGCATTTTAACAATGTTTACTATGTGTCCAGAACTGTGTTGGGCACTGGAGATACAAAGACAAAAAATGAAATACACCTTGTCTTTAAAGGAGTATGAATTCAGTTGGGGAAACAACATGGACACATATAAATAGATGCAAAATACATAACATGGCAATTTCAGTGGGGGAGAGGTGCTTGAAACACGGGGAAATGGAGATTTGGGCTGAGCTTTGAAGAATACTAGGAATTCTAAGAGGGAAAGATGAAGAAAATAGTGGCACAGGAGACCCTGACCTTGTAAAAGAAGCTAGTGAAGTGCCCCTTTACTGTAGCTTTAGTTTGTCCAACTTTTGGCTCCCTTTCATCCCCAGTCTCTCCTTTTTTTTTTTTAGTCATTTTCATTTTCTTTTATGGAACCACTTTATTTTATTTATTTTTTTTTGGAGGGGGGAAGGCAAGGCAATTGGGGTTAAGTGACTTGCCCAAGGTCACACAGCTAGTAAATGTGTCAAGTGTCTGAAGGCAGATTTGAACTCAGCTCCTCCTGACTCCAGAGCTGGTGCTCTACTCAATGCAGCCCCCACCCCCACCCCCCAGTCTCTTCTTTAAGCTTGTTTATATTGCCTACAGCAGCCAGAATAATCACCTTGATATTAAATTGTGTCATTCAATTAAATTTGCCTGTCTAAGATTCAGAGTCCGTTAACTGGCACTTCCTGTATCTGTCCCATTTCATCTTTTTTTTTAATATTTTAGTATTTAATGTTTTTAGTTTTCAGCATGGATTTTCACAAGATTATGATTTACAAATTTTCTCCCCATTTCTACCCTCCCCCCACTCCAAGATGGCATATATTCTGATTGCCCCATTGCCCAGTCAGCCCTCTCTTCTGTCACCCTACTCCCCCACCATCCCCTTTTCCCTTACTTTTTTGTAGGGCAAAATAGATTTCTATGCCCCATTGCCTGTATATCTTATTTCCCAGTTGCACGCAAAAACAACTTATTTTTTGAACATCTGCTTTTAAAACTTTGAGTTCCAAATTCTTTCCCCTCTTCCCTCCCCACCCACCCTCCCTAAGAAGGCAAGCAATTCAACATATGTCACACATGTATCATTATGCAAAACCCTTCCACAATACTCATGCTGTGAAAGACTAACTATATTTTCCTCCCTCCTATCCAGTCCCCCTTTACTCAATTTTCTCCCTTGAGCCTGTCCCTTTTTGAAAGTGTTTCCTTTTGATTACCCCCTCCCCCATCTGCCCTCTCTTCTATCACTCCCCTCCCCTTTTTCCCCCTTCCTCCTTCTTTCCTGTGGGGTAAGATACCCAATTGAGTGTGTATGTTATTCCCTCCTCAAGTCAAATCCGATGAGAGCAAGATTCACTCATTCCCTCTCACCTGCCCCCTCTTCCCTTCCAACAGAACTGCTTTTTCTTGCCATTTTTATATGAGATAATTTACCCTATTCTATCTCTCCCTTTCTCCCTCTCTTAATATATTCCTCTCTCATCTCTTAATTTGATTTTATTTTTTTAGATATTATCCCTTCATATTCAACTCACCCGGTGCTCTCTGTCTATATACATTATATATATGTATATTCCCTTCAGCTACCCTAATACTGAGGTCTCATGAATTACACACATCATCTCTCCATGTAGGAATGTAAACAAAACAGTTCAACTTTAGTAAATCCCTTATGATTTCTCTTTTGTGTTTACCTTTTCATGCTTCTCTTGATTCTTGTGTTTGAAAGACAAATTTTCTACTCAGCTCTGGTCTTTTCACTGAGAAAGCTTGGAAGTCCTCTATTTTATTGAAAATCCATATTTTGCCTTGGAGCATGATACTCAGTTTTGCTGGGTAGGTGATTCTTGGTTTTAATCCTAGCTCCATTGACCTCCAGAATAGCATATTTCAAGCCCTTTGATCCCTTAATGTTGAAGCTTCTAGATCTTGTGTTATCCTGATTGTGTTTCCACAATACTCAAATTGTTTCTTTCTGGCTGATTTCAGTATTTTCTCCTTGATCTGGGGAGCTCTGGAATTTGGCAACAATATTCCTAAGAGTTTCTTTTTGGGATCTTTTTCAGGAGGCAATTGGTGGATTCTTTCAATTTCTATTTTACCCTCTGGCTCCAGAATATCAGGGCAGTTTTCCTTGATAATTTCTTGAAAGATGATATCTAGGCTCTTTTTTTGATCATGGCTTTCAGGTGGTCCAATAGTTTTTAAATTATCCCTCCTGGATCTACTTTCCAGGTCAGTGGTTTTTCCAATGAGATATTTCACATTGTCTTCCATTTTTTCATTCCTTTTGTTCTGTTTTATAATATCTTGATTTCTCATAAAGTCACTAGCTTCCTCTTGCTCCAATCTAATTTTTAAGGTAGTATTTTCTTCAGTGGTCTTTTGGACCTTTTTTTCCATTTGGCTAATTCTGCCTTTCAAGGCATTCTTCTCCTCATTGGCTTTTTGGAGATCTTTTGCCATTTGAGTTAGTCTATTTTTTAAGGTGTTATTTTCTTCAGTATTTTTTGGGGTCTCCTTTAGCATGTCATTGACTTGTTTTTCATGGTTTTCTCACATCACTCTCATTTTTCTTCCCAAATTTTCCTCTACTTCTCTTACTTGCTTTTCCAAATCCTTTTTGAGCTCTTCCATGGCCTGAGACCAATTTGTATTTTTGTTGGACGCTTTTGATGTAGGCTCTTTGACTTTGTTGACTTCTTCTGGCTGTATGTTTTGATCTTCTTTGTCACCAGAAAAAGATTCCAAAGTCTGTGTATGAATCTGAGACCATTTTGCTGCCTGTTCATGTTCCCAGCCAACTACTTGACCCTTGCGCTTTTTTGCTGGGGAACGACTGCTTGTAGAGTAGAGAATACTTTGTCCCAAGCTTGAGGGGCTGAGCTGCTGTTTTCAGAGCTATTTCTACACAGCAAGCTCTGCCACGCCAGCCCTCCTCCTCCCCCAAGAACTGCCAACCAGGATTGCGGCCCAGATCCAGGCAGGACAAAGCGGGTTTTGCACTCCCACTCTAATCCACCACTTAATTCCTCCCAACAGGCAGGCCTGGGGCCAGATGCAACTGCAGCTGTAGCTCTGGAAGCAGCCTCAGAGCTGCACCACCTCCGCTGCCCCTGGGGTGGTGGCCGACTGTGAACTCCTTTCACTGTGTCCCAGCAGCTTTTCCCAGTAACCTTCTCTGTTGTCTTTGGCGTTTGTGGGTTGAGAAGTCTGGTAACTGCCACAGCTCAGTGATTCAGGGTGCTAGGGCCTGTTCTGCCCGGCTTCTGGTCTGGTTGTTCCTGGCATAGCCCATGCTGAGCTCTGCTCCGCTCCGCTCCCAGCTCCATGCAATAGACCCTTCCCAGTGACCATCCAGGCTGTACTGGGCTGGAGACCTTTGATATTTCGTGGGTTCTGCAGCTCTAGAATTTGTTCAGAGCCATTTTTTACAGATGTTTGGAGGGACCTGGGGGAGAGCTTAAGCAAGTCCCTGCTTTCCAACTGCCATCTTGGCTCTGCCCCCCCATTTCATTTCTTGACCCTGCCTCCCAAAGACACACACACACACACACACACACACACACACACACACACACACACATGCACCCCTCTATTCCTGCCTAGTGGGTCTCCTTCCAGGCCACTATGTGCATCCCGTACATTTCTGCTCATGGGCTCTGGTTGGTGAAGTTCTTTGCACCTAATTTTCTCCCTCCACATCTCAATGGAATATATATGCATTTACTTGACTTTGATTTTGTTTGCTTCTGCTGTGGTTTAAAAAATATGTTGTTAAACAATTCATTTCCACAAAACAGGGATATCCCAATAAACTCACAAACTTCTCCCAAAGCACATTTCCCCAGAAGCAGAGCAGATCCAACTAAGGAATACTCACATCACTTTTCTATTTCCATCATTTACTTTGGTTAAGAAAAAAGATGGATGTAGGCTTTAGCTTTAATCATTTGGTACCAGTGCTGTTCCCTGTATTGGCCCTAGACTTTGTTGGCATAATGTTGTCTTCATTTACATTGTTATAGTTATTATGTGTATTACTTATTTGGCTTGAGGAATGAGAACCACAGAATCTCAACTTTAGGAGGAAACTTAGTGACCACTTAGTCCAACCCACACTTGGAAAAGAATTCCCTCTCCAATATTACCTGACAAGTGACTAATCCTGCTTTGTTTAAAGACCTTCAGTGAGGTGGAACCAATTGCTTCTTGAAGCATCCCCTTCCCCTTTTGGAAGGCTCTCACTGTTCTAAAGTTTTTTCTTACATCAGGCCGAAATCTGCCTCTTTGTTGTGTCTGTCCATTGCTCCTGGTTCTGCCTTTTGGGATAAAGAAGAACAATTTTAATTCCTCCATGATTTGACAACTCTAAGTATTTGGATAGCATATGTCACTTGTATCCCCACCTAACTCCTTTCTTTTTCAGGATAAAGTCTCCATTTTTTCAACCAATCTTCGTGTGGAATGATCTCAAGACTTTTCACCATCCTGCTTGCCCTGTCATAGGAGCATAGATGGAGAGCTGAAAGGGACCTTAGGGTTATCTAGTCCAACATCCTCCTTTTACATGTGAGTAAACTGTGACCCAGGGAGGTAAGTAACAAAGTCATAGAGGTAGTAAGAGTGAGAGGAAAGGTTTGAACCCAGGTCCTCTGACTGCATAGCTAAGTGTTATTTCCACTATATATATGCTTCAGTCAGCACTTTGAGTTCATCATCTGTTTATCCGGAGGTGGAGAATGTTTTATCATGGGTCCTCTAGAACTATGGTTGATTCCATTGTGTTTCAGGTATCTAAATTCTTAATGTTCATCATTCCTACCGCCAAGCATTCAAACTCTGCTGCAGAGAGCACAACTCCAATGGGCTGGACAAGTTGTCCAAATGCCAAATATGTATTTGCCTAAAAGACTATTTTATGGAGAACTCACACAAGGTAAGTGTTCACATAGAGGTCAGAAGAAGCTATACAAGGACATTATCAAGGTCTTTCTGAAGAACTTTGGTATGAATTGTGAGACGTGGGAGACACTGGCACAGGACTGTCCAGCATGGCATACCTGCATCAGAGAAGGTACTGTGCTCTATGAGCAAAGAAGAATTGCAATAGCTCAAAGGAAATGTGAGGTGCAAATTTAGACATCTCCATCCCAAATGTTTAAATTGATTACTTGTGCCTGTGGTAGAGTTTTCTGAGCTTGTATTGGTCTGATCAGCCATAGTCAGACACACAGTACTTTGACCCCACATCATGATGTAATTTCGATTCTCTTCAAGTATGAAGGACAACTGATACGCTATGGCAAGATATAATTGTGTTGCATCTATATGCTACAATTTGTTCAGGAATTTCCCAATTATTGGAATCTCTATGTGTATTTAAGATCAGATTTAAGATTGGTCTTTTCCAAAAGCTTTATCTTACCCTAAACTACTTCAATCTTTCTCAAAGTCCATATTTCCTTTAATTATAATACTTACTACATTATTATGGTATTTGCTTACGTGTTGCTATGTAATTGTTTTCTAGCTGCCTTTCCAGCTAAATTATAAGATATCTAAAAGGAAGGGACCATGTCTCCAGGTCTTCTCTCTCCTTTGCATGCCTTCCTTCCACCCACATAGTGCCATATGGTTGCTTTTACATGGTAAATACTCAACAAATATTTGTTGAAAGAACTCATCAATACCTTTCAAGTTACCAAGTTTCCAGGTGTTTTATTCATATAGGCCTTAGAACCTTACTGTAAAGGTCTGAGGTTTTGGATGGCTTTATAGGTAAGATGATAATGATCTTGTTATTTCAGCATTTCAGTAAATAAACCCCTTTGAAAAGAATACAAGATAGACCTACCTTATGCTTATTCATTAGTGTTTTAGTGAAGATCTGTCCTAATTCTTGTTTATTTATGATGGTGAAAACCCTATCTCTGACCTTTTCTTCCCATCTTGGGATGTAAAAGCAGATGGGAATATTGAATGCTCTGTAAAGCAACAACCCAAGCAATAGAAACTATATCTAGTGGTGCCAGCCAAAAGCTGAAACTAGCTTGGTTCTCAAGTCATGTCAAATCAAGTCAAGAAGCATTTATTTAGTGACTACTATTTACCAAGTGAGTCAATAAGTGTCTATTAGGTGCTTATGATATAGGCACTGTGCTAAACTCTGGAGATATAAAGAGAGGAAAAATAGTCTCTGCTTTCAAGGAGGTTACAATTCATTGGTGGTGGTGGTGGTGGGGAGAGACAGCATGCAAATAATTATGTGCAAACTATATATATCTATATATACACACGTATGCACACACACATATATATATATATGATAATTTGGGGGTCTGGGGGTAGTCTCAGTGGGAAAGCACTAGCATTAAAGAGGATTGGGAAAAGTTTCTTGTCCAAGGTGGGATTTTAGCAGTGACTTGAAGGAAGTTAAAGAAGCCAAGAGGCAAATATGGAGAGGAAAAAAATTGCAGGATTGTGAAAATTCATGGAGACAGGATGCATGGATTATCTTCTGTATTAACAATTCTCTTTCCACTACAATTAATTTATCTTTTTCTTCTTTTTACTTAATTCTCTTGGGTGTGTCTCTATATTTACACTTTGCTCTCTCTCTCTACTTCTGCTCCTTTCTCTACTTCATCATGTCTGTATTTCCATCTCTCTTGGTATCCAGAAAGACAGATAGAAATACATCTCTCCAAGAGAGATTGAAATATACCTCTGGATCTTGGTGAAGTTAATGATTCTGAGCAGTGTTGTATTTCCCTCAGTTAAAAATAAAATACCCTGCCCCGCCCCTTCTTACAGTATCCTATGAAGATAGGAGATCTAACTAATTAGCTAGTTTATTGCACACACAAACACACACACACACAAACAGCTCCTCAGGCTTCTTAGTTAAGTGGATGGTCTAAAATCCAACTCTACTCCAATTTGTCTTTGCTTTTCTTCTTCATTTAATACTGTGCCTTCTTCATACCCTCTTCTTTTCATCCTCCCTCTTCCAGCTAACATAGCTACAACTTGCCAGTTGGAAAATTCCTAATATTCACCCATTCCACCTCTTCTCAATTCTGAATCCCGAACACCATTGTGGTAGGCATTGCAGTATGGTGGAAAGAACTTTGACTTTTCAGAGGACCAGGGATCAAATCTTACCTCTGATGTTTACTACCTTTGTGACCATGAAGAAGTCACTTAACCCTCCCTAGGGCCTAGTTTCCTTATCTGTAAAATGAGGGGCTTAGACTAGATGACTGACCTCTGATATCCCTTGTAGCTTCAGATATTTGAGTTTATGGACCTCATTGATTTTTCTCTTTAACCTTAGGGTGGCTGATATAATTAGTTTAACCACAGATTAACTGTGATAAGATAGAATTATGGGACAGGTAATGTTGGGGGCATTAACTTTCACTCCATTTACTTACTTTTCCCACTGGATTTTTACTTAATATTTATAGAACAGGGATAATTAGAGGAATCCCCTAAGCTAATGGACTGGGGGAGTACCTCCCATTGAATTGGGCACCTCTGCTTTGCTTCTGCGGGGAGAGACACATTTTCTGGCCCCTCACTAAAGGATACGCATAACCAGCAGCAAGTGGTTTATCTTTACATGTGACCATGACTGGGGACTGTGCCAAAGAGGATTGAACACAGCCAGAAAGAGCCACCCCCTCAGTAGTCTATATAAGGGAGTGAGGAGAAAAACTTGTTCTTTTGAGAATGTTGCTTGGGACTCTGCCAGCTCTCCCTTAGACTTCTAGTGAGAGAGAGAGGGAATTTCTCTCCCCTCCCCCTTGCAGCAAGAGTGACTACCCACACATGGCAGTGAGAACATGTGCTTGCCCAGGGGAACCTGAGTCCGGCCCTCAAGTCCCTGGATGCTCCCTCTGTTTGGTCTTTCTTTTTCTAGGCACAGGTAGCCAACAGAAATTATGAGAGTTATTTCTAGTCCTGGAGGCTACTTCATGAGATAAAGAGGTGGAGATTCCTTGAATTTGGGGGCTGGTTGTCCAGCAGGAAGCGATTTTTGCAAGAACTTCTCAGTGGAGATGATCCCAGGAGTATGACATAGTTGAAAGTCCAAGTCGTAACATGACTCGTCAGGAGCTTTGGATTTGTGAGTGTACGTGAACCCTTTCTAAGGTTATCCACACGACTGGCACCCACAGGTTATCTCCACCCTGCCATCTCTACTCCCATCATTGACTGCCCCTGGATACTCTGGATCCACTCTTCAGACCAAAGCCCAAAATATCATAGTGCCACCCCTCTACTACAACCTTTTTTTTTCAGACCATTTGTCTTCTCTGGCCTACCTTCTTGAGGCAGTTAGCTTTAAACCCTAAACATTTTCCCTCAGTACCATCAAACCTGGGGTAATTTTCTCTCATGGATTTTACTTCTGGCTAGGTTTTAGTTGGCCCCTTAGCCCAGCTTTTTCCTGGATCCAACCCCACCCATGACTTTAACTCCTGATAGTGTGATAAATTTCCCTGGCTGGGGAGGGTACACTTTTAGAAGCCCTATTAGTCCATAGTTTAAAATGGATGGAGATCTGGCTGGGCCACTGGATTAACCAGACAGTATGTACACCAACTTGTCAGTTCCAGCAATTCTGAATTATAACAGCCGCTGAATCAGGGAATATTTGGGTCCTTAGAGGGTCCCAGGCTAATGGAGTACTCCAAGTCAATCACCTACCTGGTCCCAGCAGCCCCCTGAGGCTACTCTACCCCTCCAGGGGCCTTCAGGCTAGAAGACACCCCCTCCATGGAGGATATAGACATATTGGCCTTCCTAAGTCAAATCAGCTATCAAGTGGGGCAGATGTTTTTCTTGGGAAACTATATCTCTGAGCTAGGAGAGGTACAGGTGACTTAATCTGGATACACCTCTGGATTCTTCTATTCTGCTACTTCTACCCTCTGAATGTCTTTAGGGGAGCTGTCCACTCTAAGGTGGAAAGAGTGGACTCTATTTCAATATTTTATCTGTATTATCATCTTTTTGTAGATGCTTAAGCAAATGCATTAATTCCTCTGAAGAAGGACATAAAGTAAGACTCAAGTTTCCTCTCTCCCCTCCCCTCACACCACTGCCTTCAGCTCCCAGTGAGTGATTCTTACCTCTATCTGGTGGCTCCTGGAAGCTGGGTCAAAGGATAGGGGTCTCTCCAACCTGGTTCCCTCCTCTCTACTCAATTGTGTGGATCAAGGTTTTAAGTAATACATTCATCATCAAGAACCTTAAGCTAAGGCTCCAGTTAAACTGTGGGCCAAGCAATCTCCCTTTCTCTTTTTACCTAATGCTATTATCCTTAGCGCATTTAGACAGCTCTGAAGAGGTTCCCTCCAATTCTTCCTCTGCTCCATGCAGGCAGGAGCAGACAAGTAGAGGGTGTTTCATCCTTGCCAGGATTTTGGGAAAGGGGATTTCTGAGGAGTAAGGCCTGGAGATCAGTCTGAGATTTCCCTTGGTCAATCTTCTATCTTCAGACAGGACAGGTTGCCCCAGGAGGAGGAAAAGAGGGATAGGCTAGGAGGTCCAGAGGCTGCTATGCCATCTTGACTCGAAGTGGCTTTAATGTGCTATTTTTGCTCTTTAACTAAAAAATCCCCTTGAAGCTGCAAACAAACAAATAAACCTGGAGTTGATTCTCTCTGACTTGACTCTACAGCTGATTTTCTCAACTCTCAACTGCCTTTCCTCATAGCTGTTTCCATTTTTAAAGGCCAGCAGAAGCACAGATGATCCTTCAGTCAGGCAATGGCCAGTTGCCCTATAATTCCAACAAGTTTATTCAATAATTCCTACATACCTCATGAAAAAATTGAGAAACAAATACTTCTTTTAATTTTTTTTCAAACTATAAATGGGCCACTCAGATTTGTATCTTTATAAATCCCATATAGATCACTCAGGGTGGCCATTTGATATATGAGATAGGAAAATCTGAAATGGTCTTGCACACTCACGTACACTCAGGCAGGTAACACAAGTGACAGGGGAGAGTGATATATTAGTTCAGTTCCTACAAAGTCATCTTTATCTCCCAGGAGATTATATTATGAGTGACTTTTCATGTTTTAAGTATTTGTTATGACTCTTTTGTGTTTCAAGCATTTCTGTGGGGTGGAGGAAATAACTGTTCTATACCTGATTGATATGTATATATATATATATATATATATATATATATATATATAAATGTTAACTGCCTTTTCTAGAAGAGACACTTAGTCATACCTAAACTTTGTTTAAGGTATTTTCTTCCAGAACACTAGAATGGGGTGCAGTGAGCCAAAGAGTGTGAGCAAAGCCTGACTCCCTTCTCCTCAGGGTCAGCCTCCCCCAGGACTGAGCCTAGTCCACATCAATCCAGAATTAGAGAACTCTTATTCTGGGAAGCTCCCCCTGCTCCCAATCCTGTGCTACAGGGTACATATCTTTTTCCTATCAGTCAGCTTCTGAACAGAAATAGCTGCCAATATCCCACATAAATATTTCATCTACTCAACTATTAACTATTATTTATCTGAAAGATGATTATTCAAACCAACTTGGCATTGTCTCCCCTCCTATCCAATTAGCTTTCTGGCTACTGACAGACTAGGAGAAATTTGGCCCTAGGAAGAAAGAGATTAAGTGTATGGCCTTTAGTTTGCATGTGAATTCTTAGTATGTGTTCCTAAATACATATTTGTGATTTTAGCATTTAAAATCATTATTATCTCTTTTTAAGTTTATTAGCACAAATCATAAAGGATTGGTTAACTCATTAAAAAGTCAAATTAGAAAATTAATAAGTCAATCTCAGATTTACAAAGAATTTACCATGAAAGTATTATCACTGCTAAATTATAGATGAAGAACTTGAAACTCATAGAGACCAAGTGACATGCCCATAGATACACAAATTACTAAATTATCGATCCAAGACTTGAATTTACATTCAATAACTCCAAATCCAGAACTCTTTTGTCTTTTTTTGTATTTTAGTTTTGATTCCACAATCATAAACTTAATTCTGCAATCTAGCCGGACTTGTGGAAGGAAACAGGAAATGAAATCCAAAGAGAATTGTAGCAAGTGACAGCACAAGGATTACAGGGCATGAGAACCCTTGAGGTTTGGGGGTATTCTCCCCAGTAAGAGAGGAATGGTTTGGTGGTTAAGACAAATAAAACAAAACAAAAAATTTTTGAGTGTTATCCACTCTTGCCGGTCTTATCATCCTGCAATCTGAAGAGCTCCATGGTTTCCATAATGTTCACACCTTCTTTCACCTGGCCAAAGACTATAACTGCCAACCAACTAATCAGTCACAGCAGTAGAAGAAAAAGCTGAGAGTTATCTGTGTTGGGCCCAGCATTTACCATGGACAAGATGCCAGGAGTAGTATGCTTTAGGATGAAGTACTCATCAGCAAATTCCTCCTCATCCACTGACTTGCCACCAGTGCCATTATGCTTTATGAAGCCACAATCCCCGCACATGAACCCAGAAATAATTTGATGAAAATGGGATCTTTTTGTAACTAAGTCTCTCCCTTCCAGGGCTTAGAGCTTGGAAGTATTTTTTTTTTTTTACTCTTTGGAACCTTGTTTCCTAAGAGCTTAAAAGTACCTTGTGCCTCCTTGTTAATGGTAATGTTGAGGTCAATGAGATAGATTTGGCCATGGCCATGGCTTGCTGGACTGAAGACAAAGGTGATGGGGTCAGTAGCAGGGACTGAGTAAAAACTAAGGGTTCCAGGTGGGGATATCTGCAAAACCCAATGCTCTTCCTACCTATACTACTTTTATAATTTTCGAAGAAAATTTGAAATTTCAGTAGCAGGGACTGAGTAAAAACTAAGGGTTCCAGGTGGGGATATCTGCAAAACCCAATGCTCTTCCTACCTATACTACTTTTATAATTTTCGAGGAAAATTTGAAATTTCTCCTATTGAATTGTGCAAACATTCACTTTTACCCTTATAACTGAATTTTATTTGGTATAAGAATTGCCTTTTCTTTCCATTTTGTGGGGTCAAATATAGCAGGTAAAGTGAGTCTTGCATGCCAAGCAGAGAAATTTTATTTTGCTTTTGCTTTTTTAAACCTACTATTATCTTTTACTTTGACAATCTAACTTTATTCTACATAGTCTTTCCACATTGAATTCTTTTGAACTTGAAAGATTGTTTTTGTATTTTTCTGGTACACATTAAAATCACTGTGAAGAAAACTGTGAAACAGGCAAGCTTTCTTTAGGAAAGGGTCACCACAACTGTAGGACCAGTACCATGGGGTAGCAGCAGGGCTGGTTTGGGCCAAGGTAAAGATAGGTCTCAGTGTCAGGCAGGAAGAAAACTCATGTTACTCGTTGTTGGTCTGCAGGAGCAAAGTTTTGCTTAGTGTTTCCCTCTCCATTCCTTCAACTGCTCCCTTCTAGATACTCAATGTCTTCATTCTACTAACTAGAAGCCTAGGGCACTCCATCCAAGTACTCCACAGGCGTGAAAGCTGGGAAAGAAATATTTCTTCCTCCAGTCTTTTAAAGCAAGACGGTCCTATGTCCTTTCAGGGTCCTGCTCTGGGCTAGAGAAAGAGAAATTAATTTGCCCTGGGGTGTTGGTAGCTGATAATAGCTTAACATTTGCATTTTAATAGCTGCCTGCCTTCAATGCTGCAATACAAAGGGGTGAATAATGTTGGGAATTTTAGGTACTGTAGAGGGCCACTGGAAGTGTTATTTTTGGTTAGGGGGGATTTTTCTCTGTAGCCACCACTCATTAACACCTTAGTTCAAATTAATTTCTCACACCATATCCACAGCTGTCATTACCTCTGGGATGTAAGACCAAACCTGCAGACAGATGCATAAAATGGGTGACTCACCTCTAAAGAGATCAGGAAACCACTGGAAAGGCATATGAAAGTTTTATTGTGTTAGAAAGATATGCATATTGATTTGGTTTCCACCTGTGACTCTTTAATGAGGAAATTCCTTCTACCAATAGAACTTAACCCTTTAGAGTTACCTGGGGCTCTGTGAGGCTAAGTAACTTAGTAACGGTCACATATCAAATAAATGTTGGTGGTGGGACTTAAATCCAGGTTTTCCTGACTATAAGACCAATTTTTACCCACTATTCCATACCACCTCTCATATGTATATATACACACAGACATATATACACACATGCACATACATATATATGCACACGCACACATGTACATAAATATAGGTATAGACACACGATATACATATATGTGTATGTGTACATATGTATGTACAGACATACACATATTTGCATATGTATGCATATGTATATACTATATATTTTAAAATAATGTTCTAAGAGTGTGCCAACATATAAAATAATATATTATCTTTCATTACATTTGTCACCCCACTCTTGTTCATATTAATAGTTTCAGATGAGAAGACTTTATATATTTTTTTGCTATTCAGTGACTCTTTGTGACCCCTTTTGGGGTTTTCTTGGCAAAGATGCTGGACTGGTTTGCCACTTCCTTCTCTAGCTCATTTTACAGATGAGGAGCTGAGGCAAATAGGGGTAAGTGACTTGTTTAGGGTCACACAGTAAGTGTCTGAGGCCAGATTTGAACTCAGGAAGATGAATATTTCTGATTCCAAGCCCAGTGCTCTATCCACTGTGCCACCTAACTACCCCTTAATGTGCCTATAATTTCTAAAATTCCATAAGGTGTAATTATGTAATGTGCTAGTTATTCCTACCACTATTCTTACCTCCTGTCTCTCTTTCCCCTCCATTTATCTAAACAACTGTTATGATGTTAAACATCATCAATGTTAGTTTTGTTTTTCCATTATATTTAGTGTCTTGGTGGTTTAAAAAGTCATGTTATGGAGTTATTTCTAGCATCATTCCATTACTAATGTGTAGTATTTGTGAACTTTTATAAAACAGCACTTAGCTGTAGCTTTAATTATCATTATTCAAATGTGCTTTGTAAATCTGTCATCTGGGCTCATTTACCACACATTATTATTTGGGACGGATATCTCATTTTGCATTTGTGAAATATTTGAAATCATTTCTGCACAGTTCATTCATTTTCATGTAATTAAACGCTCCTCCCTCCAGCCCATTAGTATTGTATCCATTCCCCAATCATATATCTTTTTAAAAAATTATTTCAAGTCATCCAATAGCCTTCTACACTGCTCCAGGGAGAGCCATTTCCACACCCCTCACCACAGTTCCCTCCCCTCACAATACTCACCCACTCTATTAAGATGGTTCCACTCTTAATCCTAAAGCCTGTGATGCACTAGAAATTCAACTAATGACAATTTTAGTGTGAAAGGGAAAAGTAACAAGACAGATTACAAGAGAATAAACTCTGAGATTTCTACATGCCAAAGGGGAGTAAATGATTAACCAAGAGTTATCCTGTTTGTTAGACGTTAGTCAAAGCTTGGTGACATAAACTAGAGATCATCTAAGTAAGAAGCTGTTTAAATACAATCACCATTCAATAGCCTATATGAATTGATCCTATCTTGGTGGTGTTGATAAGAAGAAGCTCATGTTGGCAATGCAAACAATAGTTCTATTGGGAGATAGAAGTGGATTGCAGGAATAGAGGGCATTTCTGTGAATGAGACTTCCTTTTACTTTTGTTTTGTCTGGACCTGTGATTTCATTGTGTTAATAATAATAGCTAACATTTATATAGTGCTTTAAGGTTTGCAAAGCGCTTTGCAAATATCACCTCATTTTTTCCTCACAATAACTCTGGGAGCCAGGTGCTATCATTGTCTCCATTTTGCAGATGAAGAAACTAAGGCAGAGAAAAGTTAATTGACTTGCCCAGAGCTGCCCTGCTAGAAAGTGCCTGAATTGAGGTTTTTCTGACTCCACCAGCACTCTATCTATCCACTGGGCCATCTAGCTGAACTCCTAATAAGAAAACTCTTTCAACCAATTCAGCCACACAAATTTTCTGCAGTTTAGCTTGCAATTTATAGTCTCAATTGCCTGGGGGCATGAAGAGGTCCTTGCTCAGGGTTACATAGTCAGTTTGTGTTTGAGGCAGAATTTAAACTCAGATTTTCCTGTCTCTGAACGTGGTTTTGCATTCACTGCCCGAGACTGCCATTTTCTCTATCTGCTAATATTCATAATGATTCTTTAAATATAATTCCCAGGAAAAATTGTTGTTTGTCCTTCTTCTCGAAGAGGATCATGACTTTGGGGAAGTGATGTCATGACTTGCAGTGAACTGGATTTGAGTGAGTCAGGGCCGTGCAAGTCACCAGTCTCACTGTCTCCTCCAGAGTCGTTACAGTCCAGTGACCAGATAGAGATCTGAATGACTGGAGATGGCTAGAGTATAGTGGCCATACATATTGTGGATAAGTTCTGAGGATTTCTCCGGTTTTAGATGAAGACATCAGGGAAAGTGGACCTGCAGTTATATAAGTAGTCATGGCAAAGAACAAAGAATGGGCTTGAGTTAAGAATAGAGTAATTCGCTTTCTGATCTCTTCCACCAAATATGACTTTCCTTAGACTTTAAAATCTAAAATCTCAAAATTAAAAATTATGAGTAGCTGAATGTATTTTTTTTTGTATCTTTCTGAGACAGGTGATGTGAAGCCGATCTCAGGTGTCTTTGGGGAAGTTGATCGACGAAAATACTGGGTATTCATTTGTTATGGTTGAGTTGTTTCAGTCATGTCCCACTCTTTATCCTGACTCCAGGGCCAGGGCTGTATTCATTGTGAGATCTAGCTGCCTTTGGTATTCAATACCAAGGAGCTAAAATGTAGAATGTTATGAAAGTTTCATAGCACAAAGGATCAGAAGGAAAATATTACTTTTAAAGATATGATGTTTTGTGAGAGTAACTTGGGTTCCTATTACACTGTGAAGTTTTCCAAATTTGATCTATTCTATCCTCTTCCTATTTAACTCTGGGACCCCATATTCTCCAACTGTGCTTCTCATCCAAGATATCTGTAATGGAGGATTTACTCGGTGAGCTATCTATCCAATTGCATATCACAATCTGAGTAAAGGGCAGCTAGGTGGTGCAGTGGATACAGTGTCTAGTCTGAAGTCAGGAACACTCATTTTCCTGAGTTTCAATCTAGACTCAGAAACTTAGTAGCTGTGCGACACTGGGCAAGTCACTTAATCCTATTTACCTCAGTTCCTCATCTGTAAAATGAGCTGAAGAAAACGGCAAATCACTGCAGTATCACTGCCAAGAAAAACCCACTAGAGGTCATGAAGAGTTGGACACAACTGAAATGACTGAACAACTTCTGAGCAAGAAGCTTTTTTCATCTACTTTGTTTCCATCGTACATAGACAGCTGGATTGATCTTTTTTTGAGTAATTATGAGTTTCCTTGAAGATGTTTTGGAATCTCCTATAATTTAGTACAATTAGAACAAGGACATCTACAAATTAAGAGCATTTGGGGAATCTAGAACAAGCTTTTCCTATTTGGACTCTGGAAAGAATGAAATGAGAAAGTATTTTTTCATGTACTTATTATTAGCCAGGCACTGTGATGAATTCTAGGTATATACATACAAGCCTATAAGACAGTTCCTATTCTCAAGGAGCTTAAATTCTGATATAGGAAGGCAGGAGTTACAAAGCGAGGCAAGGGCATGTGTATGGCAGCATGATTTGGAGATAATTGGGAAGTTTCATGGTGGGCCCAAGACCAGGTAAGATAAAGGACTCAGGACCAGGTAAGATAGAAAAGCTTACCAATCAGAGTCCGAGTCTTAGTATTGAAAGTCCGAGTTCCACTGAAATAACAAAGGTGAACATACTTCTCTTTATTTAACACTTTTCTTCATAGAAAAGTATTTTCTTTTCTGACTCTGATGGTCACCATATTGATAAACAAAATTATGTCTATGCTTGTTTGGTTTTTAACATATGTACAGGAGACACAATGTTTGCAGAAAGGTTTCAAGATTGAATTTCCTTATTAGTGGGGGGAGGGGAAGGGAAGGGAAAGAAAGGGAAGGAAAGGAAAGGGAAGTGAAGGGAACAAGCATTTACATAACACTCGACATGTGCCAGGTACTTTTTACAAACATATCTCATTTGATCCTATTCTATTATTATCCCCATTTTACACTTGAGGAAACTGAGGAAATAGAAATCTTAAATGACTTGCCTAGGGTAACAGTGCTAGTAAATGTCTTAGGCTGGAACTGAACTGAGGTCTATCCCTACTTCCACACCCAGGGCTCTATTGATTGCTCCACCAGCTCCCCTTTACCACCACCATATGCTTTTTAAAATCAACAAATGACAAATGCAATGGGATTTTGTGTTCTTTCTATCTCTCAGACAGTTGTACAACTATGAAGATGCAGACTTCTAAAAAAAATTGGAGTGTGAAAGTCTTATTTTCTTCTCATATTTTGTCAAGAATATACTTAATCATTCTTGTAAAGATTTTGTAGAAATTAGAAACTAGCATGGGGGATAGTAGTTGCTGGTGTATTCTTGGTCACTCTTTGGAGGATAAAAGTATTATCTGTGGTCTTTTCTACTCTTTTGTGATCTTCTAGAAAATAAAAGGCCAAATAAGCACAAATTAGAAAATTTAAAAAATAAAAGAAAATATAAACAGAATAGAAAGAAAATACTATTAAGTCAAGAAACAATACAAAGGATTGTTGTTTTAAACCCAATAAAAGAAATGAACTATTAATTACAACAAAGAGAAAAGAAAACCAGTTTACAAAGATAAAAAATGAAGAATGGACAAAAATGGAGAGGTTATGGCAAAAATAATTAGAAATTACTATACCCAGTTATACACCAACAAAATGAAAAACTCAGATAAAATTAATATTTTTGAAATACCCAAATTAACAAAATATAGAATCTATACAATCTAATCTCAGGAAGAGAAATGGAGCAATTCATAAGTGAGCTTCCAAGGTAAAAAAATGCTGATTTAGATAGAATTATAATTCCAATTGAATTTTTTCAAACATTTAAAAAATAAATTTTTCCTATACTACATAGACTATTTATTGAAATAGAGAAGTGTGGAAATCTTTCCTAAGTCTTTCTATGAGATAACCATGTTCATAATACTCAAAGTGAAGATAGATAAAATAGAGGAAGAAAGGCATAGACCAACATCAGTAATAAATATTGACATGAACATTAAAAACATTATCTTAAAAGAGTATACTTCTATATTTCCCCCATATTCACTGTTCTCAGGTTAAATTCATATGGGGAATACAAGAATGGTTCAACTTTAGGAAACTATTATAATAATAAATAACAATCACATAATTATGTCAACAGATGCAGAAAAAGCTTCAACAAAATACGGTATTTATCTATGTCTAAAAATGTTTGAAAAAGACCCATGGGAATGATGGGCTCTTTCTTTAATATGATCAGACAGATCTATCTAAAACCACCAGCTAGCATTATATATAAATGAAAAAGAATGAAAAATTTTATAATAAAATTAAGAAGCAAGGATGCTCACAATGCCCAATATTATGAGATAGAGTGATAGAAATGCTAGCTATAACAATGAGTAAACAAAAAGGAAATCATGAAAATAAATATAAGGAGAGGAGGCAAAATTATTTCTGGAGATGATAAATTAGTTTACTCAATGAACTTAAGAATATCAATTTAAAAAATTACTTATGGCATTTGATAGCTCCAGAAAAGTAGCAGGATATAAAACAAAGCCATGAAAATCATTAACTTTTCTATATATTATATAGAAAAGGATGAAGTAAGAAGAGAAATTTCACTTACAATAATAATTAAATTCATTTTATGTTGGTAGTTCGACTACTAAAACACACATAAGACTTGGACACATACAATTAAAAACAAAAGACAGAAGACTTGCACTATTGGAGACATAGTCAATGTTCTTAGCTGGACCATATCAATATCGTAAAGACTATATTACACAAATTACTTTATAGATTTTGTGCTATGCTGATTAAATTATCATAGAGATATTTTATTGAGTTAGATAAAAGACCAATAATTTATTTGGAGGAATGAAAACTGAATATTTAAAGTTGGATATCATCTAGTTTCTGTTCCCTTCCCTTCCCTCCCTTGTTTTACAGAGGAGGAAGCTGAGATGAAGAGATTTCCCTCCCGTCACAGAGGTAAACAGAAAAGCTGGAAAAGCCAGGTCTTCAGACTATAAAGCCAATCATCTTTTCACTGCACCACATTTCCTCTGAGGGATTTGAATAGACTGGCTAAGCATAACCTAGAAGCAAATGTGCACAGCAGGCCAGTGCTCAGTAAATCCAAGAACACAAACTACTGTACTGAATAGGGGGCTCTTTATTTGATAGGAGCTACTGGGAAAACTAGAAAGCAGTCTGGCGAAAAACAAGTTTAGATCAGCATTTTACACCTCATACCATAATAAATTCCAAATGCATAAGGGATCTAAATTTTAAAAGTTATGTCATAAAAAACTAGAGGAGAAATTGAAGGTTATTTTTCCTCACTTTTGAATAGGTGAAAAATTTGTTTCCAGAAAAAGAATAGAGGAGAGCATAAAAGATACAACATGAATCTCCATAATTTAAATTTAAAAGAATTTACATAAACAAAATCAACCAGCTATTTATTTTATGAAGAAAAATGGAAGCTGGTAAAACATCTTTGTATTAAATATTACTGACAAAGGTTGACATTTGAAATCTATAGGGAACGGAAACAAACCTGCAAGATTAAGAACTACTCTTTGATAGAAAAATAGTCAAAAGATATAGTCATAGAATTTGGTTCTTTTGAAGCAATCAGGGTTAAGTAACTTGTTCAGGCCACATAGCTTGTGAGTGTCTGATGCCAGATTTGAGCTTAGATCCTCCTGACTCCAGGGCCAGTGCTCTATCCACTTTACTACCTAGCTGCCCTCATAGTTTTCAAAAGACAAAATGCAGCTATGAGCACTTCAATGGATTTGTGATCTCCTTAATGTGAAAAAAGGCAGATTCAAACCCTTCATGCCTGCCCATTCTGTGCTACTCTTGGCTATTCCTTATATAAGTTTGGGGTTCCCCAAAAGTGTTAGAGGAGAATTATGCAAAAAATTTACAAAGTTGTTTATGCCCTTTGACCCAGCAATCCTACTACTAGGACTAAACCTCACAGAGTTTATTGACAACAACAAAGGATATACAAGAATAATCACGGCTGTATTATTTATGATAGGAAACAAAATATGACTCAAAGACTGGAAAAATGACTGAAAAAACTGTAGTAGATAATTGTAATGGACTTTTACTGTATCATAAGCTGCCATGACTAATCTGAAGGATTTAGAGAAATGTGAAAAACTTATATGAAGTGATACATAGTGAAGAGTCAAAAGAATAATATACACAATGCAAAGAAAGGCAACTCTAAGAGGTAACCAAAGACAGTTAAAATACAATGATCATTTTTGGTTACATATAGTTTAAGTCCAAGAACGTAGCCTTCCTTTCTATTGCAAATTGATGAAATGAAAAAGTGGAGACTGACATATATTGTCAGTTGTGTTTATGTTATTGGGTAGCTATGCTCTTTAAGGAAGGTACCTTGTAGAAGTGTTTGGCTGCTTTTTGGAAAAGGTCTTGTGTCAAAACCAAATGTATTAATTAATTTTAAAAATAAATAAAAGAGGGGCAGCTAGGTGGTGCAGTGAGTAGAGCACCCGTCCAGGAGTCAAGAAGACCTGAGTTCAAATCCAGCCTCAGATACTTGACACACTTACTAGCTGTGTGACCTTGGGCAAGTCACTTAACCCCAATTGCCCTGCCTTCCCCCCTCCAAAAAAATAAAAGTAATATACAGGGTTTTCTAAAAATAAATTGGTATAATAAATTAAGTAAAAAAAGATAATTTTATCTTATTGGATAGTTTCTTGTATGTTCTTAAGTACATAAACTTAAAGCCCTGCTTTTTTTTTCCTGAAGAGCAATTTTGTTATTCTGAATTAGGTAGATTATCTCAGTTTTCTACTTCACCTGATAGACTTAACTCTAACATGCCAAAATTGATTTTCACATCTTCATATTCACTAAGCTAAATAAAATTCTTCTATGTAGAAATGTTAAATCATGGAAAAAGTGCTAGAAATTGACAATGGAAGAAATTGGGTTAGACATACTTTAATTAAGACTTTAAGAGGTAACATGGCACAATTGAAAGAGAGTCTGGCCCTGGAGTCTGGAAGACTTGTGTTCAAGTCTTACCTCAGACACATGCTAACTTAGTGATCATGGTCCAATCACATAATCTCTCAGTGACCCCAGACTACTCTCAGAGGAAGACAATGTTACAGAAGAGTTGTAATCTATATTGCTGGAGGGAATTTCTACCTTGGGAGTACTCCACCAACAAAATCACTGGTCTAGACAAACGCTGCCCCCCCCCCCCAAAAGCAGTTGTTCATTCTATGTACCAGACAAACTGGTCAATGTTATTCAATCGATCAACGAGCATTTATTAAGCAACTATATGCCAGGTACTGTGCTTGTCCAGTCAGCTGAGAGGTGAAAGGAGGTTACATAGCAACATCAAGGATTTCAGGTATCAAAGATTTATAATTTCCTTGGCATGGAAATTCTTCCCATCTATGCAAGTTGTAATGCATCTGTAAGTTAGTTGATCATAGGATCATAAATTTCAATTTGGAAATGGTCTTGGAGGTCATCTACAGTCTAGATTTGGTCCAGATTCTTGTTTTAGAGACCAAGAAACTGAGCTACAGAGAAGCAAAGAAATTTGTCTAGGGTCACACAGGTAAGTAAGTGATGGAATCAGGTTTTGAGCCCAGACCATGGACTCCAGATCTAAAACTTTTTCCATTGCACCATACTTAAGCCTAAGGGAACTGCCTGAGGCTGGAGGTAGATTATAGAATCATAGGATTAGAGCTGGAAGAAGCCTCAAAAGTCATGTAGTCCAGCCCCCTCATTTTGAAGATGAGGAAATTGAAGGTGAGAGACATTAAATGAATTACTCAGGGTTACCCAGTTGTATTAATGGTAGGATTTGAATCCAAGTCTTCCTGACCCTAAGTTTAGCATTTTATTCATCATTCCATGCTCTCACCGAAAATAATTGCTATAAAGGGATTAAGCTTTATCATCTTAGAATTTGATTTGAACTGGATTCTTCAGAAATTCATATATGTTCAGTACAAGTGATTCTGCATAAAGAAGGAAAAAAAGTTGAGGATGTAATTTAGTATAACAAGATGTGAGGTTAAATAAGGGACATCTTTCATGCTTCTATCACACACAGGGTAAGAAGATTTCTCATTGAGTGGAGTGAGGAGCTTGAAAATCATTAACATTCTTTTTCTATCTCTAACAAAAGCTATTCAGAAGCAGGAATAAATATATTAGTTAATAGTAATGTGAATTCTGTGGATTCCCTTTTAATTTCACATTTCCTTTGCTGAGGGGTATAATTTTGGCCATGTAAATAGTGTCAATGAAGGCTGTAATTATAATTCTCTATGACTGCATCATAGTTAATAGTATACTGTAACACACACACACACACACACACACACACACACACACACATGAAATGCCCTAAACAGTGTAGAGAGCTATGCTAAACTGAGCTATGCTGACATCTTTAACAGGACAAGGAGGAGGACATCTGAATCATGATTTCAGGGGCTAAGGAGAAGGGAAAAAAAGAAGTCATTGAAACCTAAGCTGTATAACATAGGGTGGAAATGTATGGTTGGATGATAAACAAACTTGCACCAAGGAGAATTGTAGAGTAATCCCAGCATTATCTGTGTGGACTGTTTTTCTTTCTTATATCTCTATTATTTCTATTATTGGGATTATTCTAATATATCCCTATTATTTCTGTTATTATTACTTTATTTAGTTATTACCAGTTATTTGTATATTAGATTAAAATTTTCAAATGTAATTCTGTATCTACAAACTTTTTCTTAATTTATACACACATACATCTATACACACCATGCTTTCAATTTTATGGGTGAGGCATTGTGGCTTGGTGACTGCAGTGTGGACTTGAAGTCAGTATGACCCTGGTTCAAATTCTGCTCTTCATACCTCTTAACTATGCTGTTAATACTAAGTATACTCTTGAGTAACTTGCTTATGGGAAGTCTCTTCCCTGTTTTTTCCTCCATAAAAGAGGGATGATAATACCTGCATTATATACTTCAGAGGGATGTTTTGAGATTTAGTAGAGATAAGTAAGATATGGAAAGTGTTAGGCAAACTTTAAAGTACTATATAATGTTACTTATTAACCATAAAGTATTATATGAATGTTACTTATAGTTATTCTCAATCCTCATATTTTTCAAAGGAGTTCAGATAGAAATGATCCCAGGAGAAGCTTTTGTCCTGCTAGTATTCTTATGTATTTAACATTCTGAAGATTATGAAACAGTTGGGTAAAATAATTGCTTTTTTTGTATTTGAATAAAACCGTTGGGATATGGGCTCAGCTTCTTTAAGCTTACAGAAAGCATCTCTAGGCCAGCTTTAGTGACAGACAGGACAAAAGAGATAGTATAGTATAGTATTAGTATACGGTTTTAGAGTTGTCATTCGAAATTTGCAAAGTGCTTTACAAATATTAGCTCATTTTGTTCTCACAACAATCCTGGGAGGTAGGCAATTTTTTATCCCCACTTTGCAGATGAGGAAACTGAGGCAAACAGATAAAAATGACCTGCCTAGGGTAAGGGATAATATGTACTTTATCCTATTCCCACATTTTTCATTTCTTTTGCCAGGTCTCTATACTTTGAAAGCATTTCATTCCATGTAGCCTGAAATATTTAATATGATAGCATGTAGTGAAATGTTTTTCTTTAATTTGTATGAATCAAAAGTTATATCCTGGCAATTATGGGCAACAGTTTTGTCAATGATAATGTGTGAGTTCCAGGACTACTTAACTGCTAAATTCTCAAGGATATTTTGAGATCTGTATTTGTGGTATGGAGTATTTGTCTTCTCTTAGCTTAGGAAAGAGAATGAGCTTCTGATGTATAATTTAGTATGCTAATGATAATGTCACAGTCTCTCTTTGAAACTCAGTTTCCTCACCTATAAAACAGTAACACTAATGCATGAACTATCTAAATTACAAGGTTGCTGTGGGATAAAGTATTTTGTAACCCTCAGAGCATTATAGAAATATGAACTCTGATCATTAGCAGGAGCCCATCTGCATCTTTGACAACTTCCAAATATACTAAGAATTCCTGCATGTATTGATGTAGACATAGAGAGAAATGGCACCTTAAGTCCAGCTTGTAGAAATCATTTCTTACAATCATCATACACAGTCAAATTTGACACAGAAGCTACAGTTATGACATATGTTAACTTCTTCTTTATCATGAGATTTTTACACTAGACTGTGGGAAAATGGGACAAGTCATGATTGATCATCATGCCAGGCCTCTCCTGGTCACAAATGAAGGACTTCAAAGAATTTAAAGCAGTCCTCAGGGACTTCCATCAGGAAATCAGCAGTAAGACAATGAATACATGTGGTGCCTGTCAAGCAAACTTGTCAGGAGAGTGCTGTGGCCAAGTTGAACATGTTTAAAATTCATGTTATTTTCCCCTCCAAATAATCACATTCTCAGGTAGAGGAGGAGAAAAGTTGTAACTCATTTTCTCAATTTGATTCTCAGGATAATCTAAAGAAACAGCAGGATCAGGTCTTTGGAAGCTTCTTTGCTAGTTGGTTTTGACTTCCACAAATAGGTCTCATTTAGAAAGGCTAAGCATTGTCACTAGGGTTCATTCATTCCATTCCATAAGCATTTGTGGAGTATCTAGAATGTGTCAGGTTTTGTGCTAGATACAAAGTGAAAAAAAACACATTCCTTACACTCAAGTTTGCTTACTTTCTTTTAAAAGGAAAACAGCACATGCACAGAGAAATAACTGTAATGTATATAGATATTAATTTTTGAGGGAGGGCATTAGCAACTGGGGAGGATGAAGAGAGTGTCCTCATAGGAGGAAACATTGAGTTGAGCTTTGAAGGAAACTATGGTTGTAAACAGTACACGTGAGGAGGGAGTGCAGTCCAGGCATGTGAATAGGCTGTGTAAAGGAGCAAGATAAAAGATGGAAGGTCTTGTGTAGAAAACGACAATTTCCCCCTTCCTCTCTGCCTCACAGAATTCTTCTTTTCCTTCCAGATAGTGTTCTACATGAAGCCTTTTGGATTCCCCAACTACCACTAGCGTTCTCCCTCTCAAACTACCTTATAGTTGACTACTTGGGGTTGATTTGTCCTCTCTTTATATTTGTTTGTATACTATATACTTTTTTGTCTCCTCTATTAGAATGTAAGCGCCTTGTGAGGAGGGATTGTTTCATTCATTGTATTTGTATCTCTACTTCATAGCACACTCTCTGGCACATAGTAGTTGCTTAGTGAATGTTAACCGACTAATTGATTTTTTATTGATATAGGCTAGTTTGGCTGCCATATAGAGTAAACTATATAATTTCACAGAAACTGCAAGTAAAAGTGATACTGTGTAAGGAAAAAACTAATCACATGTATTGCAAAACATCAAGTTAAATAATTAGACTTTTGTAATATAGTAAAGGAAAATTTAAAAATATAAGAACAAAGGATGATGAGGTGAGCTGTTCAGAAAATCCCTTTAGTACAAGAATCTTGAATACTAGGGATTCTTCATAAGCTATTCACACTTCTATACTACAGAATCACAGAATCTTAGGGTTGAAGGAGATACTAGTGTTTGTCTAACTTTCACTAGCAGTTATAGTTCTGACTTTTGGAACAACACAGCAGAAGAACAGCCCTGTGGATGTAAGGGTCCTTCAAATAATTATTTGTTATTTGAAGCTGTTGTCTGCCTTTAAATCTCTATTCTTCAGACAAAACAACCTCAGCTCTCATTGGGTTCTCATGAGGTGGTTTCCAAGGTCCTCATTCTCTTAGTTATTCCTCATTCTTGTTTGTCTGTGCTTTTACTAAAATGTAGCTTCCAAATGAGCACCAGGCTTACCATCCAGAGCAGTATAAAATCAATCATCATTTTTTTATGACTGCATTAATTGTTACTGCAGCTTACGGTTGGACAGTCCTTTTCAGTAGCCATTTCCCACTGTGACTCATATTAAAATAATGCTTAACTAAAAGTGCTAAGTCCTGTTTACTCTATAGTTCTGCAAGTTATTTGGTGAATCTAAGTGGAGGATTTTCCATTTATCATCGTTACTATGGTCATCATCAGTCCAATGTTTCAGCTTGTTTAGATTATTTTGAATCTCTATTCTGCCATCTACCAAGTTAGCTATCTCACCCAACTTTTTCTATATTTGCATACATAATGTTTGATTTTATGTTTTGTACAGTTGATTAACAAAAATGTTAAACATAGAAGGCTTAAGGACAGAGTTCTATGGCAGTCTATCACAGATTCTCAGATTAAAGTGGAGCAATTCAAAAATCAATAATCTCTGAGGACGGTTGTTCCACCCTCAGTACTATCAATCAACCTACATTTCACCATCTTGTCTACAAGTGTAGCTTGGAAGTGGTCACATTTATTCCACATAAAAAGTTTTATGACATTGTTAGTTTCAATAAATTTAGACCCAGAAGGAACCTTGAGATTCTTGAATCCAGCCTCCTCAGCTGAGGAAAGAGTCACAGAAAGGTTGTTCAAAACCATGTAGCTAATAAGTAACAAAGCTGGGTTTTGAACCCAAATCTTTTCCCTGGGAATCCAGTGTTCTTGGCTTTATCACACGTGGTCTGCTCATGTCGCAGAGATATGTTGGGGATTACAGAATCTGTAAAAGATTTGGAGCTTTTTAAAAAATTGGAAGTAGTATATTGTTGATGGT
The DNA here is from genome assembly GCF_011100635.1 of Trichosurus vulpecula. NCBI lineage: Eukaryota > Metazoa > Chordata > Mammalia > Diprotodontia > Phalangeridae > Trichosurus > Trichosurus vulpecula. The sequence goes on along the minus strand of NC_050574.1, from coordinate 236,950,190 downwards.
GTTATTAATTACTTCTAATTTTAAAAATATCAACAAATGAAAACAATAAAACATTTAATAATCCTACAGAGATAAACATGATAGCTGATAGGCATATATGTAAGCATATCTAAATATGTCACACATATGTGCATATATATGTGTGTGTAAGTATATAACACAGCTATTTATTATAAACTGCATGGAAATAAAAAAATAGTTAAAAGAAAACAATAATTGGAATCCTTATCCATGTGGGAAAATTTCTCACATTTTGGAAGCAAATACTCCATCCCCTCTTACATTGTATTTGTTGTAAAACACAAGCTGAGTGCCTATCAAAAGTTCACTGGTAAATTTTTATGTTGCAAAAGAATTAGATTATAAAAGTAAAAGAGCAAAATGTTCCCAGACCTTGCTATATTATAGACCAACATGAACAAAAAACTCACTATTCCAAACATAGCATCATTTTAAGAAGTACAAGGTCTCCTGCCTTTGCTGACAAGATAGGACATTCATCCCAATTGGAATGTAGCCATTGCCTATATCTGCAAGGGCTTGAGGCTCCCTTGACTATTCTAATAACACCTTCCCCTTCTTCCCTTGCTTTTTTTTCCCGCATTGAATTAATTTATACACTAGTCAAGTTGCAGAGAAGAATTATGACCAAATGGAATGAATCATGAGAAAGAAGAAACAGAACCAAAAAAAACCCCCAAAAACAAAAACAAAAGAGAAGGGAAAAAGGCGAGCATGAAGTGTGCCTCAATCTGCATTCAAACTTCATAGTTCTTTCTCTGGATGTAGATAGCATTCTCCATCGTGAGACCTTTGGAGTTGTCCTTGCACTTCCCTTGCTTTTAAACTCTCTAAAAACGCTTTGGTGATGCCAAAGTAAAGGTATTGATTTAGAGACTAGGGAATAGTTTTGTCCAGCCAGACACTTCCTAGTTATTAGGTATTGAGTGGAGAAGAATAGCCACCAAGTGCTATAGGCTTCATTCTTCTACAGCGCTTACTTAAAGGTATGGTCACATATGACAAAAAACATATTCTTCTTTTGGAGTTTTTTAATTATACATTCAAATCTGAAGGGGAATTTTAGGTCATCATTTTGTTGATTTGTTTCAGTTGTGTCTGACTCTTTGTGACCCCATTTGGGGTTTTCTTGGCAAAGATACTGAAGGGGTTTGCCATTTCCGCCTCCAGTTTTGTTTACACATGGGGAACCCGAGGCAAACAGGGTTAAGAGACTTGCCCAGAGTCACACAGCTATTAAGTATTTAAGTCCTGATTTGAACTCATGAAGTCAAATCTTCCAGATTCCAAGCCTAGTGCTCTATTCACTGTGACATCTAGCTGCCCTATAGACAGATAAATTGGTCTCAGAGAGGTTAAATGTTTGCTAGGGACATACAAATAATAACTGTCAGATTTGGGATTTGAATCAAGGTTTTCTTAACTCCAAATCTTATGTCCAGTGTATCATACTACCATACAGACTAACACAGCACTGGCTCAGCAAATACCTATTAAATTGAATTATCGTTAACTTTGTGAGTTTTGGGTGCATATTGCTTGTCAACTATATTGCTGCACCATCATTCTCAAAGGTCCCTCCAACCCTGAATCCTCTAATCTGCTAATCTTATGTCTCTGTTCAATAACTCATCAACAAGTCAGTTCTTCGACTTTGAGTGAATAAGTTATTTTGTTTACTATAAATACCCAAATTAACTATAAAGGACATATGAAGAAAGACACTATCTGCCTCCAGAGAAAGAACTGATAAATAGATGTAAAGAATAATTTGTATACCTATTTCTGTCTAATGTTCACCATCTCTAGGGTGGGGGGAGGAAGGGAGGCAAGGGAAAAAAAGAAATTTACATGATGATTTTGTTGTATATTTGAAAGGAATAGCAAGTTGTGAAAGTAGATTTGCAGTTTCATGTGCAATCATCTTTTTTATCGTACTATGTTATGTAAATGCTTGTTTTATTCTATAAATTAAAAATAAAAAGAATTTTTTTAAAAGTCAGCTCTTGATTAGAGAAACGGGGTATGGTGGGAACAACATTTGACCTCCTCATCTTCCCCACTCCCCCCCTCCCCAAAGTTATCAAAACTAACTTTGAGACTTGAGGGGATCAGGGAACTAAAAAAAAAACACCCAACAAAAAACAACTCAGATCCTTCACATCAGTTCTAGGCTAGTCTAAGTACAAAAGGGCCACAAGGAACTCCAGGTGCTATTAGAAGTTTTGCAGGGAGACTACCATAGGCAACTCAAAGGTAGGGGAGTTTCTCTCAGCTGGACTAACTTGGGGTACAAATATATATCTCTTTGAATATCCTTCCCCTTGTATGGCTAAGTAAATCTCCTTTTGTTATTTTTTGAATGATCCATTGGTGTTTTGTTTCTTTCCAGTATTGAATGTTTGGCAACTAAATGGCACAGTGAATAGAGTGCTGGACTTCGAGTCAGGAAGACCTGACTTAAAATTCTCCATCAGACATTTGCTAGCTGCATGACGCTGGGAATGTCAATTCACCTTTCTTAAACTCAGTTTCCTCATCTGTAAAATGGTGAGAATTATATCACCTACCTCACAGGGTTGTTGAGAGGATTAAATGCAATAACCTATAAAGTGCTTTTTATACCTAAAGTGAAGTGCTACAAAGCACTTGGAGTGATAAATGCTAACATTGTTATAATTATTTTTTATAATAACATGACTACTGCATAAATTATCAGGAAACTGGAGTGAATCAGGTCCATTCTTGAAGTCTGACCTAGTCTAGAACACAGGGAAAACTCAGCAGAGGGTCATTACTATAGCCATTTTATTTCTCTCTCTCTTTTTTTAGGTTTTAAACATACATGTTTATTTTCATAGTAAAAATAATTTTTTTTTCACTGATAGAAACAGGATGTACTATTGGTAGAAAAAATGCAAAATGTTTCATGAAAGGGTGAAGAAGCACATAACTATCTGACTGACAATATTTACATCCTTGCAAAAAAGCCAGAGCTTTTTTACAGAATTAGCAATTGAAGAAAATACTGACATATATAATAACAAGCTAACAATTGTACAAACGACAGCTCAGTAATGTGTGCATCGAACAAGGAAGCTCAGGACTCAGTGCCAATTACTCTGAACTGCCTCCAACGTCAATATTTAACAGCGTTTTGATTTTATCATACAAGACCAGCACCAAGGCACCACGGGTGCCTCTCAGGACATTGGAAAAGGTTCCACGGAAGAAAGCTGCTGGGCCTTCGTGCCCGTAGATCTTCAAGAAGCAGTCCATGGTACTGGTGCTCCGCCCAACCACTCTGCATCATCCATCATAACATCTCCTGAATGTGTCAAAGGCAGTATTCCAGAGCAGGGAGTCACCACTTGAGCAATTGAAAATGCCACAAGAAATGGGATTTCCTTTGGATTTGGTAATAAGCCCTTAATTGTGTCATAACATCGAAAATTAGAGGCTCGATACACAGTGATGCCCGGTGCAGAAACATGAAACCCTTGGCACAAACCAGTGACACCCTTGGATTCGGCGATAAGGCAGCCCAGGACCTTTTCTAATATCAACCCCTAATCGAGTTCAGGCAAAATCTAGTGGATAAACTACACACAGGGATGCAGCTCCACCTGAAGCTACATTAGCCAAAAACTACCTCCAGAACTGTTTATCCTTGTTAACGCCTGACACGAAAATCTGTTTATATTTGTCCTTAAAAGCGAAATTTAGAGTTTGTGTTGTAAAATAGCGAAAGACATTTGCCAAACTGCCACGCCAAAACCTGAAAAAATCCCTGCTCCCGAGGGAAGCGCACGAGGCAGTCCACGAGGCCCTTGTACTGCGCCTCGGGGCTAACATGCTGGGACAAAGCCTGCAGCAGCTGCTTCACGCGCTCCACGGGCGCCAGGGCAGCCTCGGACACAGCGGCCGCGACGCCGCCCACCAGGAGGTCCCTGCCGAAGGACTCCAGGTCCAGAAGCTGCTGCTGCTTCTGGGGCTCACCCTGGCCCTTGCGCTTGGGCCACCATGGGTCGGCGGGGATCCAGGGCTTTAGGGCAGGGGGGCGGTGGAGGCGCTGACGAAAACGGCCTCCGCTCAGGCTTGGCACAGGCGGGAAGGAGGCGCAGGCCGCCTTTATTTCTCTTTCATCATAGGAACTTTTAACATGGAAATAGTCACCGTTTGGATTTCCAACGTTCTATAGGAAGCCTAGAATAAATCTATATTATGAATGCAGAATTCATTTAACATTTTTAAAAGACTAGATGGGTCTAAAATTTCAAGGAAAAGAAAAGGAATGCTTATAGGCCCCACGGTGGATAGGGCACTTAGCTTGGAAGCAGGAAGACTCCTCTCTATGAGTCTTCAAATCTGACCTCAGACACTTTCTGTGTGACCCTGGGCAAGTCACTTAACCCTGTTTGCCTCAGTTTCCTCATCTGTAAAATGAGCTGGAGAAGGAAATGGCAAACCACTCCAGCAGCTTTGCCAAGAATCATGAAGGGACCTAGAAGAGTTGGATGGGACTGACCGATAACAAGTGTAAGTGTGATTTGAACAAATCGCCTTAGTAGACCAAAGCAATAACATAGCTGAAATTAAATGTTGTATAACACACTTTTCCATTCAAACCCTACTCTAACATCCCATTTTGGAATGGAGGGGACTCAAGGTTCTCAAGGGCAGTGCCACAGGAGCCAGTTCTGGTAGGCTGTGCCAACTGATTAGCCTGGTGTGTGTCTTCCTCTTGGGTACCAGTATAGCTAAATTTAGAGAGGTTCATCAGTTGTTGAATTGATCATGTTTTCAGCTCTAGGAACTCTTGAAGACACTTTTTGCTATTTGATGTTTTACTTCTAAACAGTAGTGGCAGAGCTATAACTGGGACAGAGTGACTGGAGTTTAGTTACAGGGTAGGAAAATCTAGAGGGGGCCCATAGCACTATCCAGGTATGTATTTTATTAGCTTAAAAATTTCATGGTGTCCTGGATGTCCTCCTCCTTCTGGGAGGTCCCACCCTGTGACCCAATTCTTCATTTCCTCTCTCTCTTGGTCTAAACAGTTAAAATTGCTAGTTATAGCTCTGAGTGGCAATGCTTAATATTTATTAACTTCTCGGGCCTGGGGAAAGATGGTCTTCTGGGCTGGTACTGACTCAGATCAAACCCCTGGTAATTTAGGTTTGATTCTGGAACAAAATGAGTCACACATAGATCATTCAATAGTTAACAAAAGAATTACTTCAACTTGGTTGGAGATGGACATTCCAAAAGAATAGGCATTGAAGACACCTCAAGTTGATTCAGCCCACTGAAGCTCCCTTAACCTAATCTATTGTTTTTTACCAGCCAAGCATCAGATAGTGGGGCTGGGAGCTCCTAAAGGCTGGTTTGTATTCAGGCAAAGAGGAAGTGATATCAACAACTTGAGCCTTTGGTCCTCTGAGCCAGCAATGTCTTGGGTTTGGTTTTAATACCCTTTAAGGGAAAGCTAATCTAAATTTAATAGGGGAAGGGATTGGGATATTGCTCCTACCATGAATGGTAAGTTAGCACATTAATGGAGAACATCAACAATTGAAGCTTTAGCCATCCAAGTTAAAAGTTAACTCTGAGGGGTAAGCAGGGATATGCTGGTAAATGCTTAACAACTAAATCTGGGGAAACACACATACACGTGTACAAAACACATATGCTGGGCATCCTTTTAAAGTCTATACTATTAATATTTTTATATCACTTTCTTGAGTCTAGACAATCAACAAGACAATAAATCAAGCGCTGATTTGTAGGCATGCTGATTTCTGAGGTATAAACACTCATACTGAAAATTGAACAATTATCTCTCTCCAGCTGGTTAGAACTGGCTCCAGCACAGCACTGTGTGTAAACTACTCTCTAAGAGGGGCATTCTCACCAAATTACAAATGGAGAGGAACCCCAAGCTGGTGACAGAATATTTGGAATGGTATGGAATTAATGTTGGGGTTCTGTTCTTGTTGTGCTCTTTACCCCTCTGTCACCTACTACCCCGTAAAAATGTAGCATTTTCTCGGAGGATTGTGTTGGCCCAATCATCCTGCACTCATCATATCAAACTGACTTTGAGTATAGGAAATACCATTCAGTGAACATTTAATTAAGCACATTATGTATCGTCTTTGTTCAATGATGGATTTTTATAGCTGATCACCTTTCTGAGGGCCCTAGTCAAGAACTACCAAAGAAGAGCAAGTTTACAAAGCAATCATGCCTGTCAGCCAAAAATAGAGGGATCTTAGAAAAACTATGATAAGTGGGAATTCAAAGTCTACACTACATCATTTTCTTTTGTGGTTAGTTTAGTCTGACAGTTTTTGGAGAAAAAGCCTAAACTACCAAACTGTTCTGAGTCTCTTTTTAGCTTGCAGATGCTTATTTTTCCTCGGAAAGTTTCTATACCCTTACATGATTGACAGCTGACTGGTTCCCATGGAAGAGAGGAAACAATAAGATGGGCTAGGGCATTTATTTAATAGTTCCTTAAGCCTACAGAAACTAAATTCTAAGATAAAACATTAGCATCTGTCTAAATTGGAAAAGCTGACACAAGTATCAGTCAGATTCTGAGAACTGCAAGACTGTCATGGGACCTTAATACCACTTGTGTGGGATATTTCATGGAAAACTATCATTCCAAGTTTATCCCATATTTTTTTTCTTCTTCTATTACTAACCAAGGCTGGAGATAAGGAGAAAAAAATGGAAACAGGAAGGATGATTTCTTTGCACATTTTCCTTCCATAGACCAATATATAATGAAAGAGTAGGGAGCAATGAGAGAAGAGAAAACAAAGAAGGGAGAGGAGGGGGAAAGCAGGAGAGAACTGGAGCAGAAGAGATGGGGCAATTTTTCTGTGCTCAAAGTGCTGGCCTAGGTACATGCTAACAGCTAGTATTTATCTTTTGTTTTGAGGCTTACAAAACACTTCATATGTGTTATCTCATGTGATTCTGACAATAACTCTGTGAGGTAGGTGTTTATATGATGTATCCCCCATTAGACTGTAAGCTCCTTGAGAGCAGGGATGTCTTTTGCCTCTTTTTGTAACCTCAGCACTTAGTACAGTGTCTTCTACATAATAGGTGCTTAATAAATGTTTATTGATCGACTGATGTTACCGAGATGGAAATGAGGCTGGAGAGAGTTTAAGTTTCTTGCCCAGGTCACACACAGTTAGTGTATATTTGAGGCAGGATTCAAACTTAGATCAAATCAAGTCAAGTTAACAAGCAAGCATTTACTATGTGCCAGGCATTGTGCTAAGTAAATACAGAATACAAATAAGGAAATAATAATAATATAATATTAGGAAATACAAATATACTTTAAAAGAAATCGTTCTTTCACTCTAGGAACTTACATTCTAAAAGGGGAAGATAACATTTAAAAGGGAGTTGAGAAGGGGGTGTCAAGCTGTAGGAGAAGGGTGTCAAAGTCCAGACAGTGAAGTGTGGCTATAGGAAGAACTTAGCAATGGGAGAAGGGGGCCCCTTAGGTCTTCTATCCAGTTGATGGTAGCAGAATAGAGAACTGATCCATCCATAACTCTTGATCAATATTATTATCTCATTTTTTTCTATGTAGTATAACTACATGGGGTGGGGAGAGAGGCAAGGACCCTATTTACTTTGAAAGTTATGATTTGAAGGTTCTGGAGCTCTTAAGCCACTGCATGTTATTTAGGTAATAATAGAATGATGGTAAAGTAGGGCAAGTTGAACATTTTGGACTATTTAGAGTCTATTCGAATAGAAAGCATGTTTTGCTAAGCATATTTTTCATTTAAAAAACCCAACCATTTAGATGGAATGCTTCTGAGATTGTGATACATTTATATTTTACTTAACAAATGTGATTTCTAGAGTCTTTTCATAACCAAGATGATTTTAAAGCCCCCTTTCTTAGAAGCTATATATAGTATTTTGCCAAGAAATTGACCCAATGCAAATCTTTAAGTTCTGAGGAGATCCACAAGGTGGAAAAGAGAGTATTCTAGAGTCAAAAGATTCTAATAACTAATAAATAACTTGATTCTAAAAACTAACATTTCAGCTATTCCTATCCCAATATAGACAAGTAGTGAGTTATTTAAGGCCAATCTGTCCTTTACATAACAGTCTGCCCAGCTAGGAAATAGAAACCCCCCTCTCTGCCACCGATTCCTCCCTGATTTCTCTTTCTCTCTGTCTTTTTCTCCCCCAATACCAGTTCTTTCCTTCCTTTCCCCCGGGCCTCTCTCATATGCTCCATCCCTTTCCACCTTCATTCTGGAGATTTTGGCTAAATCTGGATGAACTGACTGCATGTTACCTAAATTGCAGTAGGGTCTGTGGTGGCAGTGTAGTACACTGGGAAAAACACTGGTCTTAGAGGAATGGGATCTGAGTTCAAATCCCCACTCTGACAATTGCTACCTATGTAACCTTGAACAAATTGCTGAACTTCCTTGGGTTTCATTTTCTCACCCAGGAAACTAAGGGGGTTTGACTAAATGGCTTCTGATGTCCCCTCCAGTTCCTTATCTGTGATCCTATGGATGCTATTAATGATAAGAGGAGGAAGAGAATCTTGGCATAATGAAAAAAGCACTAAAGCCATATGGGATGTGTCTGTAGCACAACTATCCCTACTTCCAGCCCCCAAAGTTTCACCATTACATTTTCTCCCTCTGCTTTGCAAGTACCCCACCTCTCCTCTTCTGAGCTAGGCACCAACCCCTCCAAGGATTTATAACCTAACCACTACCCAGGACATCCCAAGCAGTACCTATGCATGTATCATTGGGACCCTTTTGCTCAAACATAGCCATCCCCATTCAAGGGCAAGTTCTACATTTTGGAGCAGTGACCTGTGAGTAAGTGCCCCACCTACCACTTTTCATTTGGGGTGGACAAAGTTAGTAAGTAACACAGGATGAACAGGCCTGGATGAGTTGAAACCTGCATAGCAGATCTCACAATATTATCTTCCCCCACACCCAAACTTACTCCTCTTCTAAATTTTCCTATTACAATCAAAAGCACTGCCATGTCTTCAGTCATTCTGGCTCACAATTGCTACTTCATGAACTTACTCTTATGACTAAATCTTGTTTCTATTTTCACAGAATTTCTCACATTTTTCTCTTTTCCTTTATTCACACAGCTACCATCCTAGTTCAGACCCTTATCACTTCACACCTAGACTGTTGCACTAACCTCCTATTGGTCTCCTGGCTTCAAACCTTTCCCCTCTCTTATCCATCTTCCACATAATCAATATCGTGGTTCTTTCTAAAGCACAGGTCTGACCATGTCACTCCCCAACTCAGCAAGTCCAACCGTTCCATATTGATTCTATGATCAAATATTATTTCATCTTTATCTAAGTTTTAAAACTTTCTATTTTATGTAAGTTTTATTATGCATATAATTATTAATATAGATTACATATATAAAATTTATGAATATGTGCATTTTAGGGTATAGGCTCAAAAGTTTTTATTCTTGGAGTGCATGATTGAAAAAGTTAAGAGATGACTGTTCACTAAGGTCCCTTCCAGTTTTTTGTCCTATGATCCTGTGAAAATTGCTGTTCCTCACTAGTTGCTAGCATCAGTAGGCATCATAGAATGGTGAGGAAATAATGCAGTTGAGAACAAAATATTTGACAATAGCTATGGAATCTGCCATTTTTTCCAAAACCTTGATGCTCCTCTTCTGATGCTGCCATTTCAATTCAGTTTAATTCAGTTCAGATGGAAAAAAATGTTCTGAGTGTCTATTGCATGTAAAGCACTGTTAGATTTTGTGGGGAAAGGGATGCAAAATTAATGAAATATGACTCCTAAGGAGTTCATAGTCCAGTAGATGAAAAAAGAATAAAGAAATAACTCTAATACAAAAAAGAAGTGTTTCTGAAGAAGTATGGGCAAGGTACTATGGTGCTTCATAGTAGAAGAGTTCATTTCTTGTTAGGGGGATTAGAGAAGGTGGGATCAAGTGGAGGATGTGGAATTATTTGAAATAGCCTTTGGGAAATGTGTAGGAGGGAAAGGCATTTGAGGTAGAGAGACTAACATATGCAAAGGTATAGTCCATCAATAGTCTAGGATGTATTGAGCTTTCTACTTTGTCAAAAGTATAGAGTTCTAGAACCATAGTAGTAGGAGATATGACAGGTGAAGCCTAGATGCAGGAGAACTTCAAATATCATGCTGAAGAGTTTGGTCTTTATTTTTTATACAATGGAAAATCATTGAAGGATTTCGATCAGTGGAGTGACACTATCAAACTATACTTTAATAAAATTAATTTGCCAGCTGTATGCAGGCTAGACTGGATAAGAGAGGCAGATACTTGGATTGAGACTATCAAAACAGTTTACATGAGAGATAACAGGAGTCTGATCTACAGGGAAAACAGTAGGAATGGAAAGGAGGGGATGTATTGAAAGACTTTCTAAAGGTATATAACCATTACCTTAGAGGATCCTTCCTGATATCCTCACTTTGAGCAACTCATCTGTCTTGCTCATCTACCTTTATCCAGATGAAGATTGAGGATTTCATTGTCTGAAGTGTTGTATCCCCACTAGAGTGGCACATGAGAATGTCAATGTATGGTATTCCCCACAAAGGGTGGCCATCAGCTTACATTCAATTTCACATGGCATTAAACATAGAACAAGTTTAATTTACAGGTTAAAGAAGGAATTTGTTTCCCAAACCATAAAGAATAAACATACTCTTTTTTCTTCTTTCAGTGGACTTGCTTTACCCCAATAGAGACTTGAGCCATCCATGTGACTTAGAGAACTTCCTTAGGTGAGATATAAATTTCAGGTGAGATATAAATTCAGGGTTCATTACCACTGCTGCTCTTTCCTCCAGTTGTTCAATAATACTCAGGTCTCTCCTTGCAAAGGTAGTTGTTCCTATCCCAGGAGATGGTACCAGCTCTAGAGCAGCTGGACCAGGAGAGACTGACACTGTTCAGGACCAGAATGACTCCAGACTCTATTATTTCTATTCTTTAAAACTTGGTCCCATAGCCCTAGTACACTCAGCGGTCTCTTCAGGAGCTGTGAAAATTCATTCTACTTCGCCTTCTTGAAATAATCTGTTCTTCATTTTTGACCCAAGACTCAAAGCACCATTTGCATAAGCCTCTCCTTGTTGATAGAGATAGATTTGTGTTGGTGAGAGCTGGATAGAAGAGTGATCCTGGGTTCCTGGCTTCTATCTTGGAGAGAGAAGACATGTAGTTCCAACTTTTATTTAGGTCCCTGATGGGAGATGGACTCTGGAAAGACACTGACATGTTGAGGAGTTTGCACTTCAATCATGACCCTATTCCCAGCTTACTACACCAGAGACTTTGGGGAATTTCCTCTTGGGTGAGATCTGACCTCTTTTCTCTTGGTTGAGCTGAGTTTTCTCACTCCCAATGGGAGAGCTCATTGACTTTGTGTATTGTGCAGTATATATTCTCTTATGTATACTTTCTCTCATTTCTATTTCGATATTGACTTGGAAAAATGGTTTTATTTTGCTATATGTGTTCATTGTGGTATTTAGTAGGTAAGGTATCAAGCCTTAGATACATAGCTTGGGGTCTTCCTTTCCTGTTAAAGAATAGTGATCAAGAGTGCAGATTGAACCTAAAATTATTTCTCCTAGACTAATAATACTTAAGGGAGCAAAAAGATATAATTCTAGCCTGGTACTTCCTCTCTCTGAGGAGAGCAGACTGGCTAGCCTCTGGCGCCAACTTCCTGCTTCCCCTCCTGGCAAGAATCAAAGTCTCCCTTGAAGAAGCGGGGGAGAAAGATGACTCTAGAGATGTCTATTTCTTCTTGTTTTCCTATAAGCCACATCCAGACAGACTCTTGGGTCCATATGTAACCTATATGGGCAAAACCACAGAATATGTCCACCAAACCCCACTACACACTCACAAACAAACTATGGTGAATTTTCCCACATAGTGCACTCTCTTCTAGTTGCCTGGTAGGGTGCTTCTTGCTTTTCCGGCATTTTTATTGGGTTCTGTTCCCTTGTTTCCTCTTCCTTTGTGCCTGGTTCTCAACTTCTGAGGCTTTTGAGCTAGGGATGCAAATAAGCTGCTTCAGAAAGCACTGGAAAACAAGACAGGGAAAGAGGCAGGGCTGATGGCACACAAGGGGAGGAGAAAAGCAAAGGGAGTGTGCTGACTTCACGGGTTCTAAGTTATGGATTCTAGGAGGTAAGGAACAAGGGCAGGGGCTGAATGTATTCTGAAAACTAAGGGCTGAAGGTGAGATGCCCTGATGGTGAGACGCCCCTTTTCTTTTGCTTTCCCCCAAGGGGAAAAGTGAAGCTTTGGCAGAGGTAGACATGACACATGACACATGACAAACATGAAAGACTGATTAGATGTGGAAGAGGAGGGAAAGATAAAGGATGTCTCCATTGGTGGAGACAGAAGCCAGATTGCAAAGGATCAGTGGAGGACAGTGGGAATGGCGAGGAAGTAAGGTAGCAAATGGTGGTGAAAGAGGATGGAAGGAAGATGGACAAATGGAGGAGGAGAGGGAGGAGCTATAGGAGAAACAGCTATAACAAAGAAAAGAGAAACAGGAGAGAGGTTAGAAGAGTCATTTCATCCCATTCTGCTTCTCTCTATTTCCCTTTAACAAAAAATTTCGACACACAGTTAAGAAGTGTCCACTACGTACAAGGCATTATACTAGGTGTTGGTGATATAAAGACAGAAATGAATTGTCCCTACTTTTTACAAGCTCACATTCTAGAGTGTACACAGATAACTACATTAGAAAATAATTTGAAGAGGAGGAAAAAACAACACTAGCAACAGTGTTGGAAATCATAGGTTTAGAAGTGGAAAAACCCTTAGAAAGCATCTAGTCAAATACCTTCAATTTGCAGATGAAGAAATTGAAGCCCAGAGAAGTTGAGCCCAGAAGGTCACCCAAAGAGTAACTGATGGGGGTGGAATTCAAATCTTGACTCTCTGATTCAAAATCTAGGACCCTTTCTATCACTCACTCCATAAAAAGAGGGTTCCCTGGAAGAGGTGGTATCTGAGTTGGGCTTTCAAAAGTGCTAATGATTCTGAGAGATCAAGAGAGAGTTCATTCTAGGAATGGGGAGATTGCTTCTTGTGTGATGCGTAGAGGCCAGAAATAGCATGTTTTGTTAAGGAAAGGGCTAGTAGTTCAATTTCTCATCACGTTCACCTCCAGCACCATAGGATCATAGGACGATAGATTGGGAACTGGAAGGGACCACAGAGGTCATCTAGTCCACTCTATCATCTTCAATCCCCATTTAACGGATAAAGAAATTGAAGCTCAGAGAGGTTCCCTTTACAGGACAATTTGTAAAGACTCACACAGGTAATGTGTCAGAGCTGGGAATTGAACTTTGCACAAATGACATGTTATTATCATGTAAAATTGCATTCCTGACAGCTGCTAATTGTCTTCAGGATGGGAATTGCCTCTTGTGAAAGTTGGGGAAAAGAGGTGAAACATTTGTTTCACTCTGATATAGCAAGGCAAATGTTTACTTTAGAATTAATCGTTACAGACATTTGAGCTAATCACACCCCCAGGTATTGTTCTCCACAGTTAAGAATGTCCACATTTGTCCCACTCACAGAGAATCCTCTTCTGGAGATGATCAAATCATAATTTGGAATTTGTTGCTAAAGACCAAGTTCCGCTAAATGCTATCTACATACCCCGTGCCCTGATGTACCTGTGGTCTTACTCGCATGGTACATCCCTTCAAGGATTCAGAACAAACTCACCTTCCAAACCTTGAAGTGCTGCATAAATATTAGTTACTAAGATTTTTTTGCTTATGCCTTCTTTTTGATGATGTCTTTGCTCTTTGTACCACATGGTACTGTCTCATTCCAAAAGCCCTGCTCCAGTTTCTCATCCCTGGCTCCTTGGAGACTTGCTTCTTGCTTTTAGCTAGCCTTTCCTTTCCTCTTTCCCTCTGTGTTAGAATGGCCACCTCAGGGTACTTGAGGTCCCACCAGTGGTTTAGATCTAACCAAAGCTCATTGACACAGGACTCTTTTCCTCATTGATGGAGATCAATGCCCCATGCCTACATGAGGGGAGAATCAGGGTTGGAGAGTGGGAGAGAGGAGAATCTTTTCAAGGTTCTCGTCAGTATCTTTGATCTCTTCTGGTTTACAATCTTTTAGGTTTCTTTAGTATTCTGCGCCTCTCTCTGGCTCTGCAGTCACTTGGGGATGGGGGTGGGGCGGGGCAGTTTCTGCTTCTGACTTCCAGCTTAAGAGAGGATATATATGATGACAGCCCCAATTCAGGTTGCTGAAGGAAAAGACTGGGAAGATACGAGAGGGGTGGGCAGTCTCCAACAAAGTGTCCAGATCAACAGAATTTTCGCTCAGGTTTTTTGGTCCTGCTCTCTAGCTTCTTCTTAAGTTCCCTCAGCTTGAAAGGTGCCATTATTTTCCTCAGGGCTAGCAGACTTTAATTGGCTGTGGAAAGGATATAATTACTATATCTCTATGACTCTTGCATTGGTCTCCACATCTTTACCCTTCTTTTTCCATCTCAATATCACCTTTATCTTGAAAGAAGAATGACATTTGTACTGGAAATGATAGAATAGAAATGGCTAACAGGGAGTTGACACCCAAAGATAAGAAGACAGTAAGTGAACATGTAGCCTCCCTTGATGAATTCAGGTCACCTGGCCCACACAAGCTACATCAATCAATCCATCAATAAACATTTATTAAGCAGCTAGGGGTCCTGAAGGAACAAGCAAACAAATTTGTGCAAACAAGTTATGTACAGAATAAATAGGAAATAATTAACAGAGAGAAAGCACTAGAATTAAGAGTGGTTTGGGAAAAGCTTCGTGAAGGAAGTGGGGTTTTAGCTGGGATTTAAAGGCAGATAGGGAAGGACAGAGGCAGAAATGAGGAGGGAGAGCATTCTAGGATTGGGGAATAGTCAGAGAGAATGCCCAGAGCTGAGAGATGCAAGTGTTCTGTTTGAGAAATGGCAAGGAGGCCAGAGTCACTGGACTGAAGAGTGTGTGTGTGTGTGTGTGTGTGTGTGTGTGTGTGTGTGTAACATGGTTAGACTTCTGTTTTAAGAAAATCACTATGGTGGCCAGATGGAAAGGGATCTGTGCTGTTAAACATTTTATCAGTGACTTATATAAATGTATAAAAGGCATTATCATTAAATTTGAAGATGACACAGATTTGAGAGGGATAGCTAACATACTGGATTATGGAGTCAGGATCCCACAGGAGCTGAATCTAACAAGATGAAATTCAGTAGGGATAAATACAAAGCCTTACATTTGGTTACACACACACACACACACACACACACACACACACACGCACATACATCAACTTCACCAATGTAAGATCTGTATGCATGGATAAATAGCAGTTGTAATGAAAAAAAGATCTTGGGGTTTTAGTGAACTACAAGGTCAAAGTGGGTGAGCAGTGTGATATGGAAGCCAAAAAAGCTGATGCAAACTCTGGTTGCATTAAGAGGATCATTGCTTCCAGGAATAGGGGTGTAACAGTCCCACTGTTCTCTGCCCTCATCATACTGTATCTGGAATGTTGACTTTAGCTCTATGCATCGTAGTTTAGGAAGGACATTGATAATCTGGAAAATGTCCAGAGGACAGAAATTGGTATAGTGAGAGGCCTTGAGCCTATGACATATAAGAACTGGTTAAAGGAACTGGACATATTTAGTCTTTCCCAGCCCTCCTTAATCTTAGTTCCTTCCTTCTGAGATTATATCCAATTTATCCTGTATAGATCTTGTTTGTATATAATTGTCTCCCTCATTAGACTGCATACTCCTTGAGAGGAGGAACTGATTTTTACTTTTCTTTGAATTTCTAGCACTTGGCACAGTGCCTGGCACATTTGTTGTTGTCCAGTTATTTCAGTTGTATCCTACTCTCCATGACCCCCTTTTGGGTTTCCTTGGCAAAGATATGGGAGTGATTTGACATTTTCAGCTCATTTTACAAATGAGGAAACTGAGGCAAATGGGTTAACTGACTTGGCCAGGGTCACACAGCTAGTAAGTGTCTGAGGTTGGCGTTCAACTCAGGTCTTCCTGATTTTAGGTTCAGTGCTCTATCCATTGTGCCACCTAGCTGCCCCATGTGGCACATAGCAGACACTTAAAAAATGCTTGACTTGTCTTGACTATAGAAAAGAAGATTCAGGGGAGACTTGATTGCTGTCTTCAAGTATTTGAAGGGCTGTCACTGTAGAGGAAGAATTAGATTTGTTCTATTTGTCTTCAGAGGGCAGAACCACAACTAATGGGTGGAAGTTTCAAAGAGGAAAATTTAGGTTTGATGTCAGGAAAAATCTCCTAACAATTGGAGTTGTCCAAAATAGAATGGACTTATTTAATGGGAGGTGAGCTCCACATCCTTCACAATCTTCAAACAGATATCCTTTTGTTGGGCATATTATAAAGGGAGTTCTTTTCATGTAGCTTTTTGATCTATATGGATGCTGAAGTCCTTTCCAACTGTCAAATTCAGTGATCCTATGATTCTTTGAATAGGTGACTGGGGTGGCTCAGTGGATAGGACACTGGCTCTGGAATTGGGAGGTCTTGAGTTCAAATGTGACCTCAGACACTTATTGACTGTATGACCATGGGCAAGTCACTTAATCCTATTTGCCTCTGTTTTCTTAAATGTAAAACTAGCTGAAGAAGGAAATGGCAAACCATTCTAGTGTCTTTGCCAAGAGAACCCCAAAGAGGGTTATGAAGAGTCAGATATGACTGAACAGTGACAACAACAAGGTCATTTCCCATCCTAAATCTAGAATCCTACGAACTCTTGGAACACAACTCATTTTTTAATCAAAAATTGAATATATTCCATTTTCTTCTCTATGAAATAAAGGACTAGTTTTGATTTAGGCACCCTGTGTAGAAGAATGCTATAGTCTGTAAAGAATTGAAAACAAGGCACTTGGAGAAGCACATGATGGCTGTAAGCTGGCTTTAATGGGTTAAACGAGGAATTTTGCAGTAGGGATGGTGTAAAAGATGGCATCAGTGGAATGTACAAGGAAAATTTTTTTTCAAAGTTATGCTGGTTATGTGGTGATAAAGATAAGTGGATAGTTCTCATGTTCCTGATCAAGACAAATCAAGGAAGATCCCCTGGTTGGGCCCTTTGTGGCAGACTTAGGAAGGACAGAGACAAGAGTCATATAAGATGGGCAGACATGGATGGGTTCTGATCAATATCCTTAAAGGAAATACCCATATCAATAAGATCACAGATCTATTGGGTATCTGAGTGTTATAGTAGACATGTAATTGAGGTAAAATTGTCCTTTATTCTAAATTGTGACATGTTGATCTCCAGAAGAAGACTTTTGGTGAATGGGATATGCTTAGCCATTCCTGACCGTAGAGAATAGTAAGAATCTGGAGGTGTGATTGACTCAACTTTTAGTTGTGATTAATTCTGAAAGGAATATTCACATTGATATTATGTCAGAGTGGGATGAATGCCTCACTTTTTCCCCCTAAATTCCACAAGAGGTGATTCCCAATTTGAAGACAATTAGTGGCCATTGCTAATACTATGTTACATGATTAAGCAAAGGTTTGAACCATCTATGATATACTCAAGGAGATCATTGGCAGAAGGAAAGGACCATTATATTTGTGGATTTATGTTTATAGAACAGAATTTCTCTTCAATTAGATCAAGTCTTTGACAGTATTTTTAAATCATTCTGCTCCATACTTAAGGATTTATTTATAATCAGTTTTTTGTTGTTTAAAAATTAGCAATTATTTGCACAAAAAGCCCCACCAAAACATGGTCTTATGTGATAAACCAGAATTGGCATTTTTAATCAGCTGGATGCTCTTTTATGTTAAATGATTTATGAAGTAGCTATATGGTGGAATGTGTGGTGGTGGAGGGGGTGGTAATGAAATGACATATAGATGATTTACCAAGCTAAAAATTTAGATGCTTGATAATTTTCATCTGTAGTGTATATGCTAAAAAAGCAAAGATTGTAGCTCTGAATAGTTAGCCTACCACATGTCAAACCCAACCAGCAGAACATATGGCCTGACACAACGCCATAATCACTTAAATCTGTGTGCCTTCAGGAAAACAAGCATTCCTGTAGAGGGATATCAATAAATAGAAATTATCACTTAACTCGTGCTTACTTCTGGGTCTGCCTCTGAAGCTTTTAGCCTGGCCAGAAGAAGTCAGTCAACAAGCATTTATTAAGTACCTACTATGTGCCATGTAGCATGCTAAGCTCTTTTTGTTGAAAGGCAAAAAATTGAATCCAAGGAGGAGACAACATACAGATAACTATGAATATACAAGATACACACACACACACACACACACACACACACACACACACACACAGTATTAATGGAAAAGAATCTCAGAAGAAAGTCATTGATGGCAGTGTAGGTGGTAGGACAGGACTGGGAGATATTTGGCTCATCCATTTTCTTTTGCAAATGGATTTTCCCATACATATACAACCTGAGCTGTTCTTTGTCTTTAATAACTGATTTTAAGAGGGTTACCTTAGTAATCCAATTTTTGGATTGTTTTTGTAGAAAGTAACTAACCTCTTCTTTAGGTAGTGGCGGGGGAGGGAAGAGTTTGGGACTGTTAGCTTAGATATTTCACTTGAGTCCCTGAAGAATTTCTGATTCATTTGTAGCTGAGTTCTATAATGAAAAAGAGAATAATTTTCTGAGTCTTTTCCTTTATAGATGACATAGTAAAACAGTATTAATTTTTAGATATTGACAATGGGATCTGGTGCAAGTGACCAAATTTTGCCAATTAGTCAGTGATATTTTAAAAAGCAGGATGAGAATCAAACAGGTTGCCCCACCAAATTGATTTTATTATTTTGATGAATGTTGCTTAAATTTAGTATAAAACATAGTTCATATTTTACACAATAATGAAATCTTAGCAATGTAAAATCCCCCTTCTGTGATTACATTTTTGCTGGGAAGTGGGACCAGAACCAGATTTTGCACGAAGGATTGCCTCCAGGATAAAATACAAACTTCTCAGCCTGGCATTTAAAGCCTTCCACAATCTGGCTCCCACCTACCTTTCTAGGCTTATTTTGTATTACTCCCCTTCGAGCACTCTCCGTTCTTCAAAAGTGGGGGGAGTTAGGAGTTGTGGGGTGGTGGGGGAGGAGGAGGCCTGCTTAGTGGTGCTGGATCCACAGACTGCCTTTCAAGGGTTACCTCTGAACCCTGGTTCAGGTGTTACCGTGTCTTAAATGCACTCCCTTCCGACCTCCACCTAATGGAATCAAATGAGTTGGCATATGTAAAGTGATTTGCAAACCACAGAGTGTTTTAGAAATGCTAGCTATTATAGTTTTAAGAATCCTTAGCTTCTTTCAAAGCATAGCTCGAGGGCCATCTCCTACTTGAGGCCTTTCCTGATCTTCCCAGTTATTAGAACTCTTCCTTTGAATTTGCTTTCTATTACTCTGTATTTTCTATCTATGTATGTGTTATACACCTTCCCCTGCCCCCCTCCCCAGTATAGGGGCCACTATTTCACACAAGATCACAGAATCACAGACTTAGAAATGGAAGGGACATTAAAAGTGATCTAGTCAAATTTTTTCATTTTCCAAAGGAGGACAATCAGGCCAACTGAAGTTAAGAAACTTACTCAAGGTCACCCCCATAGTAAGTAGCATAGGCAGGATTTTCACTCAGGTCCTCCTAGTACAAATTGAATAATTGCTACACTCTGTCATACAGCCATTTAGTAGAATGACAGCTCCTTAAGGGAACTGCTGGTTTCATTTTTTCGTCCTTGTATCCCCAATGTCTTACACATAGCAAGCACTTATTAAATGCCTGTTGAATTGAATTGAATCAAATTAGAATATTTTCTGTCACTTTAAAAAAAATGAAGCTTAGTTTCCTGAACCACCATCCCCTTGCAGAAAGCCAAAGGTCTCTCTCATGGAAGGAAATACAGCAGCATCTCACACTAAATAGATAGCAGGAGAGTGTGTCCTTGAATAGCAGTGACTTTTCTCTGTAGGGTTATATCTTGTGCCTGGGCCTGAGATGGAATGGAATTAGAGCCATCCTAGGTTACGTCTGAGAAGGTTCTGTGCTGCTCCTGCATGTATTTCTAGTTTGGAGCTCTTGAATGGGGAGAGTGGCAGATCAGGGAAGTCCTTATTTTGGGGGGTATGATGGTATACTATCATTGTGCTAACAAGTCAGAATCAATAATAGAGAACATTGGTCATGGACTGAGTGGAGTGGGGAACAGTCATTGAGGGAGGAAGGGAACAAGCATTTATGAAATGCCTACTGTGTTCTGGGCACTGTGCTTTACAAAAACTATCTCATTTGATCCTTACAACAATCCTGGAAGGATTTTACAGCTGAGCAAAATGAGTCAAACAGGGATTAAGTGCCTTGCCCTGGGTAAGTATCTGAGGATAGATCTGAATTTGGGTCTTCCTGACTTCAGACGCCATGGTCTATCCACTGTTTTAAGTAGAAGCCAAGTTCAAAGAATGATTGAAACAAAAGTCTAAAGGGGCTAGCACCCAATCAGAGAGGCTTGGGGACTATTGAAATAGTTTAAGACATAAGCAGCAAGGTGTCCAGATTGAAGAATAGTCACTCTGTTTGTCCTTTGGATGCATTTTTATGCCTGACCAGCTTGTCTTTTAGCTTCTTCTTAAGTTTTCTCAGATTGAATATTGCTGTTATTTCTATTGTCATCTTTAGGGACAGCAGACTTTAATTGGCTGTGGAAAGAACATAGTTACTACATTTTGGTGGCTCACACATTAGTCTCCTCAGCGTCTGTACTCTTCTTTCTCTGTCTCTCTCAATATCACCTTTTTGTACCTTCCACTGTGGCTACATTAAAAAAAAAGACAGCTTTTCCCCCATGGGTGCTATTGGAATAGCAAGGAAAGCTGGAGGGGAGAGCCAGTGGATGAAGGTGATATAAATATAATTGTATATTTAATATCAAATTATCCATACCATGAATATGCTGATAGCTTCCTGACACTACTATTAGAAACTCAGGTGTTCTCCTATCTGACTGTAGCCTATCAATCTACCTCTCCCTGTGTCTCACCTCTTTTAAATCTATTGTTGGTCCTCATACAGATCCTTCTATCTAATCCTTCTATCCCCCAGCACTTTCTCAGGCCATTACCTGACTGTTCTGATTTTATTTTGCTCTCTCTTCAATCTGAACCCAATATTTAGCCATTTCAACTTTATTCTGTCTTTTGCTTTTGAGTCCTTTGCCCACATATTCTATTCCTACCCATCTCACCAAACCTGGATTATTCCCATCACCTGCCTCTTTCACCCTTACTCAGAGAGCTGCCGAAAACAGGAAAAGGAAGTCTCTTGACCCTGCCGACTGGATACATTACAAATTCATGCTATCCAACCTTAACTGGGCCTTCATTGTAGCAAAATAGTCCTTTTATTTCTCTATAATTCATTAACTATCTTGTTCCCCACTGAAACTATTCCAGACTTTTGGAGGTGGGGCATAGAATATGAGGGAGGTAAAAAGAGAGAGACAAAATGCTGTAGGAAAATCTGATGAGGGAATGACCGCTATTAGCACCTGGTAGATTCAAGAAAGGCTCCTTAAAGAAGGTAGCAGTTGATCTGGGCCTTGGAAGAAGTAGAGAATTTCACAAGAGGAAGAGTTAATTGAGAGAGGAATAAGCTGTGGTTCCTGTCCTCAGGGAGGCAAGCTCATAAAGGAGCAGAAGATATGTAAAGGCCACCAGAGAGCATCAGACTCTAGGCTGGATGTGTTCAGGAGAGATTTCTTTTAGCTGGTGTGGGGTTGAGAACTGGGAGTTGAAAGAAGGGGTGCTGGCTGGATAGCCAGGTGCTGGGAACGTTCTAGAGAAGCCTCCTGTTCAAAAAGAAGTTGGTCTCATCTAGCTAGGAAATTCTGGGATTCTGTGATGGCCACATACCCCATCACAAAGCCTTACTACTCCCAGAGGAGACATTTTCCAATAGCTCCCTCACTCTCCCTTTCTCTTTTTCATCTGCTTCTCCAACACAGTGAACCTCCTTTTGTATTTTTTTTTGAAACAAAACCCTCAAGCATGAAGCTTTATCACCTTGTTCTTTCAGTCACTCTGAAGATGTTGATTCTTCAAGGTTAATTCCATAGTACATGAAAGGGGCGCCATCTGAAAAGGCATAAAATAGGATTAAAAATGTCATTCTCCTCACAAAGTTACTGTGAGGAGTAATAGGGCTAAGGACTAGAAAGCACTTTGTAAATACAAAGTGCTGTGCCAATGCTTAGTAATAATTATAGGGCACGGTGCAGTACAATGCCACCTTTTATGTATACACAGAAAACACAACTAGTAATAGTCTCCCCTCCTCTTAGCAGTGTTTTGACTCTTTTCATATGAATGCTTTATTTTAAACTATGTGCAGAATACCCCCTGCTCCAAAGATTAGATGGGTTTCCAAATGAGGAAAGAAATATTTCCAGGGTAAGAGGAAAGGAACAGGAAAGGAACCTGTGCTACATTTCCTTTCGTGTTTGAAGATGCTGGTTTCCATAGGATTGTTTCTTAATGGTAGTGAGGCCAAAATGAGATATGCATACTCTACAGGCTTTTCAACACAGGCTGATATGTGCTCTGTTCTGCCATTAATGATCTGCAATTGTGGTTTTCAGTGCATAAAGTGGAACCTCAGCTTGCCTGTCAACAAGGGATTTGCTTAAGAGGAAGTTAGGTGGGGAATAGTAGATAGAGTGCTAGGCCTGGAGTCAGAAAGACCTGAGATCAAATCCAGCCTCAGACTCTTCCTAGTTGTGTGACACTGGACAAGTCAATTAATTTTTGTCTAACTCAGTTTCCTCAACTATAACATGGAGATAATAATAACATCTATCTCCCTGGGTTGTTATGAGGATCAAGTAAGATGATATTTATGAAGCACTTAACTCAGTGCCCAGCATATGTAGGTGCTTAATAGATGCTTGTTCTCTTCCCTTTTTCTTTTCTCTTTTATTATATTTCACAGACTCTGGGCTCACTCTACCATCTCACACTGTAGTCAGTAGCAAACAAATATTTATTAAGTGCCAACTGTATGCCAGACTGTGCTAAGAATTAGGAATACAAAAAAGAGAAAGAAAATTCTTGCCCTCAGGGAGCTTAGAACCTAAAGAGGAGAGACATCCTCTATGAAGACATAGTGGAGAAGTCAATGTGCAGCAGCCAGGTGAGAAGTGATGAGATGTGTCAATTGAACTCTCTTCTTAAATGGAGATTTGGAGTTCATTGATTCACCCTCCAATCAGAGAAGTAGGGGGATAGTGAGGAGGAGGACTACCAAAGCTGATAGGATCTTGCAGGATGATAAGGTTATCCCAAGAATGAGTTTCCTGGGGCATGGTGGAGAATTCAGTCAGACAAGTCCCAAAGTAGAACAGGCAGGTAAGAAATGAGATGTCTGAACTGAACTCCTCCTTAGATGGAGGCTTGGAGTTCATAAGCTCTCTGAATAGCAGATCTTCTTCCCAGAACAGAACTGCCTACTGCTCCCCTGAGCACTCTAGGTATAACCCCGAGAATCTGGGGAGGTTCTTGGTACTATCGCTCTAGAGACTCACCTGATGTGTTACCCCCCAAATTATCACTGATTAATATCTCTCCAATATAATTTATAACCCACTAAAACAAGTTAGCTTTTTACAAAAAGAATGATTGCTTACAAGGTATAGCGAGACAGAAGAACCAAGTTATCCCCCAATCAGAGATACATTCTTTTCTTCATATATCCATTCATTCCTGGGAAAGAGTGGATTCAAAGTAATGGCTATCAAAGATTCCGCTGCCCTCCCCCAACAAATTCAGTTCTGGGTGTGGAATAGTTGATGGATAAGTTACAGCCTTGCTCGCTGAACACTCTGTGTCTGCTGCAGGGTTGATTCACTGGTAGGCTAGGTTAAACTGGTGGTTGCTCAGGGTGAGATCAGTGAAAGGTGATAGAGACCAATTAGGAGGCCATTGAGACAACTCAAGTGAGAAGTTATAAGCTTTGAACTAAGGTGTTGGGCTGGTGAGTATAAAATAAGGGTGAGATGAGAGATATGTTGTGGAAATAGATCCACCAGATTAAAAAAAAAATCCACATTTGACATGGTTAAATTTCAGAATGCCAAGCAACAGATTTTATTAGGTAGATAAGAGAAAGGCCTTCAACCATGAAGAAAACCAATGTGAACAATGAAAGATTGCTTCTCAGCCACTAGAAATTAAAGATGATAATGTAATAAGATATGCCAAAAAAGCAAAGACACTCAAAATGCAACCATATAATCAGATCCAAGACTAATAATCCATGAAAAAAATTATCTTAATGAAGGGAGGGGCATTTGAAGCATTCCTACAAATACACACCCACACCCTTAGGGTATAACGGTAAGAAAAAACCCACAAAAATGAATGAATGAATAAATAAATAAAATTCTACACATATTTAAAAAAACTTCTAAACAATGAAATCAATTCTCTCTTAATTATGAGCTTTTTTTTAAATGAAAAAGAAACTGGATTTTGGGGTAGAAGAACTAACAAAGCACAAAGTGTTGGCATCAAAGACTAAAAGGATTTAAGGGATTAAAGGTTAAAGAAAATCTTAAAAAGTCAGGAAAAGATTAAGGGGTAAGAACTGAATTAATATTCTTTAGATTAAATTCCATGATACCCTATAAGTGAGTCAATACCTTTTTCTATGTATAGGTCTTTGTATAGGTCAGATCCTACTTGGTCATTATTTGGGTCCTGATTGGCTCAGAGAGAATGTAAATAGGAATTGCTTCCACTTTGGCCAAAACCCTGAGGGTCTTCCCCTCCCATATTGATTTTTTTTAAACTAGGTAAAAAAGACTGTTCTTTGCCTTGTTTCTTACCTAGCCTGAAGTACTGAATAAGAGTTGCCTCAGTCAAACTGATGCCAGTTAAAGATCTTGGCTTAAAAAGCCCAAGGTCCCCCACTGCATCCAGGGCCATCTCCAGTCCTCAAGATCTATATCTTGCCAGATGTCTCCAGAGGAGAAAGTGAGGTGCAGCCCTTCCTCATTTAAATGCAATTCACTTGCATGTCATGGCATCACGTCCCTGATGTCATGGTCCTCTTTGAGAAGGAAGGACGAACAACAACAGTGTGGCAGGGATATAGTAGGAACATAACACAATGCTTGAGCAAGAAGAGAGAAAGTAAAAGACTGAAGGGAGTTGGTGGAGGGGTGCACCACCACCTAAGACAAGTGAACAGGAAAAGAACAATTTCTTCAATCTCTCAATAAGTGAGGGAGGCTGTGAGAGAAGAGGGTAAGACCACTGGAGGTAAAAGATGAAGGTGGAGGAAATGAAGGTGGGCTTCACTCTTGAAGAGGAAATGAAAGGATGCCTTTAAAGAATGCTCCCACGATGGATGGGTGGGGGCACTTATGTCAAACTCAAATAAAAAGGGGCCACTAAACCAGACATTATGAACATTATCTATGTTTTATTGCATTTTTATTCGGTCAAATATTTCCCAAGTACATTTTAATCTGGTTCCCCAGGAATGTTGGCTAGCAAGCATTGTATTTGACACCTTTGGGTGAAGGAATTTTATATATATAATGAGAGACAGGACCCCTTAATGAATTTCTTTGGGGAGAGGGTCATTGACATAAGAAACCCACTTTTTTGAGCAAAGGCTATGCTTTCCAAAACTTCACTCCACCCCAAGAGAGGGCATGTGTGGTACAGGATTGACTAGTTCCCAGGTCAATCCCATTAGATTGTCAGCTCTCTTGTGGGCAGGGATTGTCTTTTGCCTCCTCAGCACTTAGCAGTTACCTATACCTGGTAGGCACTTAATAAATGTTTATTGATTGATTGGTAGGAGAGACATAAGCCCAGAGATAGTATATGCCACAATTTGTTTAATTGGGGATGGCAAAAGAAATTGTGACTTATGATCGTAATGTAATAGAATATTTTCACGATATAAGAAACAGTAAGGATAAAGCACCCAGAGAAATACCAGAAAATTCATGTGGTTAGATTCACAGTGGCATAAGAAAAAACAGGAGGAGAACAAAGTAAAAAGTGCATAGCAGAGAACAAAATAAAATCTACAAGGAAGTAAAAGATAGACAGCTCTGAATACAATGTGCAGTATTTATTATATAGGCTTTCTTGAAATGGAAATTTATTGCTTTATATTTTAATCCTCTCATATTCTGCTGTGCATATGGCAATTTTTTTTCTTATTTTGTATTTAAGTTTTAGTATTTAAATTTGTTTCCCTTTTTTATTATTTTGTATTTTAGTCTAAAATAAAAAAAATTACAAAAAAAAGATAAACAGGAAGAAATGTATGTGATGACTATCAACAATATAAATAAAAAAAAAAGACAAAGAGTAACTCAACCCATAGTATAAGCAAAAAAGTCAGTTAAAGAGGAACTCAACTCTATTTAAGTGTCATGACCAAGTTTGGCCCCAGAGAAGAAATGAAGAAGTGTATCTCCATCCTTTTGCTGTGAAGGTGGGAGAGGATGGGCTTATTTTTGCTGAACTTTTTAACTTTCTTTGTTAGAAGGGAAGGTTCAGCAGTTGGGATAGGGGTAGGGAATGAGTATAGTCAGAAACAACTGTTAGGTAAATAGGTAAAAACAAAATAAAACTTAAGAAAAAAATCAACTAAGATTAGAAACAAAAAGCAAGGAGTGGCCAAATTTGGAAGCTGAGCTGAAGGGACAGAGAAGGAAGTGATATAGTCCTCAGTCAGCACATGTAATCTTGAACGCTGAAGAAGACAGTGAGAGGAGTAAGATGGCAATCAGGGTAGAGAGAATTTGCTCTGCCCTTGTTACCAATTTTCCATTATGAGGCTGTAATGCCTCTGGACAGGAGATAGCTCATGAGTCTAATGGTAAATCGGGAAAGTCTGGAGGCATGATGAGTGAAGTAGCCAGAAGAAAGAAACACAGCTGGAGTAACTTATTTCTGATCCGGGCAGTTTCCCAAGTCCATGTCCTAGTGCCGTAAGGAGGAGATGAGTCACTCTGATCCTGAATCTCTCACCTAGCTTGACTGTGACCCTCCAGGAAACCATGAGTGCAACAGCATTTGGACAATGTGTTTTATTATTTGAATCCCTTGCTTGCTCCTGGGGGTGGAGAGGAGAGTGACTAGTGTGGACTAAATTACTGGGATGTGTTTTTTCTAAAACTTGTGAGTTTGGAACCTTTTTATAGATTGGTGATGGGCTACAATTATTTGGAAGAAGTAGAGGAGTATAGTCATGTGGTGGACTCTCTATTAGAGTAGTGAGGTGGTGCAGTGGATAGAGTTCCAGGCCTAGAGTTAGATTCACCTTCCTGAGTTCAAATCCAGCCTCAGACGCTTACTAGCTGTCTGACCCTGGGCAAGTCACTTAACCCTGGCTGCCTCAGTTTCCTTATCTGTAAAATGAGCTCAAAAAGGAAATGGCAAACCACTCCAGTATCTCTACCAAATGGGGTCATGAAGAGTCAGACATAATTGAAAAAATGACTAAACAGCAACAACAAAGATACTTTACTATAAATAGATTTATTCCTTTTATTGATTGCCAAGCATAAAAGCTATATATAACAAATATGGTTGTCTGTACTCATGGTTTCCTCCACATCCCTTAGACTAACCAGATAAACAGATGAGACTCAATAGTGGTGGAGGTAGGGGATAGAAGTCAATTTTCTTTTCTCCAGAGCTCACTTCGTTTGTTGGGTGGAGCATCTAATTATCAAAGTGAGTGTGGAACTTCTTAGCCAGATTCTATGAAAAGAGGACCTGGCCAGTGGCCACAATACCACTTCATGGTTAAATGATCTTGGAAAAGTCACTTAATGTCTGAACTTCTTTAATGTCCTCTTGTAAAATGGGGTAAATTTTAATTCCCAGCCTGACTACTTCACAAGTTGTTATGAGGATCATATATAATAATTTCTATGAAGCTTCATTGTAAAATGTAAGGGGCTGTAAATATTTATATTTTTAATTTCCCAAATGCATAGTTCTTAAGAGGGGCAGCTAGGTGCCACAATGGACAGAGCCAAGGCCTGGAGTCAGGAAGACTCATCTTCCTGAGTTCAAATCTGGCCTCAGATATTTACTAGCTCTGTGACCCTGGGCAAGTCATTTAATCCTGTTTGCCTCAGTTTCCTTATCTGTAAAGTGAATTGGAGAAGGAAATAGCAAACCACTCCAGTATCTCTGCCAAGAAAACCTCAAATGGGGTCATAAAGAGTCAGACACTCTGAAAACGACTGAACGACAACCAGCAGTTCTTGACAGAGTGCTTGGTTTTTTGAACATTTATGGCATTTTTTCAGTGATGCTTCCTATCACTGAATATAGAATCTTATCGTTACACTATTTCTCCTGGTAAGTAGGACTTGTAAATTGGAGTGTGATCACTCAAAATAGTAGAGAGATCTTACCTGCATCTCATATGTTTCAAGCCAATATTCAGTCTTTCATTTTATAATTCTGATCACAAAAATTTGAAGGTAATTTTATATAAAGAATCAACGACATGATTTTCCCTCTTGTGTGAATGGACTGCCATTTGTTAGTGGGCAGATAATGCCTACTATAGGATGTTTTTCCTAGTGTCTTAAAAAGGAGAAAAACAAGTAAGTGTTCTTTAAATTGACTTGTGCCCAGTAGAAAAACAAGGGACGAACCAACCAAACAACAGCAACAACAATCCACTGAGCTCTAGGCAATCAAACCCAGTGAGTTATAGATCTCAGAATTGAATAGATTCTTTTCTTTAGTGTATAAGATTTCCTGGCTTTCACTTTGCTCTGAGCTGAGTCCTTAGGAAATGGGTAATGGGTAGGCAAATTTTAATGTTAGGGAACTGGAGGAAAGAGAAAGGTTTGGTGTATCTGGGAGAGTGGCGACCTGTTGGGGATTGCAGTGAGTACAGGGGAGGACTGTGCGAAGATATTTAGATGTTTGGGGTCAAGCAAGAAGAATACAAGATGAAAGAAGGTGATGAAAAAGGAATTTGGGGACCAACAAAATTTTTTTTATGCCTGCTTCAAAATTTTGCCCCAAAGCAGTTCAACTTTCTAGAATAAAAGGAAAAAAATTGGAGTTATATTCCTAAATTTAATTGGGAAGAGAGTAAAATAAACATCCTTTGTGTATGTGTGAAAGATATTTGCTCACAGCTTGGATTTGATTAAAAATTATTACTTTGGTTTTCACATGGAGAAAGTTCCTCAATCATACAGAAATCTCAGAAAATCTATTTTGAGGATTTTTATAGAAGTTGGATTTTTGATTGAATCTGGCCATATGCTTTATGTGATGTACACTTGATCAGAAAAAAAGAGCTTTAAAATTGTCTAAATATGTAACTTAACTGAATTTTATTTCTATTTCACATTACAAAAGTAACATTTCCCCTCGTTTTTCATGACTTTTGGAATCCTTAGTTTCCTTCAAGGTGCATCTCAGGTGCCACCTCCTAGAGATCTTTGCTGATCTCTGTAGTTGCTAGGACTCATTCCCTTTTGAAATTGATTTTTGTTCTGTTTGCGTACCTGTGATTTCCCACCAGTAAGTTCCCTGAAGGCAAGTATTATTTCATTTGGGGCAGCTAGGTGACTCAGGGGATAGAGCATAGGGCCTGGAGTCAAGGAAAATCTGAATTCAAATCCAAAAATATGAAAAAGAAATTATAGAGGTGAATAAAATTCTGGAAAAGTTACATATGATAGATCTCTGGAGAAAATTGAGTGGGAATAGAAAAGAAATGCACCTTTTCTCAGCAGTATATGGCAACTACACAAAAATTGACTATATATTAGGAAATAACTTCATAACCAAATGCAGAAAACCACAGATGGTAAACACATCCTTTTCAGATCATAATTCAATAAAAATTACATTCAGTAATGGACAATGGAAAGAGATTAAAAATTAATTGGAAATTTAATTATCTAATCCTAAAAACAAATGGGTCAAAGAACAAATCATAGAAACAATTGCTAATTTCATTAAAGAAAATGACAACAAGGAAATAACATACCAAAATTTATAGGATGCAGCCAGATCGGTACTTAGGGGAAAATTTAAATCTCTAATTGCTCACATCAATAAATAAAGAAAAACTGGATCAATGAATTGGGTATGCAACTATAAAAAAACCTAGAAAAAGAACAAATCAACACTCCCCAATTAAACATCAAATTGAAAATCCTGAAAATCAAAGGAGAGATTAATAAAATTGAAAGTAAGAAAACCATTGAACTAATAAATAAAATTAGAAGCTGGTTTTATGGAAAAAAAAAACAATAAAATAGATAAACCTTTGGCTGATTTAAGAAAAGGAAAGAAGAAAACCATATTACTAGTATCAATGAAGAGAAATTAAGACAATTTTTAGGAGCTGTTTTGCCCAATTATACTCCAATAAATTTGAAAATCCAAATAAAATGGATGAATATCTATGAAAATATTAATAACAAAAGAAGAAGTAAAATACGTAAATAACCCAATGTTAGAAAAAGAAATTGAACAATCCATCAATGAACTTCCTAAGAAAAATTCCCCAGGACAGATGGATTCACATGAGAATTCTACCAAACATTTAAGGAACAATTAATCCCAATATTATGTAACTATTTGTAAAAAAAATAGGTGAAGGAGTCCTTCCAAATTCCTTTTCCAACACAAATATGGTTCTGATACCCAAACCAGGAAGAGCCAAAACAGAGAAATAAAATTATAGACCAATTTCCCCAATTGATATTGATGCAAAAATTTAAATAAAATACTAAAAAAGAGATTACAATAATAAAACACAAGGATCATACACTATAACCAAGTGGGATTTATACCAGGAATTCAGCACTGTTTCAATATTAAGAAAACAACCAGCATAATTGACCATGTCAATAACAAAATTAAGAGAAATCATATGATTATCTCAACAGATGCAGAAAAATCCTTTGACAAAACACAGCACCCATTCCTATTAAAAGCACCAGAGAGCATAGGAATAAATGGAGCTTATCTTAAAATATGTAATATTTATCTAAAATCATCAGCAAGCATTATCAGTAATGGGGGTAAGCTAGAAGCCCTCTCAGTACAATCAGGAGTGAAGCAAGGATACCCCCATCACCTCTATTATTTAGTATTGTACTGGAAATGTTAGTTATAGCAATAAGAGAAGGAAAAGAAATTAAAAGAATTAGAATAGGCCATGAGGAAACAAAATTATCACTCTTTGCAAATGATATGTTATATTCAGAAAATCCTAGAGAATCAACTAGAAACTACTTGAAATTATTTTGCAAAGTTGCAGTATACAAATAAACTCAAATAAATCATTAGTATTTATATATATTATCAATCAAGGTCCAACAGGAAGAGATAGAAAGAGAAATTCCATTTAAAATAACTGTAGACAATATAAAATATTGGGAGTCTGCCTGCCAAGACAAACCTAGGAACTTATACGAACATAACTATAAAACACGTTTCACACAAATAAAATCAGATATAAACAATTAGAAAAATGTTAATTGCTCATGGGTAGGCCAAGCTAATATAATAAAATGACAGTTCTATCTAAATCTATTTATTCAGTGCCATACCAATCAAACTTTAAAAAATATTTTATAGAGCTAGGAAAAATAATAAAATTCATTTGGGAGAACAAATCTCAAGAATATCAAAGGAATCAATGAAAAAAAAGCAAAAGAAGGTGGTCTAACTGTACCAGATCTCAAACTGTATAACAATGTGGCAATTATCAAAACAATCTGGTACTGGCTAAGAGATAGAGTAGTGTACCAGTGGAATAGATTAGGTACAAATTACATTATAGTAAATGACCATAGTAATCTAGGCTATGATAAACCCAAAGACCCAAACAAAAACTCATTATTTGACAAAAACCACTGGAAAGCTAGTATGGCAGAATGTAGGTATAGATCAACATCTCACACCCAATACCAAGATAAGGTAAAAATGAGTACATGATTTACACTTGAAGGGTGACACCACGAACAAATTATAAGAGCATGAAATAGTTTATCTGTCAGATTTATAGATAAGGGAAGAATTTAGGACCAAAGAAAATACAGAGAGCATTACAAAATGTAAACTAGGTAATTTTGATTACATTAAATTAAAAAGCTTTTGCACAAACAAAAACAATGCAACCAAAATTATAAAGAAAGCAGAAAACTGGGCAAAAAATTTTTGGAGGAGTATCTCCGATAAAGGCCTCATTTCTCAAAATATATAGAGAACTGAGTCAAATTTATAAAAAAATTCAAGCCATTCCCCAATTGATAAATGGTTAAAGGATATGAACAGGCAGTTTTCAGAAAAAGAAATTGAAAGTATCTATAGTCACATGAAAAAATGGTCTAAAAAGTCACCAATGATTAGAGAAATGCAAATTAAAACAACTCTGAGGTACCACCTCACACCTATAAGAGTGGTTAATGTGTCAAAAAAAGAATATGTTGGCTGTTAGAGGAGATGTGGGAAAACTGGGACACTAATGCACTGCTGGTAGATTTGTGAACTGTTCCAACCATTCTGGAGAGCAATATGGAACTATGCCCAAAGGGCTATAAAACTGTGCATACTCTTTGATCCAGCAATATCACTGCTAAGTCTATATGCCAAAGACACTCCCCCAAAATCACGAGAAAAGGACCAATTTGTACAAAAATATTTATAGCAGCTCTTTTTGTGGTGGCTAAGAATTGGAAATCAAAGGGTGTTATGGTAATTAGGGTGGGACTTTTTCCGTTTTCTCTTTTAGAATGCTAAGGTAATCAGGTACCTTTGATGAGTCTTGCCTTTCAAATGTAATAGCAAGCAAAGCAGACTTTTTGTTATCTTTTGTTTCTTTGATTGAATCAAGAGTCTTTGAGACCTGCTTAAGAAACAAGAAAGCCCCAGGCCCCAGGCCCCAGGCCCCAGGCTCCACACCTTTTTGCTAAGTAGTCTCTGAGCCCTCAGTGCCCTGAACAGGGTATAAAATCTCTGAGATTGGCGATTTGGGGCTCTCACTCACTGGAAGAGTTTCCTATGATTTGACCAGATGAGACTTAGGGTAGCTGCTGGAGGCCCCTGCCTTTGAACACCCAGATATTGCTGCCTCTCTCTATGGTAATGATGCAATTCTCTGATCAGGAAGCTAGAGGCCTGTCTGTTGATACCTGTGTGTGTTTGCTCTGTTTATATTGTCTCTGTTTGTAATTTCTGTTTGTATTTGCTCTGAAGTTCAGGGTGCTGGTTTTTCCCCCCCGAACTAAGTGAATGATATATGTATGTTTGATTAAAGTGAGATTGTTAACCCCTTAAAGTTGCTTTCCTCAGAAAAGCAGATCAAAGAACCTGTGCTGGTAGCCCTTCTGTGTGCTGGTGTTGTTGGTCTTACACAGCCATAGTAGCGGCAAGCTACATTGTTGTTACAAAAGGATGCACATCAATTGAGGACTAGTTAAACAAGCTGTGGTATATGATTGTAATGGAATATTATTGTGCTATAAGAAATGGGAAACAGGATGATTTCAGAAAAACGTGGAAGGACTTTCATGAACTGATGCATAGTGAAGTGAACAGAAGCAGGAGAACATTGTACACAGTAACAGCAATATCATACAGTGAAGAATTGTGAATGACTTAGCTGTTTTCAGCAATACAATGATCCAAGACAATTCAAAGGACTAATGATAGAGAATACTATCTGCCTCTAGAGAAAGAACTGATAATTGATTGAATACAGACTGAAGCATGCTATTTTTCACTTTCTTTCTCTTATTTTTTTTCTTTTATTCAAGTCTTCTCATGTAAAGTGACTAATATAGAAATGTTTTATATAATTGTGCATTTATATCCTATATCTACTTATCATTTCAGGGAGGAGGAAGGTGCAAGAGAGAAGGGAGAGGATGAGGGAAGGAAGGATAGAATTTGGAACTCAAAACTTTAAGTAAAAATGCTACAGAAAAAAAAAGAAAAAAATGAATAGGAAAACCTGTTCAAGATTTTTTTCCCCCACTTTTGAAAAAATGTTGCTTTTTTGTGATCTAGATCTGTAATTTTTGTGCAGTCCTACTAATCTACTGTTTAGGCAGTGGAAATAATTGTACTACAATTTACAGATAGCTCATGGAGGTTGTGCTTATCAGGTGTCTAAAACAAGAGTTAACAGTGTTAATTAAGCAGATGTCCCACCTGTTTTTTTCTCAGATTGATGCACACTGCTAACTCTTAATTCTAAATGTCCTGGTTCTCTCCATTTCCTAAGGATCTGTGAATAAAGATACAACACATATGTTCTCTATCTCACAGCTACTCATAACATGGGACATTGTATTTATGCCCATGTTACAATTTTGGAAAATGTCAGTGTTTCCCTATTAGAATACAGATTGACTAAAATTGATTGTTTTTGTCATAAACATGGAAAAATGCTTATTGTTAGTCTGTCAGCTTCTGATTTTTTAATTAAGAAATTTGAAGAAAGGCCACCAAAAAACTTTCATATTCAAACAACTATATAGGGAAGGTGATGGTGAGTTAGAAAACAATATAGGCTACATATGCTCTGTATATGATGGCTGTATCTATATAAAGACAGGAAGAATAAAAAAAAACAGTTGAAAGGATTTTATTAAAATAAATCAATTAGCCAGCTGCTTTATTTACACATTATGTCAAAAGAAAGTCTGATTTGCCTAACTTATTCATACAGTTGCCTCAGTTTTTGGCTGAGTTGACTGGTTGTTTTGGCATTGTGTGGACGTAGCCTATGTAACTGGTTCTCAAATGGAAACATTTTAACTTTAGCATGGTCTCAAAAGCAATTAGCATGTCATGAGGAATAAATACCTTCACTATTTTTTTTAGGTGGGGGAAGTCTAATGTCACTGGTGTGGGGGGAACAAATGAAACTTCAAAGAAAGTGACTTTTTGGGCATTTCTTTTCAAAGAAAGATGGTTAAATTGATCTAACAAAGATTGAATAAATTAATCCAAATGTTTAATGAAATTTGAAAATACCAGGCTCTTGAGAAAAGGATTGCTGATAGTGGTATCCTAAGGTTAGACCCTCACAATTTATACTATTGAATTTTATGAATGTAAGCCAATTACAAACACCTTCTCTCTCTGATCCAGGGGACTCCAGCATAGTTGTGAACCTCATGAAATATTCTTTATCATGCTCAGACTAACAGGTTTCGAATTTGTTTTGATTGTTTATGAGGCACCAGGTACTGAGAAGCAAAGGTAAATATGATAGCCTCTGTTTTCAAGAAGCTTACAGTTGAATTGGAAAGACAGGTACACACATAGTGTAAATACAGATTAGAATAGGGTAAGTGCATATGAAAAGTACAGACAAAAAGTGCCAGGGGAGATGAGGGAAGGGAGATATCACTTCCAGGTGGGCATACCATAGGAGGCTTCATAAGCTTCTTTGTGATCTGGGACTTGCTATCAAGTGGTTTCCCTAAAGCTTAGGTCTGACCATCATACTCCCTGTTCCTGTTCTCCTCAATAAACTTCAGCATCTTCCTATGACATGAACGATTAAATACAGAGCATTTAGAACTCGTCATGAACTTTCCTTTGCAGTCTTCTTTCTTTCTGTTTTCTTTTGCTCACTATACAATTCAGCCACACTGGCTTGCTTGTTATTCCTCTCATATGATTCTCTATCTTTCATTTCCATGTTTTTGCACTAGCTATTTCCCATGCCTGAAATGCTCTCAACCTCTAACTTTTAGAATTTCTGGCTTTCTTTAAGATTCAATTCAAAAGCTATCCCCTAGAGGAGGTCTTTCCTGGTCATTTCTAGATTTTAATGCCATCCCCTCTATAGTTACCTTCCCTCTGTTTATTTGTGTATTATGATTAATATATGTTGTCATTAGAATGTAAGCTTCTTGAGGACAGGGGCTATTTAATATTTTTTTTTGTAGCCTCCATGTGTGTTTAGCACAGTGCCTGGCACGTGGTACATGATTAACAAATGCTTGTTTCATAGATTTAGAACTACAGGGACCTTAAAAGTTATGGGATCATAAGATCAAAGATTTAGATCTGGAAGGGAATTTAGAGGTTGTTTAATCTAAATCCATCATTTTGCAGATGAAGAAACTAAGACACAGAGAGATTAATAGACTTTTTAGGGTCATTCTAGGAATCAGGAATTCAAGTTAGGTCGTCTGGACTCTGTTCTATGCACTAAGCACTTGTGATTTCAGCTTGCAGAATATTGGTGAATTTTAGGGAAAGAAGATGTCAAAATGAAGCATATTTGCGTATAATTTGTTGGGAAAATAGGGTCTGTGAAGAATGAGTGAGAAGGCTGGAGAAGTAAGTTAAAACCAGATTACAGGGATTTTTGTATAGCAGGTTAAAGAGCTAGGACCTCGTTCTGTAGCTACAAAGAAAAATCAGAGGGGTGGTATGGTACAATGCCAAAAAGTACTGAATTTTGAGTCAGATGACCTGGATTCATCATCATAACTCCTTTACTACCTAAGTGACCTCAGCAATTTATTTCACCTCTATGGGACTCAGTTTCCTCATTTGTAAAATAAGAGGGTTTGATTAGATGATGTCTAAGGTCCCTTCCACTAAAGCTTTGATGTTTTATCAGGTACATGAAGAAGATTCATCTGGTAGTGGTAGATAGGATGCAATGAAGAGAAGAGATGATGGAGATGGAAACTAATTTGGAAGTTATTGCAGTAGTTCAGGTATAAGTGCCTAAACTAGGAGAGGGACATGGGAATAGAAAGGATGGGACAGATGTAAGAGATAGTCTTTGAGGTAGAGTTGATAAGACTTGGCTTCAGAAAATCAGCTTCTCAAGTGTAAGACTGGGGATGTTTATATAGATAACAGCTCGTCTGAAAAAAGATCTGGGGTTTTAGTGAAGCACAAACTTAATATGTCAGTAACGTGATTTTATTTATTTTTTGGTTCAGACCTGTAATATCATTGGTTTAGAAAAGTTTCATTGAAGGAAGTCCTAATATTCATGCAGATCAATGGCTGCTCTGAAACTTATAGTCTTAGAGAGTTACCTGGGAGACTTGGAGGTAACTTGCTCTGGATCACAAAACCACTATGTCTCATAGGTGGGACTTGAACTCAAGTCTTTCTGAGTCTTGGGTCAGAAAGCTCTCTATTCACTACACCATCTGCCAATGTGTGGTACACATGTCAAAAACCAAATTTTATCCTAGGCTACTTAAGAGGCAAATGGTGTTCAAGAATAAGGAGGTATTGATAATCTCCTTATGCTTTGCTCTGGCTCAACAGATTGAGCATTATTGAGTTCTCATCACTACAGTTTTTGTTGTTGTTGTTGTTGTGGTTGTTTGTTTAAAATCTTAGTTTTATTGATTCATTCCTTTCAATTTTAATATATCCCTTTCCCATACACTTCAGTGAGCCAAACCTTGTGATATAGATTCTTTTTTTTTACAGCAGTGTCTTGTTTATTTTTTTCTTTTTTTAATTTAATATATTTAGTTTTCAGCATTGATTTTCACAAGAGTTTGAATTACAAATTTTCTCCCCATTTCTACCCTCCCCCCTCCAAGATGGCATATATTCTGGTTTCCCTGTTCCCCAGTCAGCCCTCCCTTCTGTCACCCCACTCTTTTCCCTTCCTTTCTTGTAGGGCAAGATAAATTTCTACGCCCCGTTGCCTGTGTATCTTATTTTCTAGTTGCATGCAAAAACTTTTTTTTTGTTTTTGGACATCTGTTTTTAAAAACTTTGAGTTCCAAATTCTCTCCCCTCTTCCCTTCCCACCCACCTTCCCTAAGAAGTCAAACAATTCAACATAGGCCACATGGCTATCATTATGTATAACCCTTCCACAATACTCATGTTGTGAAAGACTCACTATATTTTGTCTCCTTCCTAACCTATCCCCCTTTATTGAATTTTCTCCCTTGACCTGGTCCCCTTTCCAAAGTGTTTGTTTTTGATTACCTCCACTCCCATCTGCCCTCCCTTCTATCATTCCCCCTTTTTATCTTCTTCCTCCTTTTTTCCTGTGGGGTAAGATACCCAATTGAGTATGTATGGTATTCCCTCCTCAGGTCAAATCTGATGAGAGCAAGATTTACTCATTCTCCCTCACCTGCCTTCTCTTCTCTTCCTACAGAACTGCTTTCTCTTGCCACTTTTATGCGAGATAGTTTACCCCATTCTATCTCTCCCTGTCTCCCTCTCTCAATATATTCTTCTCTCATCCCTTAATTTTATTTTTTTTTCTTTTAGATATCTTCCCTTCATCTTCAACTCACCCTGTGCCCGCTCTCTCTCTCTCTCTATGTATACACATACATATATACATACATACACATTCACATATACATATATATACATATGCATATTCCCTTCAACTACCCTAATACTGAGGTCTCATGAATCATACACATCATCTTTCCATGTAGGAGTGTAAACAAAACAGTTCAACTTTAGTAAGTCCCTTGCAATTTCTTTTTCTTGTTCTTTTTCTTGATTACCTTTTCATGCTTCTCTTGATTCTTGTGTTTGAAAGTCAAATTTTCTATTCAGCTCTGGTCTTTTCACTGAGAAAGCTTGAAAGTCCTCTATTTTATTGAAAATCCATATTTTGCCTTGGAGCATGATACTCAGTTTTGCTGGGTAGGTGATTCTAGGTTTTAATCCTAGCTCCATTGACCTCCGGAATATCGTATTCCAAGCCCTTCAATCTCTTAATGTAGAAGCTGCTAGATCTGGGGTTATTCTGATTGTGTTTCCACAATACTCAAATTGTTTCTTTCTGGCTGCTTTCAGTATTTTCTCCTTGATCTGGGAGGTCTGGAATTTGGTGACAATATTCCTAGGAGATTTCTTTTTGGGATCTATTTGAGGAGGCGATCAGTGGGTTCTTTCAATTTCTATTTTGCCCTGTGGCTCTAGGATATCAGGGCAGTTCTCCTTGATAATTTCTTGAAAGATGATATCTAGGCTCTTTTTTTGATCATGGCTTTCAGGTAGTCCAATAATTTTTAAATTATCTCTCCTGGATCTATTTTCCAGGTCAGTGGTTTTTCCAATGAGATATTTTACATTGTCTTCCATTTTTTCATTCCTTTGTTTCTTTTTTATAATATCTTGATTTCTCATCAAGTCACTAGCTTCCACTTGCTCCAATCTGATTTTTAAGGTAGTATTTTCTTCAGTGGTCTCTTGGACCTCCTTTTCCATTTGGCTAATTCTGCCTTTCAAGGCATTCTTCTCCTCGTTGGCTTTTTGGAGCTCTTTTGCCATTTGACTTAGTCTATTTTTTAAGGTGTTGTTTTCTTCAGTGTATTTTTCAGTATTTTTTTGGGTCTCCTTTAGCGAGTCATTGACTTGTTTTTCATGGTTTTCTTGCATCCTTTTCATTTCTCTTCCCAATTTTTCCTCTACTTCTCTAACTTGCTTTTCCAACTCCTTTTTGAGCTCTTCCATGGCCTGAGACGAGTTCATGTTTTTCTTGGATGCTTTTGTTGTAGGCTCTTTGACTTTGTTGACTTCTTCTGGCTGTATGTTTTGGTCTTCTTTGTCACCAAAGAAAGAATCCAAAGTCTGAGACTGAATCTGGGTAGGTTTTCGCTGCCTGGCCATGTTCCCAGCCAACTAACTTGACCCTTGAGTTTTTCAGCGGGGTATGACTGCTTGTAGACTAAAGAGGTCTATGTTCCAAACTTGGTGGGATGTGCCAGCACTCCTCCTTCCCCAAGGACCCCCAACCCGGAATGGACTTAGATCTTCAGCAGGCTTGCACTCCTGCTCTGATCCACCACTTAATTCCTCCCACCAGGTGGGCCTGGGGCCTGAAGCAACTGCAGCTGTAGTTCTGTAGCTGCCCCACCTCCGCTGCCCCCAGGGCGGTAGCTAAACCTCAAACTCCTTCCACTCCCACAGCTTTTCCCACTAACCTCTGTTGTCTTTGGTGTTTGTGGGTTGAGAAGTCTGGTAACTGCTGCAGCTCACGGATTCAGGGTGCTAGGGCACACTCCGCCTGGCTCCTGGTCTGGTTGGTCTGTGCCGCCCATGCTGGGCTCTGCTCTGCTCCCAGCTCCGTGTGGGATAGACATCACCCAGAGACCATCCAGGCTGTCCTGGGCTGGAGCCCTGCTTCCCTCTGCTATTTTCTGGGTTCTGCCATTCTAGAATTGGTTCAGAGCCATTTTTTATAGGTTTTTGGAGGGACTCGGTGGGGAGCTCATGCTAGTCCCTGCTTTCCAGCTGCCATCTTGGCTCCGCCCCCCGATATAGATTTTATTAAAAAAAAAAGCAGGGGAAACTTTTTAGCAAGACCAATTAACTACGTCTGACAGTTTATGTCATATCTCACATTCATCGTCTTCAACCTCTGCAAAGAGATGAGGAAAGTGCATTTTCTCAGTTATTTTCCAGGGCCACTCTTGGTCGTTGTGGTGCCATGACATTCAGTTTTTTTTTGTTCTCTCCATTTACATTGTTGTGATCACTGCATATATTACTTTTCTGGTTCTTCTAACTTCACTCTGTATTTGCTTTTATAAATTGTAAGCTCACATAATTTTAAAAGGCATCATGGCATAAATGAAAAGAGTATGGAACATTTTTTTTCAGTATTCAATCATTAAAGTAAAAACTTCTTTCCTTTCTTTTTAAGTACAGACCTTTTAATTCTTTATTCTTTCTAGTTCCAAATTCTCTCCCTTTCCCTCCCTCCTTTCTTACCCAATGAGAAAGCAAGAAAAAGAAAACCTATTACAAATATGTATAGTCAGAACACTGAACTTTGAATTCCGTCAATTAGCTATGTGATCTCAGGAAACTAACATCACCTCTCTGGCCTTAAGTTTTTTCATCTATAAAATGATGTGGTTGGAACTGTAAGATCATTTCCAGCTCTATTTCCATGATCCTTTTTATCCTGCTTGTCTGAATTCTTCATAGTTGTTATTTCTTGAGGTTAACAATATTCCATTCCATTTATGTTTTATAATTTCTTTAGTCATTCTCCATTTGTTCGGTATCTACTTTGTTTCCAGTAACAAAAAGTGCTGCTAGAAACATGTGGATGTTTATAGGTTTTTTCTCTTTTTAACTTTCCTAGTGTATGTGCCTGGCAGGGATATCTCTGGGTCAAAGGATTTGGAGGTTTTTGTCACTTTGTATGATTTTAAATTGCAGAAAATTCACAGTTCCATCAAAAGTTGTTCAGTGTTGGTCTTTCCACAGCTACTCTAATAGTTTGTAATTATTTTGAGAATTTTTTTTACTAGTATAATAACACCTTATTCACTGAGGAAGATTCTTGATCATATTTATTTGTGTTAATTCCATATATACAGACAAAACAGATTTCCCCAACCCCCATAGATGCATTCTTTTTTTATCCTGGCTGTACTGATTTGTTACTACAGAACCTTTTCATTTTTATTTAATTAAAATTTACTGTTTTATCTTTTGTGATTGTCACTATCCCTTTTTTAGTTAATTTTTTCAGCTCTTTCTGTGAAAGGTAATAGATCTCTTCTAATTTATTTTTAGGTTGTGACCTTTTGTATTCAGATCATACATTCATTTTGAGTTTATTGTGATATATGGTTAAGATGATGGTCTAAACATAAAATTTTGGAAATTGCTTTTCAGTTTTCTTAGCGATTCTTGACAAAGGGGAATTGCCTTCTCAAGTGTTTGTGTACTCAAGCTTTTTGAACACTGGGTTATTCAGTTTTTTGTTGCTTCTGATTCTTCTTTATCAACTTTGTTTCACTAATACATTTTTCTGTTTTTTAAAACTGGTACCACAGAGATTTGAGGATTACTACTTAGTCATATAATTTGAGGTCTGGAAGGGTTATTTACTCTTAACTCCTCCTTCCTTCCTTGCTTCCTTCCTTCCTTCCTTCCTTTTCTCTCTCTCTCTCTCTCTCTCTCTCTCTCTCTCTCTCTCTCTCTCTCCTTCTTCCCATGATTCCCCCTAAGATCCTAGCCTCTGTACTTTGAAATCAATTTTATTTTTTCTATTTCTGCAAAGTATTTTGATTGGTATTGGAACCATAGTTTACGAAGGACATTTGTAAACCAGAGACTGTCCAAAGGAGTGCAGCCCCAGTGGCGAAAAGGCTTAGAGTTCATGCCACTATGTGAATAATATGAAGTATGGGTATCCTGGAAAAGAAAAGACTTTATCCAAACATTTGAAGGAATATCTCAAGGAACAAGAATTACACTTACTCTGCTTGACTCCAGAGGGCAGAGTCAGGAGCAATGAGACAGAACAGAGAGGAAAGTTCAAAAAATGAAGTCTAAGTTAAGAGATTAGAATTGAACATAGGACAAAATGAAGCAAAAGATTTAGGATGAGGATCTATTAAGAGGAAAAAATGTTACAAATGGCAGCATATACTACAAAGGAAGTCTTGTAACCCTGTTTTTCCTTATCTCTAAAGCAGTGATTCTCAAACTTTCCTTGTTCCCTCCCCAGTATTCTTTGCCACAAGAAATCAGGACACAAAATATTTTCATTGACAACAAAGAAAGGTTCCAGGCCTTGGGATTCCTCTGCCTCCTCTCTCCACCTTCTTCTTTCTGTCCTTTCCCCAGATTTGCAGTGGAGGAGGTTCCTTTGTGCCTCCAGAAATGGAGCTTTTTTTTTTTTTGAACTAAGCTAGGAAGAGTAGGTAGCAAACTATAGCTAGGGGTCAGGTGGGTGGGGGAAGAGATAGGAGATGAGGAAGTAGGGAACTGGGTGGAGTGAAGAGGAGTTTTGCTCTGAGAGGGGATAGGTAGCATTCCCTTTGCAAACCACTGTGGCTTAGGCTCTGATCTCTGAGCTGGCTCTAGTACAGTTTTCCATTCATTTTTTTTCCCATCCAGTTACTCAGAAAGAAAGGGGAAAAAAAGATTAAGAAGAAATTTTAAGAGGATCAAGTTATGGAGACTTTTGATGAGTTGGAAAGATGAAGCAGATCCAATTTGGAAAACAACTGGTGGGTCTATGGGGACCAGTTAAATGGAAGTTGGGCAGCTGTAATCAGAAATTCTTATTTATATAAGATGAATTTGTCAATTGTGATGGAAATTTCACTCTTGGTAGAATATTTAACATGCTGTATCTCTTAAGTTATTAATTTAATAGAAGGATACTTTAAAGAGAAATACCATTTGCTCCACCCCACTGTTATATTGTATCGGTGTCTTGCTAATTAAGTATATTTTATGGGAAAAACATTTCCCAAGCAATACTATTAATTCCCTCATTACATTCCCTCAAACACTAAATTCACTTGTAATTCTTAAAATTTTTTTCCACTGCATATAATCTATTGCTTTAAACTATTAAATGATATTCAATTTCTGATTTCTTTCCAGCCATGTTGCTCATTTAGCTCTGAATTGGTTAACCTAAACTGTGAGTAACCTTTTGTATTTGATCTACCTTTGAATACAGTGGCATGAAGGGTTCATGAAATGATTACTCAATTGAAAAATTTTAAAAAATTAAGATTTATTATTATAGCT
This sequence comes from Trichosurus vulpecula, assembly GCF_011100635.1. Classification (NCBI taxonomy): domain Eukaryota; kingdom Metazoa; phylum Chordata; class Mammalia; order Diprotodontia; family Phalangeridae; genus Trichosurus; species Trichosurus vulpecula. The sequence goes on along the minus strand of NC_050574.1, from coordinate 236,906,420 downwards.
ATCAGAAAGATTTATTTCATCACAAATTAATGGGTAATTTGTCTTTTGCAGTATGCATTTACTTACATATTAGGCATATTTTGCTCTATTTTATTTAATGTCTTTAGAGCTGGGGGAAAAAGACAAGAGAAGTACACAGTGCACTGTTAATTCTTTTCCATTAGTAATCTAAAACACCTTGTTTTGAATACTCGATTGATTTTTTGTTTTGGTGATATGTAAAGAATTTTCCATGTTTACTGAGTCCTTCTGCTTTGAGGTATACTATAGGTTTATATCGGAGGACTCGAGTTTGAATTCTAATGCTGTTGATTGCTACTTTCATAATCCTGAGTGATTCATTTAACCTTATTTGGTCTCATTTACCTCATGTACAATGGGGGAAGTAGTCTAGATGAACTTTAAAGTCTCTTATAGATCACTTTAAGTGTTATCTATCTATCTATCTATCTATCTATCTATCTATCTATCTATCTATCTATCTATCTATCTGTCTGTCTGTCTGTCTGTCTATCTATCTGTCTGTCTGTCTGTCTGTCTATCTATCTATCTACCTATCCATCTGTCTCCATTGAGATCTCTCTGTCTCTCTCCATCTCTGTCTGTCTGTCTCTTCCTTTCTCTCTCTTAATATCATATACCTCTATCTTGGGTAGTAAGTGATGTGTTCCCATCCTCAGTTGTATGATAAAGATGCTATTGGATCTATTGCCCCATCCCACCCCTCTTTTGGCAGTAAGGGGAAAAGATGCCTGTAGCAGAAAGCCTGTTTTCTCTTTTGTGAACATACAAAATGATATTGTTTGGTTTTCTAGGTTTCTTTCATAGTAATTTTGAAAGAAAAGAGTTTTCCTTTCTTTTGCTGTTCTACAAAATGACAAAGGTAGAAACAACTACATCTCTCCCAAAGGCACAACTGTCTATAGTCAAAGAAGCAAATGTCATTCCACAAATCAATTATGTGTTGAGAAAGAAAGGACTTAACACACTAGAGTATATCTTCAAAAAGAAAAAAAAAGACTATCTGGTTTATGGGTCTTTTACTGAAAGAGAAAAGCCCAGATTCATTCTTTTCAAAGACTACAAACCACCTCTTCTAGATAGCTTTAATCTCACAAATGTTACTTTACCTTCAAACTATTTTTCCCCCAGCAGAAATAGGATGGCTCTAACAGCAACCAGTCAGACAAAGCAGCAGCCCTCTTCTAGCCAAAATGATATTCACCTCCACCAAAAAAAAAAAGGAAAAGAAAAGAAAAAGATTTTAACTCAAATCAAATTTTAGAGCAAAAAACTACAAATGCTAGTACTTGAGAAAAATATATCAACCTGCATTTAATAAATGCATCATAAGCCACTGACATAGTATTTCTACATATGTCTTAGCCAGATTATGTGCCATAGTTATAGAACAACTTGATAAGAACTGCATATCATGAAAACTACCGTGAACTAGTAATTACTAAGAACTGAATTTTAGTTCTGGCTCAGTATGTTGTCTACTACAAATAACTTCACATCTCTGGGTCACAGTTTCTTCATCTGTATAGTAGGGAGTGTGTGTAGGTTAGATGAAGGCCTTTATAAATCTAATATTTTGTTTGTACATAATAAATTATTTCAGGATGGAGATAGGAGGCCTTTCCCAGTTCCCCCACTTGCTAATACCTTTACCTTTTCAGATTGCTTTTACCTTTTCATATTACCTTCATATACTTTGCATACATTTTCTTTGTGCCTAGATATTTATCTCCCCCATAAGAATGCACTCTCTTTGAAAAGAGTGGCTATGGTTTGGTTGGTTGTTGGTTTGTGATTCTTTTAAAAAATTTTTTGGCTTGTTTGTTTTTGTATGTGTGTTCAATTGTATCCTCAGCCTTTAGCACAGTGCCTGACAAATACTAAGCACTTAATAAATGCTTATTGTCCTGATTATAATTATTTTTTTAACAACTCATCCTTATCTCTCACCTCTCTCCACCTAAAATTCTACAAAGAGTAGATACTTCCAGAGGTGTCAAACCTTGGCTGCATTGTGTCCCCAATACTCCTGTGTGGCTGCCCAAAGTAGATTAAAATGGAATTGGAAATTATTTAATAAAATAAATAAATACAAAATAGAACAAAGATAATGTCAACATGTGGTTGTCTAAGTCAATATGTGGCCCATAGGGATTCTTATGTATGGTTTAGTGACCCCTGTTTCTATTTGAAACATTTATTAACATTTATTAAGTGCCTACTATGGGCCAGCAATTCTCCTTAGTGCTGGGGATACAAAAAGAGGTAAAAGATAGTCTCTGCCCTCAAGGAGCTTATAATCTATTGGGGACAATACTGGATTACACTTACTGATTCCACATTTTTTTCAATTTAATTAAACAAACATTAAGCACTTAGTAGGTGTGGAGCATTAATACTGGGAGGTACAAAATTTAGATAAAAGAACAGTTTCTGACCTCATAGGGCTAACAGCTTTCTTACCACTTGTCAATTAAAACCCCTTGAAATCTGGCTTTTTCCCTCACCATTCTACTAAAACCACTTTTCCAAAGATCAGCAGTAATCTCTTGGTTGCCAAATACAATGTCCTTTTCTCAATTTTCATTTTCCTTGATTTTATTTTCTGTGACACTTGACACTTGATCATCCCCTCCCTATCTGACTTTACTTTCTCCCCATTTTATTTCTGTTCTTGTTCAATTTTCTTCTGATTGTTCTTTTTGTTTCTTCTAGTTTTGCGCCAATTTCACCTTGCTCATTTGCTATTTTATCAATTTGATTTCCTTTTCTTTTAAATCAGGTTTCTTTATTTAGTTTTTAAAAAACCCCAGCTTTTAGTTTCTTTTATCATTTCTAAGGGTTTCTTTGTTTCCATTTCACCTATTTCGCCTTTTATTTGTAATATCTTCTCTTTTGTGCTTATTTTAGATTTGTTCATTTGTTGATTTTCTAATTTTTTAAATTGTGTATTCAATTTTCAGTACTTTTTTTTCTATTTTGTTAGTGTTTGTTCATAGGGATATGATTTTTCCTCTGAGGACTGCTTTAGTGGTATCCCAGAAATTTTAGTATTTTGTTTCCTCAATATTATTTTTTATACATAGTTATTATTCCTATGATTTGTTCTTTGACCCAGTGATTATTTAGGATTTCATTGTTAATTCTCCATTTGGGTCCGTGTCTTTTGTTTGTGGTTCCTGAACCAATTATTATTTTTATTGCATTATGGTCTGTAAAGGATGTATTAACCATCTCTGCCTTTTTACATTGTTTGCAATATCTTTGTGCCTAATACATAATTTTTGTAGAAGCTCCATGTGGTACTGAGAAATATGTATACTCTTTTGTGGTCTCATTTAGAAAATGCCATAAGTCTTTTATCTCTAGTGTCTCCAGTAGTTTGTTCAGTTCTGTATTTTCCCTTTTCTTTATTTTTCTGCTGGATTTATTCAAAACTGAAAGATGAAATCTGAAAATTATTGTCTTACCGTCTATATCTTCTTATAGCTCAGTTAACATTTCTTTATAAATTTGGATGCTAAGTCACTGGGAGCATATATGAAAGGTTTATTACTGATACTGGTTTGGTATCTATGGCTTCTTTCAGCATAATGTTTTTTTTTGTGTTGTTGTTTACCACTATTTATTTTCTGAATGCTTGTTTTTGCATCATCAGCTTCATTGTGATTTCTGTTTTTTTGGATTTACTTGATGCATAATGAATTTTTTTTTGCATCCACTTAGCTTTATTTTGTGTATGTCTTTGTTTTTCAAATGTGTTTTTTGTAAGCAACAGATTGTAGGGTTTTGTTTTCTTATCCATCCTGTCATTTTTTTTTGTTTTATTGGATTGTTTAATCCATTCACATTTAAAGAGATGCAAGTTAACTTTATATTTTTCTCCATCAATTTTTAATGTTTTTTTCAAATTGTGATTTCCCTCCCCTCTGCTTTTATAAACAGTACCATGTTCCTTCAGTTATTTTACCTTAATCTTTTTAAGGTGGTTCTATTCCTACCCACTTTCTTCCCCTCCTCATTGATCCCGTCTTGTCATTTGTTACTCTTTTCTCTAAAAGTTTTGTTTTTGTTCCTCTTTCCTGTTTTCATCTGGTTACATATTCCCCACCCCCTTTTTTCCTCTTTAAGTAGTCAAGTAGATTTCCCCTTCTCTCCTTCAGCTCATCTTGTTCATTAGTTTTTAAAATTTCATTTTTGTACCCCTTTACAAAAAGGCTTTCTCTCCCTCTCTTCATTATCCATCCTCTCTTATTGTCTCCTCTAGACTCACATCCTCTAATTTTTGACTCCCATAATTATCTGGGCTCTCTCTATTCTCTGTAAACAAAATTTCCAATATCCACTCTTGACTTTCCCCTCTTAACACTTTCCACCCCTGTCTTAGAGAGCTTGCCTAGCAGATCCCCCTTTTCCATTGTTCCTCCCTGAAAATAATGCATAGTCGTGTGGGTGTCAGAGAATACACTGCCCCATAGTGGAGCCCCTCCCCCACTATGGCCACATTTATGTAACCTATCAACGATCTATAGCCTCCCCAATTTACTTTTTTTTTGAAAATTTGCCTCAAAATTTCTTCCCTTTGCCATGTTCATATTTTCTAGGTTCCCCAGATTCTAGTTGTGGCCAGGAATTCTAATGACCCCCTTTTGGGAATAAGTGGACTTTTCAAGCATCAAATCCCCTCCCAAACCAATCAATCAATCAATAAACATTTATTAAGTGCCTACTATGGGCCAGCAATTCTCCTTAGTGCTGGGGATACAAAAAGAGGTAAAAGATAGTCTCTGCCCTCAAGGAGCTTATAATCTATTGGGGACAACATGAAAATGAATATATACAAAACAAGCCATGTACACAATAAATAGAAGACAATAAACGGACAGGAGGCACTGGAATTAAGAGGGATTGGGGAAGGCTTCCTCTAGAAAGTGGGATTTTAGTTGGGACTTAAAGAAAGCTAGAGACTGAGAGTTGGAGAGGAGGAGGGAGAACATTTCAAATATGGGGCACAGTGAGAGAAAATGCCAAGAACTGAGAGGTAGTTTGTCTTGTTCATGGAACAGCCAGGAGGCCAGTGTCACTGGATCAAAGAGTACATGCCAGGGATTTCTGCACGACAAGATTGAAAAGGGGTGCGTGTGTGTGTGTGTGTGTGTGTGTGTGTGTGTGTGTGTGTGTGTGTGATGGTGGCTAGGTTGTGAAGCCCTTTGAATGCCAGAGCATTTTCTATTTGTTTGTGGGAGCAACAGGAAGCCATTGGAGTTTAAATTAAGCCATTGCAGTTGCAAAGATAAAATTGTTAGGCTTCAGCAATAGATTCGATATGGGGCATGAGAGATAGTGAGGAATCCAGGATGACTCCTAGATTGTGAGGCTGGGGGACTGGGAGGATGGCAGTGTCCTCTACAATAATAGGGAAGGTGGATTTAGGGGGAAAGGTTATGAGTTCTGTTTTGGACATACTGAATCTAGGATATCCAGTTTGAGATGTCTGAAAGGTAGTTAGAGATGCAAGACTGGAGATCAGAATTTAGGGCAGGATAGGTCAAGTTGAGAATCATTAGCATAGAGATGGTAATTAAATCCATGACAGAATTCTGAGGGATACTTATAGTTAGAGGGGGCTATCTGTAAGAGGATCCAGCAAAGGAGAAAGAGGAGGACCAGTCAGATAGGTAGGGGGAGAACCAGGAGAGAGTAGTATCCTGAAAACCTAGGGAGAAGAGAGTATTAAGGAAGAGGGAATGATCAGTAATGTCAAAGGCTGCAGAGAGGTCAAGAATTTACAGAATGTGAGAAGGATGCCACTGTATTATTTGGTCATGTCTTTGTGTCTCTTCCCTAGAATGGTCTCCATAGGGTAGTAGCTCATGGAGAATATTTTCTCTGCGCTCCTTTTCAAGTAAAGTGCCTGGTGGCAGTGATTAGTGTGAACTTCCTGTGTAAGGAGTCATTGTTCCAGTAAGGCTGAGGCTGTAATGGAAAAGTCTTTCAGAGGCAACTTTGCTTGTATATCTGATTTTGAGGCTCTGCAATACTGTCCTAAGGGACAGTCCTAAAGTCCTAAAGCCCTAATGTGACCCATTGAGCATAAGCTTTGGAAGGAGAGAGCCGTGGTGTAAAGTTGAACAAATCAAATTCAATTCAGTAAGCATTTATTGACTGTTCTAGGGGAGGCATTGTGCAGAGTTGTTGAGATACAGATATAGTTTAATCTAAGGGAAAAGGTATATACGCAAATCAACGTAATGCAAGGTAAGATATGATAAGGTCAAAGAAAGTGGTCTAGACAAAGGATATTTAAATATGAGTGGTAAGAGATCATTAAAAGCTTTCTTATTGATACATCTTTTTTTTTTTCGTACACAACAGACACTACTCAATAAACACTCAGGTAAATCCTTTACAAAGTACATTCCCTGAAAATAGTAAAACACAATCATCTAATGGAGTGATTGTGATTATTGTGATTTTGATAATTCATATCACTTTTATACTTGTGCTATTTACTGATTATTAATAGAAAGGAAGGATGTAAGCTTTAAATTTACTTAATACTGACATCATATGTTGTCTTTGATTTAGGTTTTATTGATTATTAATCTTAGTTTGACTTAAACTGTTAGCTATTTGTAAGGCCAATCAGTAAGTGAAAGATCTTTCTCACCCATTGAGTAGACCTCAGGTGGGGCCAACAAAGGGAGGCCTGATTAGATGCAGGCCCACACCCTTTCACTAACTAGTGTGAGGCCCCAGGCCCCTTTTGCTAGTTAAGCTGATGTGGCCCTGAAGCCCTCAGGTCCCTAAGGGGAGTTGCTAAGACCAGAGCCAGTGGTATGCGCACTGAGTTCTAGTCAATCAGATGCCAGCTAGGACTGTATAAAAGGAGAGCCCAGAACTGAGAGCAACAGAATTCGGAAGCAGAAGTCAAGAGGACATGGAGGCAGTGAGAACTACAGGAATCAGAATTCAGCCCAAGAAGAAGGAGCAGGAACTCAGAGTCTACAGAGCTGCAGAAGAGAGTGCTGAGCAGTTGGGATTGTTAGTGATTGCTTACAGCAAGGCCCTAGCAGGGGGGAAGGTTACAGTATCACTTGGTTCCTTGCTATAATATTGTGTTACAATTTCCTTGTTGCTACGCTGAGGTAGGCTTACTGGCTTTGGAGTATTATTGCTCCTATATAGAACTGGAATTACTGGTCCTGGGATTGGATTCCCTCATGTCTAAATAAATGTTATACTTTCTCTGCCTTCTACCTAGAGAATTTCTTATACCTCACGATTCCGAACCATTTAGGCATGTTCATGGTCATCTTGGAGGTCATGAATCTTGCCTTACTGATATACCATTGAATATATTATTCTTTTGACTATTCTTTGTTCACTCTGTATCACTTCATGCAGGAGTTCCCATGTTTATATCAAATCTTCTAATTAATCATTCCTTATGGCACAGTTACATTCCATTGCATTCATATTCCACAATTTGTTTAGCAATTATCAAATTAATGGGAACATGTTATGTTGCCAAAATTTTGTTATTACAAATAATGCTTCTGTAAATATTTTTACACATATGGATAATTTCTTGTACTCATTAACGTACTTTGTGTATAAACCCAGTAGTGTGATCTCTGGTCAAAGGAAATGAACAATTTGTTATCTTTTCTCTTTTAAAAATAAGTTTTTTATTGGTGTCTTTTGTTTTTTAAAATGTCAGTTTTTCCTAGTATTCTTCCTCCTCCCAGAGAACCAACCGACATAACAAAATAATTTTAAACAAGAAAAAGAAGAAAAAGTGGCACAACAGATTAATACATTGAAAAAGTATGAAAACATTTGCAATGTACAATATCTATGAACCTCTGCCTCCTGCAAAGGGAGTATTGGGAATATCCTCTCATATCTCTTAATTTAAATCATGCTTGTTTATCATTTTACAGCATTCACTTTTGACTTTTTTTGTGGTTGCTTTTTACAGTGTTGTAGTGTATTTATTATTTTCTTGGCTTTCCTTACTTCACTCTGTATCAATTCATGTAAATCTGTCTCTGTTTCTCTATATTAATCACATTCATCATTTCTTACAGGACAATAGTATTCCATTATATATATGTATCATAATTTGTTTAGCCATTCCCCAATTGATGGACATCTATTTTGTTTCTAATTTTTTGCTATCACAAAAAAGTACAGGTGTAAATTTTAACGTACAGGGTATTCCTAAAGTCTGAACACATAGGCAATAATGCATATTTTAAAGAGATGAAATGAATGAAATTTTCGACAACATTTTATTTAATTGGAATATTAACAAATAACATCTTCAATACTATTTCCATCATTTGTGATGCAATGGTTGATGAGCTTTGCAAGATTCATTTCAACTCGATACGATAACTCCACATTGCCATCAGTTTAAGCACATTCATTCTTTATGCATTCAGTCAAGTGTGTTGCATCTGTGATTTTCGTTTTCATTTTCATTCACCTTGTCCTTTAGCATACCTCAGAAAAAGAAGTTGCTGAACAACACAGAGAATTCGGTGAAACGGTTAATGAGATGTTAATGAGATTTCCTGTGTCCAGACTTTAGGGACACCCTGTATATGTGGAGATCTTCTTCTTATCAATGCTTCTTTGGGGCATAAGCCCAGTAAAGGAATACTTGGATACTTTTGTCACTTTATTTGCATAATTCCAAATTGCTTTCCCAAATGGTTGTACTAATTCACAGCTCCCCAAACAACGCATCAATGTCTCACAACCCTTCCAACATTGATTATTGCCACTTTTGGTGTCACCTTTGACTGTTTGCAGTTTTTGCAATGAAACAGAGTTATTTTTAAAATTTGCATTACTCTTATTAGTGATTAGAAACATTTTTTTTTCCTATGGCTGTTAATACTTCACAATTCTTTTGAGAATTTTTCATATCCTTTCACCATTTATCTATTGGGAAATGACTATACATATATTTATACACATGTACATATAAAACAAAAAAGCATATATCTATAAAACCAATGTACATGATTGTTACGCATATGTATATGTATATATTCCTTAATATTTTGGATACAAGCCCTTATCAGAGAAATTTGATGCAAATATTGTTTTTCTCCACTTAATTGCTTCCCTTCTTATTCTAGGTATAGTAATGTGTTTTTGTGGAAATTTTTCAATTTCATGTAATCAAAGTTATCCATTTTATCTTTCATAATTGCCTATATTTCTTGTTGGGTTAAGGTTTTATCTTCTGGCTATAACTGTAAGAGAGGTATATGATCTGCTTTTCTTCTAATTTTTTTTTGATAGTATGAACTTTTTTATTTTTAACTTAAGAAATAAAACAAGCATTTCCTAACAAAGTAGAATACGAAAAAAAGATTTGCTCATGAAACTTGCAAATCTATTATGTACAACTTGCTTTTACTTTTAAATACATGATAAGGTTATCATGTAACTTTCTTCCCTCTTCCTCCCCAAAGAAGGGTACCAGTAGGCATAAATATGTATATGTATATGTGTGTGTGTGTGTGTGTATGTAAAACGATACTATACATGCTTCTATTTATCAGTTCTTTCTTTCAATGCAGATAACATCTTCCTTCATAGGTCCTTTGTAGTTAATTTGGGTATTTATACTGGTCAAAATGACTTGGTTGCTCAAAATTGTTCTTAAAACAACATTGCCATTACTATGTACAATATTCTCTTGGTTCTGCTCATTTTTCTCTTCATTATTTCTTGCAAATCTTTCCATGTTTTTCTAAAATCATAAAATTCATAATTTCTTTTTTCTCTTTCTTTTTCTCTTATTCAAATTTTTTTTATTTTTTGCACTTAATAGCATTTTATTTTTTCCAATTACATGCAAAGACATTTTTCAACCTTCACTTTTACAAGATTTTGAATTCCAGTTTTTGTCTCTCTCCTTCCTCTCCTCCCTCCCCTAGGTGGCATGCAAGCTGATACGGGCTATACATGTACAATCATATTAAACATATTTCCACATTAGTCATGTCGTGAAAGAAGAATCAGAACAAAAGGGAAAGACCACAAGAAAGAAAAAATAACCAACAATAAAGAGAAAATAATATGCTTTGATCTGCATTCAGACTTCATAGGTCTTTCTCTGAATGTGGACAGCATTTTCCATCATGGGTCCCTTGTAATTGGCTTAGATCATTGCATTGTTGAGAAGAGCTAAGTCTATCAAAGTCGGTCA